>NC_135376.1:16108750-16763125 GCF_049243985.1 Paroedura picta | reverse complement strand
ATACCTTTCTCAAGTGAAATTACCTCACAGGCTTTTGTGAGGATAAACAGAGGAAGGGAAAACTGTGAACACCACCCTGATTGGGATGATGAAGAAGAAAAGAGTTGGCTTTTATACCCCACTTTTCACTACCAGAAGGAGTCTCAAAGCGGTTCACAATCACCTTCCCTCCCACTCCCCACAACAGACACCCTGTGAGTTAGGTAAAGCTGAGAGAGCTCTGACAGGACTACACTATGGTAACAGCTCTAACCGGACTGTGACTGGCCTAAGGTCACCCAGCTGGCAGCATGTGAAGGAGGAGTGGGGAATCAAACCCAGCTCGCCAGGCTAGAAACTGGCGCTCTTAACCACTACACCATATGGTTCTCCATTCCCTGTTGATATTATTGCCCTAGGGAGGCATGAAGTTCTAGTCAAGCTCTAGCATGCTGTAGAGAGGGGAGTGAAGGATTAGGTTATAATTACCATTGTCTGAGCTAAGCATGAAGTTGTCATCTCGTCTCGTGCTTTTCCGCATGGCGATGCTTTCTTTCAGAAGCTCATTTATTGCTGTGGTTACCAATGAGGCTTCCCCATGTTGGGTTTCATAGAATCATAGAATCATAGAGTTGGAAGGGGCCATACAGGCCATCTAGTCCAACCCCCTGCTCAACGCAGGATCAGTCCAAAGCATCCTAAAGCATCCAAGAAAGGTGTGTATCCGACTTTTACTTGAAGACTGCCAGTGAGGGGGAGCTCACCACCTCCTGAGGCAGCCTATTCCACTGCTGAACTACTCTTGACTGTGAAAATTTTTTTCCTGATATCTAGCCTATATCATTGTACTTGTAGTTTAAACCCATTACTGTGTGTCCTTTCCTCTGCAGCCAATGGGAACAGCATCCTGCCCTTCTCCAAATGACAACCTTTCAAGTACTTAAAGAGGGCTATCATGTCCCCTCTCAACCTCCTTTTCTCCAGGCTGAACATTCCCAAGTCCCTCAACCTATCTTCATAGGGCTTGGTCATTTTCCTTGCTCCAGTCACTATGGTGGCCACTATGGGGGCTTTTTCTGATTGAAAAAATAAAATAGGAACTGACTTGACAGTGCACTCTTGCATTAGTCATCCAATTGCTGTTTTATTTGGTGGATAACCTCAAAAAGCTCCCAGTGGTAGGGCTGCAAAATACCTGGGGATTTGTGGATGGAGCTCAGGGAGGGACCCCAGCAGGGTACAATGCCATAGAGTCCATCCTCTGAAGCAGCCATTTTCTCCAGGGAAACTTATTTCTGAAGTCTGGCAATCAGTTGTAATACTGGGAGATCTTCAGGTGTCATCTTGGTGGGGATGAGGAAATGGCTGCCACGAGGAAACGGGGAAATGGCTGCGGCAACTTTCCTTTCCCCTTGCCAGCAGCCAAGTTTTGCAGCACTCCTTCCCAAAATATCACAGCAGAGCAGACTGGGGAAAGATCACAGAAGAATCAAGGAAAACCCAGAAGAACTATTGTGCTGTGGAGAAGGAAGGGGGCAAAGCATCTCAACTGGGGCAAATTAATGGTTTAGAACAGGCTTCAGGTTTAGAAAAAGGCCTAGTTGGTTCTTGGTATAAATCCCAGCTCTGTCCTCTGATTGATTTTTATATTCGATTTATATCCCGCCTCTCTCAAGATCATCTCCCGGCAGGTTACAATCAGATCATTAAAAGCCCCCAATAAAAACTAAAACTGTTAATAACTCCAGTTACTAAAATATACCCCATGGCAGGAAAGACCCTCACCCCCTCCCTGCCCACTCAAATTTCTCCCACCTGGAACCTCAGGGAGAAATACTAGGGGTGCCCGTCTTATCAGATAGAGCATGGATGTTATGAGCACATATATGTATAGCGCCCCCCCCCCCATTGTGATCACATGCACTCTGGCCTCAACCAAAGACCTGGTGAAAGAGCTCCATGTTGCAGGCCCTGTGGAACTGTGAAAGCTTCCACAGGGATAAAGACCTGGGGCTTTATTCTCTGCAATCAAATGTTAAGGGTCAGGTTTTGCTTATTCATTGATGCGAGATTTTTTTTAGTACATGTTCACAGGTGATCTAGTCATGATCTGAACTGCTGCGTATTACTGTGTCACATTGCGAAACCGATCTTTGGCATTCAACTCCTGAAGCTTTGACTCAAAGCAAAGAGGGTGAGCGTTGCTAGGCCTCTCCGTCGAGTCAAAAACCTCCACTTAGAAAGGGGATGGGGTGTTGGGGGGGGAAAACCCCTGAGTTTGGGAAGGGGCAAGCCTTATGCACCCATTGCAACATTTTGAGCTCTGTTTGCATTTCTAATAATACCCACAGTACAAGCATGAATATGTTGCTTTGCAGGCACGTTCTGTGTGGAAAGAACAGAGTGGGTTCACTTTGGTGGCGAGATGAGATTCATCAGAGCAGGGGGAACGTGGCAATTCCGAGTGGGAGGGTGAAGCACAGACAAGGGAGTCGTGAAGCTGATTCATTTGGCGAAGCGAACAGTGTTTGAGGAAGCTTCCTAAGGCAGCCTCTCTGGGGACCTGAGCTCTCGGTTGACCTGCCAGACCTGATGACAATTTGTGGGGGGCAACACAGATGACCTTGTGCTCCCAGGAGAACTTCATTTCTCAGACAGGTTAACAGAGAGGCTTCCCTCCCCCTTCCGGGTTCATTCAGGAACGGAGGAAGGAGACTGGATTTCATAAGCTTGCAATTCCAATTTGAACACCCTTTCAAACTTGTTTCTCCTTTGTTACGAATGCACCTCTCAGCTTCATTTTCCGACTTTCACTTGCCTCGTGCCAAATCTTTCCTTTGAAAATGTATATGCATTCACTGTTGGTTGTACATAGAGGTGTATTTCATAAATGTTACATTTTGGAAGGTTTATGGTTGGGGGTCACCACAACATGAGGAACTGTATTAAAGGGACGCAGCATTAGGTAGGTTGAGAACCATTGCTTTAAGAGGAAGAGTCCCTACTGAGATTGTAACAGGGTTGGGACCCTGATGCTTGTGCTGTTGATTGTTTAAGCCATTGATTAGGGCTCAATTCTTCTAAGCCTTTCCTTTCCGAATTTCTAAAGGTGTTACAAAATGGAAGTATAACCCCTCGTTTGATTTCCCTGGTGTTGCATTTACAATAGGCATTTTTTTTTTTTTTTTAGGATTTAGAACTCCCAGTTGTGGAATGAGGACATTGTGGGTTCTACTCTATGCCCTCTCCATTCAGGAAGTTTCACAAGGTTAGGATGTCTGATGACCTGGCCAGGATCCCCTGCAAGCGGTTGTCTCTCAGTCTTCATGTTGCAAAACACTTATCTTTACACTTTTCTGCTAGAGACCCAACACTACTTTGTATGGGTCTCTTAGGATCTGAGAAGGATTGGTCAATGTGGGTCCTTGAAAGTTGCTAGAGGCTATCACACTCTGTCTTAAGTGAATGACTGTTCAATGGCACTTTATGGATCACGGCTCTCTCCAGAAGAGTACCCAATAGAGCCAGTTTGGTGTAGTGGTTAGGAGTGCGGACTTCTAATCTGGCATGCCGGGTTCGATTCTGCGCTCCCCACATGCAACCAGATGGGTCACCTTGGGCTCGCCACGGCACTGACAAAATTGTTCTGACCGGGCAGTGATATCAGGGCTCTCTCAGCCTCACCCACCCCACAGGGTGTCTGTTGTGGGGAGAGGAATGGGAAGGCGACTGTAAGCCGCTTTGAGCCTCCTTCGGGTAGGGAAAAGCGGCATATAAGAACCAACTCTTCTTCTTCTTCTAGGGCTGTACCAATTATTTTATTGTTATTTTTTGGTTCTGATCTGTTGGACCTGGAAAAAAATCAGTATTTCTGGAAAATCCCAGATCCTAATACCATTATGGTATTGGAATCCAGGATCTTTCAGGTCAAATAGACACAAAAAGAAATATGCCAGTTATTTTTTTGTTTTGTTTTGTTTTTTAAGCCAGCCCAATCCTTGGACTGGCTTGTATTCTCCTGCAGTTAAAACTGGGCTGCACGAGAAGGCATCCCCAAGCTGAGCCAGTGGGGATCATCTGCTCCCCTAGCACAGCTGATTCTTGGGCCGTCTTCTGGACTCTTTAAAGTCTAAAGGGGCTGCCAAAGACAGCCTGAGGATTAAACTTTAAAGGGACTGCATTAGAAGCTTAACAAATACCTAAGTGTTTTCAGATTGACTGGTGATTTTAAAAGATCATATGAATGTGACTCAAAACAAGAAATCATATATGGTTATCAAAGGCTTCAAAAAGCGTTGGTATCTAATCTAGTTCCAGTATGACTTTTCAGCACATGTCCTTCTGTTATTCATTAATTTTAATTTTATTATTATATTTATTGACTGCCACTCTTAGCCCAGCCGGCTTCTGGCGGTTTACATAAACACGTTAAAAAACAGATAACCCCAGTTCATGTTGGTGGCAGGTAATCCACAATCTACATCACCCTCTGTGCCATCTCCTCAACCTAACAACAGTAGTCACCATTGCCCTGGAAGATTTTCACGGGCGATGTCAGGCCTAGGGGGGTACAGGGCTATAGGAGGAGGGATCCAATCTTACTACTCCAGCCTCAACCAAATGCCTGGCGGAAGAGCTCCATGTGTATGTTGATATTTCAGCACTTCCCTCCTCTCCCCTCCCTCCCTTCCCAAGGCAGAGTAGATTGTTTTCTTCCCCTTCATCTTATTCTCACAGCAGAGAGTGTGTGATTGGCTTCCATGGCAAAATGGGGATTCCATCATGGGACTCTCACATCCTACTCCAGCTCTCAAACAGCTGCACCACACTGGCTCTCTTATTGATAGTAACCCAAATTTCCAGACAATATAGAGACACACACCCTACCGCCCCCCCCCTCACACCAGCCTGCAGGTCTCCTTTACAACTAGAACATTTCCCAACTCATTTGGTAAGTTTTGAGCCTTAAATCCTGGGCCAAATTATGACTCGGTTCCGGGGGGGGGGGGGGGGGGGAGGGTTGGAGCCATAAATCCTGTGATTTCCAGGTAACAGATTAGAACTAATTAGGCAAGATGTTGTTTATACAATAGTCGTTTCCAGGACTGGAGATGTAACTAATAGGTGGGCTATAAACAAAAAATCACTGGAGAAGTATCCTTACTGGTGACTATCCAAGTTCAGAACCTTACCAGGAATAGTATAAGACTTATTATGTAGTTGAAGTCAAGGAGTGTTAGGAACTTGTATCAAAGACTGCCTGGGCTTGCTACACGTAGCACATTCAACTCCTGAGAGGAAAGGCTGGATATCAGTGAACTAAAGTGATTTGAGATAAGAAAGTCAGCTCCTTTTTTTTTTTTGTCTTACCAAAAGCGTAACACTGTAGTCCTAAACAGAGTTACGTCCTTCTAAATCCATGGAAGTCAATAGGCTTAGAAGGGTGTACCTCTGCTTAGCATAGCCCTGTGCATTGCACATGCTTAATTCAGTTTGTTATAATTTATTTAGATTTATGGCTTGACCCATCCTGAAAGCATGAGGCAGGCAACAATTTGAAGGCATAAAAATCCCATTAAAACAATTTGATTATAGTGTCATTATGTCTCCGACTTTCTCTCTCTGCACCAGCTTAACCCTTATCCTCACTCTTGCTCTAGCTCTGTCTTTAGGGAATTGTAGAAGAGAGTTTCGTAAAACTGGGAAAGAAGAGCTGCTACTGAAAGTGTATTCCTCTGTATTCCTCTGCTGTTTCAACTTGGGTCATCTGCTTCAGCCAGACCCGCTGAAGCAAGATGCTGTGTACTCCTACACCATTAACTTCTTTACCTCCATTGCAGAGTCGAACACTGGGGTTAGCTTAACTCAGGTCCTTAGTCTGTGTTTGCAGTGAAGCTCACTGGGGGGACATGGTCCCTTCATTCTTTTCCTGCCTCGTCTACCTCATAGGATTACAGTGAAGATTTAAAAATGGAGAGCTTTGAGCCACTTATGCTGCCCTCAGCTCCTTGGAACTATAATAATAATAATAATAATAATAATAATAATAATAATAATAATAATAATAATAATAATAACAATAACAATAAAGTGCTACCAAGGCATGGCCAACTTATGGCAGCCCCTCATGAGCTTCTCAAGATGAGATTTCAGAGATGCTAATGATTTTAGAGATGCTCTTCACAAAGGAAGCTTTGACTCTTGGAAGCTTATCCCCTGAAAATTTAATTGGCCTCTAAGGCACAACTGGACTTGAATATGGTATTTGAAGACCATAGATTGGACCCCACTGGGGTGGATTGGCCCTTTTACTTGCAGAGAAAGCTCCTGAAAGGCTACTTCCCCTGGAAGACCCATGGCAAACAGGCCAGCCCCACCAGTTCACCAGTGCTGCAGGCATGACCTGCTACTGTCACAAGGTCCATTCAGCCTGATTTGCTCCTGAGCAGTTTTAACTTCCCAGTCTACCCATGTATCTGCCCTCTCTACCTGACAGCGCCTCCCTCTATACACACAGTGTCATATGAAACAATTGTGCAAATTGAATTTAGGTAAATATGGGGAAGTAAAATTACATCACTATCTCAGTGCCACATTTTGTGGGAAACTTCTGGGTGCACACACACACAAACCACCACTTTGGAACTCTTTAATCCCCCCCCCCCCATACACACACAAAAACCCTAAGCCTTTCCCTGTCAGTTTCCCCTCCAGTGATATAAGTTTAGCGATAAACTGATTGATAGACTCATCCCGCTTGTCATAGAATCCTAGAATCATAGAGTTGGAAGGGGCCATACAGGCCATCTAGTCCAACCCCCTGCTCAACGCAGGATCAGCCCTAAGCATCCTAAAGCAGAAAAAAACACAACAAATTTTACATGATGGGAAAAGTAAGCAATAGAGGAGTTTGTACACCAATGAAGAGGGAGAACCACTGACGTTCTGCTAAAATGGCTACCCAAGGGTAAATACACCTTGAAGAATCTCCAGTTTCAAAAAACATATCCACATGAAATTGATGAATAAAGAGAGAACATCCATACACCCCAAAAAGGAAATTTTGTCGCTGTGGCACATATCCAGTTTTTCTGTTGATATGCAGTATACTCTGTGATTCCTAAGAGAAAAATTGGAGGATAAAAGGTATATAGTACACACACAGCATTCGAATAAAGTCATATACTGTTCCATGTAAGTTATATAATGTTCAGAGTAAGCCGCCCAGAGCTGCAAAGAAATGGGCGGTATAGAAATCTAAATAAATAAAAATAAAATAAGAATACCAATTTGACTTCTGTGACAATTGGACGTAAAAGGTGTGTGCATAACAGGCCTAAATCAAGTCATTGATTTGAATGGCACAATAACAATGAGATTTTTTTCCTGCCAGCTTCCATTCCACCTTACCTCCCATCTTCTGTCAAACTTCACCTCACTAAGACCTTGTACCAGTCTTCCCTAAGGTGTGCTTTATTGTGCCTCCATGCATAACTCGGAGCTCTTTTCTACTAAGCATAGCCTTAACGCTGCAGGGATTCATTAAAATTCCCCTCCATGCTCTTTACCCTATCTGGGTCAATCCCTTTGCCTGACAGGTGATCTTCTTAATGTTCCACAAAGGCTCACCTAGACATTATCCTTTAGGCGTTTCTTCTCGTCCAGGTCAGTACCTCATGGCCCGATCCTTCGAACTGCCATGCTGGCAAATAAATGTGCTTCCTCATGGTCATGTCTCCTCCTTTTATTCTGGGAGGAAGCTTCTTCACATGGATGCAGAATGTCAAAAGACCAACTCTGTTGCACCTTGGATAGCAGGAATAATCAACTCTGCAATCGCCCTGCCGTGCTCTTCACTTATGGTACAGATAAATGTTTAAGAACACCACTGAGTTCTGTAATACTTGCAAATGTAAGGCTTAGAAGTCTGGTCGAAGGGTATGAAATCACTAAAAAAAGAGAGCCTCATACAGAAGAGTCTTAAGGGGTTTGAGATGGCCACACTACAATAGCCCTTTTCAAATATTCTATATGTATTGGGAGTCTACCAGCTATTTGAGGATCCTACCAATATACATTGTCAACCTGTTGTTTGAACAGGGGGAAAGACACATGTTTTGGGTTCACATACAGCTTGGGTACAGGCAAACCAATATCTGAGTTTTCTTCAAATTTGTTTTACATACTGAAGCCATACAAACATGGCAAATAATGTATGTCCAGTTACAGGATCTCAGCTGACTAAATTTCATGTAGTGGTTAGGAGTGTGGATTTCTAATCTGGCATGCCAGGTTCGATTCTGCACTCCCCCACATGCAGCCAGTTGGGTGACCTTGGGCTTGCCATGGCACTGATAAAGCTGTTCTGTCCAAGCAGTGATTTCAGGGTTCTCTCAGCCTCACCCACCTCACAGGGTGTCTGGTGTGTGGAGAGGAAAGGGAAGGCAACTGTAAGCCACTTTGAGACTCCTTCGGGTAGAGAAAAGCAGCATATAAGAACCAACTCTTCTTCTTCTTCTAAGCATGGGGAAACATTTGCTCAAGATTCTACTGAGCCACTAGCAAACAGAATAGGCAATACCAGAGTCCATGACCCAGTCATATAAAAGGCAGCTTGGTAGGTTCATATTAAAAGAAAACTCATGAGACACAATCATATTTACACTGTCCACTTCCCTACATAAATATATATACTTTTTGCTTCCAGAAACTCTTTACAAAGAAAATCTAGAATGTGAGCTGTAATATTCCTATTTGACAGGAACTCGAGAGGTATGGGGTAGTGTGTTATGTTTTGAAAAATAAAATGCATATGGCCAGTTATGATTATGTCTCCCTAGAAATTCTGTACTGTTCAAATGTCTGTCTTGTATTTAACAAAATTCAAAAAAAAAATTTTTTATTCCATTCCTTGGTGTGCCAATATTAGATTTTATTTTTACCTATGCGCAATGCTGTCTAGAGAGGTTACTAGTGCCCCAATAATATCATTGCTTAAATCTAGCTGGTTGCATGTGTAAAATGGCATTAAGTACTTTGTCGCAGGCTGGCTGTTTTCCACTCCTGTGCTCCCTGGGTTGTCTTCCAGCAGCCAGATGTTTCAAACATGCATGCATGCACAATTTGCATATACAAATAGGCTTCCGTGGAGCAAGATAATGCTGGAAAGGCTCTGGAAGCTGCACGGTCTTTAGTTGTGAGGCTCTCCGGCCCTGTCAGCTAGCCGTTGGCTGTCCTGCTGGGTCCCGCTGGCAGGGGGTCTCAAACCACAGAATGGGAAGAGAAGGGGTGTGTATGCTGTCTCAGGGCAGCAAGTTTTCTGAAGGCCCCAGCTGTGTCCTTTCTCCTCCCCCCCCCTCTTACAAGAGCCCTTTTTAAAGAGGCAGTCTCACCCCACTCTTCACCACTGTTTGCCCATCCTCATCTCTTAGGGTTGCCAGCTCTGGGTTGGCTTTGACAGCTCATCAGTTCCCCTGGAGAAAATGGCTGCGTTGGAGGATGGATTCCATAGCATTATACGCCATCGATTCTTCCTCTCCCCAAATCCCACCCACTCCTGGCTCCTCCCCTAAAGTCTCCAGGTATTTCCCAACCCAGAGCTGGTAACTCTGTTCATTGGTGGATAACAAAAACAATTTGCCTTAGACCTATTATGGGAGACTTGTGTCTTGTGAATGTGAATGCTCCTTGCAACTAGCTCTGTTCACATGTACGCACATACAATCCATGTACAGTATGTGCGTCATTTTTCCTTATTATTATTATTATCATCATCATCATCAGATTTATTTCCCTGCAGGCTCGAGGCGGGTGACAATAATCTCAACCCCATTAAAACCCATTCAAACCCCCATTAAAACTATAAGATACTAACACGACGGCAGAAAATCCCCATCCCTCCCCATACTAATATCGGAGATTATGGAAGAGTGCGATGTACACTTCCTAACTCCCGGGGGGGCGGGGGTGATGTCTCTAGTTCTCTGGCCCCAGCCTCAACCATAAACCTGGTGGAAGAGCTCCGTTTTGCAGGCCCCGTGGAAAGCTGACAAATCCTGCAGGGCCCGCAGCTCACCCGGGAGCTCATTCCACCAGCTCATTCCACCAGGTACATGCATTTATAAGGTTGCCAGCTCTGAGTTTGGGAAACACCTGACGGTTTTGTGGGTAGATTCTGAGGATGGCAGGGTTTGGGGGGGAGGAGGAACTTCTCTGGGCTATAATGCCATAGAGTCCCCCTTCCAAAGCAGCCCTTTTCTCACCTGGAGATCACTTGGAATAGCTGGGCATTTCCAGGTACCACCTTGAGGCTGGCAGCCCTATGAATTCAGTCATTCTCATGTAATATTCCAGACATGTACAGTTGAACATTCGACTGATCTATCCAGCGACTAGTTCTGTGACCTTTACAAAACGAATGCTCATTCGTACAACTAAATGTGCACACATAACTTCAGTATGCATGTTTGTTCATTGTCCCATGAATAGGGCTGCCATGACACGTGATCTCAGCCTTCTTCCCCATTTGTTTGTGTATCCTCAGACTTCCCTATGGAGTGCTCAATCATGTTTCTTATGTGGCTACATGTCATTTTTGCAACACATCCAATAGCAGCTCGGAAAGGCAGTCTGAGGATGTGAAAACATCCTGGCGGGAAGCCAGGGACTCGATGACCCTGGAGGCCCCTTCCAATTCTATGAGTCTCTGATTCTATGAATGCCAAAGCTGCTTTGTACAAGCCCACAGCCGTCATGAATGAAAAAGGACCAATATGATCAGGAGTTTCAAATTGCCCCTTCCATGTCTGATACAGAAGTGTTTACTTGCTTGAGGATGGGGAGTGGCTTAGAGTGGAAATGAAGTGATCGATATATTTTGGGCCTTAAACTACTGCGTAGTTATCACAATGATTCATTTGTCCCTGATTTCCCTTTCCCTTTCACCCCTTAAATTCTCCCAATTCTCCCAAATTCTCCCATTTATCACTTGGACTCATCTGTGCCCATGGCTCAGAGGGACTCCACTCCTACGGAGTTCTCCCATGCCACATTGTCTCAGCCCCGAGGAAAAATCTGTTACAAACATAAATCTGGGTTTCTTTTCTCCCCGTTTTCATTAGCTCATTTATCACACGGAGCAGCGTTTTAAATTTATCCAAAAACGATCCCACGAGCAAACGTTTCTATTGGAGTCTGAGTCATTGTGTTCCAATTTAAAATCCCCAGCTCAGAAACCAGCAGAGATGGCTTTATTGTCACCATTCAAAAATATACAAATAAGTGAACTGGTTTTACTCAGAACGAGGGCATGTTAGATCAAAATTCAGGCACATGGGTTCCAAGAGCAACCAAGGAGAAGGACAGGGAAAAGAGTCTGTAGGCCCAGAGCCAAGGATCTGTAGCACGTGATGGGTAGAGGGTGGCTTGGCAGAGCAAAAGAAAGAGCAGGGCAAGAACAGAGAAGCAAAGCAAGGAATGGCGATCTGCCAATCGGCATCAGCTCAGAGATGAAGGTGGCATGTGTTACGAACATGAGAAGCCATGCTGGATCAGGCCAGTGGCCCAGCCAGTACAATACTCCATGGCTCACAGTGCCAAAATCCAGGTGCCATCAGGAGGTCCACCAGCAGTCTTCAGGCCTAATGGGCAATAGCTGGCTTGCCAGCTTCCATATAGATTGAATGAGAGACATTTGCTCCTGAAGAAATAGTTAAATGTAGTCAGATGTGGGGCAGATCGGGGTGGGGGGGCTGTTCCTGATACCCTCCATAACGGTACCCCCCCCCCCCCGTAGGCTCTTCTTGCTACAACCACCATTTTCAAATTTAGTTTTGGAGTAAAAAATGCAGGAGATACTCTTGGGCACAGAATATGGGTATTGTAGAGCTGTTCTTTAACCTCCCCGGCAACTGGCCTACATTGTCATTCCTTTCCAGTGGGACACTTAAGTCCTAAATGATAACATTTCCGTCCACACTGGGTAATCTATGCCATATTTTTCTTCAAGTAAATCCTACATTTAATTTCTGTGTGAGCTTTCAATTGACCTTTATTAGGGTGATGTATTGCTCTGGTTATGCAAGCACAACTCGTTTTGATGGAGAAAAGAGTTTCATGTGTGGATCAAAGGCAGAATAATTCCCTCGGGGAATTATCAGACATCTTCCCATCAGAGCTGTAGAAATTATCAACTTCCTCTGTTACAGTGCGGAAATTTAGTTTCTCCATGCTGTTATGCTTCAGAGACATTAGGGGAACTGGTTTACAGCATTCAGTTACGGTTTCCAAAATATAGCCTCTTTTGATGGTTTTTTTTTTTTTCTTTTTTAAGGAAAAGAGATTTTTCAAATATTGTCACTGCCGGGCGTACGCCGGTTCTGAAAGATGCATTCTCCTCAGGATTCCTGAGAATGAGGAAATGTTGAAATTGGTTCCTTATACAAAGCCGTTGGTCCGTTAAGCTCAGTTCTGTCTCTCCTTGCTAGCTCCAGTTCTCTGTAATCTAAAGCAGGGGTAGTCAACCTGTGGTCCTCTAGATTAGCGATCCCCAACCTGTGGGCCGCGGACCACATGTGGTCCTTTGACTAATTGGAGGTGGGCCCCGAAGGACGCCTTCTCCCCCCCCCCCCGGCCCTTTACTTCATCCCCCCCAGCTCTTTACAACACACTTCATTGTTGTGGCGTGTCTGTATCTTATTTTGAAGGGATGTTTAAACATTACCATAGCGATCAGAGAGCGTTAGGGCAGTGGTTGAGAGTAGAGGAGTAAACTACCCCCCCCCACCAGGCCTCAGTAAAAGGCGTTGAGTGGTCCCCGGTGAGTGGTCCCCGGTGTTGAGTGGTCCCCGGTGATAACAAGGTTGGGGACCACTGCTCTAGATGTTCATGGACTACAATTCTCATGAGTCCCTGCCAGCAAACGCTGGCAGGGGCTCATGGGAATTGTAGTCCATGCACATCTGGTTGACTACCCCTGATCTAAAGCACATAATGTTTTTTTCTTAACACTTGCTAAAGATCCTTGATACAAGGGACTGAGAGTTCTACACTCAAGGTGTGAACCACATACCCTGGTAGCTCCCTGTATTAGAGTTCACAATAAACTTTGTGGTACCCCATAAGACTTCCATCATTCTGAGTTCTTCAAAACATAAGGTTTAAAAAAAAAATCCAAATTACAATTACCTTTTAAAGTAGGTTCAAACATCCAGATTATGAAAGCAGAATGTGGAGATCTTGAACCAAGATCTTTCATCCCGATCTTTTGTCACGTTTCAAAGATAAAGTGGAGACTTCCGGTTCTATTAGACATTGTAATTTTGCTCTGTAAAACGGGGCTGACTCAGGATACTTTGCCACATCACATAGAACAAGAATTGGCACATCCTGCTGACATGTGGGAGGGACATCTTATCCAGCCGTAGAAACAAAAGACATTTTTCCATCACTGATATCTTTTCCTTTCTATATGCTGCATTTTCTGTGTTAAGCGCCTGTAACTAACTCACCTTGCAATGAACAATAAAAATGTGTTAAATGGGGTAAGTTGTATGGCTCTCAACAGCATGTATAAATGCTTTTTTTTTCCTTTTCAAAGGCTCTTACATGAATTCTCTGACGATAGTTAACTCTTTTAACATATCAGAGTCATTCTAGAGATTATTGCTTGGAATGGAGTTTTAAAAAGCAGAAATGTATGTTTTTGACAGAGGCATTTCCAGGCATTGGGAACCCCTTGGAGTAAGCGGGCCCATTTTGCCAGAATCATCTTGATCAAACTAGTTTAATTAGTGGGAAATACCATTCAGTTTGTTTCTGATTCAGTATGTGTCCAGGGTTACAGGCTGTTGCATCTGTCATTGATCACTCTTTTGTTTCTCTTATAGGACTGTATGCTATTTATATGTTCATGCCATTTTAACACAATGCACACGGCATTAATTTTGGAACTGTTTTAATCTGTGCTATGATCTGCACGAGGAAATCCTCCCGGGGGGGGGGGGAAGAATGCTACAAGTATTTAAATTAAATGAATGCCTAAAAAGATATTTTAAAAATTATTTATGCACTATTTGTATGCAGCTGACACTCAAAAAATGTTGAAAATGTGTACACACTTATTAGAGGGGATGCCTGCAAAGGAAAAGGAACTGGTGCAAAGATAAACACATCCTGGTAAGGGATGTGTGAAATGGAAAAAAGAGAGAGAATATTCCAATTGAATTAGGAAGCTTGCAAAACTTGTTCATGTTGACTTTTAATGTTCTTTAATCATTTTATTGCAAACTTAAATGGATTTGCAAGCTTAAATGGACTCCAGGGAATGGTAGAGGACAGGAAGGCCTGGAGGATCATTGTCCATGGGGTCACAATGGGTCGGACACGACTTCGCACCTAACAACAACAACAAATTATTTTATATTCTACTTCCCCCACCCCACACACTGGGTTGGATTTTACTCTCTGTTCTCCCTCAAATGGTTGAAGCCTGCCTTCAGTGTAAGTGGCTCGTCCTACAACCTATATTGTAAAAAGTCTCTTTAGGCTGGAGAAGGGCTCATTGGAAGATGGTTGGATCCATTTAATTATATTTATATTGACCATATTTGACTTGAACATAATTGCCCTGTTACAGTCAGAAGCATGTGAACCTTCCTTCCCATACCCATAATGCATTACTCTATATGTAGTTTCTGCAAACATTCCAGGGGTATTTCACACTTTGCTTCCCCCTGAGATGATGTCAGGAAAGTCATTAAAAAAAAAAAAGAATCAGATAGGACACGCAGAATATATTGCTGGAAACGTTACAGAAGCAGACTCCCTTTTCCTGTGCCTTTTCTTGAATTACTGACTGGAAAATTAAGCCTCTTCCTACACCAACAGTGAAAGTTAATTGCCTGGCAGACCTCAAAATGAAAGTTGCTAAAAAAAAAAAAAGACGAAAGAAAGAATAATTTGAATGATTGAAATTTACCGTATGTATTTTTCATTGAACTCGGTGGGACTTGCTTTCATAGAAATGTAAGCAACTGCAGTACAGTCAACAGAGTTGCATCTTTCTGAATCCACTGACTTCAGTGGACCACAGTGGTGTAACTATTCAGGATTGCCCTATGGGTCTTTTAATAACTGGGCTTGTGTCAGGGGTCAGCATGGACCTGGGGGTCCTGCTACCAGAATCACAGAATCATAGAGTTGGAAGGGGCCATACAGGCCATCTAGTCCAACCCCCTGCTCAACGCAGGATCAGCCCTAAGCATCCTAAAGCATCCGAGAAAAGTGTGTATCCAACCTTCGCTTGAAGACTGACCTGAGGTCATGCAGTAGCAGGCTGCAGGTACCACCACCTGTCCTCTAGTTGTGGACCTCAGCCATGCACACATCATCATATGAAACTGCCTTAGAGTCAGTCAAAACGTTGGGAAATCCCTAGAGTGTGATGCCCTGACTTCCTTTCCCAGTACATAACCAGAAGTGACACTGCCACATGTCTGCTTCTCTCTTTCGCTCTCATTCCTACTGCTTCACCAAGCAGCAGCAGGAGCTGTTAGCGCCTGGGGCAAGAGGGAGCCGTTACAACATCCTAACAACCTGTATTGAGTTCTTTGAATCACAGACCCTTTCGTTGCACAGATATAAGAGGAAAGGAAGATCTCTGTGGCGAAAGGGGCTAGATGTGTGTGGTTTTGTTTTGGTGTGTGGGGAGGGTGGGAAAATGAAAGCTGGGAATTCAGAGAATCCCATACACACATTGGGAGGTACTTTAAACACAGAACTTGATCACAGAACCCTTTATCAGCAGCCACAGTGAGAACTGAAAAACCACATAAATACCTGAGGGTCTCCCTCTTTGAGTTGCTCTGAGCTCCAGTTGACCAGAAGGTCTAAATTTAAAGGAAAACAAGCCCATTATAGTAAACGAGCAGGTCAAAAAAGACACCATCCTCCTTCAGCAGTTTCTTCTGTCAGTGCTCTAGTCCCCTCTGTAAGGCAAGGGGACTTTTTAAACAAGGGGACTTTTTTAACAATGTCTCCTCCCATCCCCCACGTCCCATGGCCTCATAGTGCTTCTGTACCTGCTCTACGGTTTCCCCATCTTCCATCTCCTTGGTCTCGAAAGTTGCTTTGTTGTGATGTTCTTAGAAAGATCACAGCAAGGCCAAGATGGCACCCATGTGGAAAGGGAAAGTCCACATCTTCCCAGGTCCACCCATATTGGCACTATTCTCCCTGCTACAACCACCTGTGATGGCCATCCCTCACCACCCTGTTTGGCCTCCTTCTGAGTACCTTTGCATGTTGCTTCAAAAGGAAATGTCAATTCTGGAGAACTTTCATAAGCTGTTTCTCAATTTCCCAGAAGCCCTGATTGGTTACTTGGCTAGTTCGTCCACAAAGTTCTCTTTTTCCAGATACTATCTTGAGTGCCTTCCAGTAACTGGCTCTGTCCAATTTAACTTCCAGTTTTACAGATCTTCCTTTCAATCTGCAGGATTCCTTTACAGCTGGAAATCTTCCTTTTATTAGTTAGAACCTCAGGCTTTTATTTACTTTTATAATTCTGACTTAGTTTGGGAGTGGGAGTTCTCAGAACCCTAAATCCTCAGGATGTGAAGTTATAGTCTTCACAATAAAGTGTGACTATCTCCCACTTAAAGATCTTGGGGTCAAACTAGACATTATTTTTTTAAAGAACTGGCCTGCTTCCCTGGATCTGAATGATTCCCAATACATTAATCAAACCGTACTCTGGTTTTTCTTCAAACCGTTCTGAATTCCTTAAGAACACAAAAGATGCCATGCTGAATCAGACCAGAGGTCCATCTAGTCCAGCATCTTCTCCCATACAATGGCCAAACAGTTGCCCTTAGAGCAGGGGTAGTCAACCTGTGGTCCTCCAGATGTTCATGGACTACAGTTCCCACAGGTTGACTACCCCTGCCTTAGAGGATTAACAAACAGGGCACAGAAGTCATTGCCTTTCCCATCTTCCATGGTGCCTCCAAGCCTTGGTATTCAGCATTTGCTGCCTCTATATGAAGCTTCCCTTTTGTTAGCATGGATAGCAATCACTGATGGACCTACCCTCCATAAAGTTGTCTGATAGTCTTTTGCGGCCATCTGTCCTAGTGGCCATCCACTGGTCATGAAGTCCCCCGTTGAATTACTCAATGAGCAAAGCAGCATTTGCTTTTGTTCATTCTAAATGTATTGCCCAAACTTCATTTGGTGCCCCCTGAACACTAGTATTATAGGAAAGTGAGGGGAAAAAATATCTCTATTCTATTGTCTCCACACTGGGTGTCTGTGGGGACAGGGCACATTGAAATAGCATTCCACAACAACACATTGTCACTTCCGGCTGCATAACTGAAAAGTCAGCATGTTGTGGGATGTTCTAGGATTTACCCCCACCCTCTGTGGTAGAGCCTAGAGCAGCCTTTCTCAACTTTTTAACCACTGAGTAACTCTTGAAACATTCTTCAGGCTTCCAGAACCCCCAGAAGTGGTGCAATCATGCAGAATAGGGTTTGGAAGCATGCTGTGTCCATGCCATTTTTGGGGCCCCTCCCGTTCCCACCCCCTCCAGTCCCATCACTGACCATTTTGAAAAGGGGGTTGGTGGATCAACATGACCCTATATGGGCATATCACTGATAAATGTTTAACAAACTTTAAAATATATTACAATTAATTCTCCCACTCACTCAGGAAGATCTTCCAGGACCATCAAGAAACCCTGGGGCCATCAAACAATCCCAGGGTTTCATGAAACCCTGCTAGAGAAAGCCTGGCCTAGAGCATCCATTGATGCACTGGCATCATTTCCACAGTGGAAAGGGACATTACAGCATCAACGTATGCTATTTCACCCCTCCCAATTCCCCCATTGCCACTGCAGGTTCTTCCACTTGAAGGGAAAGCGTTTCCCGTTCCATTTCTTTGTTCCTTCGCTCTACTCCCCCCCCCCCCCCCCGTTTTCCTTCTTTCTTTCTGTCTGGGTGATCAATTGGGCTTTGTGTTTATTCACTCTAAACAATTATCTGGGTTTCTACTTTTGGGACTGAAACAAACACTCTTCCCTAATTTCTCTTTACAAGGAGAGCATTTCCACCGAGGTCAGTCAAAGCTTTGCATTAATCAGCCCTACAGTAAGCACGCCGTGCCATTCAAACAATAATGATCTCTGAAATGAATGGGAGCCAGCCCAACGATATCCCTTAACATTAAGCATCTTAACAACTCTCTTAACAACAGAGATAGCAAATGAGTTCCAGGATATTAATATGTGAAAATGGCGGCATGTTGTATTATGGAACTTAATGATTTCCTTCATTTCACAGACTTATGATGCACCAGATATCAGCCCTTCTGAAAGCGTGTGATGTCTGCTGATTATATAATTATATATATATATATATATATACTAGATTTAAAGCCCATTGTATGTTTGAATACAGATCTTGAAAGCTAAGCAAGGTCAGTCCTGCTAAGGAAGTCTGGGGTCATGATTCAGAGGCAAGCAGTGGCAAATCGCTTCTGTTAGTCTCTAGCCTTGAAATCCCCATGAAGGGTCGCCATAAGTCAGCACTTTACACACCCACACTCACAAGCTCCATGTGGGGCCAAGGGGTCTCCCAAATTACAAGTCCAAACAACAGAGAACAGTTCCCACGGAGACAATGCCTGCTTTGGGGAGTGGACCGTACGTCATTCTATTATGTTAAGCAGTGTTCCCCAACCCCCGTTCCGTGGCCCAGTACCGGGCTGTGGAGCCCTCAGTATTGGGCTGTGGAGCCCTCGGTACCGGGCAGGGGGAAGGGAGGCGCCAGCGCGCCAGTGAGCATGCCAGTGGGCGCAGCTCCCTCCCCCGCAGCGCGGTGCTCGCTGCGCCCGGAGCAATCGGCCGCTTTGGCGGCTGAATTGTTCAAGACATGGGCGCAAAGACGCAGGCGTGGCAGCTCTGCACCTGAGCATTTGTGCCTGCTGGCGAGCGCCGCTCTCCCTCTCCCCCCTCCCGGTTCCCGGGCCTCCCTCTCCCCCCTGAAAAAGATTGGGGACCATCGCAAGGTTCCTCCCAAGGCTCCATCTCCAAGTCTCCGGGACAGCTAATTGTTCTGGTGAAGCTGAAGGGACATCTCAGCAAAATACAATGTTATCCTTTTTTAAAATAATGGGGGGAGGGGGGGAATACTTTGCATTTTTTGAATCTGGTCCAAAGCAAGAAACCTAACTAAGGTTACCTTTTTGGTTTGTTTCTGGAAACCCTTGAGTTGAGGGGTGTGTCAATTTTTCATGTGCATACTGTTGTACAAAGGTGAAAATCTGCCTTGATCTACTCCCTGTCTCAGCGTGCGCTGCAATAGGTGCATGACAAATGCTTTCCCAGCTCACACCCTGAGCTAGCATGTCTGGTCAGAAAAAGGGTTTTTAAAAACTTACCCATTTGAAACTGCAGCTTGCGTTACAGAGCAAGAGACAAGGCCTCCAGAATGAAACAAACTGGGGTGTACTTGAGACAAAGCAACAAAGCAATTTGATTTTCTGATTTCCATTCACAGTTTATTTATTTGCTTGTTTGCTTGTTGGATTGATTCCCTGCCGCCACCAGTGAACAGTCTCATGGCGGGGTGCATAAATAAAAGATAAAAGCCCCACATAAAAAGTTTTAAAAGCTAAAAAAACATTTTCAACCCTCAACCCACCCCCATTACAGAACAGAACACGGGGGGAATATATATTTAACTTGGAAGGCTCCCTCAGATCTCCCATGCCCTGGCCTCAACCAAAGATCAAAAAATCAAACATGCAATGTTTTGAATTTCTTTTAACTTCACCCAAATGGTTTGTATGCGTGTAATAATGTGGAAGAGCAGATCAGAATAGATCTGAACAAAAACAATGCAGGCTATTTTTTTGTAGCCATAATTAATGCTTTACCTCATGTAGTTTTATGAATTATCCTTATAAAGCACATTTTAGAGAAAGCAGCTTACTGAGATTTTCAAGGGCACCCTAATCCACAGGACTTGCACGGAAAGATATAAAGCCCCAAAACCAGATCATGGCAAGCCTCATCAAAGCAGGTCTGTTCCCATGCCTCTCACAACTTGAAGAATTTCAGAGTTCATGGGGCATGATGGACTGGCAGTCGCAAAAACAGAATTGTTAACAATCTCTTGGCAATTTGGCCCCCAAACAGAAATGAAGGTTTCTAAGACAACCCTCTCTTTTGAGTGTGGTGTTGGGGCAGGGGGGGGGGCTGCCAATGATAGCAACCCTGGATTTTGTTTTTACTAAGGCTTCATTCAGATAAGCATTTGTTTTGGATTAATTTACTTGCAACACACGGTGAACTCTAGATTTAGATAATACCCAGGGCCAACTGAGGTGAAATTAAGATTAATAATTTCATAGAATTATAGAATAATAGAGTTGGTACCTCCTGGATCATCTAGTCCAACCCCCTGCACTATGCAGGACACTTACAACCCTATCGTTCATCCACTGTAACTTGCCACCCCCTTGAACCTTCACAGAATCAGCCTCTCCGTCAGATGTCTATCCAGCCTCTGTTTGAAAATTTCCAAAGATGGAGAACCCACCACCTCCCAAGGAAGCCTGTTCCACTGAGAAACTACTCTAACTGTCAGGAACTTCTTCTGGATGTTTAGATGGAATATCTTTTTAATTAATTTCATCCGTTCCTCCAGGGCAAGCGAGAACAACTCTGCTCCATCCTCTATATGGCACCCTTTTAAATACGAAGATGGTTATCAAATCCCCTCTCAGTCGTCTCCTCTCCAAGCTAAACAGACCAAGCTCCCGCAACCTTTCTTCATATGTCTTGGTCTCCAAACCTCTCACCATCTTTGTTGCCCTCCTCTGGACATGCTCCAATTTGTCTACATCCCTCTTCAACAGTGGTACCCAAAATTTCCTCCAAACCCTGGTTGGCATGACCTCCAAAATTCCCTTTCAACCACTGTCTTCTTGAATCTTCTAATACTTATCTCTTGGCCAAGGGCCCAAGTCCTAGAATATACAAGTCTTGTCATAAATCCTGGTAGTTTCCAGTTGTCAACAATATCTCACACAGAGCTTGACACTCAGCCTAACTAAAGCTCTTACATTTATTTACCATAATTATAATTATATCCCTCCTTTCCCCACAGTGGGGACCCAGAGCAACTTACATTGTCCCCCTCTCTTGTTTTATCCTCACAACAACCTTGTGAGGTAGGTTAGACTGAGAATGTATGTGACAGAGCAGGGATTCGAACCTTGGGCTGGTTCTACACTAACTTTCCCCCCCACTGTTGATCCTGCTGAATTCAGATTAAAAATAAGTCTTGTGAGGGAATGGCAACCAGGAATCAGTTGATGCCCAGACCAATCAACGACAGAATGCTTTGCGACATTGGTGTTGGAGATGCAGAGGAAGTTAATGCAGCAAAACACAGACATCTACACTTGAAATACTGGGGCTTTCAGAGCTGTTTTCTCAAATTCAGTGAGTTATATCCACTCCTGTATATTGCGGGGGAAAGGTAGTGTCACCGTGGATCAATCACAGACGCTGGTCAAAATCAAAATGGAGATTAAATGAAGTACGGAGGGGAGGGGCTTATTCAGCCTGGGAGAGGATAAAAAGCAAAGTGCAGACTTGACCAGATTCTAGCCTGCCACTAAAACCGCTGTACCATGCTGCTTTTCTATCTCTCTAGGTCATTGACTTGAGATTCTAAGGCAGCCTTTCTCAACATGTTTATTGCTGAGAAACCACTGAAGCATTCTCCAGGCTTTGTGAAACCCCAGAAGTGGCTCAATTGTCCAGAATATGCTTGGGAAGCATAAATGTGTGCACACTCACCTGGAGCCCCTCCCCGTCCCACCCCCTCCAGGCCCATCAGTGGCCATTATGGGAGGAGAGGTCAACATGATATTTAACACATTTTTAAAAATTCATTAACTCCCACCCATTCAGGAAACCTTTCCAGGGTCGTCAAGAAACCCCAGAGTTTCCGGATCAAGGTTAAGGGAAGGCCTGCGTAGAGTGAGTTGCAGAAGTCTAGTCTAGAGGGGACCATCACATGGATCTCTGTGGCTAGGTGTTCTGGGGCCAAGTAGGGCACTAGTAGCTTGTCTTGGCATAGGTGGTAAAAGGCCTGACACACTACTCCATGACCTGTGCCTCCATGGAGAGGGAGGCATCAAGGATCACACTCAGGTTTCTGGAGGAACAGCTGCACTCCATCCAGATTGGGTAGGCGCGCTTCCTCGCTTAGTCCCTTCCTACCCAGCCACAGGACCTCCGTCTTTGAAGGGTTGAGCTTCAGAAGACTCTGTTTGAGCTACCTCATTACCGCTTCCAGGCATCTGGCTAAGGATTCTGAAGGAGAATACAGCATTTGGACCTGCACATCTGAATATTTTGCCTCTACTTTTTTGTTGCAGTGTCCCTTCCATGAAGCACATGGGAGCCCTCTCTCTCTTGACCAAGAATTATGCCATTATACCACCTTACCAGCTGCTACTAGAAATAAAGATACTCTTGTGTGCATGTAACACCTCTGATCTCACACCAACAATAACAAAATTCCCACCTTCCTTCTGTTACACGTTGATGAATATTGTCCTCTACCTGCTGTTCATTTACTGTGCAAGCGCTTGTCTTGCACCTAAGGAAGGTTTGTGTATTAATACTCCAACTATAACTGTTTACTTTTTCCCACAGTGCTTGATATCTCACAATAGAGCTGACTAATAATTGTAGAATGCCAGCCAACCGAACACATTCAATAACATTTACTATGTGGACAGGGAATTATGGGGAAATTGAAAGGAAACATTTTGTGTTATCTGAACATAGTGGAGTGGGCAGAAATCAGACACTTTTATGTAACAAAGCTTCAGAGGGAAAATACCTGTTATTATTTATGAGAAATGGAAAAAAGGGTCATTCCCTGTTGAATGGGAAACCTTATGGCCACTGTATTTAGGACACTGTCAATGATCTGTTTAATATTAAGGCCTGAAAAAAATAGTGTAAGAACAATACAATACAATAAATCTAGTTCTGACCTATCTTCTTGCGACGAAGAAATGTTAAAAACGGTATTCTATTTCTCTGTATTTTCCCTCAATGTGCTAATAACTATGTTGTGTTCTATCTCAACTTTCTAGACCAGCCTTTCTCAACTTTCTTACCATTGGGAAACCCCTGAAACAATCTTCAGGCTTCAAGGAACCCCAGACATGGAGTGATTGTGCAGAATCCGCTTGGGAAGCACGGCTATGGGCACGCCCACCCAGAGCCCCCCCCCCTTCCATCCCCTCCAGACCCATCACTGGATATTTTGGGAGGGGGGTCAACATGACCATGTTGACATGGTCATATCCCCCGATGAATATTTACATAACTGATTTAAAACATTAAAAAATCTATCAACTCCCCCCCCCCTTCAAGGAAATCAAGAAAGCTCAGGGTTCTGTGAAACCCCGGTAGAGAAAGCCTTTTCCAGATAAACAGAAGCAGATGTTTCTTGTTGTTGTTGTTATTTGCGACCCCATCGCGACCCCATGGACAATGATCCTCCAGGCCCTCCTGTCCTCTACCATTCCCCGGAGTCCATTTAAGTTCATACCCACTGCTTCAGTGACTCCATCCAGCCACCTCATTCTCTGTCGTCCCCTTCTTCTTTTGCCCTCAATTGCTCCCAGCATTAGGCTCTTCTCCAGGGAGTCCTTCCTTCTCATGAGGTGGCCAAAGTATTTGAGTTTCATCTTCAGGATCTGGCCTTCTAAAGAGCAGTCAGGGCTGATCTCCTCTAGGACTGACCGGTTTGTTCGCCTTGCAGTCCAAGGGACTCGCAAGAGTCTTCTCCAGCACCAGAGTTCAAAAGCCTCAATTCTTTGACGCTCGGCCTTCCTTATGGTCCAACTTTCGCAGCCATACATTGCAACTGGGAAGACCATAGCCTTGACTAAACGCACTTTTGTTGGCAAGGTGATGTCTCTGCTTTTTAGGATGCTGTCTAGATTTGCCATAGCTTTCCTCCCCAGGAGCAAGCGTCTTTTAATTTCTTTGCTGCAGTCCCCATCTGCAGTGATCTTGGAGCCCAGGAAAATAAAATCTGTTACTATCTCCATTTCTTCCCCATCTATTTGCCAGGAATTGAGAGGGCCGGATGCCATGATCTTTGTTTTCTTGATGTTGAGTTTCAAGCCAACTTTTGCACTCTCCTCCTTCACCCGCATCAACAGGCTCTTTAGTTCCTCTTCACTTTCTGCCATTAGAGTGGTATCATCTGCATATCTGAGGTTGTTGATATTTCTCCCTGCAATCTTGATCCCAATTTGTGACTCCTCTAATCCCGCATTTCTCATGATGTGCTCCGCATACAAGTTAAATAGGCAAGACGACAGTATACAGCCTTGCCAAACTCCTTTGTTCTGGATGGACTCCTTTGTTCTCCTTTGTTCCAGATGTTTCTGGATGGCCCTAAATGCATGTCCTGGATTAAGTGTGATGCTTAACAGAGTTATACTTTTCGCAGTTTCTTGACTTCAATTGACTTAAAAAACACAGAACTCTGTTTAGGATTACAGCTGCCAATGCACAGATGGGACATGGAGAACTCCCAGGGTTACAAATGAACTCTAGACCAGGGGTAGTCAAACTACGGCCCTCCAGATGTCCGTGGACTACAATTCCCAGGCTCCTGGGAATTGTAGTCCACGGACATCTGGAGGGCCGCAGTTTGACTACCCCTGCTCTAGACAAAAGAGATTTGGGGGGGGGGGATGACTGCTTTGAAGAGTAAACTCTATAGCATTTGAAGGGTAAACTCTATATGGCTGAGTCCGCTCCCTCCCCCAAATTCCACCCTTCCCAGATTTCACCCCCAGTTCTCCATACATTTCCCAACACAGAGCTAGCAACCTTAGTTTAGGATGCCACTCTAAATGTCTCATCTAGGAGGAAGGCTTTTCTGCTGTCCAGATTATTGTTATTATAGTTGGCAGAAGCAGCGGTAGTATTTTACCTCAAGAGATTCCATTCATAACCAATAAAACTACACATAAACAGGTCAATCAAACCAGGTCCCTCTTTGCACCACCACAAATATAAAGAATGTGCCCCCATCTTCATGTCAGGACAAGATTTATAATGAGGCCCACTGAGAAGATTCAGGTAAGTTGAGCAGGGGCGGGACAGGTGGGAGATGATTCATCCTGTCCCTCTTTTCAGGGCAGCTAAGTCTCCTTCCTATCCTGCCACCTCTCAGGGCCTTTTAAAGACAGTGTTGCAAGCTGTGTACACCCTGTAGAGTTTCTGGAAGCCTTGAGAGATTGCTTCCCCTTGCTAGAGTTCAGCCACCATTTCTGGTTGCCTGTTGCCAGAGCAACCACCCCAGCGGGCAAGCTCTCAGGAGAAGAAGAAGAAATCTCTTGACCATTTGGGAAGCCCTCTAAGACATACACAGCTTGCCACCTTGTGCTTAAAGGAGCCTGAGAGAAAGCAAGGCCAGAAAGAAGCTTAGCTGGGGGAGGACGGAGGGGAAAGGGGGGCAGAGGCTGAAGTGGAAGGGGCATAAGCAGAAGGGGCCTGAGGTGATAGCCCCAGAAGACACCATACAGTGAGTTCATACTATTCAGCTCCTAGGCATACAGTTTTTATGTGCCAGAGGCCAGTAAAACTGCACTGGCCTGCTAATATTGCTTATGTCCCAACTGATGGTATGGACATGCATGATGACACATAGCCATGTATCGCTTGGCGGTCAGTGTCACACTAAGAAGACTCCAACTTGATCAGACCAGTGGTCCATCTTGGCCAGCATCCTATTTCATACAGTGACCAATCAGTTGCCTTTAGACCCACAAACAGGGAATAGAGCCCAAGGCCTTCCCGTTACTGCCTCCTAGCACTATGATTCAGAGGTTAACTCCCGTGAATACAGAAATTCCCTTTATTCACCAAGGTCTAGTAGCCCCTGATGGACCCATTGATGGTCTGAAATTCTGCCCAAAATGGTGCTTTTGGCCAAAGAGATATGAAGCTACATTATACCGGGAAAGTTTACTGTTCCTGCAGAAACAAACCAATGGCCTCTGCTTTAAAAAAGGGAAATATTTAATCCTATGCTTGTCAATCTAGGGGATAAACATCCTAATGGCAAAGATTACAAGTGAAGGTGGTGCATAAACAATTGTGTATATCATATGGGTAACAGGCCAATAACAATTTTTCAAAGTATGGCTCATTACTTTGTTGAATAGAAGAAATAAGGTGATGAGCCTGGACTGCTGGAGGCCTAATTTATGCAGAAAATGTAGAAAGTTGCATGATGAAGAAGGAGCCTGGGGATCTCCTGTTATTACAAATGATCTCCAGATAACAGAGATCAGTTCCCCTGAAGCAATTGGCTGCTTTGGGGGGCAGACTCTATGACATTGAGATCCCTCCCCAACCCTCCAACCCTGGTTCCACCTCCCAAATACCTTGGGTTGGAGTAAGATATTGAGTGGTAAGAAATACCATTACAAAATTGCTACTTTCACCCAGGGTTGCCAATTTTGGGTTGGGAAATTCCTGAAGATGGGGTGGTGGGGGGAGCCTTGGAAATCCAAAATCTCCATTCACTCCAGATCAGTTAGAATTTCAGGAGATCGTTAGGCCCCACCTGGAGGTTGGCAACTCCATGTTCACCTGAAGTGTAAGTAGAAGTTGTTGGGTCTGTGGGCCTGCCAAGGACCCAGCTTGTAAGCCTGCAGGGTAGTTGACCAATGCACTGTGAGATCCCGTCTATGGGATCCAGTCATTTTAAAGTGAAACTGACCAATAGCGCATACTGGCAGGAAGATCTATTGTGGGGTGTGTCTATAAGTTGGGGTTGGTTGTGGGATTCTTCGGTGGAGTCTTGAATCTTGTACCACAAACTGGGGTCACAATAAAGAGTTGATTGAACTCCCAGTATCCCACGGATTTAACAGAAGTGATGTGAGAGAGCATTCTGTAAAGCTAGAAAAAGGTGACTTAGTGAATTTCCTCCAAGACAGACTGGCCAGGGATTCTGTATTTTGATGCTGTTGGTAGGGGAGGGGGGTCATCTGGACATGAAATTGGGGTCGCTGTGGGTGGGCAGGTAGTTGTGAGTTCCTGCATTGTGCAGGGGGTTGGACCAGATGACCCTGGAGATCCCTTCCAACTCCATGATTCTAAGGGGAAACCAAAAGAGCTTAACTAAGACTAGGCTGGGCAAAGCTGTACAAGGTGGGGCGGTATTTCCATGCATTCCCCTCATAAAATCGGACCAGATTCAGAACTAGTATGATTTTTTCCCTCTCCCACTCTCCTTTTAATTTCAAAGAACATCCAGTTCCAACTCCAGCCTGGAAAATCCCCAGAGATTTGTGGGGCTGTGTCTGTGGAGGGGAGAATCTGGGCAGGGATCTTACTTCGCCTTTGCTCTCCGAATCTACCATTTGCTCCAGAAGACTTGATCGCTGCAATCCAGAGATCGGTTGTAATTCCAGGAGAACTCCAGAGCCTCCCTGCCGGCTGGCCACCCTCCGTTTCATGCTTCCTTGCGCATGGCTGCGAACAAATCCGGAGATGCATATAAATTGGTCGGGAAGAAGGCGGCGCGGCGCGGGGAGTGAAGCGAAGCGGCGACGGCATTGTAGAGAGTCTCTGCAGAAGATCGGCTAGATTCAAAGGGGGGGGGAGGCGAAGCGGGATTTCGTAACGGTCCGTACACCGGTTGCCACAGTAGCAACTCCGCTAATAAACGGATCCTACCTATTTGCAGCGATCTCGGAGTTCATTCTGCAAATGAAAAAAATGTCTTTTTAGGAAACGCTTTCTTCCCACCCCGCCACCCCCGCAGCGGTCTGTAAGGACACAGCAAGCAAATGTACAAAGGTGCCGCACTGCACATCCGTAAGTCTGCGTTATATTTGCTCAAAGGGGGGCTTTTGTTTTGATAATCCAAATTGGAGCGTTCGGGTTTCCCGCCCACGGAAAATCTCCGGTCTTGGCACGGCTTTCCTGCGGGGGCCCGCGGGCGCCCCCCGATGGCGCTTTCGCGTCCCGTTTGTTCTCCCGGCGCGGAGCTTGGCTGGCGGCCAGCGAAGGGTTGCCGCTCGCCGGAGGCGTCCCACGCAGGCGGCGGCCTCTCGGCATTAGTCCTGCTACTCCCCGCGCTGCTGCCGGGATTCGGCTTGGATCCCACGCAGAGCAGGCGACTGGTGCAGGCTTCCCCCCTTCTGCCTCCCTCGCTCGGTTCATCCCCGTCTGGTTCCCCTGGCGCTGCAGATACCCTTCAAATCAGAACTGCACAGTAATAATGACCAATAATCACTATTAATATTATTAACCGTCATAATAGAAGGTTATAATTTATATCCCGTCTCGAGCCTCCGGAGGTAGGTGGGATATAAATAAATATAATAATAATAATAATAATAATAATAATAATAATAATAATAATAATAATAATAATAATAATAATAGTTTTTATACCCCACTTTTTTCAACCCGGAGGAGTTTCAGACCAGCTTACAATCGTCTTCCCTCAAAACAGACGTCCTGTGAAGTAGGTGGGGCTGAGAGAGCTCTGACAGAACTGCTCTGCGAGAACAGATCTAACAAGACTGTGAGTGGCCCAAGGTCACCCAGCTGGTTGCATGGGGAAGAGTGGGGGAATCAAGCCCGTCTCACCGCAGCTCTTCACCACTATGCCAAGATGGCTCTCAAATAACCAAAACCTCTGCAAGACTGTCTTGTTAAGCTACTCTCCCATCTGCTTCTCTAAGTAGGCGGAAAGCTCTATTAGAATCCGGGCTGATTCTACCCGCCCCTCCGCTGTTGATTTGTCTCAAAAACTCAAGATTTTGATTTCTCTCTGCCTTTGTAAGGGTTATTTTCTGATTTCCCTCCCCCCACCATTAATATTTTCAAGCCTTCCCCCCCCCCCCCTTTGCACTGATTGCATAAAAACTGTGTATCACACGCAAGTGGTGGTATATTGGCATCAAATGGGGTCAAATGGCCTTCAGGGAACACTCCAGAGCACAAACACTGAAAGGAGAACGAAAGGGATCATAACAACAGCGTAAGAAAAGGAAAATCCATGCAATCGGGCATATTTGTACACCCCTATTTAGGGTATGGTAACAGACAGAATCACACAGAGCTGGAAGAGGTCCCAAAGGGCCATCGAGTCCACCCCCTCACCTTGTGGACTTAAAAATCACATTCTCCTGAGAGGTGCTCATCCTAAAAACTTCCAACGAACGAGACTCCTAGGCTGCCTATTCCATCTACGAACAGCCCTCTGTCAGAAAATGCTTTCTAATATTTAACCGGAACCTCCTTTCCCCTAATTTGAACCCGTTGCTCCTCGTCCTTTTCTCTCTAAAGCTGCAGTAAATGAGTTGGCCCCCTCTTCAACATGTCTCCCTTTCACTCAGTTCAGCACAGGGATCCTGTTACCCCTTGCCCTCCTCCCTCCTCCAAGCGACACAGACCCAGCTCTCTCAGCCTCCCCTGGTAAGTTGTAACATGAACAGCCCTGACCTGAATAGCCCAAGCTAGCCTGATCATGTCAGATTGCAAAGGCTGAGCAGGGTCATCCCTGGGTGGTACTTTGATGCGAGACCCCCCCCCCCCCCCAGAGGTCCAGGTTTGCTATGCAAATCACCTCTGAGCATCTCTTACCTTGTAAACCCAACAGCAAAGGTCTTCAGGTTACGACCAATGGGCATGAGGGCACCTGCCAACCCCTTTTCTAGTGCTCGCCGGGGTTTTTTTTAAGGGAATGGATGGAACCAGGTAGGATTTTTGCCCAGTATGGCTTCTGATTGGCATTTGGACATTTGATGAAGAAGAAGAAGAAGAAGCAGACCCGAAGGAGTCTCAAAGTGGCTTACAGTTGGCTTCCCTTTCCTCTCCCCACAACAGACACCCTGTGCGGTGGGTGAGGCTGAGAGAGCCCTGATATCACTGCTCTGTCAGAACAGCTTTATCAGCGCCATGGCCAGCCCAAGGTCACCCATGTGGGGGAGGGGCGCAGAATCAAACCCAGCTGGCCAGATTAGAAGTCTGCACCAAGCTGGCTCTAACTCTGCAGTTTTGGGTTTTGTTTTTTTTAATGACGCTTTCCTGGTAGCCACCACCACAGCACAAGGATCTGCATTTTGTTACTGAACTGGCAGTCATATTGTGGCCAGCCCCACCTCCTGCGGCGGGCATTTTATGGCAACCAGTCTGTTGCTGTCAGAATTCCAAATGTGCCCCTTGGCTCAGAAGGGCTGGGGAACCCCCCCTATGGGGTTGCCGAAAGTCAGCAGCGATTTGATGGCCAGAATAAAACAAGAAGAAGAAGAGGACGAAGAAGAGTTGGTTCTTATATGCCGCTTTTCCCTACCCGAAGGAGGCTCAAAGCGGCTTACAGTCGCCTTCCCATTCCTCTCCCCACAACAGACACCCTGTGGGGTGGGTGAGGCTGAGAGAGCCCTGATATCACTGCCCGGTCAGAACAGTTTTATCAGTGCCGTGGTGAGCCCAAGGTCACCCAGCTGGTTGCATGTGGGGGAGCGCAGAATCGAGCGCAGAACAAGAGACCCAACAACCCCCAAACCAGAAAGTATTTGGAAACCTGCACCTGGGTGGAAGAGCCCCAATACAATTTTCTCCCTCGACACTGTATAGAGAAATCGCCTTCTATGAACTGAAATATTGGTGTCTTGTGAAGATCAGGAAAATATTCTCGGTACTGCTCAGCAACAGCAAAAAGAAGCCTGAAATGTTCAAGGTTAGCCAACTGATTGCCTTTGACCATTGCTGGTCCCACTATGTATAAGGGATGGCTAATCTGTGAATAGCAAGTAGCCCAAGAGGATCCCCTTGAGTCCCCTTGACTTTATATGCCGTCTCACTCAGCTCCCTGAGCAGTTCATTTCAGATCAGAGCCTGCTTCATCTCCAGTTTCCAAGCGCTTTAATGCCTGTGCATCTCTCAACACGATTCGTAATTACTGCCGCGCGATATAAATGCAGAGAGGCGTCGATGCAATGTAAACGGGATGCCGACCGATGCAAAAGGATCTGCAGTAAACCGGCCCCGCATCTTTATCGCCGCACATAATTGATTCATGTGTTCGCTTCATCTGGCAGCCCGGGATTACTTGGTCATCGCAAATGTGTTAAAATAGGCCAGGGGACCGTTGTCAACAATCCGGCTGGCGATTCCGTAACATGCCACCTTCCCCTCCCCAGCCGCCTGATCGGCAGATGGAAGGGAAATTTCTCTGCTCCCCTGTGCTGTCCCCTTTCCAAATTACTGCTGCACTCTCCTGATGTCACCCATGTCTTCCCCTCCCTCATTTCTCTCCCATGTGACTCTTTCAAGAGCAACATCCATTCCCCCTCCCCATCCCGTCTCTCTCTCTCTCTCTCTCTCTCTCTCTCTCACACACACACACACACACACACACACTCTCGTTCATGCTGTTTCTCACCCACCTCTCGCTTTCTCTTCTCTTTCCTCCCTGGAGGACACCTGTGATGTTGATCGTGAGACTTCACTGCCGGAAGCACAATACTGTGTAGGATTGTTTATGTCACCTCTAAGTTCCCTTTGCAAACACCCTTCTCCCTCTTTGCTTTATTACCGCAACAACCCTCTGGGAGGTAGGTTAGAGTGAGAGAGCAGGACTAGACCAAGGTCACTCTGTGAGCTGTCAGGGCACCATGGAGGGGGGGGGGGCGGGTTGAGCGTGTCTTTCTGAGATCCCAGTCCAACACGCTGACTGCTACAGCATGGCAGCTGTAAAGGTAAAGGTAAAGGCATCCCCTGTGCTAGCACCGGGTCATGTCTGACCCTTGGGGTGATGCCCTCACAGGCGATTATAAGCCGCTTTGAGACTCCCTCTGGTAGAGAACCAACATATAAGAACCAACTCTTATTATTATTTGTTTGTTTGTTTGTTATATTTATAGAATGCCCTCCCCTGTGATTCAGGGTGGTTTACATGGAACAACAAAGAACAATACAGTAGGACTCGGTAGTAACAGTGAGAACAGAGAGAGCAAAGTTTAACAACATCAGCATTTTAACAGTCCCACGGTTGGTCACTTCAGGGTGTTTGCTTCATGGGGAGGGGTGTGGGGGGACTTGTAGATGTTGTTCGTTTCAGTCAACCTCAACCAAATGCCTGGCGGGAGAGCTCCTTTTTGCAGGTTGCAGAACTAACCAGTAATCTAAAAACAGAACTAAAGCAAATGATGCAAAAATTACCTGGCAGGACCCGACTTTCAGATAGCTAAACCTAGTAATATAGATTGCAGTCCTTCCTAAATGTATAATATAATAGGATAGAATGTAAACTAGAAGGGATGGTTGTTCTCAAAATCTGCAGCAGGATTTAATTCTTAAATTCAGACCTTTTTTAGGGTGGGTGGGTGGAGGAAGAGCTTACCATCTTTAAAAAAAAAGCGACAGAGAGCTGAGTGTTAAAATATGTATGATGATTATTGACTAAAGGCAGATCTTAGCCAACGAATGCATAATTGACTTTAGCAAACAGTGTTACCAATGACCCAGATAGGAAGGTCCAGTCTGGGTTATTGGTTTATTTTAGGCAAATACTGCCAGGTGAAAGTATGTGTGTGTGTTGGGGGGGGGGGTCTCCATCAGCTCTTCTGAGAATAGATTTACTTGTACATTCCCTGCATGTATTTGTTGAGGCTATTTGTTAAGAGCCAATTTGGTGTAGTGTTTAGGAATGTGGACTTCTAATCTGGCATGCCGGGTTCAATTCTGCACTCCCCCACAGGCAGCCAGCTGGATGACCTTCAGCTTGCCACAGCACTGAGAAAGCTGTTCTGACTGAGCAGGAATATCAGGGCTCTCTCAGCCTCACCCACCCCACAGTGTGTCTGTTGTGGGGAGAGGGAAGGGAAGGCAATTGTAAGCAACTTTGAGCCTCCTTTGGGTAGAGAAAAGCAGCATATAAGAACCAACTCTTCTTCTTCTTCTAAAAAAGGGATGGTTCAGAAGCAGGCACTGTTTTACATACATACCGGCTCCCAAATTCAGAATATTTACGGCATTCCCTCAGTGCTAGAGATAGGAGCAGAGGCTTTAGTTGGTACAAGCAGCAGGAACTTAGCTGAAATCAAGTCATTCCTAAAATAGGAAGAATTTCATATAATCAAAGAGTTGGGAGGGACCACCACAATTACCTGCCCACCCATGGTGACCCCAATTTCATGCTCAAGTGATTCCCCCACAACAAAAATCTCCAGAATCCAACCTGGCCTGGAGAGAATTCACCTACCAACCCACAGTGGCGCCTAGCAATTCCCTGGTTATGCAAGGAAGGGCCACAAGAGACAAACACTGGCACATCCCCTCCTGCCCACCCACTCACAATCTGCCTAAGTTCATAAAATCAGCATTTCTGTCAGATGACTATCTAGCCTCTGCTTAAAAGCTTCCAAAGAAGGAGAACCCACCACCTCCTGAGGAAGCCTGTTCCACTGAGGAACCCTCATATCTGTGTTGGTGCAAGAGCAAAATCCAGAGCCAAGAATGCCATAGCAGCTTGTGTTTTTGATCATGGAAACCCATTTTGGACCAGCACAGCTGTCAACCATTTCGTTTTACTTGAAGGATTTTGATGAGCAGCTCTTTTGTCATTCAGTTGCTTTTCAGATTTCTCACAATCGTCATGGTCGATATCATGGCGCGTTCAAAGTATCCTTTGTCTTGGTCTTGTGTGTACGGTTCTCTATTATCCGCGAAGTCCGCTTGCATTGTTGATGTGTCCGGGTCTACAGTCTTCAGCTCCTTCTTTTACTTCATGCAACAATCGCCAGAGTTGGCATCACTGACACCAATTTTCAAAGGAACAAAAAGAAGACTGTGCGCACACAAAACAAAAATGGGAAACACTGACCCCCACAGGAAAGAAGGGTAGGAAATATTGCCTCCTCTAATGGCACAGGTAGTGTTCCCTATTTATTTATTTTTGCAGTTTCTCTTTCCAATGGCTTATATTTCTTCTGACTACTGATGCAGTTCTCTACTTTTCATTATTGGGATCATAGATGTGTCCCAGTGTTGTTTACATTTTGAACAGTTTTGTGTACAACAAGCTGGGACCCAATGAACTTGCAGGGAAGGGGGCATTCCCCCACCTTTGCTTGTTTCTTCTTCCTTTCTAATAACCCCTTTTTTTTCTCAAGCCATTTTCCCTTTCTTTCTCTTCTCCTCCCCTCACCAAGCCAATACCTGCTTCTTTCCTCTCTGCCCCGTCCCAATTCCCCTTTGGCTTTCACTTTCTCCCAAGCTAGTCCCTCCTTCTTCTCTCTCCCCAAGACAATTGCTCTTCCTGTCAGTCTCTCTCTCCCTTTCAAGTTAATCCTCTCTTCTTTCTTCCCCATGCCAATATCCTCATATCGCATCTTCTTTCTCTCCCCCAGCCAGTCTCCCTTCTTTCTCTTCCATGAGCCAAACTCCCTTTTGTCTCCCCCAATCAATTACTTCCATATTTCCCTTTCTATCCCCCAAGCCAATCTGTCCTCCTTTTTCTCCCCACTCAGCCAGTACCTCCATATTTCATTCTCTCCCCCAGCCAATCCTCCTTTCTTTCTCCCCATCCCTTCTCCCTATTTTTAAGCCCAGTGGTGGCAGTGCCTGGGAGCTGCTCCAAGCAGGGAGGAACTCCAGGTGGCATCCAGGCCCAGAGTGACTCATGGCATCTGTCCCTGCTCCCAGTGTTCCTTAGTGACACATCTGGGCCTGGAGCAACTCTGCAGGAGCAGATGCAACAGCTGGATCCTCCAAGATAAGTTGTGTTGGCTGTGCATGCATGGAAAAGGCCATGGGGGGGGGGGGTTGAACCCCCCTCCCCCTTTAACTTTTCAAATTTTTCTGCAAACTTAGGAGGTAACTCAAGTTTGCAGAAAAGCCTGTTTGGGTAAATGTGTCCCCTATCTTTGGATTTAGATGTCTACAGATAGGGGCGGTAGTAGGGAAATAGCTCTATAGATGTAGTTATCCACGCAGTTCAAGTAATTTGTAAGTATAATGCTGACTGAAGTACATTGGGTGACATGGCTTGTGGAAACAGAACAGTGTGGGAATGAAGAATTGCACAATATGAATGGCTTTGCACCCCCCAAACAAGCACACACACGCAAACACACACACACACACACACACATACACAGGGGAACTGGAAAGCTCACCCAGAAGTTTACCTACTGATGCAACAGTACAAAGTCCACGAACATCAGGCACTTGTTCAAAGTTGGTTTGTTAGAGGGAACATACTGAAACAGGCTTCAGTGGAGGTTCATCACAGCAAGAAAATGGACAAAGACAATTTGAACAAAGGACCTACAGGACTATATATATATAAGTTTGGGGTCCTGCCCCTACGATTGGGCAGGAAACTGGGTTCTCAGGAATAAGCATTTGAAACTCAGAGGTGCAAATACTGGTGATTGCTGGGCTGAGCCATCTCCCCCAGCTGGCCTTCTACTCCAGGTCACTACAAGGGTTGTTCAGCATTTCAAAGAGGAACATAGCAATACCCCTTGCCTCTTGTGGTGAGGCAAAGCTTAAACAGGAAAGAACCTGGGAGGGAGGGGTGGAGTGGAGAATCCCACCTCCGGCCCTCGAAAACTAACAGAGATTGACATGGGCCTGTGACAGGGACATTATTGAAGATCGGATTTAAGTGCAAAACTGCAGAGACAGAAATCTCGAAATGATCCTGCCTAAAAAAGGATTCCAGATTTTTTCAGACTTTTGTAAAAATTTGCTTGATTCCCCAGGGGTAGTCAAACTGCGGCCCTCCAGATGTCCATGAACTACAATTCCCAGGAGCCCCCTGCCAGCATTCGCTGGCAGGGGGCTCCTGGGAATTGTAGTCCGTGGACATCTGGAGGGCCGCAGTTTGACTACCCTGCAATCCTCTTAATATAAAGACATGGGCTTTTGCAGCTTCTGCAGTGAATGAGGAAGCAACATTCTATTGTGAACTCAGCACTGCCTGTTTCCACCCCCCAAACTTGGGAGCGAAGCTACGACTCAGTAAGAAACCTCAGCCCCTGCATATTCAGGGTCCAAAATTCAGTCTAGAGATGTACAAAGGTGTCCTGTTGGTCTTGGTTTGGGTTCATCATCTCTTCCATTTTGTTGCCCCTTTTACGCCCGTTGCAATGCTATTTTTACAATATCTATATCTCGGTTTTTATATTCCGTGCCACTTCCACCCGAGGCAGGCAATGGGAACTGCAGCTCTGTCCCTCTCTTCGCCTTGCAAACCTTTTGGGGTCACTGTCAGCCGACCATAGCTTGACAGCACGTCTGCCCCTCACCTCCAATTGATGTCAAAAAGGATAATGGCATGCAATGAAAGATAATAGCACAAAACAAAGACACTTCCAAGGCCAACCAAGTTCAGGTCATCCAATCATAGATTTGGAAGGGGCCATCCAGGCCATCTAGTCCAACCCCCTGCTCAACGCAGGATCAGCCCAGAGCATCCTAAAGCATCCAAGAAAAGTGTGTATCCAACCTTTGCTTGAAGACTGCCAGTGAGGGAGAGCTCACCACCTCCTTAGGCAGCCAATTCCACTGCTGAACTACTCTGATTTAATCTGCTCACTCTCGTCCCTTGCTTGCTGATAAGAACATTCTTTGGCTTCTTGCCTACCAGATCCTCACTCCTTGCTTTCTGCACAGAACCACAGCAGCACCCTGAACAAAATATCTCCTTTCCCCTCTGTCTGCTGCAGGAATTCTGCTTCCGTACACACAGGACTGTTCTAGGCCGCTTCCAAGCTTTATCAAAGTGACAAAGTCGGCGCCGAATTCCCTTCCCGTGATACGTGGTAATTTATGACGTGGCATCCAGCCTGGGTCTCCCCCTGTTGCTAAGTGCCTCTTAAATAATTGCAAACTGATAAGAAAATGATCCTTGCAGCTGAGCTTCCAGAGCAGACCTGTTAAAGAAATGGATAGCCCCAGGCAAGGCATGTTGATCTAACTGTTTTCTCTCAGTGAGCAGCAGAAGGTGTTACTTAAAGAAAAAGAAGAAGACTACACAAAACAAAACATGGGCACACACATCCCACTTGGGGGCTGCTGCGTGTTATTGTTTACACTACCTCATGTCACGGACGTCCTCTCAGAGTGGAAGCCTATTCCCACAGATGGCCCTTTCTTTATACAATGATTCAGGCAACATGTCAACTAAAGACCAGCAAGGAATACCAGAGAGCAACCTGTCAAATCCTGCATTGCTCGTTCGTATGAGGAGGCCTAGTTTTAGGGAGGATTTTGGGTTAGTCTGCCCTGCTGCTTTAACCCCCATGTTCCCATTTCTGTTTCATTTTGCGTAGATGGAACTAGGAGTGTGTACTTTAAAAAGAATCAATATAGTAATTTTGGATCTGGATTCCCAGTAGGGAATTTACTTTGTTAACCCTACTTTCTGGGGTGGTCTTCAACGGTAATGACTGGGGAAGGCACTGGCAAACCACCCCGTAATTGAGTCTGCCATGAAAACGCTAGAGGGCGTCACCCCAAGGGTCAGACTTGACTTGGTGCTTGCCCATGGGATACCTTTACCTTTTTACCTCACCAGTTCAGAATCCCATTTTTTTTGTACCTGATTCCCGCCCCCCAAGGTACTCATCATAGCTGTTAAGCAGTGCCTGATCCATTTTTAGTTTCATAGTATTTGCTTTATTTATATCCTGCCTTTCTACCCAATGAGAACACAAAGTGACTTCTGTTATTTTCCCCTTTTCTATTTTGTCCCCACAACAATCCTGTGAGGGTAGGTCACCCAACAAGGTTCCATGGCACAGGTGGTCACTCAGACTTGGATTTTCCCAGAATAACTGACGGGACAGGGAAATTGATGGGAAAACGCAACAAACCCACCAGAAAATACAACAAATGCTATGGTCAGCAAACGAGAAAAGAAACCTACTCACATCACATACCATGCAGCTGCAGACAGGTATACAAAGGGTCTACAAAGCATAACATTCTTATAAGAATAAAACAACATGGGAGACACTGTAGTCCATATCAACCTGAGAAATCGACAATAGCTGAGCGTACCCAAATCGGACACAGGATCTTATTCAAAGACCCAGAAATACCTGACAACTCCAACTACTTATGACAAATTTCACAGGGAAGCCACAGAAATCCACAAACTCGGACAGTTTCAATAAAAGGAAGATGGTTCAAAAATAAATAAAACCTGGCTACCTATACTAAAAAAAAAATCAAAACAATAGCAAAGTTGGTTTTTATACCCCACTTTTCTCTACCAGAAGGAGTCTCACAGTGGTTTACAAACTGTGAGAACAGCACTCAGGGCTGTGATGAGACCAAGGTCACCCAGCTGGCTGCATGTAGAGGAGCAGGGAATCAAACCCAGCTCTGCCACGTTAGAAGCCGCCACTGCACCAAGCAATTTTATATGCAAAAAGTTGGGACTGACTATATGTTTATTTTTTTCAGGGGGAGGAATAATTTCTCTTATTCATGTTTATGATTTTTATTTGATTTTTAAAAATAATCTATCGAGCAAAAAAACAGGCACTGAGAAAAACACATTCTACAGGATTCCATGTTACAGTCTTACGATAGCTAATAAACAACCAGACAATATTTGGAAGCCCTGGGTTGATTTTGCAACTCAATAAATCACTTGAGAAAGGTCAGGAAGCCATCACAGATTGGTATAATAGGGAGAGAGCCTTGGATATGTTGCTTTGTTGTGTTGCTAATTTCCAGAATATAATTGCACGCTCTGGCTAGCTATGTTTTTGCCACTAACAGAGTGGCTCTTGACAGCCACTCACTAATTTCATGAACCTTTGCATGATAATAAGTTGATTGTTTGTTTGAAACACAAATTGGGTTGTTTATTATTAGCCCACAACCAGCTTTCTACAAAAACGGATCATAGGTATTTGTTAAAAGCTCTTATGTCTTAAAGTAGTTTTCTAAAATGAGACCTCCCCCCCAAAAAAAAAAACCCAATTCATTTGAGCATTGCATGGGCTGTTTTTTCTCTTCCCTTCCCCCTTCCAAAATGTAGCTTGGAATGAGGTTAATATTTCTTGGCCTTACTTTGAGATGACAAACAAGCATCTCATTAACCAGGAGTAAGTAGAACGTGACCAGTAATTATCATCTGAGAAAGAAGGGTGATAAATCATTACAAACCACATCTCAGGTTGCATGCATGCCAGTCTGTATCTGGTACAACTCTGCTGTTTTATAAATATGCTGTATACTTAAAATCAGACCAAGTAGCCCTTCTCAGCCTTCTGGCTTCAGATGGAGCTACCTTTCTGATTCTTCAGCTGCCTGTAAGGGAAGGGAAAGCTTCATGTGTACATGGGATGAGATGAGCTCCTGCTCCATTGGAGCTCATGCACACCTTTTCTTGCAAGAATCATAGAACCATAGAATAAAAGAGTTGGAAGGTACCTCATGGGTCATCTAGTCCAACCCCCTACAATATGAAGGACACTTACATCCCAATCGCTCATCTACTGTAACCTGCCACCCCTTTGCCTTCACCGAATCAGCCTCTGTTTGAAAATTTCCAAAGATGGAGAACCCACCACCTCCCGAGGAAGCCTGTTCCACTGGGAAACCACTCTAACAGTCAGGAACGTCTTCTGGATGTTTAGATGGAATTTCTTTTGAATTAATTTCATCCCATTAGTTCTGGTCTGTCCCTCTGGGGCAAGAGAGAACATAGATGTGTTAATCAGAACGTGAACAGAATTGAGTTGGGCTGCACAGATAAGATTTATACAGAATAATAATCTTTACTTTCAGTTTTTGGATGGTATAAATATCAGGATATTGGCCTGAGGACCCATCCACCCGCATAAGGCCCTTTCAAGCTCTGGCCAACCTCATATGATTTGGTAGGGTCATCTAGTCCAGGGGTCATCAACCCCCAGTCTGCGGCCCGGTGGCGGGCCGCAAAGGCCACGGTACCGGGCCACCGCCAGCCACGCCTGCCTTCCCCCGCCGGCAGCAAGAAGGAAGGGAAGAGGCAGTCGCAGCTGCCGGCATGGCGGTGACGCAAACGCGCATGTGCGCTGTTCCCCCGCATGCGCGTTAGCGCCCCCTAGTGGCAAAAACATGCATGCGTGGCAATTGCGCGTGCACGTTTTCGCAGCACCCGGGCCATCGGCTCTTCCCTCACTCCGGAGGCGGTCCCTGACCTGAGAAAGGTTGGGGACCGCTAGTCCACCTCTGCTCAATTCAGGATCAGTCTAAAGCAGAGGTAGTCAACCTGTGGTCCTCCAGATATTTATGGATTACAATTCCCATGAGCTTCTGCCAGAAAACACTGGCAAGGGCTCCTGGGAATTGTAGCCCATGGACATCTGGAGGACCACAGGTTGACTACCCCTGTTCTAAAGCATCCAGGATAAGGATTTGTCCACCTGCTGCTTGAAGACCACCAGTGAAGGGTTGTTCACCACCTCCTTAGGCAGCCAATTCCACTGCTGAATTACTCTATGAGGAAAAAAATTTCCTGATATCTAACTGGTACTGTTTAACACGTAGTTTAAACTCCTTTACTGCTGGTTCTATCTGCTGCAACAGGAACAGTTCCCTGGCCTCCTCCAACTGACAGCTTTTCAAATACTTGAAGAGAGACATCATGTCCCTTCTCAACTTCCTCTTCTTCAGGCTGAACATGATTTTTAAGGCTTTCATTGATCTATTTGATTGTTTTAAAGTCAGTTGTTTCCTGCCCTTAGCTGACCAGGGAAGGGTGGGATAGAAATTAAAATGTATTATTGTTGCTGTTATGGACACTAGCCATTTCAAAGTGATGCCATTTTTAAAAAATTAAGCCGATTATTTAAACAGCGTCTCATTTCAAATATATTAAACAACATGGTTTGCATAGGCTTCTGCTTTGATATGAGGTTTCTCTTTGAGTTCTCTCTCTTTTTCCTTCCTGGGGGATTCACCCAATAAGGGGCCCTGTACAATTCAACCAGGAATGTTTGTTTGTTTATATATGACCCTCCCTTGCAGCTCAGGCCGGTTTACGTAGAACATTGGGATAAGTATAGCGTAGTATTATAACATCAAGCCAATACAATTCAATACGGTAGTAACAGTGATTTCATAACAGTTCCAATAACATCGTCGTATAACAATTTCAACATTAATTATGATAATGTTAACCCGCTGACTACGGTCCGTAGGTTGGTCAAATTGGATTCCATTTATGGGAAGGGGGTTTCTGGGGGAGGGGGAGCAGATGATGTTGATTTGGTTGGCCTCAGGCAGATGCCTGGTGGAAGAGCTTCGTTTTGCAGGCCCTGTGGAACTGTGATAGCTCGGGCAGAGCCCTGATTCCTTCAGGGAGCTCATTCCAACCGCTGGGGACCAGGATGGAGAAGGATGTTGTAGTGAACTAAGCACGGTGTCTTATCATTGAATCAGATAAGGCTACAGGGTAGTCTTACTGAGGGTAAGTGAGGGCTAGTTAGGTTTAGTGAGGGCAGGCAGGTGAGGTCACAGGAAATGAACACTCATATTGTTCATGTAGAGCACCAGAAATTACAATAACTTTTTAGCACTGTGGAAAATCTGGGAAGAACCGAGCATAATTATGAAGCAAGGCTTGAGATATGAAGAATTAATAAGAATACCAGGGTTCTGTCTCATTAGGGAATATTCCCACCTGCAATCTGAATGTTCGTACAAAACCATATTGTAATACAGCAGAATTCCGTAGAATACCAAAAGGCACAAGAAGCTATAATTGTTCTAATAGATAATATAGAAGGTACAGTAGTAAATTATTTGGTTGGACTTTTAAGTTTTATATGATATTGATAAAAACCATTCAGTAGAACTTGTGAAATTGCTTGGTTTTAATTTCAGGTAAAACAACACTTTAAAAGAGATTACAAGGATGATCAATTATTGATTTTGTCCCAGAAACTGTTATAAAAAAGACAGTCAAGGGGGAAATTTTCAGCATGGCTGGCTGAAAATGAAATATTTAACACGTCTTCTTCTGAATAACCTGAAATCTTACAAGGAAAATTATTGCAGATGCTCCCCTCTGTTCTTTCAAAAGCAGAGAAGAAATGCCAAACCTTCAATAAAGGTCTAAGAAGATGGAAAAATTTAGAGGAAAGACAGTATCATTACTGAATATATATTCAGCCCACTTCTTTCTTGTGTTTGAATTATGGAGGAATGGGGGGGGGGAGATAATAAAATTCATAAACACCACCCTTCAACTTTAACCCTTTCCCACTGGCCCACATAAGCCATGTCCTCATCTCTGATCCCACTGATTGGTATACACATGTATTTGTTTGTTTGTTTATTCTTTAGATTTTTAGGGGACTCGTGGTGGGGTACAATATAAAACCCCCATAAAACATGATAAAACCCCATTCCATAACAAAGCAACAAAACTTAGATAAAAGAGGATAAAACAAAATTGGTGGTATAATTCTTCCCTCTATCCCTGCAGCCGCCCACCCCCCTGAGGAGGGTCCCCCGTTATTCCTGGCTCTGACCTCAACCCTGAACTATAAGACTCCAGATATATCAATATATCGATATATTTAAAATGAGTTAGCTATTTTGAGTGTGGCCAGGGGAGACTACCATGTTGACTTATCCTCTAGGAACCTTCGGTAGGTGTGTGTGTGTGCGGGGGTAACTTTGTGCATATAAGACAGAAAATGAAGGATCTTATCCCACCGCATGCCCCTTTCCTTTAAATCCTCTGCATGATTTTCTTTTCGGCCAATCTACCCCAAAGGAAGCCACTATTATGAAAACCTAAATGAAAACCCTATTTCTGACTGTTTCCTGGCCTTGTGCCCTGCAGATAGAACCAGGGTAGCGCAGCTCTCCTTTCAAACCAACTCCTCCGGCCACGTGTCCTTATTCATGAGTATTTTCTACAAGAGGCAGACGTATGAACTCATTTTCTATCGAAGGCTTCTTATGGCGTTCTCTAATCATAGCTTAGCAAATGCTAAGATGACACCACAGGAAATTCAAGATGGGAAAAGGGGCTAGAGCTGGCTTGCCACAGAGACGAAAGTCTGTGGATCACCATGGAAGAGCCTGTCCTTTAGAGCGGACTGCTGCATTTCAAAATATCCTTATAAAGGCACCTGGTCTTTAATGAAGCAGCTCAACAGCCAGCCACGAAATCTTATTATTACAATCTGAGCCATATTCTGTCAGCCATTTTTAAAATCTGTATCTGGGGAATGGCAATCTGAATTCATTTTGTCCCCTGTTATCAAAGGTCTTTTCTTTCAAACCAGAAATCGGCCGCCGCTAAACAGCTAACTCAGCGGGAAAGTTTGATTGTAACACTCTTTTTTTTCAAAGGCTGTGGTCTATCGTCTGAGGCCTTCCAAACAGTTGCTGAGAAGGGAGACAGAACAACGCACGCAACTTTGCATTAATCAAAACCAGCTCATCACCGTAGATATTCTCCTCACCTAGTTTAGGACTTAAATGAATTCTCCCATTCCTATATTTATCAAGGGCCAGAAATGATGGGTTTTCAGTTGTCAATAAGTTATGAAGAGTAATTTAAGATTCCAGATCAGTAACTGCAGCTCAGTTGTGGGGTGGGGTGGAGGGGGATAATGGTGAATTCCTTCATGATATGCTGCATAATCAGACTAAAAGAGGGAAAGGTGAAATAGCCAGTTATTAGAATGAAGAGTGGGAATTTCTCTTTCTTTCTTTCTTTCTTTCTTTCTTTCTTTCTTTCTTTCTTTCTTTCTTTCTTTCTTTCTTTCTTTCTTTCAGGGCACTCAGCTCTCCTGGGAGCTCATTCCACCAGGCCAGGGCCAGAACCAAAAATGCTAGACAAATCTCTCGTGGGCCAAGGACCTCCAACAGTATAGCCTGTGTATTAGAAGTTAGTGAGAGAGCTGGCGTCAAGAGTCAACACAGTCAGCCATCTGTTGAAGCCCTTTGCCTGACAGAACTCACCCCCAGCTGGAGACGCTTGTTTGACCTTTCACTTGTGGGAAAAGTACCTGGAAGGCAGCAGAGAGAATCAAAAGGCAGAATTGTTCTTCTGCAGTCAGTTCTAAGTATCCCAGTTAGCCATTCGGCCTTGCAATATTACTTCTTTTAGATCAGGGGTAGTCAAACTGCGGCCCTCCAGATGTCCATGAAGTACAATTCCCATGAGCCCCTGCCAACGAACACTGGCAGGGACTCATGGGAATTGTAATCCATGGGCATCTGGAGAGCCGCAGTTTGACTACCTCTGTTTTAGATATTTCAGATCCAATTGGGCTAAAGTAGCGATCCCCAACCTGTGGGCCGCAGACCACATGTGGTCCGTTGACTAACTGGAGGTGGGCTGCGAAGGACACCTCCTCCCCCCCAGGCCCTTTACTTCAGCCCCCCCCCCGGCCCTTTACAACACACTTTGGGTGTCATTGTCTCCCATCACTCCCAGATGGAACTATCTTGTTGCAGAGAAACAAGCTCAGGGTTCCCATTGATTTGTCATTGTCATGAGTTAAAAATTCCATGAAAATAAAATGTTCCTTGTGTTCATTGTTGTGGCATGTCTGTATCATATTTTAAAGGGATGCTTAAACATTACCATAGCGACCAGAGTCAGAGAGTGTTAGGGCAGTGGGCCTCAGTAAAATTGTCAAGCGTTGAGTAGTCCCCAGTGAAAAAGTTGGGGACTACTGGGCTAAAGGACACATGAGAGATTTGCAATTCTTGTCTAGTTACATTATGGGGAGGGGAGATGGGAAAAGGAAATCACACTGGCTGGGGAAAGTTGCTGAGACGTAGATAAGTGGATTCACAACTGGGGGAAGTTGACTCCATTGTGGAGATCATGGGGATGTGTTGAGGAGACCCATGAATAGGACAACTGGTCCCAATGGGTAATCTTATTGTCGTTGCTAGGGTGAATATTCATACCAACATATATGGCTCAAAAACTCATCCAGGCTGCAAACATCATCGAGTGGGCCTCGTCCGGCAAAAGCCCTCCCCTGGGATGAGAGAGCATCAGAAAGCAATGGCTCACATATACCAGCTATAATAGAATTGAATTGTACTGTTTTAATCTGTTTTGAACTAGCTGTTGTTTTAAATGTTGTTATATAATGTTGTTAACTGAGCCAGCTCATGGCTGAGGATGGTCATATAAATCTAAGTATAAATAAACAAACACATGAAGCTATCTTTGGCTGACTTTGACCTTTGGACTATCAAGGCCAGGCTTAACCACTCTTAACACCTTATCCAAGTTTCAAATCACAGTCTTTCATGCCACCTAACTCCACACAGTTTTAATTGGCGATGCCAGGGATTGAACTTGGGACCTTCTGTATGCAAAGTAGGTACTCCACCACTCCTTGAGAAACCCTTAATGGGCACATGTTTCTGAGATGGGGGAGTCGCCCATGCCATCATTGCAGTTTTCTTGTTGCACATTTATTCCACCACAGAAGGAAAGCTAAAACTAGTGTGGAGCATTCCAATTCCATCCTGCATGTATTTGCAGTCCGTTAGCTCTTCCAGGATCCTTTCATTAAGATGACTTGAAGTCAAAGAAAGGGGTGTGGGGGGGGGGAAAGTCGTTTTCCTCAAGGACTGAGCCTAGGAACCGGGAGGAAAGGGCAGAGAGAGGCTTGTACACGCGGCTGGTTCGCTGGAAGGTTTGTCAGCTTGCATTTAAAGATGCTCTTTTAAAGGAGTCAGCTGTCTTCTAGGGCTTCATAGTTAGGGATTTTAAATGAACTCGAAAGTCAGGGTAAAATTGGGTTGTCAATTGCCAGCATACAAATGAAGTTATTTTTACGTTTGCGGGTGCGCATGAGAGAAAGAGAGGACAAGACGGGGTGGGAAGTAATAACTTGGGGACATGAGGGAAGCATTCTGGTCTTGCAGAAAACAACCCTCCCCCCCAAATGGAAACGAATAAAAATTTTAAAGAAAAGGGGGGGGGGGAGAGAAACATAAGCGAATGACATCCCAGGAGCTTTTTACATAGGGGGAACTTTGGGAGACGAGCTGCAGATAGCTCGGAAATATATTCATGTAAAACATATTCAAAATGGATCAGAATGCTAAAAGCATTCTCTGTAAGCTATTTCACAGGCACAATGGAGGACGGCGGGATGAACACTGCGCTCCCCTCCCCCACCGCCATCCTGTTCACTGACAAAACCCTCGGGGCGCCTCCGAGAGGCACGGCTATTGCATAAGTCTGAAGGATGCCAAGTCCTCCAGCAGTGCTTTTCGTCTAAGATCAGTGTCAAGGGCTTTGTTCTATTTCTGGGGCAGACCTTTTCAAGATGGATCTCCTCTTTTTTACCCTGACCCTTTGCTCCCGGATAATCTAGATTCGAACTGGAATCCAAATGCAACCCCGGAGCGATAGGAGGAGCCATTGTTCAGTGACGGAGCACCCCAGTGCCACGCGGAATAACCCAAATTCAATCCCCAGCAGCTTCACCTTGGGAAAAAAAATGTCTTTGGTGATATGAAAACTTTTATCTGAGATCCTGGAGAGCCGCTGTCAATCAGTGTGGATTTGACTGACCTTGATCTGTTTGTTGACTAGTGCAGCCCTGCCCGAGCTACATATCTAGAAAAGGAGGAGAAAACAAACTCAGTTGAAGTAGTATCCAGCTGCCGTTGCTTGGAAGGCTCTTTCCAGCTTCCTTCCTTGTAAAAGATGTGTGATTGTAAAAGATATTATGAAGACCTATGAATGCGAGACCTGGAAAGGGAAGCCTTGTATCCAAACAGCTGTGCAGCCATGGATGCCATTTGAAGACATCTCTAACAAAATAAACCAGATTACAAATGTGATTCCTTATATTAAAAATGGGGGAAATGTTGTTTCTTTACTTGATTTATATCTTGCCTTGCTCCCCAGTGGGGACCTGAAGCAGCTGGTGTTGTTTCTCCATTTTATCCTCATGACAGTGCTGTGGGATAGTTTAGGCTGAGCGTCTGCAGGAATGCCAAGCCTGAGGACCAGTAGAAAACCAGACGGGGCATGGACATGGAGCCATCAGGGATGGTGTGATGTCATTTCCGGGCAAAACCTGGAAGTGACATCATACCTTTCTGGGAATCACTGGAAACTCTGTGGTAAAGTTGGTTCTCCCATTCATATGCTAACCAGACCCAGCTTCAGAATAGCTACACTATGTCCCTCCCATCAATATCCTGGAACATCTGCTTGCTAACTCTGGGTCTCCAGTGTTCTTGTGATTCCATTTATATGTGTACTCATGTTTGTTGTATTCATGCATCAATATTTAAATGTATGTGAAACAATGTCTATTTACATGAATTTGGGTTCCCAGGTCCCCCAGCCATCATTGGGGGATGTGGGGGGTACATTGGCCAGATCCAGGTTGGGAAACTGTTTGAGATTTGGGGTGAAGCCTGGGCATCCATTTTCTCCAAGGCAACTGAGCTTGGTAGTCTAGAGACAAGCTGTAATCCTGAGGGATCCCTAGGTTCCACCTGGAGGCTGGCACCCCTAAAGCAAATGTTTTATTAGTCAAGTATCATTTGAGTTAAGACATGAAACTGGGGTTCTGGATCCAGTATCTTTGCTCCCTATACACTTTTCTCCAGACTCTGTGAAGGAGGTCCTCCACTGTCAAGTTGAGTTCCTGGCAATAGGTGCTTCCATTTGCAATAAACCAAGGAGACCCAAAGTAGGGCACAAGGGAAATCCACCCAACAACACAGGAGCTGTTCTGGAAAGCACAGGAAAAAACACACATGTGGAGTGAAGGCATAGGATCTATGAGGTAGGAAGAAAAAAGACAGAAAAAAGAATACCTAATGAGATAATAGCTGTTATGTCTGCAGACATTTGATGCAGATGCAAATGAAGGCTTCTGCTAGCCTGGGAACTAACCAATCCAGTAAACCTGTTAAGGTCCAATCAGACTGCTCCGCTTGGAACCAATCAGGTATTTCGGTGGGCTGTCTGAAATGTATAAAAGTGCCTGAGCATACCTGTTTTTCTCTGTTCGGTGTTTGGAAGTTGAGGTTGGAGTTGCCAAATAAAGAGAGCTGTTTTGAAGAATTGGAGTCTGTGTTTACCGAACCCGCAGACTTAATAATAGTCTTAAAAAAAATGTTTTCTGAGTAGCAGCAAAATGAATACTCCACACTGGAGAGCCAGCATGGTGGAAGTGGTTAAGAGTGGCAGTTTCTAATCTGGAGAACCAGGTTTGATTCCCTGCTTCTCTTTCACACGGAGTCTGCTGGGTGACCTTGGGCCAATTACTATTCTCTCAGAACTCTCTCAGCCCCACAAGGTGACTGCTGTGGGGAAAGGTAGCAAAGGCACTTGTTAAGTCGCTTTGAGACTCCTTAGGGTGGAGAAAAGCAGGGTATAAAAAGAAGCAGTGCTTCTTCCCCTCATGGAATATTTCTGAAATGGTAGAGTACTCATTTTTTCTCTCTGAAAAGCTATGTTCTTTGTGCTGGGGAAAGATCACGTACAAAGACACCCTATTAGGGTCATATTAGTGGGGAAATCTTCCCTGCCCCCTAGGATTGCCAACTCTGAATGAGGAAATTCTTGGAAATTTTTAAGGTAGAGTTTGGGGAGGGCAGAGTTTAGGGAAGGGAGGAACTTCAGTGGGGTTATAATGCACCAGAGCTTACCTTCCAATGCAACCATTTTTGCCAGAGGAACTGAGACCAGTGCTGAATTTGCACTCAAATGTGTTTTTTCTGTTCCTGGTCCTGCTGATTTCTATTCGATTCAGACTTGGATCTTGCCAGAGATCTACAACAATCATTTCTCCAACCTGAAAGAGTGTTAACCCACCTGCTATAATCTGCACCCAAATAGACTCTTCTCCCTGGAAACCAGAAAAAATAGTTTTTACAGGTGCTGATCTCTGAGACTTTTTTCTCCCCCCCTGCCTTGGTTTGATTGGTCTCGGCTAACTGGCTGGTTTCCAGTAGGAGCAGCCCCTTTAATGTCTGGTGGTTTTGTTGCAGGGCTTCCCCCTTAAGTGAACTGCTAAGCTTTAATATCAGAACTAAAGATGAGCTGTCCTTACCTCGAGCTGTTTAATTCTTCATGGGCTTTGGGGGGTGGGGGTGGGGGATAGAAATGCTCCCCAAGCCCAGCCTTTTTCTGGTCCTTTTTTTTTTTAAGTGAAGGGGATGTTTTACACTTTGTTTAAAAAACAATTGTGTGGAGGCATTTCATCCCTTATCCCAATCTGCTGCATGTGTTTGACGGATGGGGAAAAACATGCTTACAAAAAGCATGTGCAGGAGATTCAGAGAAGGGACCATAGCTGAAGACCATAGCTTAACTCCTCCTGATAGGAGTGATTAATGCATTACTTAAGGGGCCAGGAAAAGCAGAAAAAACACTTCCACAGCACAGTTTAGACACAATCCAGCTGAAGCTGGAGGAACAGAACAAAGGGGAAGCTCCTGTCGCATACCAACCAATCAGGAGAAAACTCAGCCCAGCATCAGTGCTGGAGGTGTGGTTGCAGTGGGTGGGGAAGGGAAAAGCCGAATGAAGCAGCCCATCTGTGCCCAGAATAGAGTGCCATGAGCTCACATTTCTCTGATGAAGTGGGGGGAATCCACTCTTGGATAGCCCAGGGAATAAGTAGTTTGACTCCAGGGCCCATGCTCACCTGTGCAGATGAGGGGGGAGATCCTGACTGGAAATCAGTATCAAGTGTAGAAGGCTTTTATTTATCTGAACCCAAACAGCATTAAAAGCCCAGTGCAGATAAGCCCCTTGGCAGGAGACCAGTTGTAATTCCAGGATATCTCCAGGCCCCTATCTGGAGGTTGGCAACCTCCCTGCCCCCTTGTATCACTGAGGAGACTAATTGCCCAACTTGTGTCAAAGAGAACTCCTGCATCCTCTGATATTTGTTTCACAATTCCTGGGTAGCAACAATGATATGATAATGTCAGTAGCTTGTTTTGAGTGCTTAAAGAGTCATTGATTTGTTGTGAAGCCTCTAATTAAGGTAACTCTCATTCATAATGCTTTAATGGCAGCCTTTAATGAAGATCTGCAATATGGGCAAACACACAGGCGCACACTTCAAGTCAAGAGCTGGGTTTCAGCTACGAGCAATAAAGAGCTAGTTTACCAGGGATGCTTTGGTTTCCCCCCCCTCCCATTTCCTTAAAAGAAAAAAAAACAAATCCTGTTGATTGAGTCTCTTCCCATTGCATCTTTTCCCCACTGAAGGCAACATGGATGGATTTTGTCTGATCGTTCTTTTGTGCTGCCTTGAGAGTTGGATAAAGGGAGATGTAAATAAGTGCATGAGCTCAACTAATGCACAATACCAGCTTGGTGTCAGGGTCAAGAGCGGTGGACTCTAATCTGGAGAACCGGGAGAGGAAAGGAAGGCAATGGTAAGCTGCTTTGAGACTCCTTCAGGGAATGAAAAGCAGGGTATGAAAACCAATTCTGCTACAAAGAACTCCCCTTCCTCAAGCCTCATAAGCACAAATTAGTATCAAGTAAAAATAATGTTTATTGGATTAAAAATTAATAAATTTTCATAAAGATCATGTTTCTTATACTTAATGGGACAAGGACGAGTTTGATGAATAGTATATTCCGTGCCCTTAAGAACCTAGAGGCATGATCGCCTAAGACAGTGGTTCTCAACCTGGGGGTTGGGACCCCTTTGGGGGTCAAATGACCCTTTCACAGGGATTGCAGCAGGGCAGCTTGGCCAGGGGGGGCACCATCTGTACAACAGCCTTGCAGGATAGATGAGATAGAGCACTCGTCTGTCTGGAGCAGCAGAAAAGAGTGAGATCTGCATGGTGGGACAAGAGGCAAAACTGAACTGAAAACCCCGGGGGGGGGGACAATTTATATTCAATTGTGAACAATGGATCTTCACGCCATTGGTCAGTTTCAGTTTAATTTCTGTGAAAGAACCCTTGCATAATTTAATGGTTGGGGGTCACCATAATATGAGGAACTGTATTAAAGGGTTGCGGCATTAGGAAGGTTGAGAACCACTGGCCTAAGACCTGGCAATCACAAGCATTCTCCAGCCAAGTTGGAAGACCCACATTATAGCCAAGATAGACTATGTCTGCTGAGTATCTGAGCTGAAGACCTGTATGACATCTATGATGGTATAAAAGTGGATTATTCATGAAAGGGAAAGAGTGACATTTTGAGAAATCATTGACTGAGAGAATTCTTCAGCATATAGTTCCCATTCTTCCCCTGAAGACCGCAAAGCTTTCAGTTGAAACAAACCCCAAACTTAGGCACTCCCTCCCCAGGGAGTTTCATCTGTCACCTTCCATTGTTTTCTTCCTCCAGTAGGTAAAGTTTTTTTGTTGTTATTCTGTCTTTGCTTACCTCCTATAACTGTTATTGGCCTCCTTCTTAGACTTTGGTGTTCCTTATGGGATAGAAGGTACCATGGCATAGCCTGATCTTGTTAGATCTTGGAAGCTAAGCAGTCAGCCCTGGTTAGACTATGGATGGGCAATTCCCTGAGTATACAAGGAAAGGACACAAGAGATAAACCCTGGCACATCCCTTCCTGCCCACCCACTCCCAATCTGCCTGAGTTCATAAAATCCACATTTCAGTGAGAACTGGTCATCCACCTGACATCGGGGCCGAAGAAGATGGTAATGAGGCCATTTTGCACAAGCCAAGGCGCTAGGCCGGATTCTCCCATGTTAAATTGCACCCATTTGTACGGAGAGATGTGCCTAAAGGCAGCACTGCATGCCAGGGTTGGCTTCCAAAATGGCAGCTTCATGTTGATTTTTTACTGCCTGTGATGCGTCGTACCATTTCACTCAGGCCGTCCTTACACTGACCATGTCCCTGCGGATGCCGGCGATGGCCAATTGTGAGGCTCAAGCAGGAGAAAATGCTTAGTGCCCTCAGATAGGGAAACTAGGGCTATCTATTACGGGAAGGAGGAGGAATTAAGTGAGAGGGTATTTTCAGCATCAAACCGGTGTTTCATATAATGCATAGCTTGGCTCTTAGGTGACTATTTCAGGTGCACACAATTTGCAGGAAACCAGCCTAGAACGTCACTGCACAGTAGTTTGCAAAGACATTTGGAAATAGAGCTGCAAAGGGCTCCTGCTATCGTCTCTGTAATCACGGTGCTGTGGCTGTTGTTTGCACCGGCATGGAACCTATCATTTCCATATGAAAATGGTCATTTATGCACAACGCACCAGTCGGAAATCCCTGCTCCTACCCACAATTGCCTTCCTTTGTGGCTGATAAGTAACAATTGTTGTATTCCAGGCTTTGTGGAGATAATTACAGAGAGGCTTTCAAGGCCAGGCCTCAAGAGGTAGTAGTTTGTGACACCTGGAAATAGCTGCTCATTACTGACAGGTAAAGGTGTGCTCAGAGACAATTTAGGCCTAGAAAAAAGACAGGCAAAAATAAATCAGTTGCTGACTGTAGCAGGCCTTCAAAGGCCTTCTGTGGCCCCAAGGATCTGTCTTAAACACACAACAACAAGGCCATTTTCCTTTAATGAGCTTCTGTGTTTCCACTTATAATCCATCTAGGCACCCCTTGATGCCTGAACTATAGAGTTTATATAGTGAAATGAGTTCTAGAAACCGCAGAATAGAGCTTGTCCTGGATCTGTAGCTATAAATTCTGACAGGGGGAAATGGAAAATTTGGAATAAAAGACAAATCTACAGAAAGATAGTTGACCATTGCAACTCTGCTTGCATCTGTAAAAAGAGGCAAGCACTATCTTCCAACTATTCTTCTTCTTCTTCTTCTAACTTGGAACCCACTGTTATGATTATTGGGAATAAAGGTAAAAGGTAAAGGTATGCCCTGTGCAAGCACCGAGTCATGTCTGACCCTTGGGGTGACACCCTCTAGCACAGAGGTAGTCAAACTGCGGCCCTCCAGATGTCCATGGACTACAATTCCCAGGAGCCCCCTGCCAGCGAACGCTGGCAGGGAGCTCCTGGGAATTGTAGTCCATGGACATCTGGAGGGCCGCAGTTTGACTACCCCTGCTCTAGCATTTTCATGGCAGACTCAATATGGGGTGGTTTGCCAGTGCCTTCCCCAGTCATTACCGTTTACCCCCCAGCAAGCTGGGTACTCATTTTACCGACCTCGGAAGGATGGAAGGCTGAATCAACCTTGAGCCGGCTGCTGGGATTGAACTCCCAGCCTCATGGGCAGAGCTTTCAGACTGCTGCCTTACCACTCTGCGCCACAAGAGGCTCTGTTGTTGGGAATAGCTATTCCCAATAATCATAACAGTGGGTTCCAAGTTAGAAGAAGAAGAAGAAGAGTTGGTTCTTATATGCCACTTTTCTCTACCTGAAGGAGTCTCAAAGCAGCTTACATTCACCTTCCCTTTCCTCTCCCCACAATCAATCAACCTGTGAGGTAGGTGGGGCTGAAAGAGCATGACTGACCCATGGTCACTCAGCAGGGCTTCATAGTTGGGAGCGGGGAATCGAACCCAGGTCTCCAGATCCGAGATAACCACCCTTAACCACTATGCCAAGCCAACATGGCCCACAGAAAAGCAAAAAGGAACCAGCCTGATAGTCACATTCTCAAAGGTGCAGGAGGTTGAGAGGAAGCTGGAGAAACCAAGGAAATGGATGAGAACAGCAGAGGCATTGCAAGAAACCTCTTTGGCCATAGTTATTACCCAAATAAGAGCCAGGCAACAGAAGCATGGCAGTTTGGTGTAGTGGTTAGGAGTGTGGACTTCTAATCTGGAGACCTGGGTTCGATTCTGCATTCCCCCACATGCAGCCAGCTGGGTGACCTTGGGCTCACCACAGCACTGATAAAACTGTTCTGACCAAGCAGTGATATCAGGGCTCTCTCAGCCTCTCCCACCCCACAGGGTGTCTGTTGTGGGGAGAGGAAAGGGAAGGCGACTGTAAGCCGCTTTGAGCCTCCTTCGGGTAGAGAAAAGCGGCATATAAGAACCAGCTCTTCTTCTTCTTCTTCTTCTTCTTCTTCTTCTTCTTCTTCTTCTTCTTCTTCTTCTTCTTCTTCTTCCTAGACCAACTGCAAGCCTGGTGTAAAGAAAGGTGGGCAGAGTCCCCAAAGCAGAAAAGCATCATCATTGACCCTACCCTTCCACCAGCGGGATATCATGGAAGAAAGTTCTGTGAGAATTCACCACACAGTTGGGTTCGACAGAGCAAAGGAGTATACGATTAACACATGTCAGAACCAAAGAAATGGACTAAGACTGACAGATAAATAAGACCACAGAACAGTACATTACATGACAAGAACCTATTGGACTTAAAAGAGCACTGGATGCATTGTCGTTATATTGTGAAGGGGAACAATTAGAGCTTAATTATCAGAAAACCAAAATCATGACATTTGCCAAAAGGCCAAAAAAATATACCTGGCACATTGACAGAACTAAAATAGAACAGGTTTCCTGTTTCAAATATTTGGGAGTCGTTTTGCAATCAACTGGCCGCAGGATAGCCCATGGGGCTTATGTCGTTGGAAAGGCACAAAAAAGTGCAAATGCCATCCTCAGGTTCCTTAGGCTGAAAGGAGGTCATTATATCCCCGCAGCTCTAAAATTATTTGAAGCTAAGTCAATGGCACAACTGCTATATGGTGCGCAGCTAGGTCCTTATTCCAACTTTGCATTATTGGAATCTGTACAATCCAAATTCCTAAGAGCAGCCATGCAAGTCCCGAGATGTGTCTCCAGTGCCACTTTGCGACTTGAGACTGGCCTTATGAAGGTGGAGGCAAGAGTATGGTTAAACATTCTCAATTACTGGCTTAAAATCTCTTTTTTCCCCTGTGGATTAGCTTCTTTGATAATGAAGGATGACTTCCAGTCTTCATGGAAACAATCGGTGAGGGGGAAAATCGCAGCTTTGGGATTTTCTCCAGAATTTCTGGTTCGGATGGCCTATGACCAAGCTAAAGAGGTTATCAAACAGCGAGTAGTGGATATAGAACGCCAACATGATCTAATGAATACCTGTGCCTTCATTGTTAGTGAAGGCTACAGGTATGTCACAGCTCCCTTGGCCTATTTAAAGAATCTTGAGGTGCCTAGCCACCGGAGGGCCTTCACTTTAGCTCATTGCAATGCCCTTCCCTCAGCTGTACTTGAAGGGAGATACAAGAAAACTCCCTATGGTGAAAGGAAGTGCCCCTGTGGCTCTGGTCAGATAGAAACATTGGAACATATCCTTTTGTATTGTCAGTTTTATGATGACATACGTTCCATATTTATCACACCATGGTTACATAGAGTCCCTGGGTCCTCAGGACAATTTTATATCTCCCTGCTGCTCACAGACACAAATTGTTCCATCACATATAGTGTTGCCAGGTTTTGTGCTGCAGCCATGAAAAGGCGGTGGAAGTTGACTAAAACTTAACAGACCCTGAGAGCATTTAGAACAATTTCCTATATTTCCATTTAATTTTAATTTATATTTTAGCAGACTCATAGTCTAAGTGTTTAACATAATGCTATTTTATGAGTAAAACTGTGTTTTAGCCATATTATTTATGTAACTGTGAAATTGTTTTGATTTTGCTGGTCTATGACCGTAATAAAGAATACTACTACTGTGACAAAAGGTTAAATCATAATGATTAAAATTGTGGTTTTTTTAAAAAGTCTTTTGAATTTGTTCCCATAAGAAGACAAATGCCCTGCAAAAAGCTATTTGGTACGGGAGAAGCAGCCTGTTAGCCAGAAGCTTCACTACTCCATAGCTATTTATTGATGTGAGGTTAAATCTGAAAGCCAATAGTCAAATCATGTCCCATAGCAAAAAACGTGGTGCACTGAATCCATCGGCTTTAGGGAATGCCTCTGACTAAAAGGGTTGGTAGGGGGAAGACAGCATGCTACAACCCAATCATGCCAGATCTCAGCAGCTAAGCAGGGTTAGTACTTGGTCGGGTCACCACGACCAAAAAAAAAGCTATGCAGAAAAAAGAAAGCAACCCACCTCTGCTTCTCACTTGTCTTGAAAGCCCCTTGCTGGGGAGGACGTAAGTTGGCTGCAGCTGGACAGCACAGACATATCTAAAGGGGTTGGAGGGACATTTCCCACTCTTAATACTGAAAAATTAATCTCCAAAAATCCTCCGGATGGAAATGTCAGGCAGTAACTTGGCACTATCACAGTGAACTGACCTGACCTGATGTGTTTTGGTCAATTAGAAGTAGGTTGACTAGCAGGAGGGCACCGGCAAAGGAAGACGGGACACCTCTTTGTTTGGCACAGCTTTATTATGCTTCCCCTCCCCAAGAGGGGAGGTATTTGATTATGGATTATCCCAGTTGCAACTCACCTGAGCTCCAGATGCTATTAAGCTCCACCTCTTCCCATCCAGGAAGGCAGTACCTCTTGCTTCTGGAGACCTCACCTTAAGAAGGTAGTAGAAATAAAATCCAATGGGGTGCCCACCCATTTGGCCTTGCCTGCAACCTGACTCAGAGGCCCTGGTCTGCCCAGCCAGGTCAGCCATGCTCACTTTATGCCAGTCTCTTAGGAGACTCCTCACCCGCAGGTGTGCAGTACGCAAACTGGGCCCTGCCCAAACAATTTCTGTGCCCCTACACCTCAGCTGTGACAAATGAACTATAACTAACACGTTATTAAAATGAACATCCAACCAACATAACCGCAAATGTAGGGTAGGAGGTAGGGGAGGCGACAACAGGCAAAGAGGTGCAAACGTCGCATTTGGTGCCTTATAAAGTTGCCTCACCCCGCCCATGCTGTTGCTGAGCGTGCTACAGCTGAGCGCACATGCTTCTGGGCCCATCGGCCCCCTCGTGCCTCCCTCCTGTTGCCAGGCCCCTTGTGGTGTCAACCGGCTTGTGCATCCAGCCTGCAGCCGCTCTTTCTTTCAGCTGCAGCCCCCCAACCAAGAAGGCAGGCCGAAGGGGTATTACTAGGTAGTCATAGCCTTAGAGCAGGGGTAGTCAAACTGCAGCCCTCCAGATGTCCATGGACTACAATTCCCAGGAGCCCCTGCCAGCGAATGCTGGCAGGGGCTCTTGGGAATTGTAGTCCATGGACATCTGGAGGGCCGCAGTTTGACTACCCCTGCCTTAGAGGATTAGAAGCATGTCATCCAATGCAAAAAAAGGTTACAAGGGTGAGATTATCTCAGGATAATTCATCCTTCAGAATTTTAAACACCACCAAAGGCGATCAGACCTGTTACCATAGCGGCCCTTTTAATGCCCAGGTAAATCTGTAGCTCTTGTTTATACAGTTCATCTCCTGAAGGCACTAATATGATTCCCTTTAAAACTCGAGTTAATGAGAAAATAATGGAGAATTGTAGATATAAGCAATTTTTTTTCTCACCCACTGTCACTGTCATCATCTTTTTATACAGCCAGAGGGCTCTCCGAAAGTATAAGCTGGATTTAGTTTATGCACTGCCAAACCTTTAACAATCTTCTTTTCACCGAGCTTTCTGATTCCAGCCTAAAGCGGGAGGAGGAAATAAAAGAAGGGGGGGGGGTGAACCCCACCTTTCTGCCAAAGCACATTTCTCAATCAGGATATCCTCCATAAATGTAACCTGATCCCTAATAGAAAATTCAAAAATTGTAACTCTTAAGAACTTTGTCTCAGCAGTTCTTATCATTTACATTTTATTGGCTTGCAGTGCTAATGAGATGCCGTAACTGGCTAGAGACGAGTGACCACATATCGGTTATGTAGTGTACTGAACTGTGTAATGAAGCCATGTTTGTTTACTTGCTGCTGTATATAGTCTTTTCGGCATATCTTCTCAGCAGATTGGCGAACTCTCTCTGTCTCTGTCTCTGTCTCTGTCTCTGTCTCTGTCTCTGTCTCTGTCTCTGTCTCTGTCTCTGTCTCTGTCTCTGTCTCTCTCTGCTGAACATCTTATCCAGGGTGACTGGGAAGGATTTTTTTATGAATGCCAGTTGCATGGAGCTTTGCCAAAAAATACGGGCGGGGAGGGAAGGGAGGAAACATCGAGACAGCAACATAAAGGAGAACTACATGGTAGCTAAACTATCTGAAAGAAAATCAGATGAGAAAAAGGCTGAGGAACTGGGCATGTCAGCCTCAAGGTGAGTCCTGAGAAGCCCTGGAAAATACAGCTCACCTCCCTTGGAGACATCGGATGGTTTGGAGGGTGGGATCTATAATATTGAACCACTTGAAATCCCCAACCTTCCCTGATTCCACCCCTAAATCTCCAACAGGCAACCCTACCCCCTGCCCCATGCTGGTAGCCCAGAGGATCCTGCCTGGCCACTCTAGCAAACATGCAGCAGAATGATGCCATGACAGAAGAGAAACTGCAGCACATACCTTGGAGTAGGGGGAGCGGTTTATAACTTAAGGCTTCTTTTTCAAGTGACTGTCTAGCATTCTTCTAACACCTATTCTTTATTTATCAGGTTTCTCTGACTGCCCCTCCTGGCATAGCCAGCTTGGAGTGGCTTCCATTTAAAATTATACTCATTCAGAATATACATAATAATAACAACAGAAAGCCAATAAAATCATCAATATCAATCAATGTAAAATCATTAAACTTTGACCTCCATTGTGAAAAGACCCCTGGGTATTGTGTTTGTATTGATTCCTAATGCTGCTCTGTCCATTTAGTATTCTCAAAAGGACATTTGATAATCATTAATGACACTACAATAGAAACAGAAGCAACTTCAGGCCCGGTAATATAAAATAGAGCAGAAAGCCATTGCAGAGCAGGTCAGCAGTGCATAAAAAGTCTCATTGCAGAGATGTTTTTCTCGAGCATCATGTGCTGGACACAGTCTGAATTGGGTAGCATGCATGTCTTCGAAAGCTAATTGAGAAAACTCATTGAGTTTTTCCCCCATATGACAACTTCTCTTTGAATGGCTTTGTGTTTCAAATTGCTTTTGGTGAAGCATTATATTTGGGGCAAATCAGTCCCAGCGGAAGGCAAGATGACATTTTTAGCTTGCATGCATGCCGGATGGCCAATAAGCTCATGAGATACTTCAAACAAATGTCGAACTGTTTGTATGCTCACTTGGTTGGGAAGAATTTGCAAAATCCTGCCTGTGGGCTGGAGAAAATTTACCTCCCGAATCCCATAGGATATATTCACAGTGCAAACTGAGACAAGGATGCTCCATTGTAAGCCCGCTGCGTTTTGCCCAGTCTCAATATGCCGACTGATTCAATGTATCTATTATCTGGATCCCTGAAGGTCAATGCGATGTTACGTGAGGGGAAATCACTGGTGTTTTCAAAACTGCAAATAAAGGTTTTCTGCCATTAAACAAAGCCTGCCTCTTTCCTTTCTATACCTTTGCCCCCTCCCCAGACCTTTCTGAAATGAGCTAGGGATTCCTCTCATCTCAAAGGTCTGATGAGGGGAGGGGAATAGGAAACCTGAAGAGGAAATGTGAGTGGAAAACAACAGCTAAGGGGGAATTCAGCATCCTCTCCCTGCCCTCTTTGTATTTTCAATTACACCCCAGCCATTATTTTTCAGTAGAGCAGAGATCAGCAGTTCTGTGGGAAGGTTAGGATTGCCATGTCTAGGGTGGAGGGGAGCCTAGGATGGGGAGAGTCATCAGCAGGGACCAACTTCAAAAGCAGCCATTTTTTTTTATTTTTTGAGGGGACATATTTGTCTACGTCCATTAAGGTCAATGGCCTAAGGGTGTAACTCTGCTTAGGATGGCACTGTATATTTCTTTAGGCAATACTGTAGTATTGGCTGATTCTTCTGCAGGTTAGAACCTGTAGGCAGACAGTGGCAAACCACCTCTGAACTTCTCTTGCTTTGCAAATCCCACCGTGGCGCCATTACCCAGCTATGACTTGATGGCACTTTCCAAAATGGCTGGAGAACCTGCCAATCTTTAAGAGGGGCTTCAAGGGTAGGCATGGGGAAGGGAAGCCCCGTCCCCCCAAGTCCCAGTGTGCTTACGGAGGCTTCTTCTTGTAACTTTAGCAATGGTCGTTTTCTTTCTTCAAATTTGGTTTACACTGATCTATTCATATTTTCTTCACCAGCTATTCTTCTATACTTCAAAAGAAAAAGAAAAAGCCCCCAACGGTTCCTTTACAGGAGATAAGGAAAGGGTTCTGAACAGGAGCAGATGAGGGGATCTCCCTGCATTGTTCCTTTGCTTCCAAAGGCAGATATTATCCTGCTGCACTGGTCTCACCCTTAATAGGATGCACATTCCTGGGAGGGCTTTTTTTTGTCTTGGTAAAATCATTAAATAACTAAAGATTCTGCAGTGTGATTCCTGATTGGCTGGAGATGTGCAATGCAAATGCTTTTTTTCAGTTACAAAAAGGGAAACCAATAATGCCCAGTGACAGTGGAATGTAAGGATTTCCCCCGCCCACATCAGAATCCCAAATCTGTTTTTCCTCCCAGCCAAATCCAATCTCACTATCTCTCTATTGGTTATACCATGTTTTAATTAATGAATTATTGGTTTCATAGGCTGCCCCTCCTTGCAAGTGGGCACAGGGTGGCTCACATCCCAAGAGTATTTAGATTCTCTTATGCCCCATAGGTATGTATTCTCTCTCCCTGCCCAGAAGTACACGCACTCACAGATAACGACAGAAAACGATATTTTTTAAAGGAATGGAAAGCTCACGCCGCTTCTGCTGGATATGGCGAGGAACGGAGTTCTATAAACGCATGGGCAAACCCTCGCTGATTGCTACTCCACGCCAATAAATGGAGCCTATTGAAACTTTGGAGAGGAGGAAATGTCTGCTAAACAGCACGATGCTGTGGAATACTAACCAGGGACGTGATTTCAGCACAGCGGTAACGAATCCCCCAAGCTTTTACCAGACTGCCTCGAACTGTAACAGGCAGGCCGTTCTGCAGAGCGACTCAATTTCAGTCAAAGGAGAGATGGACATGGAATGCCACAGTTGCTGTTTCTAAGGGACAGGAGAACAGAGGTAATGTGATCTTTGTCACCACCCCCCCCCCTTATATAAATGAAACTCTGCTGGACATGGGTGTGATAGCTGCCATAATGTATTGTTCTTGCAATTGGGGGAATTTTCATAAACTCATTTTTTTATGGGCTTCCTTATTTACAGAGCATTTAAAAAGACAGAGCTTTAGGATGCTTAGGGCTTCAGGATGCTTAGGGCTGATCCTGCATTGAGCAGGGGGTTGGACTAGATGGCCTGTATGGCCCTTTCCAACTCTATGATTCTATGATTCTATGATTCTAAGATGTCACCAGCTTCTCAGCAGAAGCACTGGGGGATGTCAAAGGATACTCTTTTTTACACTTAACATGTGGCGGAAAAGTGGACCCTTTACTGTTTCCAACTCCGATATCTCAGTACAAATGGCTCACTCACTCACTAGATTTATTTGCCATTTGTTTCCTCAAAAAATGAACCCAAAGTGGCTTACAGCTCTCTCTCCTCTTTGTAAATAAAGTTTGCTTCTCTTCTAAATAAAACTATTTTATTCTTTTAAGCAGCTTGGTGCTTCTGCCCTCTTTGCATATTTCAACTCTGCCAACACACCAAAGGTAGCTGGAGCCAAAGGCAGCTTCGTCATAATGATTTTCCAAGGAACTATTTACTTGAGCCCTGAGTACATTTGATGTAAATATTAAAACGAAGGGATCGAAAGGCATCTGTTTATTGGCTTTATGAATAGGTATACTGTGAACATTAACAGATTCAAGTCCTTTTCAGGGTATTGATTGACAGTGTTTGCATGGAGCGTTTGCATCGTACGGTATGTTTCCCTTCTGCATTTATTTATTGCAATGGATTTATTGCAATTGATTTTGTTTGAAAATGAGGGGCGCAAAGGTCTGAATCACCTTCAGCCACGAAAAAGAAGTTTTTAGTTGGTATCAGAGGCTTTACCCAGACAAAGCTACACGGGACGGAGGCTGCGGTGAAGAAGAGAATTGGGTTTGTTGGGTGAAAACACCGGCTGAGTCGGGCCCCAGACTAAGATGAGAAATGCATCAAAAAAGAAAAATTTTGTTTTGAACCAGGAATACACACCTCGCCTGCTTGCAAACATGTGCCATCCTCTTAGATATCATTTCCTGAAAGAATCTGAACCATAATATTATAACATTCCCTTTCTGGTCTTAGGGGAGAGCACCGAAAATGTTTCCGAAAATTTGAGGTCAGCGAGGCAAAAATGTTAAAGGGAGTCTGTTTTCAAACACCTTTATTCCCTGTGATGACAGATACCAAAGATGTTATTACGTCGCCAAATACTTTTGGGAGGTTAATACTTTAGGGACACATTTTGCTTGCAAATTGTCCGGACGATTAAGTTGCTGTGTTTTGCAGTAAACGCTTTGAGCCTGCCCACTTTAACCACCAAAATAATCCCAAGGCGATTTGATATCTGGCTGCCCTCGTGATTGGAGAATCCTCAGATCAGTGCCAGATGGAAAGAAGGAGAGAAAGAGAGAGAAACTCTCCAAACCTCCAAACAGCCAATTCACAAGGGAAGGGGGAAGAGAAGGGATCTGAGTCTCAGCTTCTGCCTTGGCAAATCAGCTTGCAGCAGAGTTTCCAACCTCCAGATGGTGGCTGGAGATCTCCTGTGAAAATTGAGATCAGAGATCAGTTCTCTGGGACAGAATGGCCCCTTTGGAGGGTGGTCTCTACGGGTTTTGCCACACTGAACTCCCCCACCCTCAAACCCTTCCCCTCCCAAAATCTCCAGGTATTTTCTCACTTCAGTCTGGCAACCTGAGCGTTGGGGGAAATCCCAAGCATGAGTAACTGTAACTTCTTAACTGATATATTTGGTTCATTTATGCCCGCCTTAAAGCAGGTTTCCTGTCCTTCATTTTATCCTCATAGAAAGAAGGGGTGGGTTTGGCTGAGAGCGAATGACAGGCTCTTCTATGGCAGAGCAAGGATTCCGACTTGGATCTCCCATATTGTGATTTCACACTTTAACCTCTAAGGACTCATTCTCCAAAGCAACCGTTTTCTCCAAAGGAACTGACCTCTGTGGTCAGGAGATGAGCTGCATTACCAGGGGATCTCCAGATCCTACCTGGAGATTGACCCTGGGTCTCGTGTCCAATAAATTCAATTTTATTCTCTTATCTATATTTGTAGTTTGTTTTTGTAGCATATTCAGTAAAGCCAAAATGGGTCCTAGGTACACAATCTCCTGTGTTCTGCACCCAGCTTCATCAGTGGCGTATACCTAATCACCAACATATTGCATACAAATATTAGATACATTCATGTTTTTCTAACCTCAAAATTATATATTTCAAATATCTTCTTAGGAATATTTTTATGTGAAACCCCACCTTAGAATTAGTGTAATGAATTTTCAGTCTTACTCAGCATAGTCTTCCAATTTTCTAAATATAGAATAAAAGGTAAAGGTATCCGCTGTGCAAGCACTGGGTCATGTCTGACCCTTGGGGTGACGCCCTCCAGTGTTTTCATGGCAGACTCAATACGGGGTGGTTTGCCAGTGCCTTCCCCAGTCATTACCGTTTACCCCCCAGCAAGCTGGGTACTCATTTCACCGACCTCGGAAGGATGGAAGGCTGAGTCAACCTTGAGCCGGCTGCTGGGATTGAACTCCCAGCCTCATGGGCAGAGCTTTCAGACTGCATGTCTGCTGCCTTACCACTCTGCACCACAAGAGGCTCTTAAATATAGAATAGAGTAGAATAAAATGAATAAGGAATATGCTAAGTAGAGTCTCACCGTAGGGGCCCAGGAGCTGAACCATCCCTAACTGCTGTCTCCCAAAGGCTATCATTCATCTATGAACATGGTGGTCCAGTTTAGCTAGGATTTCACCTGTTCTCCAACGGACAGAGATCAATTCCCCTGGAGAAAATGGGTAGAGACTATGGCATTATACCCTCCCTTCCTTCTCGAAATCCCACCCTCCCTAGGCTCCATCCCCCCATATCTCCAAGCAGCAGTAGACAATCCTAAATCCAGGGATTCCCAACCAGGGGTCTGTTGACCCTCTGGTATGTGTGGGAGCTCCAGAGGGGGCCCTTGATATTTCCCATCCTGCCTTAATGAATTCAGCCACAAGCTAGGTAACCAGCTGTATCTATCGCTCCTCCTTCCGGGTGTGATTTGGTCCTCTCATGGTTTCTGTGCATGGGAAAGGTTGGAGCCTGCATGCCTACTGTCTCCTTAAGCTGCAACCCATCTCTCCTCCTTGAGCCTGACTGTTAATGAAGGTGATGATGTCATTTCTGGTGGCAGGAAGGTGTGGCCAGCTGACATCACTTCCGGGACTCCTTGATGCCAGAAAAAATCATTTCAGGGACTCCAGGGTCAAAAGGTTGGAAAAGGCTGACTTAGTTGGTTGCCGTTATGGAGCTTTCTGCTTTGACTTTATTCAGTTCCCTTTGTAAGCAGGTGTGGAATAAAGAGACAATGTATGATCGACTGGAAGAATAAAGAGACACATCGCTTATTTCAACAAGAATGAGCAACAGGCAGACCAATTCCTCAGCTGATACTTATCTCTGGTGTAGGCAACTACTGGGATGCTGATGAGTTGAGCCTTTTGTGTCTATCCATCCCTACTAACAGGGTAATCCCATCATGACTCTGAGCCCTGAAAAGCCAGGGATGCTTCCCTGCCAAGCATCAGCTCATGTTTGTAAAGGGGACACCATATCACTTCCCCTTTGGCATGAGGTCTTTGGGTCAAGGCTCGCTCCCTTCCCCCCTGAAATCCATGCCATTTATTCCCACTTACTCTGGGCAGGCTTAGAGCCTTCTTTTGGCTCATCCTTAGTACAATAACCGAAGTGTTAATGGATTATTTATAAACGCCACAGCTTTGTTTCCTATTCATCTTATGTCCTGTCATTGAAGGTGGAAGTCGAAAGATGAAAAAAGATGCCACTGCGGGCTTATCTCCTTTCTTTATAGAGGACGAGAGAGAAATGAATGAGCCTGCGAAGGAGTTGCTGAATAGATGAATGGAAGAAAAAGAGTAGTCCAAAGTAAAAAAAAACCCTCCCCCCAATCTTGATTCTCAACTGAAACAAAGTTTTAGTACATTTGATCACATTCATCTCATGTTGCCATTGCTCCAGCCCTCTGTGTCTTCTCCCTATAATCAATCCGTAGGCTCATTGGTATCTGTTTACATTTCTTATCCTGGGCCCATTCCGCACATATTAGATAATGCACTTTCAATGCACTTTAGAAGTAGATTTTCCTGATCTGCAAAGGAAAATCTAGCTGCAAAAGAAAATTTTCTTTAGGGGAAGAGATCTTGAACATCTGGAAATCAATTGTGATAGCACGCGTTCTCTAAGGGGAGGCTGGCACCCCTGATTCGAACCCAGATCTCCCTAATTCTAGTTCAACACTTGAGCTACTACACCCCGCTGCCACTTTGCGGTCCAGTCTTTGTAGACTGCGACATCTCCGAAATGATGCAGCCCATCTCTTGAAGAACACCTACACTGCCGATGCGGATTTCCCCTTAAAACTGTGGGTCTTTTGCCAAAAAGAAGACCTAACCCCCTGCTCCCTTCTAATCGAATAACAATAAATGTCCGTGTCACGGTTAATAATTCGTAGTGAAGGTCAAAAGTAGTTGAGCGCTCTTAGAGCCAGCAGGATCTGCCCGGATGTGCTTTGAAAACACAACCTGCTGTAGAGGTTGGTTTCGCAGACAACAAATGATCTGACTGATGCTTTTCTGGAACCAAAGCACCTTCTGACATTAATATTAATTCTCCTTGTGTTACCTGGAGGACATGTTCAGGCAGGCTAACGAAGTTGCCAGTACAAACAGCTTTGTTTTGGCGCCGGGGCCGGGAGGGGGAGGTGCTCCCACCCTCAGGGGCAGCTTGCAAAAGCCAGTTGGATGTTTACTGTGTATGCTCCAGTACTGCTCGGTGTTGTGTTGTGTTCCAGCTGCCGTTGCTTGCTGACTGAAAAGCTCGCTGGTAAAAATAGCTTCCACCTCTTGGGAAATCAGGATGTCTTCCTACTTATTGCAGACCCAACTAGCCTGGGGCAGACTGAAATTTCCCTCTCCTTCCCAACCCTCCCCAGACTTCACAGATAGGCAACTCGCTCCTCCGTTCAAAAATGGAAAACAACTCCTTCGTCCTATTTCTCTTTTGAATACATACGTGGCTATTTGTTCTTTATTTCATCACACACGTTCTCCAAGAATGCATGGCTCCTCCATCTTTTCCTCTTAACAACTTAGGGGATAGGTTAGGCTAAGAAAGCATGACTGGCTAAGGGTCACCTAAAAAGGACTAGTTGGATTGCTGGTTCCCTGTTGGGGGTGGGAAATCCTCTGCTCCCAGCTTCCATTAACCACTGACTGTCAGAGTGGCAGTGAGAGAAAAGTAAAGTAAAAAAAAAATGCCATTGGGTTTAGTGTGTGATGTCACTTCCATGGACAAACTGGAAGTGACATCACACCTCTCTAGGAACTATAGACAACTCTGGTTTTACTACAGAGCAGCCTTTTTCAACCTTTTGACTAAGGAGGGGCCCTTGAATTATTTTTCAGACTTCAAGGAGCCCTGGAACCAGACAGGTTATAATTTTGAAAATGAAATGAATTAAATTAAATGTAAGAAAACCCAATAAGCCAAATTGAACAGTAGCATTAGTTGGGCTTACCTGCGACCCCTCCAGGCCCGTCATTGGACATTTTGGGAGAGGAGAGGAAGTTGGCCTGACCGTATATGGTCGTGTCAACCGATAAATGGTTAACAAATATTTATAATGTATAAAAAATTAATTAGAAGAAAAAGAAGAAGAGTTGGTTCTTATATGCTGCTTTTCTCTACCCGAAGGAGTCTCAAAGCAGCTTACAGTCGCCTTCCCTTTCCTCTCCCCACAACAGACACCCTGTGAGGTGGGTGAGGCTGAGAGAGCCCTGATATTACTGAAAAAGAAGAACTGGTTCTTATATGCTGCTTTTCTCTACCCAAAGGAGTCTCAATGCGGCTTACAGTCGCCTTCCCTTTCCTCTCCCCACAACAGACACCCTGTGAGGTGGGTAAGGCTGAGAGAACAGCTTTATCAGTGCCGTGGCGAGCCCAAGGTCACCCAGCTGGCTGCATGTGGGGGAGCGCAGAATTGAACCCGGCATGCCAGATTAGAAGTCCACACTCCTAACCACTACACCAAGCAAACTCCCACCTATTTGCGAAACCCTTCCAGGGTGATCCAGTATCCCCAAGGTTTCATGCAACCCTGGTTGAGGAAGCCTGCTCTAACTACTAGTCATTTTGATGAATTCTCCTTCCTTCCATTTTTTCTAGGCAGCAGGAGAGAGGAAGGCTTGAGAGTGGTTATGGCAGAGAACAAGAAGACAATAGGTTGTGTAATATGTTACACAGCGACAGCTCTGGCAGCTCGGAATATCCTCCGCAGGTATCCAAGTTCGAGGTTTTACATAAGCCCCCTCAGCAAGGGCTAGAATACCTTTAAAGAGCAGGTGTTTATTCCGAAAGCGCAGCCATGCTTCCCTGTCTCATTGCATTAAATCACACGTGACCCATCATGTTAAGTTACGGAACATCATGTTGGAACACCCCGTGAGAAAAACCAAAGCAGAGTAACAGGATATGACAGACAACATTGGTGGGAAAGGAGGACTACTGGGTTAGTTGGCTTAGATCCTTGATATCTGTTTGGATCAGTGCATGCTGTCAAAAGGGAAGTTGGCAGATGGAGGTGAATGGCTAAGGTTCTCAGTTTACAAGTATTTCTACCAGATGTTACATTTGGACATGGAATGAGCACAAGCCTACGGTTCCTCTTACAGTGAGGCACCTTAGGACTGCTTCCTTAGTTACTGTGGGGCTTGGAGAGGGGATGAATCTCTCTAAAGCAGGTCTTTTCTCCAGGGGAACTGATCTCTGTAGTCTAGAGACCATCTGTAATTCCTGGAGAGCCCCAAGCCCCACCTAGAGATGACAGGGGAGGAGCAAACGTATCAGATTTGCTTACTCCTTGCTCTTGATTGATAAGCATGCCCTGTCAAAGAAGACTCTGGACAGCCAAAGCATAGTTTGATGAACTGACGGTCAATAGAGTTTTTACCAGCATTTTTAATTCCCACCCATACCAACTGCATCTAGTTTCAGTCCACAGGTATAGTGTAATGAATTTTTTGGTTTGGTTCCCACCTTTGCCATTAATTCACCAGATAGACTTAAGTAGTCTCTGTCTCCCAGTTTTACCCTTCCCTTTCATTAGCAAGGCTGTTTCTGAACAGGCTCATGTCATCATTTTGTGGTCACAGTGTAGGGCAGAGGTGGCCAAGCTCCTGCCAGCAGAGTTTGGCCACTTGTGGTGCAGGGTAAGACTATGAGAACAAAATAATTCTCCTGGACCTTGTATTCTTTTAAGAGAAACACCAGTTCCCCCACTTTGATAGCCCAGATCTCTCTCTTCTACACCCCCAATTTTTCTGAGATCCAGCTTGGTGGCGTGGTGAAGAGGAGTGGCTTCCAATCTAGAGAGCAAGGTTTGATTCCCTTCTAGGGTTGTGCGCTTCAGCCGTCGAAGCGCACGTTTGAGCCCGAAACAGCCAGTGCTATGGTATGTGAGGGGGGGAGGATGGCGTGCAATGCAGCACCCAAATGCAGGTGCAGACCCAGAGCCACCCCTCCCCCCATGCCACACTGCTGGCTGCTTCAGTCTTGAACGGCTGCTTCACAACCCTGTTCCCCACTCCTCGACATGCAGCCATCTGGATGACCTTGGGCTAGTCTTAGTTCACTGAGAGCTCTTCCACAGAGCAATCCTCTCAGAGGTCTCTCAGCCCCACCTCCCTCACAGAGGGACTGTTATGGGGAGAGGAAGGAAGGACGACTGCAAGCCACATTGAGACTCCTTCAGACAGTGAAAAGTGGGGTCTAAAAACCAGCTCTTCTTTTTCATCATCATCATCATTTGAGGAGGGGGGAGTCCGGGCAACACAGAAAAATCGATGACTGTTGGTCGATTGGGTTCCAAGGTTCCAGATGTTTGTAAAGACCCATGCAGTATTATTTCCTTGTGCTCATGTCTTGGTAATAAATTAAAATCTCAATATTCAGCTGTAATTGCCTTCTGCATCTGCTGGACAGTTCTGACAGGGTTACAGTGCCCAATAGGCGACTGCTGGAAGGATAAATTGATTATCAGCAAATGCCATCCATTAGAGAGGTGCAAGTTTATGATGGTTGAAATTGAAACGTGTTCCAATCGAAATGAATGGGATTCAGCCTCCTCTTTCTCCGTCCATTAAAATACAAAGATATGATAGAATGGCACGGTGATTTCCCTCTGAATGATGAAGTGGACCTTCCCGAAATAGGTCCAGGTGGGTAAAATGGATTTCTGAAAAAAATGCATTCTAGTCCCTGAAGGACACATTTTCACACGTAACACCAAAAGTGCCTTTGAATATTTTTTTTCTCACATCATTTAAGTGCATGTGCGAATATGGTTAATGCAGAACGGAAAGTGGAGGAAAATGTCATTTTGAAATTTATATTCTAGCTTTTTTTGTGTGTCAGTACTATAGAGATGGGGAAAGCAAAAAGCCGTTCTTAATGTCATGTGTGAAAACTGTCTTTATGGGAACGGCGGTCAAGAAGAATTCAAGGCTAGGGAAATTTAACACCAAATAAACAGGAAGTTATAAGCGATCAAAAACTCTGTTGGGGTTGTGATTCCCATGATAAGTTCTACATGAAGAAAGACTAAATCCTTTGCAGCTTATCTGTTTGTAGGTGGGAGTACATTTTACCCAGCCTACCCTAACCAAGGTATATGTTCTTCTCAGGGAAGGAACCAGAAGAATCTATGATTAAAGCATTTTTTCCCTGCTAATAGGAGATTCAGTATTTCATAGAGACTACGCTGATGATTCAATTAAAAGCAGAATTCCTTCTCTGCTTTGCTCAACTTGCCTAATCAATCAGTGACATAGAATCATAGAGTTGGAAGGGGACTCCAGGGTCATCTAGTCCTACCCTTAGGTCAACAATCAAGATTTTCCTTGCTTTTTGCCCAACTTGCTTCTCAGTTTCATTGGCATTTCGGGGGCATGGGGACTAAAAAGGGATTTTAAAAAGCTGTTCCAGTTTCAAAAGAAGTGGAATGAAGGGAATGCCCAGTCATAAGTGAGTTAGAACAACATCAACAACAGCAACAACAACAACTTTGAACAGAGACCTATCATTTATACTATTCTCCTATTCAAATTATGGTGTTGGAGACAAATGCTGCGAATACCATGGACAGCCAAAGTTACCAGCAAGATAGTTTTAGAGAGGAGCAAACCAACTATGTCATTAGAAGGCAAGATATTACGGCTAAAGCTCACTTACTTTGGACACATCATGCGATCAAACTAGTTAGAAAAATTATTAATGCTTGGCATGGTCAGCGGCAAAAGGAAACGTGGCTGCCAGTTTAATCACTGGGAAGTAAATTTCAAAGGGATTTGCCTATCTTGGGTTGTCCATCATTGCCCAGAAGATGGTAAAGGTGGTTGCTAGCTCAAATGATGGTTATTTATTTAGGACATTTCTCTCCTGCATTCTCTCCTCAGGCTCAGGGCACCAAAGGGGAATTTGATGGATTTGTGATTATTAGATTCTTCCAGCGATGATGTGTAAATGGAACCTCTCTATTCAGTCGCAGTGTACTTCTAGAAGCTGGGTAAAGCATCAAGAAGGAGAAGCTTTGTCCTGTGCGCCCTGCTTGTAGGACTTTGGAGAACGACTGTGGGGAAGGGGGAACTTTTGGTCTGGTTCTATAGAACTTTTCTTGTTCTCTTCTTGGAAATTTCAGGGAATTTTAGGAACTGAAAATTGCATAGTTGAGGAGCTGCTGTTTGTGGGGTGGGAAATGTGCTGTGATCCCCCCCCTTCCCAGACCCTGCCCACCCCAGGCTTCATCCTCAAACCTCCAGGAACCAACGTGGAGTTTCTTTTATTTTGTTTCATTTAGATTAATCCACCGCCCTCCCTCGTGGCTCCGGGCAGCTTACAAAGGACATACATTGTGTTGACAATACGACATGAGCAATGGGCATCTGAAGCAGCCTGTTTGAAGAAACAGAAGGCGGGGGAAGGACCCTGATGTGATGCATAAAGTTGTCGTTGGCTTTTTTGCGGGGGGAGAGAAAGACATTCCATCAAGTATAAATGAGAAGGAACCGTGGGCACCCGTTGGTATCAAGGCAGCTTCAAATGTTCCTAGCCCCTGTTGAGGAAGATTTTTTAAAAATCAAAAAGGTTTAGTTTTATTCCTGAAAGTATTAGCCATCTTTCTGGGCAGGGGGGAGGGATGCAGATTGTGAAATGCAGTCTTCATAGGCAGCCACGAGTCCGAAAGCACGTCCAAGGATTTGGGCCGGAAGAGCGACGGCTGTACGCTGCTGCTAGAGGCTCTTGCGTTCTGTCTTTCGGCTTGAATGTTCATTTCAATGCAGCCTGAAGTTCAGCGACCAGATGTTCTCCTAGGCAACAGCATCCAGCCTCAGCCAGCCTGCTCTGCCCGCCATCTCTCACAGACCGGCAGCAGAGGCCAGTAGTGTGATGTGGATGTTGCATTCCCCTGCACAGCAAAGCAGTGTGTTTCTCCCCAACCTTTCCTAAAGGCTGGCAAGAAGCAGCGACACATGAGCCGTTGGAGGAAGACGATCCTTGGGGCTTTCCCTGGAAGGATGTTGCTTTGAAATCAATGGTGCCTGGTCACTTTCTGACTTCTAGGAACAGCTGGGCTAGATTATAGATTTCGTGCACAGCTCTCCGCTTCTCTATCTCTGCAGGTCTGTCTGAGCGGTTTCAGCCTGTCTGAACAGAACTCTCCATGAGTGACACCGTACTGGTCTTCAGTCACATTTGGTGGTGCTTAATCATAGGTGCAATTGTAATGTGTGTGGGTTTGGGGGAAAGACTCAAGGATCTGTGCCACTGAAAGTTCGGGGAACTTGTAATGAAAGTTCGGGGAGCTCTTCCACCAGGCCTATGGTCTCCTTGTAAGATCGGGCCCCCCTTCCCCTGTCAGGGCTATTTATGCAGTGCTCCCTGGTCCCCTACCTGGGAATGCCACTGCTGTCGGGTTGGTTGGGTTGGACGGTGTAATTGTTTTTGTAGGATGTTTTTATGTATTAGGGGTTTTATGGGCCTTATATGTTGTTACCTGCCACGAGCCTTAGGGGAGTGGCAGGCTATAAATCAAAGTAATAAACAAACAAACAAACAAACAAACAAATAACGACATCCATTCCGAATTATGTCTGAAATGAACCAATGGAGAACAGGTTAGGTGCAGCAGAAACAAGGCCAGGAAATTCAGTATTCCAAAAATTTGGAGTTTGGGGGAGAGAAAGATGAATTACAGGAAATTTGGAAGCCAATTTACAGCCAAGATTGGTTAGACGTCATGAGCTAAGTGATAGCAACTGGCCGAATTCTTAATAGCCCGTTTATACTAGTTTGATACAGTAGACAGCAACTAAAGAAATAAAGACGATTCTTACTGTAGAAGCTTCAGGGGTAGTCAAACTGCGGCCCTCCAAATGTCCATGGACTACAATTCCCATGAGCCCCTGCCAGCATTCGCATGGGAATTGTAGTCCATGGACATCTGGAGGGCCACAGTTTGACTACCCCTGAGCTAACTGATCTGTCCCTGATCTGGTAAAAGCAGAGTGTCAATGCAATCCTCAACACAGTTACAGCCTTCTATACCCACTGCCTTTAATGGACTTAGAAGGGTACAGCTATTCTGAGGACCACATTGTCAGTCTTATAATGGCGTCCTCTCCCCCAGCCCTCGAGAGCTTCCCATCCATCTCTCCTATTGGGAAGGTATCTACTGCTGCTCACTGAACCTTTCTCCAGCCACCTGGAACAAGAGGTCAGTCACCACTGGTTGTGATCACAGGTATGAAAGCACAGATGTTGCTTTACATATTCATACATGTACCAAAGGTTATAAGGAACTTACAGGCAAGAGGAAGGTGGAAATAAATAGTATTTAAGAAATCCTGCAGAATATTCACCTTGTATTCTTTTGAATCTGAGTCACTGTAAAGCATGCAGAAGTATACAACTTCTGAAACCTTTTAAAAATCACATCAGATGTAGTAGCCCTCACTTCATCTATGTTTGTTGGACATGAACATTCATTGCCTGGGGGCAATTATAGATGCCTCCACCATCGTTCCATCATTCCAGAAGTTGTAGGGTCCAACTGCACACATTTGCTTGTGCTAACTGTAATTCAGTGTCGTCCCACGCAATAAGAATATGAAAAGATAATCAAAGAAGCATAGATCTGGAAGGGATCTCCAGGGTCATCCAGTCCAACCCTATGCAGAATGAAGGAAATTCATAATTACCTGCCCACTCTATGCCCAGATGATGTTGCCCTCCATACCAGAATCCCTGGCCAGTCTGGCCTGGAAGAAATTTCCCTAAGTGGTGATTGGCATTTCCTTGAGCATGTATAAAAGGGCCACAAGAGTCAAGAACCAACACAATCTCTTCTGCCCACCCACGTCCAATTTGCCTAAGTTCACAGAACCAGCATTTCTGCCAGATAGCTGTCTAGCCTCTGCTTTAAAACTTCCAAAGAAAGAAGTTTTACTATTAGTACTTCACAAAATGGTTCAGTTTCTTGGACATTTTGTAAAATACAACTGTAATGAAGGTTACTTAATTAATGTCTCTTTATCTAACACTACAATGAGACCAAATCTCTGAAGGAAGCTATTGGAAGACTAAAAACCTACATTGCAACAGTATTCTCAGGTACTGTGTCAATGTGTAATACCAGTTAATTCAAAATATATCTGGTTGTCCTCCAATACTATTTCAATGTCAACAACCCCCCCAAGCCCTGTTGGACAAATATATATATATATATATAAATAATACTCAACATGTCCCCTTAACTCCAAACATATCCCAATTAGAATCATAGAATCATAGAATCATAGAGTTGGAAGGGGCCATACAGGCCATCTAGTCCAACCCCCTGCTCAACGCAGGATCAATTAGACATTGCAAGATTGTTTTTGTCCTCTGTGGAGTTTGCCCAGATGGTAAAAGGCAGAAGAACTGCAGAATTGAGTGGAAAGAACATTTCCCAAAGACGTTCAGCAGCCAAGTGTCTGAAAAACATTACGAATCGAGGGATGGGTTTTAAGGGAAAGCGGTATTGCTATGCCCTAATTTTTTAAAAGGTGTGTCCTCACTATCATTCCCATTTGGGCGTGTGATTGAGCAGCATGTTGCCATCTTGAGGTTGGGAATCCCCTACACTCTCTCGCTAGGGCTGTCAAAGGGTTGTATTGGCAAATGAGAATAAATGAGAGTGGCAGCATAAGTTATTGCGGTAATTTGTAAAGCTGTCGATGAGATATTTCCTGAGCTCCTAAAAAAAGGGAAGAGCAGAGCCACTAAGTGAGAGTATAGTCATTTTGTTTCGATGCAGGAGGAGAGCCGATGTTTGATCGAAATGGACATCCCTTCTGGAATTCTTTCTTATCCTGTTGGACCGAAACACTGGTCTCCCTATAAAGCACATCTACAATCCAAGGGTCACTTTGAAAAGTAAAGAGATCAGAAAGGCAAGTAAATCTAGGCTTGCCAGCCTCCTGGTCGCACCTGCAGATCTCTTGCTGTTATAACTGATCACAATTGGAGGTGATCACCTGGAGAAAATGGCTCCTTTGGAGAGTGGACTCTATGGCATTAGACTTCACTGATGTCCCTCCTCTCCCCAAACCCTCATCTCCCCAGGGTTCACCCCACACATCTCCAGGGATGGCAACCCTAGTTAAAGACCGCAGTTTATATCTTTCCCAGGCTGGGCCTTCTAACGAGCTAATGAGGGTCACCTGGCCTGCTAGGCAGGGCCTGCTAACGAGCTAATGAGGGTCACCTGGCCTGCTAGGCAGGGCCTGCTAACAAGCTAATGAGGGTCACCTGGCCTGCTAGGCAGGGCCTGCTAACGAGCTAACGAGGGCCTCCTGGCCTGCTAGGCAGGGCCTGCTAACGAGCTAACGAGGGTCACCTGGCCTGCTAGGCAGGGCCTGCTAATGAGCTAACGAGGGTCACCTGGCCTGCTAGGCAGGGCCTGCTAACGAGCTAACGAGGGTCACCTGGCCTGCTAGGCAGGGCCTGCTAACGAGCTAATGAGGGTCACCTGGCCTGCTAGGCTAGGCCTTCTAACGAGCTAACGAGGGTCACCTGGCCTGCTAGGCAGGGCCTGCTAACGAGCTAACGAGGGTCACCTGGCCTGCTAGGCAGGGCCTGCTAACGAGCTAACGAGGGTCACCTGGCCTGCTAGGCTGGGCCTTCTAACGAGCTAACGAGGGTCACCTGGCCTGCTAGGCAGGGCCTGCTAACGAGCTTACAAGGGTCACCTGGCCTGCTAGGCTAGTCCTTCTAACGAGCTAACGAGGGCCTCCTGGCCTGCTAGGCTGGGCCTTCTAACGTGCTAACGAGGGCCTCCTGGCCTGCTAGGCAGGGCCTGCTAACAAGCTAATGAGTGTCACCTGGCCTGCTAGGCAGGGCCTGCTAACGAGCTAACGAGGGCCTCCTGGCCTGCTAGGCAGGGCCTGCTAACGAGCTAACGAGGGTCACCTGGCCTGCTAGGCAGGGCCTGCTAATGAGCTAACGAGGGTCACCTGGCCTGCTAGGCAGGGCCTGCTAACGAGCTAACAAGGGTCACCTGGCCTGCTAGGCAGGGCTTGCTAACGAGCTAATGAGGGCCTCCTGGCCTGTTAGGCAGGGCCTGCTAATGAGCTAACGAGGGTCACCTGGCCTGTGAGGCAGGGCCTTCTAACGAGCTAACGAGGGCCTCCTGGCCTGCTAGGCTGGGCCTTCTAACGAGATAACGAGGGTCACCTGGCCTGCTAGGCAGGGCCTGCTGACGAGCTAACGAGGGCCTCCTGGCCTGCTAGGCTGGGCCTCCTAACGAGCTAACGAGGGTCACCTGGCTTGTTAGGCAGGGCCTGCTGACAAGCTAACGAGGGCCTCCTGGCCTGCTAGGGTGGGCCTTCTAACGAGCTAACGAGGGTCACCTGGCCTGCTAGGCAGGGCCTGATGATGAGCTAACGAGGGCTTCTGATAATGCATATGAAGTCACAGTTCTGCCTCAGTTTCCATAGCTGATTTCTGCTGACATTGAAGAACAGATTCTCCTAGTAAATGAACTATATTCACACCCACCCAAGGACCACACAGTGCATTAAGATCAAGTGATTGGCATTTGCTCAGTTCTCCTCAAGATTGGTGGTGATGTCACTTCTGGTGACATGTCACTTCCAGGGGGTGTGGCAGGGAGGTGTGGTCAGCTGACACTACTTCCAGGGCTCCTTGAAACCTGAAAAATTATTTTGGGGCTCCTCTATGGTCAAAGATTTGGAAAAGGCTGCTCTAGATGCACATCAAAAGGGTGGGCATTCCAAAGCCGGGGAGCCACAACTAAAAAGGCTCTTTTCCTTGCAGCTACCCACTCACTTCCAAAGATGGAGTATGGCTTCTGATGGTGATTGTATAACTGCAGTGCTATTTTAGTGTGACTAAATGGAAATTTCATTTTCAAGACTGAGGGTGTTGTCATGCCATGGAGGGTGCTATGCTATTCCTGTGAATGTGTCCTTGGCAATGCAGAATACAAAGTGAAGAGGGGCAGTTGACATTTGTAATTTGAACAGGATCTCTGTCCCATGCAGATCTTATATTTGGATTTCAAAGTCATAGACAGAGATTCAGTCTCATGTAAGGCCACTTCACACAGTACATTTTAGGCATATCTCTGTGATGGACCCTGGAGGGTGGTGTAGACATGGTGAAAATATTTCAGTGTTTTTGAAGGGGACTTAAAGAAAGCTGGAAAGCAGTGGTTTGCTGGATCTATAGAAGATAGGATAAGAAGAAATGGGAAAGCTAAGCAGGGAACTTGGTGCATTAATGTACTACTACTACCTTGCACTGCTTCTTAACTTACGAGTTTTAAGCAGATTACCAAAATATAGAAAAAGCTAGACCCCCCCCCCATGTGAATGGCTGCACAAATCTATCACAGACGCGTACAATTTTGCAGTTAAAAGAGTGATAGGTTTGCTATTCTCCGAATAAAAGAGATAAGGTCTCCTTGTGGTCTATATTTTGGAGCACAGGAAAAATTAAAAGATTTCTAAGCAGAAAAATGGTTGCATTCAAAGATCATATAAATACAAAGGGTTTGGAGACAGACTCATGAACTTTGTTATTTGAGGACCAAGATGGTTAGGGTGCTTTTCTATGAGCTAACACTATGAGCTATGAAGAAGAAGAAGCTGATTTTTATACCTCTCCTTTTCTCTGCTAGAAGGAGTCACAAAGCAGCTTACAATCACCACTTCCTCTCCCTACAACAGGCACCCCATGAGGTAAGTGGGGCTGAGAGAGCCCTGATATTACTGCTTTGTGAGAATTGCTCTATCAGGATTGAGTCTAGCCAAGGTCACCCAGCTGGCTGCATGTAGAGGAGCAGGGAATCAAACACAGCTCACCAGATTAGAAGCTGCTGCTCTTAACCGCTACACCAAGCTAGAAACATGACTGTTAGTTTACCTGATAAATGGATCTTGTTATCCTTAGAGAACTTGTACGGGTGGTTAAAACGTTTTCTCCATTAATATTCTTGGAGACACAAAATGAAAAATTTCTAGGGCAGTGCCAGTGTGTACATTAAAATCACTTACAAAAATACAAGTTACTTTAGGTCTTTGCAGGTCAAACAATGTATGAATTTATCAAACTGACCCCAAAGAGTCGCAGGTGACTTCTTCACTCACTGCAGAAGCAAACATGCATTTATTAAGACCAATATTAAGGAGCATCTCTGGATAAGAACTGCTAATACCCAAGGAGGGAAAACCTTTGCTTCAGGGTTTTGGTTTTTACCTCTAAGGCCACATGTGTATCTAAGGGACCACTTATCTGATTACTTCCCCAAGAGGGTGCTTTACTGTGCAACAACTAATCACCTGGTAATCCCTTGCCCAAAGGAGGTCTGACTGTGGAATGAGCTCCCAGAGAACATCAGGACCCTGACAGAATTAACACAGTTTCATAGAGTCTGTAAGACCAAGCTCTTCTGCTGGGATTACGATTGAGGCCAGCTCGGACAAATATACATGCAAATAATAGTGCGCCTCACCCACCACAATCCAACAGCTGCTTTGCCTATGTCACTTATTTTAATTGTTTTAATAATTTAAAATGTATCTGTATTTTAACCATGTTGTAAACCACCCTAAGATGGTAGTAGGGCGGTCTGGAAATGAATGAATGGATGAAAAGTGGGTTTAAAAAATATATATATAATGACAATGATATCAAACTAAGGAAACCTCCTGGGCATCTTCCCTTACCACCAGATTAATTGGCACCAAAAGAGTAAGGTTAAAATCCAGAGGACAATGGTTTGTTTAGAGCCTGCGTCTCTTGAAGTAACATGGTCATTCTGCACCAATAGTTTTTTTTTAATTTATGGGGAGGAGGTTTTTAGTGTCCATCCAATAATTATTTTATTATTATTATTATTAGATTTATATCCCGCCACTCCCTTGCGGCTCGTGGCGGGTAACAATATCACAAATCCCCATTAAAACCCCATAAAAACAATAATAACATTGCCAATATTACCGGCATGGCAAGAACGGCAGCTCAACTCCCCCCCCTCCCTCCCACTACTAGCGGGTGGAGAGGAGGTCCTGATGATGTTTTGCTTTGGGTCCAGAACCCGAGTCCCCGGGGAGGGCATAGATCTATTATCAGCCCTGGCCTCAACCATAAACCTGGCGGAATGTTCCAGGGGAGCTGTTTCAAAACTGACCCTTGGGTATATTTGACCCATTGTCCAGTTATTGTCTGACATGAATTTGATGGAAAGAATCATGGCAAGCTCTGGTTTGTCCAGTTACAGGACTCAGTTGTTTGACAATTATCTTAGGCCTGAGTGAGAAAGAATTTAGTTTAGCACAAAAAAAAGGCCACATCCATCCTAGAACCCCCAGATCCAGAAAGAACATTTGTAGTAGCCTGGTAACTCTGAACTTCATGAACTAGAAACTCCTGCTTTGTCAGCACACTAATGGCTGACTCCTAGGACATTAGGTTAATTCGGACAGGTTATCTTCTACGCCAGCAAAAAGAGATTCTTTCCAAGGTTCTCTGGAGAGTTTTCAATCTACTGTTCTAATGGTTTTGCTTGCCAGAAGGTAAAACCCCCAAAGACGCAATCAGATTTGTTTCCATTGGTTTGAAGTAAATCCCATAGCTTCCTTAGTTGCTTCATCCTTTGGAGCCTTTATCTGATGATTAATAGAGAATGGGGAAGGATCAGTCACATGCTGAGAAGGTAAAACAAGATCAATGAGCACAGACTCTTCACTAGACTTTTCTCCTTCCAATCTTGGCCCAGATACAGGAGGCTTACTAGGAAGCAGAAGGACTGGAGAAGAGGAGGTTGAGAGGGGACCTGATTGCTCTCTTTAAGTATTTGAAAGGTTGTTTCTTGGAGGAGGGCAGGGAGCAGTTCCTTTGAGCAGCAGAGGATAGGGCCCACAATAATGGGCTTAAGCTACATGTAGAATGGTACTGGCTAGATGTTGGGAGGGGGGATTGTTCACAGCCAGAAATAGGGGCATGCTATTTGTATACATCAAGCAAAATGTCATTTCAGGTCCTTTACATTTTAAGATTAAATTAAAAACTCATTAAACAGCAATCCAGGTTGAAGATCAGTATCAGCAGCTGCAGTTTTAAGATGATATCAAATTCTCCCTGTATCAGACCATGTTTGGGGTGGATTTAAAAATCACACCTGCCTGACCAATCTCCTCCTAAAAAATTCCAAAGAAGGAGATCCCACCACCCTCCAAGGCAGCATATTCCAACTTCAAACACCCCTCACCGTCCAAAAAAGTGCTTTCCAATATTTAAGTGGAACCTCCTTTCCTGTAATTTGAATCCCTCAGACCTGGGATCTGTTCCATATATTGCAAGTGAATTAAACTTAAATCCTGGTTCAAGAGAAAAGCTAAGTGCTTCCCATCTGTTGTTCCAGAAGATCAGTGTACTGCAATAAGCAAGTATATAGACAACTATTTTTATTTATTTTTTGGTAAGAGAGAGAGGCACTAAGCAGAATATAAAAAATAAAATGTGAGAAGGGGAAAGGTATAGAAGTGGAGGGTAGGGGGGAATTTGCTTAGTCTCTGTCGATATGCCAGCCATTCCCTGCTCACACCCACAGCTAATGAGGCTACACAGAGTTTTTTATCAGAATGAACACAGAGGAAACATTCTGAAAAGAAAAGAAACTCCAGCCTGCCAAAACAGCTGCCTTGAAACAAAAGCAAAGCACAACTCAAGTGCGAACAGACAACAGATAATAAAAGGCAAAGAAAACTGAGCTCTTCATGGGACACAGCGGCAGAGCCTTAATATGAAAACAACTAGGGCATCCTTTGCCCATGCCAGGGAATAGTAGCACCACTGCAGGATCAGTTTCAGCAGTCAGGAAAGGCACAAACAGGTGGACGAATTAAAGTTCTTGATGAAATTTAGCTGGTTCAAGCTTTGCGAAGTCAAGTTCGAGGCAGGTCACCCAGTGTCAACTTCCCACAGATTTGCAAGGTGTTTGTGGAGACTCATGAACAGATACATTTCCAGACAGACTGTCACCACTCAATCAAAATGGTTAGAAACCGTTTACAAAGCAACAACTTGGAGGGCATCCAGAGGAGCATCTGGAAGAACCCCCCTGTGATTTTGATGTCTCTAACTTGCGCCAGATCCATTCTATGGATGGTTATTTCCTTAGAAAACACTTTCCTGGGGTCATCTTATTTGGAGGAGGTGTAACTTGGACACCATATATCCAATCTTTGTCACTTTGTCACTTGGAGATGAGCTATAATTCCAGGGGACCCCAGCACCCCCCTCAGGACTGGCATCCCTAGGTGAGGAGGAAGAAAACATATAAGGATTGAGGAGTGTATAGGAAGGAAGAACCATTGGTTGTCTTCTAACCCATTATATCTGATTTACCAAAGCCATGTTTAAATAGAATTACACCTTTCTAGCTCCATTGACATGAGCGGTCTTCGAAAGCTGAGACTTTCGGGTTGTGCTTTGAAAGGTCATATCTAGCATCAGGGCAAGAGGTCACAACTTTTGCTGCCTTTCTTTTGTGCAGGGAAGAAAAGCTATGCATTGATTCAGGAGGACAATATTGTTCCTTCTTCCTCCACTCTGCCACCTTAAATGACTCACCAGAGTGGGCACCTGTGCACATCTTGACAGACATCTTGAGTTAAATATAGCCTTAATTACAATGGATAAGCTCAGGATAGGCAAACCCTTCTCATCAAGTTTTGACATGCAAGAGGTGGGGGGAAAGGAATCAAGATTTCAAGTGATATTTTGGTCTGGGTCACTTTGCTATCGTCTCTCTCTCTCTCTGTGTGTGTGTGTGTGTGTGTGTCTCAGACACACACGAACTTGCACACCCACAATACACTCTCGTTATCTGTTGTGTACACATAAATATCTCCTTCAGTAAAAAGGGCCACCGATACAGGCCATTCAGACAGCTTGTTCAGTCTGCGTAATTGCTACGTTGCACAGAAGGACACATTTCCCAAATGACTTTTCTGATTCCCACTTCTGGGTCCAGAGGAAGAGATTACGACTTTGCCTGACAACCTGAGTAGCAAGAGCAGCATTTCAAGAAACAGAGTAGAACTGACAGCTCCCTTTTCTCCCATTCATTGCCCCTCCCTGTGCCCCACTTTTGTATTCCCCCCCCCCTCCTTAGCACTACCAGGTAGTCACAATGTCGTTCGAAAGGGAAATGTAGCCCCGGACTGGGTGGAATGCCACAGACGGTTTCTCTGCACGACTCCAAATGTGGCAATGTGGATGCTAAAAAACTAATTTAAAGGAATATGTAGGAAAGAATGACGTTCCCAGTTTAAACTTGAGCATCGGAAAGAAGACGCAAGATACTGTACTAACTTCTTCTTGCAGACCGTAATGGACCCCTCAAATGGGCACCTTCATCCCTACCCAGGCTCCAAACTTGGCCAGTGTTACCTCTGATCTCATTTATCCAGTTCTGTCCACCAAACGTTCTGGAGAGCCTGCAAAGCAGTGCTCTTTCACCAGGCATCTAGTTGAGTTCCAGGGTCTCACCTCTAGGATCTATATGGGTAACAGGATCAGACACCCTGATCTCTGCCATGATTTGTATTTGACCAGAGTGACTCCATCTTGAATCAATGTGTGTTATTATAAGAGTCTCTGTGTAACCCTGGTCTGCTTTGCGCTGTGATTTAGGTTTGCAAATATTTTTCGCTAGACTGTGTTATCTGGAGGAGAGGAACTGTTTAACACCCAAGGCCAAGACAGCCCGGTTATCGCTTAGAAGTGAGCCCAGGCTGGCACCTGTGGGAGGGGGGCTTTTGCTATCTGGGAAACTGCACAGCTTTGGGTGGGAAAGAGAATCAGTAAAAGGGCTTGCTGTCTGTGTATTGATCAGAATCGGCTATGAACGTTGATGTCTCTTGATCTGCTAGCAATAAAACTTTCTATTAATCCAGAAGTATTGTTGCTAATCTGTCTGCCCTTGACAGTGGGCCCCCTGCCTACCCCACATCTGGGGTCTCCACCCGGATTGTGAGCTCCCATCTTGCACCAGGACATATAGTAGGACACCATAATTGACATGCCTGCCTCATTAGGTTGTGTTTTTAGGATGGAGCAATTACCGTAAGTGTTATGGGGAGTTGTTTTTAGCCTAATGTTTTGTCTTTGAATTTGTATCAACTCTGTTTTATATTTCTGATGTCAGACGACCTGAGACCACTTTGGGGAGGGGTGGCCTAAAAATCACTAAATAATTTTTTTTAAGTGCAATGAGTAGTTAAGTCTCTCTTTCCCCTCCACCTGGTGGTCATTGGTGAATGCAAAGTCCAGGTTGGAAAATTCCTGGAGATTTAGAGCTGAACCCTGGTGAAGGTAGATTTGGAAGAAGGGAAGTACCTTAAGAGGGGTAAAACACAATTGTCTCTACGGCCCATTATGCACGGAGTGGAAAGTCCGCATTCGGGGTGGAATGGCGGTGGCTAAAATCATCAATTATGCATGCTGCAGGTGGCAACCGGGCACAGAGTCAACGTTTGCCACTGAAAGAGCTGCGTTAGCAAGATGTGGAAGAAAGTGGAGCTTCCCAGGACCAGGGCGCAACCAGAAGCTGCTCCGGAGTATCCACGTGCATAATCGGATGCTCTGGGTTTTGCCGCCGTTGCGTTCCATCCCGTGCGTAATCAGTTTGCTTCTTTTTTCCTCCTCCTCGTTCTCCATGCCACTGTTTCAGTGGCCATGCATAATAGGCCTACGTGATCCAATCTCTCTGTGTGTGCACGTGTGTGTGTGTGTGTGTTAAGTGCCATCTGGTTGCTCCTGATGTGGCCATCCTATAATGACCTCTAAAACACTCTTTTCTGAGCCTTGCTCAGATCTTGTGAACTGAGGGTCATGGCTTCCTTTGCTCAGTCTCTCCATCTCACATCAAACCTTCCTCTTTTCCTGATGCCTATAATGCTTAGTATTATTGTCTCTGTAGTTTGGAGAGAAGTCATAATTTCAGGAAATTTCCATGCAGCCCACAGACCTGGAGATTGGCAGCCATCTGCTCAGCACCAAGGGAGATGCTTCCCTAATCCACCTGTCAGTTTGTATCAAAATACCACCTGATTTCGGAACAGCCGTTCATCATTACGTGCCTCAGGGTTAGCTCTTTCAAGTGACCTGCTTTATTTCTTTCTTCCCTAGTCATTGCCTGACCACTCACATTATAGAATTATAGAATTGGAAGGGGGACCATACGGGCAATCTAGTCCCACCCCCTGCTCAATGTAGGATCAGCTACAGCATCCATGATAAATATCTGTCCAGCTCCTGCTTGAAGACTGCCAGGAAGGGGGAGCTCACCACCTCCTTAGGCAGCTGATTACCCTGCTGAAATACTCTGTGATCCCCCTCCGATATCGCTCACCACATAGTTTAAACCCATTACTGCGGTTCCTATCCTCTGCTGCTAACAGAAAACGTTCCCTGTCCTTCTACAAGTGATAACCTCTCAAATATTTAAGTACAACACTCATGAACCCTTTCAACCTCCTCTTCTCCAGATTGAACATTCCCATGTCCCTCAGCCTTTCCTCGTAGGACTTGGTCCCCAGGCCTGACTCATCCTCGTCACTCTCCTCTGCACCCTCTCAATTTTGTCCATGTCCTTTTTGAAGTGAGATCTCCAGAACTGCACACAGTCCTCCAGGTGTGGTCTGACCAATGTGGTATACATCTTGCAGTTTTGATGTGATGCCTCAGATACAGCCCAAGACTGCATTCACCTTTTGTACCGCCACATCCCACTGTCTGCTGATATTTAGCTTACAGTCCACAAGTACCCCCAAGATCTTATTCAGACACACACATATCATCTTTAATTTGAGTCCAAGAACAATGTGAAGCAGCCAAAAAAAGTTCCTTTTCTGTGCCACGGTGAATAAATCCTCCCCCCATCCCTGCTCAGTCTGCAAAGGCAACCAGATAATTCCCCCTTCATGTCATGGGCAGTCCTGCTGGTGTCATTTGCCTGGAGGGGAGAGGTAGAGCCTTCTTTTATATCTGATCCATTGACTCTCCTATTTGGCTGGGCTGAACGTATGTGAGGCAAAAGACCATTGGGTTCCTTTCCTGTTTACTCGCAAATAAAACAAGACACATGATTTGTTTTCTTGCATATAGGACACCAAGGAACAGGTCTCCAAAGTGCAATAGAAATAATGCTATATATCATTTTTGTGATATTTTTTTTGCCCAGGGACGGGAGGGCACTTGCTCTTGTGTTCACTAAACAATGGTAAATCTCCTTAGCATAAGGAGTGTGTGTGTGGGGGGGGAGAATCTGATCAAGCAGGGGATATTTCCTAGCAAGATTCCCAAATAAAAGTATAACCATGCAGAGTTACACCACGCAGTGTCCGTTTTATTTATTGGTTGGTGTCTTTCGCAGTCTCTTCAACTTATTTTCTTTATCTTATTCACCTTGATCCCCTACAACGGTACTGTTATGCAAATGAAACTGAATCATTACAAACCAAGATAAAAAAAAAATTCTTTCTGTGAACTAGAATGCAATCAGAGTAAGTTAAGGGCGCTTCAGCATGGCACCATCCTGTGGTTTTTGAGCCAGAACATATTATGGGTATTCAAAAGGACCTCCCTTAGGCAAGTATTCAGTACACAGATTGGTGCTTGTGCATAGTTAATCCTCCCTTTGCCTATTGCCTCTGGGACCATGGAGCTAGAATATTTGGAGACATCCTATTGGCTAGACAGAAGTCCTTGCACAGGGGATACAGGGGTGCCCAGTTTGGGTGGGGATTTTTAGTGGCATCCCCACAGGGACAGCTATTTGTATTTTTTTGGTTTGGTTTTACAGAATACACTAGATGTGTCCTAGAAAAGACAGTCACACGCTCAGAAAAGATCGGAATCCGGCTCTGTACCTCTGATGAGAAGCCCTGAAGCTACTGGCAAAGCATATCTGGACTGTTTCCTGTCCTCTGCAAAGTTGCCACTGGTGGTTTGGCAGTAGCAACGGCCTGTTGAAGTTGAAAGAGGAGTCGATACTTCCTGTTGAAAGAAGTCTCGTTGTGCCTGAGCTAGCCTGCGGTATAAGGGAACGCAGCCCGCATGGCGTTGCCAATAGCTGTAACAATCTAGTTTGGCCTGTGAATAAGTCTAGTCACAGCCAGTACAGGTATTTTGGTGTTGTAATTCACATAGCAGGCTAAGGTTTAGGGAGGCTGAAGTTTGATTCTGCACACCTGGCCATAAAGCCCTTCTTCTCTTAGCCTAACCAGCTCCCTGGGGTGGCTGTGAGCATAAAATGGAGGAAGGGAGAACCAATGTACACCTGGGCTAGTCAACCTGTGGTCCTCCAAATGTTCATGGACTACAATTCCCAAATGCTGGCAGGGGCTCATGGGAATTGTAGTCCATGGACATCTGGAGGACTACAGGTTGACGACCCCTGATGCACACAACCATAAGCATTTTACAGGAAGGGTGGGTTAATTGTACAATTACCTGAGCATTGTTCAGTTCTTTTTTTGTCTCAAACAAGACTCTGAGCATGCTTGGTTGGTATTTAGAAAAACCCAAGTGAGCTGCTTATCTGTACATGCACAGAGGTTATCTCATGCTAGCTGCTTATTCAAAGTCTCTAGAAGGAATACTTACTGACGTGCCCACCTCCCCACGAAAGGTAAGTAGACTTAACACGTTCAAGCAGTTGGGTCACTGTTTACATCCTAAGTAGAGTTAGGCTCTTCTCAGCATATTGACTTCAAAAGGTGAAATTCTAGAAGAGCTGCTCTTGAGAAATGCTCTACTGGTACAGGATGCTACAACCAGGATGTTGCCCAGTGTTGGTTGTATGGATCATGTTGTCGAATCTTGACCCATCCATACTGGTTCTCAACCTGACTCTGGGAACCATTCAAAATTCTGGTATTGATTGTTAAAGCTCTTTTTATGGTTTGAGACCAACATACCTGAAGGATGACCTTCTGTCCTACGAATCTAGCCAAAATTTACAGTCATCTTCAGAGGCCCTGCTTCAGTACAATCACCTTCTCTCAAGTGGCACCCAAACATAGAACTCTCTTCCCAGAGAATCTCGTCTGCCTCCTTTCTATCTTTCACTGGGAAGTAAAGACTTTTTATTGTTGTCGGTCATTCTCTCAATGATCCCTCTTTGTGCCCAATGTTTCAGTAGCTTAAAAAAATTTTTTTTTTAAATTATATCATATCAGCCTTTATTGGCCTCAACCCAACAGTTTCAAATGGGTCACCGTGTTGGTCTGAAGCAGCAGAACAAATTTAGAATTCAGTGGCACCTTTAAGACCAACCAAATAAGACCCTGAATAAACCTTGTTTGGTCTTAATGGTGCCCCTGGACTCTAGAGATATGTAGTGAGATGTAATACAATATGAGCTAAAATCATCCAAGCTAAAACTCAAATTGACAATAGATTATTGGTATGCTTAAACAAAGTCAGGTAAAGAAATATGGCCATGGTTTTGGTTGCCTGGGATTTTGATCACACAATGGTTGTTGAACCAATGCCGTAGAATCATGGATGTCTACTTCCCGCATGAATGGCTTTATGATATACTTTCTGTGGTGTCTCACAGACTCTGGTTGCTCTGGTGCCCAGAACAAAGCCTCTCACAAAGGGTACTTTTAGTCATCAGCCTTTGACTATAGCAGTTGGGACTCATGTCAACATCAAACTTTGTTTCAAAACTTTTATATATATAAAAAAATGGGGGGGGGGAAGGAGTGGGGGAAATGGCTGGAGAGGCAGCTGTGATGGGGCTGAATCTCAGAAGGAAAAGAACGGAGGAGTCAGAAACCTGTGGAAGACCAGGTTTTCATAAAACAGGTTGCAAGGTTTGTTAGGCGCTTAGGAAACTGCAATAGTGCAGTGGGTGTAAGAGCTGTTACAAATTCTGCCTATGAATTTTGAAACATGTATCTCTGGGATTAGAGCCTCTTGTGGCGCAGAGTGGTAAGGCAGCCGTCTGAAAGCTTTGCCCATGAGGCTGGGAGTTCGATCCCAGCAGCCGGCTCAAGGTTGACTCAGCCTTCCATCCTTCCGAGGTCGGTAAAATGAGTACCCAGCTGCTTCCTGGGGGGTAAATGGTACTGACTGGGTAAGGCACTGGCAAACCACCCCGTATTGAGTCTGCCATGAAAACGCTGGAGGGCGTCACCCCAAGGGTCAGACATGATCCGGTGCTTGCACAGGGGATACCTTTACTTTTATCTCTGGGATCTGCTCTTACCCATGTTTTAACATACCTGCTAGAAATCCAAATGTATTCTTCGAGAGCCCCCACAACCCACACAGGAACCAATTAGGAATTGCAAAAATGGACCTTGGGGCAGAAAAGCAAAGGTTTTTCTCCGAAAGAGTTACAATTTCCCCAAATTGTTCTTTGACCCTAGGTGCAGTTCTTGTCAGACTCCTTGATCACAGAGATTAAAATGACAGTTTGTTCTTCTCCTGCCAAATCAGAGATACTTGTTTAAGGGGGTGATTTCACAAAAAATAACAAACCCCGACGACCTCCTCCAAAGTGAAGGCTATTTTTGCCCCATTTCAGTGCCTCGGTTGAATTTCCCGTGTCTTGCCTGTTTCTGTTGTCCGTTTCACTCTGCGGACCTGTCAGTCACTTACCCGATATATTTTCTCTATATGACACAGCTAGCAGGGCTGTTTGATTTCCAGTCATCTCTCATGTAGGCTATAAAACCCTGGGGGTGAACACCACCATCTGTAGATTGGACTCACGGACAATGTGGCTGCTCAAAAGTGCCTTCTAGTTATGTGTCTCATCATTACCACAATTGTCAGGGCTTCTTTTGCTCCCGGCCAAGCAACATCTGCTCCCAAACTCTGAATCTGCCACTAATTAAGAAGCATTCTTGTTTTTTCTCCAGCTGACCTACTTCATTCCTTGGCTTAAGCAGTCGGAGAGGTTGGTGGATGACTGGCTACGGGGCCATCCCCCAAATCTGTTCCACTTGCTTAAGGAATTTAAGTCACAGTGTGGAACTAGAAACGAATCAGATGGGTTTCCTCTGGGCTATGGGAAATTGTTGCCTCCCTGTCGTCCGTTCTGTTGAGTTTGGCAGCCAACGTCCGCGTTTCCCTGGTTCGAGCCTTTCCAGATCTCTTAGACTTCAGGGGCACAAGAAGTTAATTGTTTCCCAATAAAGGCAAAATGGTGAGAATGATCTCCAGTGTCAGGAGGGGAGATTATATATGATAAAAACACACACTGAGTTGTCTGAGGGCTATTTCTTGTTTCTTGTAAGAGCAAACTCTGTCTACTGCATTTCCCCCTTCTTCTGGGTGATGTACATGACTCTTAGTTTCTCCATTACATCTTCACAGTAATCCTGTGAGTAGGATAGGCCCATGGTCAGGAATAAGTAACTGGCCCAAGGTCACCAGGCCTGAGTTTGATTTGAACATGTTATTTAGAACAGGGGTAGTCAACCTGTGGTCCTCCAGATGTCTATAGACTACAATTCCCATGAGCCCCTGCCAGTGTTGTGGCTTATGGGAATTGTAGTATATGGTCATCTGGAGGACCATAGGTTGACTACCCCTGCTTTAGAAAATGAAAGGGTGTGGCACATGGCAACCTGTCTGTTGCAAAAACCCTTGTAACCAAAATTTCACACCAGTGTGTGCCCCACCACTGTATTGGTTTCTGATTAGCTAACAGGTTCAGTTCAAGGACCGGTTCCGCACAGAGCCTCAAACGTCCATAGACCAGAGCTCCCAAATATTTTTAAAGGCATTTCCATGTTTTTTAATTAACACTTCCACGTTTCTATGAAGAATCACCACAACAATAAAGCATCCCCCCTCCCTCTTGGGATTCTTTATGTTTTGGTCTCTATTTATGTTTGGGTAAATTTGTGAGATGCTCTAATTGGTAACTGGACCCTGATGAGTGATTATGTGTGAACAGTAAGGCTTAAAAACAAAGAGCACATACAACTAGCTGATCAGGAGAGGACTTCATCATCACACGGCCCCCTTTCCCTGTTAAAAAACAAATGACAGAAAACACAAACAGGAATGTGTCTTGGCTGCCCAATCTCAAAATTGACAAGGACACTGAACTGAAGATTTTATTTTAATTTGGGGGAAGTATCTTTGTGGTCCCACAACAACATGGATCTCACCATTTTTTAAAAATTCTCGGAGCAGAAGAGGAAGGCAGGTGTGAGGGTGGGCAACCGCAGGGACTATCGTGCATTTATCCCACTACACAGGCTTGACCTTGTTTGCTCCCTGATGTGAAGAACTTTAAGAAGTGGCAAAAGTTTTGGCAATTTCTCTCATCACAAGGCAAATCTGGCCAAAACCCATGCCAGCTCCTGCACAGTGTTGGGTTGCTGCCAGCATCATGTGGAAGCAGCACTAGAACCTGTGAGCAATGAGAGCCTGTCCAGGGGCAGATTCCTTGTGGGGATGGGATCTGCTGGTTTTGCAGCTCACCTCCAATAAATAGAGATCAGCTTATCTGGAAAAAAAGACTGATTTGAAGGGTGGACTCCATAGCAATATATTCCACTAAATTCCCTCTCTGACCCAAATTCCAGTTCCAACCCCAAAGTCTCCAGGTATTTCTCAACTCAGAGCAGGCAACCCTAAATACAAGCAATTCGTATCTTTTGCAAGATGGCCAGAAGTTAGTGAATTAGAATCAGCATGGAAGATGAAAAAGAGAGGGCTGGGTGAGATGCTTAGCCCTACATTCCAAGAATATTACTGTCATGGCTTCCACTGAGGTATCATAGGAACTGTAACTTGATAGTTTTTCTAAGTGAAATACCTAGCACCCCTGCTGGCCCACTCCAGAACTACAGTTCCATTGATTCTTGAGGAGAAACTCCTTTAAGTTTGAGGTACCAACTTCTCATGCATGACTAGCTGGTGCACTCAACGCACCATCTGGTTATATTGAAATCAAAACTATCTGATCAAATCTGAGGATGCTTTGCTGTTCCTCAAGCAAGAACAGAAAGGTACAGGTGTTCTCTGACAGCATGCATATCTTCATCAGGAACCATCCCGCCTCTCTTGTGTTCAGCTCTTCCACTTACATCTCTGTGTAAAGGTTATGCATTAGCAAGAGCAAACAAAACATGACACAGTGCCAGAACATCACAAAACATCACAAAGCATTCTATTAAATATTTAAAAGGGGAAACACACAACCTATATTTTACCCAGAACAGAAGCTATGTAAGAGGAAAGTTCACCCTTTAATGAACATTTAACATTTGTTTTTAAGTTCCAAAATAGCTGTTAAAAATACAAGGAAATTTGAATGCATATTTTCTCAATTTTTTGTCGTGTCCTAGGAAATCAAAGTGGTAAATGAAAAATCCTGTCTTTGGGACATAAGAGGTTCCCTCCTATTGTCATATCTATTGATATGTCTCATGGAATATCATATCAAAACCAATATTGAGAGTTTTTAAGGCACCATTAGACTTGTGGTTTATTCAGTGCCTACAAGTCGTCGATGTTTTTAGATCAGAAGCAGTTTTGTCTGTGTACATTTTTGGAGAAAAAAATGCAAACCTGCTCAACAGGAGTTCAGATTGTTCAACATCAAACAAATCTGACCCGACTGTAACAACAGATCATAGTTAGATCATTTCCCTGTCAGTGGGGATCAAGAAGACCGAGTGTGGGGTGGGCAAGTCCACCTTATCCCTGCTGTCACCTATCCTTTAAATGCCTCCACCCTCACTTTCTCAGGCAGCGGAGACTGCTGCCAGGGAATGTGAGGGGAAGCATTTAAATGGCGCATGAAGCAGCTGATATTGACACCATTTAAATGCACCATTTAAAAAAAGCAACCCACAACAAATGAATGAGTGAAACCTGCAATGGCTGCAGGTACAAAATGCGTGACAGAAAACTACAAAGAGAAATTGAAGTAAAAAGAGTTTCTTGTTTTGGAAGAGAAAAAGGGAATCAGGTGAATCAGGGACTGAATGTAAAAAAGTACATTTTGGAAAAATAAATTCCACTCTTCACAGCAACAATAGATCAGGTTTTGCAACTGAATCTGCCTCCCTTTCTTGGATTGTACTGAGTCCTATATTAAGAGACTTCCAGTGAGCATTCCATATGAGTTCAGATCTGAAACTCATACCTGATGCTGGTTTGGTAGATGCCTAGATGGCCTCTCTGAGCCTAAGCGACCACATTTCTGAGCTCTCAAAAGCAACACTGGCACCAAAGAGTCATTGCTGAATGCACAGATTGGAAATTTCCTTTTCTGGTCTTCACAGTCCTCACAGACATTGGTGGGGATGAGTCAAGAGGAACCATGGGCTAGACCAGTGGTCCCCAAACTTTTTATCACCGGGGACCAGTCAACGCTTGACAATTTTACTGAGGCCCAGTAGGGTAGTCTTTTGCTGAGGGACATCGCCACCACTTTAGCCCCTGCTCTACTTGGAGGAGTTGGTTCTTATATGCCGCTTTTCTCTACCCGAAGGATGCTTAAAGAGTCTTACAGCCTCCTTCCCTTTCCTCTCCCCACAACAGGCGACCTGTGAGGTGGGTGAGGCTGAGAGAGCCCATATATCACTGCTCGGTCAGAACAATTTCATCAGTGCCGTGGCGAGCCTAAAGTCACCCAACTGGCCTCATGTGGGGGAGTGCAGAATTGAACCCGGCATGCCAGATTAGAAGTCCACAATCCTAACCACTACACCAAACTGGCTTTCACTTGCTTTCCCGTCAGCACCCCTGACTTCCGCCTGCCCATTGGGGGTGCTGCCAGCCGAGGGGGAGCCCTAGCCATGGTGGCCCCTGGAGAGCACCAAAGGTGAGCCAGCGGCAGAGTGGCACGGCAGTCCCCGAGGCAGCAGCCAGGGAGGAGGACGAAGAGGAGCCGTGGCCCGGTACCAACTGATCCACGAACCAGTACCGGTCCCTGGACCGGGGGTTGGGGACCATTGGGCTAGACCGTTCCCTCCTGGTCATCTACACAATTGAGATTTATAAACTTTCACAGGATCTCTTTGGATCAAATCCCCAGGAGTGATACGAGATTGAACCTAAACAGGATGAAACTGTAGGAAACAGTTCCTCCCTAACAAGGAACCCAACCTAAAATCTTTCTTTAACCAAGATCCCCAGGCATTTTTCTCCTGCTAAAAGAAATAATGACTGGACCTCCCAAAGAAGGGTCATCATTCTCTCCCTATTGCTCATCACTGTCTCTCCCTCCCCTGTCAAGCTGGTGAGTTGTTTTTGCCTGGAGCTGGAATATTGCTCATTAGCGGAATGGCATGGGTTCATGCGGCAATGTCAGTTCAGCTTATGGACTCGCCATCTCCTAGCCAGCCCTGCAAGTTTGGGGAAACACTTGAGTATTTTTTAAAGAGATATTTCAATAAAGAGGAAACAATATTTGTCGAGTGCATGTGGCAAACAAGCCTGAGTTGAATGAATGTGCAAAAATACTGAAAAACAACAACAATAACAACAACAAAAAACAACGCAGACAATACTAATTGCTTCAGGGCAAATCTAGGGAATCTTTGACCTAAAGCTGACATTGATTTGAAAGGAGAGCGCCTACAGTTTGGATGCGTGGATGGAAGAGGAAATATTTTCTCCTCCTCGTTTTGTTTGATTCTGAGATTCAGTTCAACAGGCAGTCACCTAGGCCCATTTTTAAAAAATGTAGTACACCTGGGAAATAAAAGAAGACGATTTTGAACCGTCTTTGAAGAGTGATGTCGTCCCAGAGGAGCTGACCTGCCAGCATCGTGACAAACTTTCCGTGGAATAAATCTGCCCAGTGGATGCTAAAATGGATCATCCTTTCCGGTCTCAAATTACACGCACGTTTGAGAGTGTGGGAACTTCTAGGTATGCATTCGATAAACATTGATTTCACTCTTATTTACAGTAGCTTTAACTTTCCCAGGCATTAAGGATTTCAAGCGTTTAACACTGCGTTAAAGTACGTGTATGTTAGTGATATATGAATAATGGCCATTTTTATTTCCCAAGGTAAAAATTATCACTAATTTAGTTCCCAGCCTATATCGCTGGGATATTTCTTTGTGACAGTCCCAATTTTAAATACAGCAAGGAAGTAGTATTGGCTGTTGATGAGCCATTGGCCGCTTTGTTTAGAGTAAGTCAATCAGAAGGGTGCTGGAGAAGCTACTAGGTTTTGCTAACATCACCAGACACAGCCTGGTATCCAATAGTAATGTGGAGGGGCTTGAGGAGAAAATGGCGGCAGTGATGGCATGATGTCAAGAAGTAGCATCAGTCTTCCCTAGGAGTTACCAGAAACTCTACTGTGAAACCATAGCATTTCTTCCTAGACTGGAGTGGATCAACAGATGGAGCAGAGCTCAAACAATGGCTATAAGTCACATGGTATGGATAGAACACAAAGAGGCAGTGATCTTTGTCAATACAGACTGGTATCCCCATACCTATGTGAGCCTGTGGCCAGTATTATACTATTAATATATATAAGGACTTGTCACTGATGAAAGAACTGAAAACGGAGATTACCTGGATTCCATTTTGACAGAAGTCCTAAAGAATAAAGAAAAAAGAAAAACTACAAAAATAGGGAATTTTTCTTTCTTTTACGAATATATTTATCATATTGCCAGTGGATAGGTCTGTTTCGCTCTGTTTGGTTTAATTATTAGACCGTCCTTCTTATACTCTTGTAGGACCTCTTGATCAGACCTGGGTTTTGACCACTGTGTGACAGACTGTTGGCCTAGATGACGTGATCCAACATGGCTTCACTTATGTTTTGATGTCACATTGTCGGTCTAACAGTATTTTTTTTTCTTTTTTGCCTGTCACCGGTCATAGCTGCAGGGGGAGGTTTCCTGCTATAGCAGGAGACCTGTCAGCCCTGTGATGTAATCTTCTCTGAGCCACAAGGGAGGAGCAGAATATAAATGAAAAAAATTAATTAAAATTAAATTATGCTCTGAGCTACTCTCTGCAGCAAGCTTTTGTTGTGAGTTGTCCCAACCAGCACCCCTGTGGGTAATGTGGGAGTAGCGAGTTGTCTTTTGAGGGGCTAAGCAGGAATTTTTGGGCACTTTTTCAAATTGGTCTGGAAGGGGAAGCTTTTTTGTCTCTTCCGTAGTATCTTTGAGATTGGAGGTATTCTATGATTAGGCTGCATGGGGAGGTTTGGTGAGCTTTTTTTTTTTTTTTCTTTTTTTTTACTGGTTTGACCAGGCTTTCTCAACCAGGGTTTCTTGAAGACCCTGGGTTTCCCAAATGGGTGAGAGTTAATTATTTTAAAAATATTTTTTAAAACATTGTTAAACATTTTGGGTTGATATTGGTTGGTATGATCCCCCAATGTCCAAAGATGGGCCTGAAGGGGGTGAGGAGGGGAGGCCCCCCAGGTGGGCATGTCCACAGCTCTGCCTCCCAACTATATTCTGTACAGTCATGCTACTTCTGGGGTTGCTTGAAGCCTGAAGAATGTTTCAGGGGTTTCCCAACAGTAAAAAAGCTGAGAAAGGCTGGGATAAGCCATAACTTTGTTTCCAGCCTCTTTGCTCCAGGCCTCTGCACTCAACCTCTGGGAACCTTGGGGGGTGGGGCATGGGGAGAGGAAACATCAAACAAATTCCTGATAACCACTTCTGGGGTTTTCCTGGAAGTGACAGCATGATGGTCTAGAAATCCCTCAAAACTCTATGGTAAAACCATAGAATTTCAGGGACTTCTAGAGCCTTGTGACATGGCTTCCCACCCATTTCCTGTCTACCACTCTTTTAAGTAAATGGGGCAGGGGGGGGACAGGGGAGCAATGGGAAGAGGTCTTTCACCAGGGCAATCTTAGTTTTGTCATGAACAGTGAGAGTTACTACAGCATAAGTAGGCCTAATTGGTGAATATCCTGCAGCATCTAGGGATGGGGGAGATATTTCCATGCTAGCCTATAACTAACAAATGGCTGGATGTGCTAGAGAGGGGTACCTTTAGTGGTTGAACAACATTAACTGAGCCCTGAGGTGCTAAGTATGGCATGCAATGGATGAGGCTTAACATCTCTTGGCCCTGTTTTGTGTGAATATATGAAGCTACCTTTGACATGGGCGAAGTTTGGAAGCAGGGAAGGCTTGCACCAAATTGCCGGTAGACAAGGTAGGCTGCTTATGAGCAGCTGTCCACACTGATATACTCAATGGGGGATAATCCATTCATATTTATCTTGCATATTCCAACAGCAACAACAGTCACTAACCAACTGCCTAGCAGGAATCCTGTCAACTGTACAGGTGCAAAAGAAGCCCTTTACCTACTGAGCGTTTTCAATCTGTTTGTTCATTTATTTGTTACAGTCATTCATGGACACAGAGTGTTTTCAATTGCAAACATCACCAGGCCAAAAGCAGGGTAGTCCATTGCAAAAGTGAACTTTGTAAGCAGAGTTGGTTTGATTTGGAGCACATGCTTTGCACAGACCACTGAAAATCACATGTCTGCACGGAGGGGCACATGGCCTCCAAATAAGGCAGGCATTATTGTTGTCAACCACCCTAAGCCCATGTGTGGGGAGGAAGAGGTCAAGAAATCAAATCATAAATAAATAAATAAAATTTCGGAACGGTTCGATCTATGTAAAGAGAAATCAGTGGCGACATCTTTTGCGAGGCATTCTACAGGAGTTGTGTAACTGGGAAGGAATCACAAAAGCTCAAACTGGTCATAATTTGAATAAGGCAGAGGGAGAGGGAGAGGGAAAGGGAGAGGGAGAGGGAGAGGGAGAGGGAGAGGGAGAGGGAGAGGGAGAGGGAGAGGGAGAGGGAGAGATGAAAAATAGCATGGCATCCCAAGAAATAACAAACAGATGAAGGGGAAGATTGATAAGACAGCATGCAATAGCTTAGCAGCACCCAGTGCAACAGCATATGGAACATCAGTTTGGATAAGGACTGGTGCATATCAATAGCATTGCACTCACACCACTCTGGGCTGATTTCCCTCATGCTCAAGTGTTCTCCAACAGGAAGAATTACAGCTGTAGACTTACAAGCTACTCCTGTACCTCGAAGGAACAAAAGTCTTGTTTGAATGCCCAATATTGTAGATTTGTGTATGTGCGAGTGGGGGAGAGAAATAAGTAATACATGCGTGGTCCCGTAGAGAGATCAGTGGATATCAGAATTCCAGGAAGTGTTAAGCAGTTCACAGATCTTGCTTGGAGCCAGGCACATGCATTGCTGTGTAAGAAGAGGAAGGGGGAAAAGTGACATGTTCTCAGACCCACCGAGTGAGAATGAGCTCTCTCGATTTCATGCAGGGAACAATACTCCATGGCTAGTTGGGATGGATGAGCTGGTTTCCCCTGTTACATGATTTTAGAAATATATTTATATTTTTCTCACTAGGCTGGGTTCCCTGGTTTTTATCGCTGGGCTTGCCCCATAGGAAAATACCAGCAGTAGTAGAATAGATCAATGACATTAAACCCACAGATTCAAAGAAGCAAAGGAGAAGTAAAACTGAAATTGAAATTTGACTTGTTGACTACTGGATCACATTTAAGATTCTGGGTAATCACCTTCAAGGCCGAATGCGGTCTGGGCCCTGAGTACCAGAGAAACTGCCTTTCCATCTATGCCCCACAGAGAGCATTATGCCCCACCAACATCAACAAACTAGTGATCCTTGGTCCCAGGGAAGCTTGCCTGACCGTGACCAGTGTCAGGCCTTTCTCTGTCCTAGACCTCACCTGATGGAATGAGCTCCCAGACAACATCAGAACCCTATCAGAGCTAAAACAGGGCCTGAAAATGGGAGCTCTTCCACACGGCTTTCAGTCCAGGTGAGTGAGCCACCACCAACCAGAGCCCAGAGGCCCCTTTCACTACCTGCTGCCCTCATAGAACAAATCTGAATCAGCAATGCGGGGAAACCAAGTCCCATTGTTGAACATCAAACTGGAGGGATGAAACAAATCATTCTATATGACTGTATTATGAAAGTTGTGCACGTTATTACTTTTAAAAATGTTGTTATGCGTTTCAAAACAAGATGTAAACTGCCCAGAGCTGCGAGGGTTTTATATATTTGAATGAATGAATGAATGAATGAATGAATGAATGAATGGATGGATGGATGGATGGATGGATGGATGGATGGATGAATTAATGAATTAATGGAGTGAGTGAGTGAGTGAATGAATGAATGAGTAAGTGAGTGAGTGAGTGAATTAATTAATTAATTAATTAATTCAGATGGGCACAAGAAGGGCAAGAGATTCTGGATCCTTCCTCCTGGCTCATTCTTGTGAGAGTCAACCAGGCTTCACAACTGTCCAACTTTTTTCATTGCAGCTGGACTTGAGACAGAGAAAACGTTACAACTTGGATCAGATCCAGCAGTCCTTCAGTAGAGGTTGCTGACAGTAAGCCCTCTTCCCCTCTTTTCACTCCTGAGATGACAATGAGTAGAAGGATGGATGCAGCAGTTTTGCCTTCCCTCTACACATGGCAGTCCACTGACCCACATTATTTTTATACTATACATCCTGTAACCTAGAAATTGGTTTTCAGGGCATAAGAAGAGATTGCTGGGGAAGAAGAGAGAAGGGGCTATGGCTCAGTAGTAGAGCATCTACCTCACATGCAGAAGGTCACAGGTTCAATTCCTGCCATCTCCAGTTAAAAATAACCAGGCAATAAGTGATATGAACAGACTGCAAGCCACACGCATACAAAATCCCTCACAAAACATTGTCTTAGCAAAACACCACACTGCCCATAATCTGGTTGGACAAGATCTTGCACAAGTGGGAAAGCAAGTGGGAAAACGATAAGCATGGCTCAGTGCAAGCAATGATCGTGGTCTTTTTTTTTAGAGTTTCCACTTGCACAAGAACTCTAGCAAAAGCAGTAGCATTGCACTGGCTTCGGCCCTATAGCTGGTTCCCCATGGGGATGTTTAGCTGTGTAGCTCTTATTGCAAAGGTATGGCAGAGGGGAAGCAGTTCTGTGTGTTTTTCTCTCTGCATTCTTCTGCCCTCGTTGTCTGCTTTTAAAACAAACAAACAAAAAAAACAGAAGTTGTGAGATTTTGCTACAGCATCATCATGTTCTAGAGAGCCAGTTTGGTGTAGTTCTAGAGAGCCAGTTTAGTGTAGTGGTTTGGAGTGTGGACTTCTAATCTGGCAAGCCACGTTCAATTCTGCACTCCCCACATGCAGCCAGCTGGGTGACCTTGAGCTCACCAGAGCACTGATAAAGCTGTTCTGACCAGGCAGTGATATCAGGGCTCTCTCAACCTCACACGCCTCACAGGGTGTCTGTTGTGTGGAGAGGAAAGGGAAGGCATATAAGATCCAACTCTTCTTCTTCTTCTTCTTCTTCTGATGATGATGATGATGATGTCTTCCCATTCCCAGAGTATCAGCTGGAGAATATGCTTGGAGGTGCAAGAGGCGATAACGTCAGACTACCGAAATTTCCTAACAGACTGTCGCTCATCAATCACGTAGGCTGCCCAGGAATTGTGCCACAAACTGTGGTTTAAACAAGCCGCAGTTTATTGTTATATTTGAATGCATTGCATGCTGCCTTGGTAATGAAGATAGAAGCTAAATTGCATGCTTTTTAAAAAGTGCTTCTGAAGAGCCCAGATGCTTAGATTTCTTTTTAAAGAACAAAACTGCATATACACAAAGAAGATCACACTCAATAGCTTAGGAAAGTATAATCTATGTAAATGCATTTATTCCACTTTTTAGCAATTCCCTTTGCAAAGACATCGTTTCTCCAGAATTTTATTGAATTAATCATGACAGAGCAAGATCAGTTTGTGAAGAGAGCAGAAGATAATGTGTTTCCTTTATTTGATTTATGACACTCTCCACCCAGGTTTCAGCGCAATTAGATATTCATTGCTTTCTAAGAGTCCTCATCCCATGCAACCTGCAGCATTGGTCTAGTGACAGTTTCAATGCAGCAAGGAAAGCTACCAAATATGCATTCGAAGTCTTTCACCACCTCCTCTTCAGAAGCGTCTCTCCATTCCCAGAGGCAATTTCAAGTGGGATGAAATCCAAACAATATTGTTGAGCAAGGCAGTCAAAGAGATTACATGTACAGCCAGATCCTGGATAACATGATATTCAATAATTGTTGATAAAGCTGTTCTGACCGAGCAGTGATATTAGGGCTCTCTCAGCCTCACCTACCTCACTGGGTGTCTGTTGTGCGGAGAGGAAAGGGAAGGCGACTGTAAGCCACTTTGAGCCTCCTTCGGGTAGAGAAAAGTGGCATATAAGAACCAACTCTTCTTCTTCTTTTTCAAAAGGAATACCTGAATTGGTTTGGTATCAGTTTGCACTGATACGGTCCATGCAATTTTTTGTTGAGCCACAAGATGGCTACCACAGGAGGTGGGGTGAGTCATACAATGGTGACAGCTGGTTACCTTCAGTCATGCAGTGAAGGGCCCTGTGCCGTGGTGGCAGGTGCTGCCAAAGCAGTATTAAAAAAAACAAAAAAACAATTGCAGTCAATTTTGTCCTTTGCTGGACAAAAGCCCTACTTGACCCTAACCCTTGGTAGTCACCAGGAAAGGGGTCAGCGGGCACTGTTATGGCTACAGGCACCATGAGTATGTTCTTTAAATCAGGGGTAGTCAACCTGTGGTCCTCCAGATGTTCATGGACTACAATTCCCATGAGCCCCTGCCAGCATTTGCTGGCAGGGGCTCATTTATCTATCTATCTATTTATTTATTTATTTAGATTTATATACCGCCCTCCCCAAAGGCTCATGGGAATTGTAGTCCATGAACATTTGGAGGACCACAGGTTAATTTCCCCTGATTTAAATAATTTATCTTCTGAAATTTGCTTCCATGCCACAACCTATTGTTTGTTAGATAGTATCTATCAACTTCAATTGATCATCTCTCTATCGGCTATCAATCTACAACCTTGTTTCGATCGACAGAGAATAGGACTTTCCTACTTTATGTTCCCCTTTGGTTTCAAAACCCCGACTCAGGATCCTGAGAAATGATCTCCTCAGTATGCATGAGCAGCTCGATCTCATCCCTTTGTACTGTCATGTTGCGAGTCTAACAAGCTGAAAATACGAGTGTGAAAGAAGACGACATTTTGGGATCAGAGAAACAGGCAGCTAATTTATTACGGAGACCTACTTCTCTGACAATCAGTAAAAGCTGGATGTAACCCCTTTGGGATTATATATATATATTTTTTTGACATGGCAGATGAAAATTCTTTTCCTCTTTACAATGCTATTTTCTGCCTTCATTGAAATTGTCAATTACCTAACTGGGCAACACAGTGTTTGGAATGGATGGTTATTTGCAATGTGCACACACTCCCTGATTTCAGAAACTGCAGCGAGAAAAAGGTGTACCAGGTCTTCATTCAGCCATTTAGAATGACCCTTTGTGTGCCACAGACTAAGAACGGAACAGTTTCCATCCAGGGCTTTCTTCTTCCACTTGCAGCTCAGAAGAACGTGCTAAGCTGGGGAAGAAAGGGCCAAAATTCTTAGATAAATGCAAGTTCAGTTCCATGCACGTTATGGCAGGGAACTGTGCCATTCTCCATGGGGAAGGAATAAAACTGCCCATTGCCAGGTCAGGGTAGCCAAGACTGTCAAGGGGACCATCCAACAGTCATGCACACTACATATCTTGGATATTCTAACACTCCATGGGGATAAAATTAGGGTTGCCAGCTCTGGGTTGGGAAATACGTGGAGACTTTGGGGCGGGAGCAGGAAGTTGGCAGGATTTGGAACGGGGAGGAATCTCAGTGGAGTAAAATTCTATGGATTCCACCCTTCCAAAGCAGCCATTTTCTCCAGGGGAACTGCTCTCTAGTGTGGAGATGAGGTGCAATTCCGAGGGATCCCCAGATCCCACTTGCAGGCTGGCATCCCTAGTTGCAGTGCAGTTTAAATGAGGCCTTCAGAATTACACAGGAAAGTTCTTTGCCTCACATTGAAATCAGGTTATTGTGTACCCTAGAGTAGCGATCCCCAACCTGTGGGCCGCTGACCACATGTGGTCTGTCGACTAACTGGAGGTAGGCCGCGAAGGACGCCTTCTCCCCCCCCCCCCCGGCCCTTTACAACACACTTCAGGTGTCATTGTCTCCCATCACTCCCAGATGGGACTGTCTCGTTGGAGAGAAACAAGCTCAGGGTTCCCATTGATTTGTCATTGTCATGAGTTAAAATTTCCATGAAAATAAAATGTTCCTTGTGTTCATTGTTGTGGCGTGTCTGTATCTTATTTTGAAGGGATGTTTAAACATTACCATAGCGATCAGAGAGCGTTAGGGCAGTGGTTGAGAGTAGAGGAGTAAACTACCCCACACACACACTGGGCCTGAGTAAAATTGTCAAGCGTTGAGTGGTCCCCGGTGATAAAAAGGTTGGGGACCACTGCCCTAGAGCAGGGGTAGTCAACCTGTGGTCCTCCAGATGTTCATGGACTACAGTTCCCATAAGCCCCTGCCAACAAACGCTGGCAGGGGCTTATGGGAATTGTAGTCCATGAACATCTGGAGGACCACAGGTTGACTACCCCTGCCCTAGAGGATTGTTGTGAGGATAAAACAGAGACGTCCCTTCTGTATATGGCCTGGAATTCTTTGGATAACTCAGGGGTTTGGAATGCAAACATTCAAATCAGTTATGGTAGCTGAGCTCTTATTTAGGGCAGCCTTAATCCAGAATGTAGCCCTTCCTCTAGAATCTTCTGCTCTCAGAATCTCACACTTTAATATCTCTCTACTCATCCACACAGAGTGGATCTGCCTTGGAATTTCGCTATTAAGCTATAACTTGGCCCAAGTGCCGATTATTGTGACAGAAAACAGTGATGTTTTTACAAGGGCAGTCTGTATGTTTTCCAGCTCTGAAATCAATGGACAGTTTTAACAACAGTTCTAGTAAAATCTAGCTCAGCAATTACATCTGGTTATAAAACAGACAGTGGAGATTAAACAAAAAATAGTGCATATTCTACCTAACAGGTGGTAGGTTTTAGCTATACTTATAACATTTACTTTGAGGAAACATTGCTCAAAGAGTTCCAAAGGGCTGTTTTAAAGTTAAGAGTTTTCCAAAATGAGTCTAGACTAAGTTGGACTGGCCAGGTTGGTTAATAATAATATGCTGTTCACCAGAGTATATGCAAACACAGATATAGGTGAAAACTCCTGTTGAATGATGAAAACAAATGCATTTTAAAATGAAGCAGACACATAAATATGCAGCCCAAATTTCTCTGTTGATTGCCATCACAGCACATTAAGCCCTGACAGACATCTTCTGGGTCCTACGATGTTCAGGGTCAGAATAGTAGAAGGTCCCAGGTTCAATCCCCAGCATCTGCACTTGAAAGGATCATGCAGTAGGTGATACGAAAAACCTCTGCCTGAGGCCCTGGACAACTATCTTCAATCGGAGTAGACTATACCAGGGGTAGTCAACCTGTGGTCCTCCAGATGTCCATGGACTACAATTCCCATGAGCCCCTGACAGCAAATGCTGGCAGGGGCTCATGGGAATTGTAGTCCATGGACATCTGGAGGACCACAGGTTGACTACCTCTGGACTATACTGTCTTTGACAGTCTAATATTGTGAATAAAGCAGCTTCATTTTGGTTGGTATAATTCTCTCTCTCTCTCTCTCTCTCTGTATGTGTATATGTATATAAAAAGATAAAGGTATCCCCTGTGCAAGCACTGGGTCATGTCTGACCCTTGGGGTGATGCTCTCTAGCGTTTTCATGGCAGACTCAATATGGGGTGGTTTGCCAGTGCCTTCCCCAGTCATTACCGTTTACCCCCCAGCAAGCTGCATACTCATTTTACCGACCTTGGAAGGATGGAAGGCTGAGTCAACCTTGAGCCGGCTGTTGGGATTGAACTCCCAGCCTCATGGGCGGAGCTTTCAGACTGCATGTCTGCTGCCTTACCACTCTGCACCACAAGAGGCTTTTATATGTATATATACACACAGATATATTTGCCTTCAAAAAGAAAACTGGATATAAAACACTAATCTAAGAGATCTGAGCCAACAAATGAGAGAGGGAGTATATTTTCCATAAACAATAAACCAGTTTATAAAATTTAAATTCCAGGCAAAGAACTCAATCAAATAGCAACAAATGAGAATAACAAAGTAACAACAAAATAAAACAGGACATTAAAAAACTAGTAACAAAAGACATACTGGAAGATTAACATTTTTAGTTGCCTTCTAAAAGAAAACTGGATATAAAATGCTAAGCTAATAAGTTTGAACCAACTAGTGTATGTGTGAGCTGTCTTAGAGGCGGAAACAGACTGGCCCTTTATTTTAACTGCAAGCACATTCCATGACTTTGGGTAAAATAACAGAAAAGTCAGTGTTTCTAGGGGAGTCTTCTTCTGGAAGCTAAGATTTCAGAACTAATGAGGTAAGAATGTCCCACATCATCCCTACCACCCAGGACCACTGGGCCCATTCTGCACACATTGGATAATGCACTTTCAAGGTACTTTTACAACTGGATATTCCTGTGCGGAACAGGAAAATCTAAAGTGCATTAAAAGTGCTTTATCTTACATGTGCAGAATGAGCCCTAGGTGAATTTTTTTAACAGACTTCCAGGGCAAGCCCCAACAGAAAACATGACAATAACCCAGTCAAGAAGGTACCAAAATATGATGGAAATGGGTTTATCTCTGTTAGCATACCCATCTCATATAGCAACTAAAAAGCTAATGTCAGAACAGATACTTGAGAACGCAAAAGTATTTCACATGTTTAGCTCATTAGTTATCCCCTCCCAGTTAGGCCTGAAGTGACATAAAACATCTATTTTATCTTCATAACGTTGTGAAGATGGACAGGCCAGCAGAGAGTGACTGGCTCAAAGCAACTGATGGCAGAGCTAGGAACTGAATGTGGGTCTTCCAGATCCTATTCCAACTCTCCATCCAGTACACCATGTTGGATCTCAAACCAGGATTTCTTAGCTGTTCTGAAAGAAGGAACCAATTGGCCCTTTCATTTGCCAGGGAAGTTCCCAGCAGAAAGTCTGAAAAACCTCCTTTTAAAAATAGATCTTTAAAAAAGTCAAATATCAAAGATGATGAATGAGAGTCAGGGATAGAGAGAATAATGGGAGAACGGGCATGCACCCCCCCCCCGCAAGATGAAAAATAACAACTACAACAAAAGATTCTTTAAAAATCAATTTTTTCAAGCTCTAAGAATCCTACTCATCGTCTGTAAATATCCTGACTCAAGTATCCCTGGATGCGGTCCTTAGCTTAAGGAAGGGTTTCAGCTTGGCCCATATTTATATACACGAAGTAGGCAGCATAGGTTAAGACATATATAAAGCAATGTTCAGCTCCCCATCAGTAATCTGTATCGAAGCCCTGGGAAAGGCTGTTTTGCCTCCAAAGACCAATTTTCTTCATCCCTCTTCAAGTGGGAAAACATAACGCAGGCGGTTTCCGTGCCTACCTGCAAATGACTTTTCCCACTCCGCTAGTTATAACAGTGCTTGCTTCAACAAAATCGTTCATCAACCAAATCTGCTGCCCTAGAGGCTGGGAGAAAGGAGGATAAGAGGATATTTATATCTTGCAGGTGTGGCTCAGTCATCCAATCTGCAAAGCTGAGCAGATCAAGGCAGCTGGTCTCTAGCATATATATGTAAAACCACCTCTAAAAGGCTTAGCTTCCTTTCACACACATGCCGTTTACATACAGAGAAGGGACCCCCCCCCATACACACAGAGACCCCTTTTCTTTTCAAAATATCATATAACGTAACAAGGTGTTTCGTTCTCTTCAGTTGCCCAAGAGAAGAGTTCAGCAACCATATGCACATAACGCTGGCTGTTAGTGCTGCCTAAGAGGCTCTCTCAGACAACATGGCAGAGTGAGGCGATTGTCTAATGCAGGGGTAGTCAAACTGCGGCCCTCCAGATGTCCATGGTCTACAGTTCCCATGAGCCCCTGCCAGCATTTGCTGGCAGGGGCTCCTGGGAATTGTAGTCCATGGACATCTGGAGGGCCGCAGTTTGACTACCCCTGGTCTAATGAATGAAGAATGCCAGGCTTGAATTAGCTTTCTGTTATGCCTCTGAAACAGCCCTTCGTAAGTTTTTTGTTTGTTTTACCATTGAGAGACCCCTGAAACAGTCTTCAGGCTTTGGGAAATCTCAGAAGTGGTGTGATCATGAAGAATATGGTTGGGAACCAGAGCTGTGTATATGCCCACCTGGGGCCCCTGCCCTCCCCACCCCCTCCAGGCCCATAATTGGTCATTGGGAGGGGGCAGGTCAACATTACCATATATGGTCATATCACCTGACAAATGATTAACAAATTTTATTATTCAAGCTCATACCTTGAATTAAACTTGGTTGGTCTTAAAGGTGCCTTTGGACTCATATTTTCTTACTCTCGACAAGGTTGCCAGATCCTGTTTGGGAAACCCCTGGAGATCTAGGGATGGAAGCTGGGGAGGAGATTTGCCTCAGTGGGGCAGAGTCCACCCTTCCAAGAATCTATTTTCTCTGGGGGAACTGTTCTTTGTAGTCTGGAAATGACCTGTAATTCTGGGGGATCCCCTGGTCCCTAATTCTTACATGGAGGAGAGGATGAAGCATTGATTGGTGGATTTCCGGGGAGCCTGCATGAAAGAGGGGACCGGGATTTGTTCATTGAGCTATTTCTGACCAGTTGCCAAAACAAAAGTTCAGGATGTGATGGCAAGAGTACATACATGGCTTGTCATGCCACCTCTAAAGGGCCCAGGAAGAAAGCTGGGCATTTGTCTGGCTTGTGTTCACTGGTGACAACACAGTAAGAGGAGAAGAGGAGGAGGCACACTGTGACTCTGAACACATCCCTATTCTGAGACCTCATGGGCAGGGCCAAGGCAACCTGGAGTCAAACCAGTGGAGGGGCAGGACAAAGACAATGACACTCTGGCATCCTGCATGTATAGCCCTCTTCATAAACTAGAAAGCCTGTGCAATCCTTATACAATGTACACTTGATTGTTCTTTGTATGTGGATTGAGTAATTCTGATGCTGCAGTCAACAGATGTACAGCTGAGCATGCGATACAAGCCCCACATTTCTCCAGGTGCAGATCCCCAGATGCATTCAAAAAGCAGATAAGTCTTGGTTTTCCTAGATATATATACAAGCAAATATGCAGGACATACATATACGTCCTTTCACTGTGACACATGACCAGGGCCAGTATACATTCATATGAATTCGCCAGTACCTGGATACTGTTGTTGTTAGCCGCTGTGAGATGGCAGACCAGGAGTGGCGGCTGATAAATATAATTAATAAATAATAAAAATAAACAAGCTGATTCCATCAGATTGTAACATGATTGCTACTCAATGCGCAATCCACAAAAAATCAAGTACTCTGTACATGGATTGTTTGTGTATTCAGTGTGACTCGTGAACAGAGCTATATTATATACGCAATCCTATTCAAAAGTCTTCAGATTCCATTCAAAGTGTTTGGGGACAGACTGAATCATGAACTTTTTTGATTTGAGGACCAAAATGCTTAGGGTGCTTTCTTACGAGCTAATGCTATAAGCCATGAAGAAGAAGAGTTGGTTTTTATACCCCACTTTTTTCTACTAGAAGGAGTTACAAAGCGGCTTACAATTGCCACTTCCTCTCCCTACAACAGGCACTCTATGAGGTAGGTGGGGCCGAGAGAGCCCTGATATGTATGCTCTGTGAGAGCAGCACTATCAGGGTTGTGATGAGCCCAAGATCACCCACCTGGCTGCATGTGGAGGAAGAGTGAGGAATCAAACCTGGCAAGCCAGGTTAGAAGCCACGGCTCTTAACCACTACACCAAACTGACTCCTATGAACTATGTTGCAAACATAGTCTAAATGCCCTGAATACTTGACAGCCTGAAAAAGAGACACTGTTACAACTGGCCCTCATTGAAGCAAAATCCAAAATAGTTAATGACATTATTTTTTTCATTTAGCTAGACAACTGGAATCTCATAATATGTAACCCTCATCATATGTTTATGGGCTAACACCCCAGGTTAAGGCATTTTAACATTAGCTAGACAGCAAATGTATTCCTTATGATCATTTATGAAACCTCATTGTAATTTAACTCAGAAACGGGTATACAAAAACTTGGGGGGAAAGGAATTTCCAGTAGAAGACCATAAACCAAGCTCAGTTTTTGTACCATTATACATTATACATTATACACTATACACATAGCTTTGGCTGTCTTAGTTCCTGTATCTGGCAAGGAAGAAATGCCACAAAGGCTGTGAGAGATTATTTAAAGTAACCCCCAACCACTGCCATGTTTTCTGTTTTATGAACATGGAACATTATCTAAACCATTCTGTTTTCACCCAATAAAGTTACTACTTCATTTGAGCCAGTTTGCCCTGGAAACACAAGGTTATTTTAAACTTCTTGATTACCTTTCCGCATTTTTTTCCAAGACATATTTTAAAAAAATGTAAACATGGCAGAAGAGAAAGTAATTTCCAGTAGCTGTCTTGTGAGACCGTTTCTTCATTAATGGATAATATATTGTCCTTGGCTTCATTTGCTTTCCCGGTGGCTCCTTGCATTTCGGTGCATTTCGTACAAACCCAAATTCACTCGTGCTTTTATCTTTTAATTTCTTCAGAAGCCTGGGAGGCAAGAAGTGTTGCATATCATGCTACGTGAATGTGACTAATCAGTGTTACTTGCCCTTCTCATCACAAGATGACCTTTTGTCAACACTTGAGAAGTTGTACCGTTTTTTTCCTACTTGGCTCCATGAACCATGTCTATAGCTTCAACATTTCAGGACTGCTATTGTCCTTGTCCTTGCATTGCACTTCTCCCCATTTTAATATATGGCAGCAGCTAGTTAGAAGGACATAAGGAGATAAGAACAGGTATAAATACTATAGCTCCAAATCTAGTTTCCAACAATGGGAAGGTTTTGGAATGTCCATATTCTTGTCAAGGCTCAGATGAATCAAGGAAACTGTTCCTCGCATTTATTTGTGTGTTTCTCCCACAAGAACTGTAGAAGACATTAAAAAGTTTGAATTCCAAGGCAACTTTCAGTCCAACAAAGTTATATTTGAGGCATATATATTTGTTTGCATGAACTTCATGCACATGTTGTCACAGTCCTTCATGAAACCGAGGCGGCATTGCTCAATTGCTCAATGCAAAATTTATCCTGTAAACCAGAGCCACGCAAGATGAAAAATAAATAAAAAGGGTTTCACTACCAGAATATGAAAAGATTGCTGTAATTTAAAACGCAACAACAAGAAGATATTTACGGGTTTTGGGGAGAAGGGTTTTTTTTTTTGACAAACTAAAATCCAGAACTGTCCTTATGGAAGTAGAAGACCAATACACACACACACACACACACACACACACACACATACATTATATAATCTATTATGCTCCAGATTTTAGATGTGAAAACATGTGTGAACTCTTGAGTCTGGTAAATGTGACTTGAGCACATATTTGCATTCCAAAGATATCTGTTTTCATATGTGCTAATGTGTGCTCACACCATTTTGACCACACTTACACTGCAGTCTTAAGCAGAGCTAAGCCCATAGAAGTCAGTTTTTGAAGGTCCATGAATAATGTTCAAAATATGTACATTCTATGAGGAAATATAATAGGGTAATAATAATGGATCGCAGGTCCAGTTCACACAAGGGAGAAGTCAAATGGCAACAGGAATCTTTGGATTGCCTCTTTTAAGGAATTTGAAATTGTCCCTTGATCCCGGGACTGCTTTCAAAATAACATTCTTGGCCTAACTTGTTACAGTAAAGTTGTGTATGTAAATTCCTGAGGGGGAAAAACCCTACGAAGAAAGGTATTATGGGGAATATGCAGGACATTTCACACCAAATGATGAAAGGCATCGCTATGTAATTCATAAAGTGTAAAATATAACATATGAATATGCAGGAGAAGAAATTTATAAATGACTGCCTTTGCAGATTGATACCTTTGGAATTTGCAAGTTACATTTAGTTACATTAAAATTCACCATAAATGTCTTTCATAATAAATATTTCTCAGGTAAACATCAGAGCAGTTTTAATATTATGTTAAAACATTCAGGGTCTAATAAATATCCCCCTGTGTCTGTGTGTGTGTTGGAGAGGGGAGGGAGCTATTGTTGAATCTTATGTTCCAACTTGGCTTCTAGGTTTAGACTTGGAGGGAGATTGAGACAGCACTTGAGGGGAAAAAAATACTTGGAACACTCCTTAACAGTGAAGAATTTCATGGGGAAAAGTACAGGGATTAGCTGTAAATCCAGTCTTCTTGGAATGGGGAGCCTTTTGTGGTATAAACCTGGTAGTTTTATGACTTTGTTGAAGCCCACCCCTCCCTCCCAGGTCATGCTTCTTGCTGTTGGCAATCTTTTGCCCATCTGTCCCTTTTTGTCCACTGGGGATTGCTGGTCATCCATGCAGAAATAGTTTGTGTTTGGGGGCTTCTTCTCAGATAAGCTTGGGGAAAGGACCCCCTGAGGCACTATCCCTAAAATGTCTGGATAATATTTCCTTGTTTGTGACATTTGCTGTCCATGGAATCTGCCGAGGCCTTCTCCAGCACCAGAGTTCATACGAATCAACTCTCCTCCTGTCTGATTTCTTCATCATTCAACTTTCACAGCCATAAAAACATGCTGGAAATATGGTAGATCAAAGTAATCTACATTTGATAGTCAGAATTATGTCCTGGTTCTTCCATGCTTGGTTCAAGCTGATCATTGTTGAATGACCCAGAGCAATTTGTCGTTTAATTTCCCTACTGTGACCACTGCTCTGATCCATTTGTGATACAAGAAGAAGGTAAGGTGAAAGCCCTCTGCCTGGAGAGCCACTGCCAGTATGAGGAGATAATACAGACCTTGATGAACCATTGGTCTGATTCCATATAAGGCAGATCAATACGTTCATCCAAAATCCCAAATCCCTTTGGGTCTTGTCCTTTGGCTCATGCTCAGAGGCTCCCTGTTCTGGTCTTGCCCAAGTTTTAAGCCTGCAGGCAAGAGAAAATGTCAGCCCTGATTCTCTAAGATGCATTATTCAAAACAATCCACAACAAGTACATCGAACAAAATGAAAGATGCACCAGATCTTTCAGGTTTTCTTTCCCCCACTTTTCCGTCAATATTTGCATTTATCGAAATTTGGGATTTTCATCAGATGAACTGGGAAATCTGCCATGCATTACACTGGAGGTGATGTTAGTAGCCCCTCGACCCTAATAACATGACCTCCAACTGGCAGTGACTTTCCAAAGCCCTTGGAGATGGATTTTCAAATCTTCTTCTGTAAGATTCAAAGGCCCTTTAATTGCAAATCATGTATGCTACAAGCAGCCATAGCTGTTTCACACAGAAGCACACAAACCTTGTGTTTTATGGTGTTTTTTAAAATAATGTTTGACGATCTTTTCACACTTGATCATCATCATTTTTCAATTAATTCATTAATTCATTTTGGTTTGCATGCATTCAGGACAATGCCTTCTTCCCCCATCCCTTTTATCTCCCACCTCCACTGCATGTGATGCAAACTGAAGCTGCTGGGGCTGTTGTTTCATCTTATGGGGCTGTCTCCGGGGGGGGGGGGGCAGCTGGCCACGCAGCCGATGGGTGGGCAGAGGAATTTTTCTCCCTGTTCCTCTGCCTTCTCTGGCTCCGCAAATATCCCAGCATTTCCGAGATGTCGTGACTTGATGGATTGTTGGAAATGTACACCAGGGGTGGGCGGAGATTCTCCCATCTGCCCATTAGCTGGCAAGCAAGCTGGCCAACCCCTTTCTGGGCACAGCGTTACAAGCAGCAGAAAGTGTATTTGTTTCATTTGGTTAGTGTTCCCAATGGGGCACGGTCCAACCAATGGGAAAGAAGACAAGGAGAAGGGAGAGGAGGAGGAGGAGGAGGCATTCAAAGGCAAGGCTTTCCCCTTTGATTTTTCAGATCTGGCAAAAAAACAACAACACCGTTTTTATTTATTTGGAAACAAATGCACATCTGTCACACACCAACACCGTAATATTTATTGCCTTACAATGGGCTCAGAATCATTGCCCTCCATCCTCGTCCAGGCCAATCTGAGCTCAGGGCTGAGATTTATTTATTTTTTAGCCAGAGACTTCTATCCCATAAATAGGGCTGCTACTCTCTAGCATGAATTAAACACCGGATGCCTCATTTTTGCTCCTTTTTCTTTGTTTCTTTGCTACAGATTTATTGCTGTATACTGTAGGTTCACCCCCCCCCAGTTGCCCCCCCCTCCCAAATAAATGAATTCAATCTTGGCATGGAAAAGTTCAGAAACGAGTGTGTGGGCATTCCTGTCAGGAACCAAGCATTTGAGACCCAGCAGATACCCACAACAGACATCATTCTCAGGCTTCCGGCTAAAGCTTTATTTGGAGAATCAGGAGAGGTCAGCACTTCACAAACAGCTCACAGACAGGAAGCTTGACAGAGATGTTAGGGAAGAAGAAGAAGAGAAGAAGAAGAAGTAGAAGTCGAGGTAGAAGAAGAAGAAGAAGAAGAATAAGAAGAAGAAGAAGAAGAGTTGGTTCTTATATGGCGCTTTTCTCTATCTGAAGGAGTCTCAAAGCGGCTTACAATTACCTTCCCTTTCCTCTCCCCACAACAGACACCCTGTGAGGTAAGTGAGCCCTGATATTACTGCTCAATCAGAGCAGTTTTTCTCAGTGCTGTGGTGAGCCCAAGGTTACCCAGCTGGTTGAATGTGGGGGAGCACGGAATAAAACCTGCATCTCCAGATTAGAAGTCCGCACTCCTAACCACTACACCAAACTGGGGGTTACGTAGCTTAGAAAAGGCAATATAGTTTCTTCTGATCTACTAGGTGTCAAAAACAGCCCATCCAGCCATCTGGTATTTAGTCTGAGCTCCCAGCAAGGCCATCCTTGTGAGAGGCGATAAGGGAGGGAACCCGGGAGGATGCTTTGAAATGCAACAGGGGGATGGGAGGGGCACATTCAATCAGGCTAAGGAATGTGGCACAGCTTTACGGGAGATCCAGGAGCACAAAGGAAAAAGCCAAACATCAAAAGGGATGAAAACTATAGGTCAGGAAAAGGGGTTCATGGCAATTTCAAATCCTGCAGAGATTCAGTCGCCTATGTAAGAGCTTAGGAGAAGAATTCCAAAGGGAGGATGCATGGAGAAGTTGCTGAGCTGGAGTTCTTATGCTGATTTGATCCTCTTGGACCCGGATTCAATAGGAACTGCGGTTGGCTTTCTCATCAAAGAGATGGCCCCCCCTTACACTACCCAGATTGTGGGGCATAGTCTTCTTTCCCACTGTACTGTCTAAACAAGTCTGCAGCTGCCTGTTGGTGAGAAGCACAGGGGTCAGCAGAGAGCTGGGTTCTAACCCCACTGGATGAGACAAATAGCTACAAAGGGAAGCTGCGGAAGGGAAAAGAGACAGGGTCCCTATCTTCATTGAATATATTTCAGTATGGATATGTTTAAGGTGATACACAGTGCAACAAAATATTCCAACCGGAAGAAGTGGATGCTAACGGGTCCTAAACTTGTGGAGACTGGGATGGAGAGAGACCTTGGGGGTAATAGTACACTATCTCCCACCACTTTGAGAACTTTGTAATCTGATCTAGGAGCACCTCCCCCAAGTCCTCTGCCTGGCCTGGTGGTCTACCTCCAAAATGATACCACTATTACCATAGAACTGTGCACAAGACCTGTATGACTTATACCTGTAGTTCAAATGAATCTACAAAAATCAGCTTGGTGTAGTTGTTAAGAGAATCAGGTTTGATTCCCCCCTCCTCCATGCGCAGCCAGCTGAGGCCAGTCACAGTCCTCTTAGAGCTGTTCTCAAAGAGCAGTTATTTCAGAGCTTTCTCAGCCTGACCTACCTCACAGGGTGTCTGTTGTGGGGAGAGATGGGGAAGGCAATTGTAAGCAGCTTTTGAGACTCCTCTGGGTAGTAAAAATCAGGGTGTAAAAACCAACTCTTCTTCAAAACCAACCTGGGCAGAGTCTGCACTTACATTTTTTATTCCATTGTCAATCCTGTTGAATTCAGATCGCTTTGAACTCGGGTCTTCCTCTTCCCCCCCTCGCTATTGAAACAGGAAAGTCTTCTGCATGTGGTTAGGGAGGCTCAGAAGAGGGGGGGAGGCAAATGGAGACTCTTTCTCTGTTTTCTTGAAGGGGGGAGAGGATCCAAGAAGTCAGAGGAGAGAGAAAAAATCCTTTCTTTTCTTGAAGGGGGGGGGGGAACGAAGAAGGCACAAAAAAAAATCCAAGGCCGACAGAAGTTGAGAGAAATTAGGGGCTTCTCCTTTGAGGCAGGCTTGTCACATGACCACCTGTAGCCAATCACGGGTCCTCTACCACGGAGGAGAGCCCAGATTCAAAACAATGCGATTTTCTGAATATATTCAGGATTAGCAGCAGTCTGAGATATCGCATAATAAAGGTAGGGTCACTCTGGATCAATCCTTCTTGCTGCAGAAGGAAAATTTAAATCACCCCAAATCCAAACGGAAATTGCATTCTGTGTAAAGGGCAGGGACTGAATCGATCTGGGGTTGGAATAAAAGCTCCGTGCAGTTTACACCCTGGACAGAAAGGAGAATTGGAGCCATCAACAAAAGTAAAAAAGAATAGATGATGAAACAACATTGGGAACATTTGTACACTTTGAATAAAGAAACCAGCCACATGACGCAGTGGTAACCTACTGGTACAAACGCCACACCAATGTGTAAATGATGTGCTGCATTGTCACCCAGCGAGCGCCATTTGTGAGTGTCGAGAATGCAAAGCACAGATTATTTCTGGCAAGTCAGGCTTGACATGCAGAGCGTGTTTGTCTTAATTATCAGTGACACACCTGAGAAATGCATAGGTAAGAGGTGGATTGACACTGATCCGTTGAGCACATCTAGAAATGGTTAGCAATGTGAGAAGGCGCCGGGAGATTTTCTGAACAGCTCTCCGTTCTTCACCTGTTTGGAGACAATTTGTATTCAGAAAAGGGAAGTGAGTTCATCCAATTATGCACATGAAATTGGGAAGAGAGGGGGGGGGGGAAAGCTAAAGAACTTTTATATTTTGCTGAGTGCAAAATATAAGAGGCCTTCCAGTTAGAGACTGGGGAGGATTAAGCTTAGATTTTATGTAGCTTCTCTCTACCCCAATATGTTTCCACAGTTTGGATAGGTCAGCTTTAGAAGCTGTATTAACAGCTGTTCCGAAAGGTCCAAGTTGACCAATTCCTATAACTTGTTTCCTTATGGCAGGCACATCTTTCAAAATGTGCTTGCCTCATTGTCTCATCTGATCATAGAATCCCATTGTTTCACACAAGTGAATTTTATGGATTCTGAGTCACAGGTAATATCCTAGTGGCTCTTGGAGATGTAATGGTGTGATCACAACTGTTACTATGGAGCAATGCATGCATAGATGGGTAGAAGTCAATGGAAAGTTTTAACCTTTTTGCCTAGCCCCTACACTGGTGGCAGCCTGGGGAACAAGAGACAGGACAAGAGCCACTACATGGATGATCATCACAGGTGTCACAGTTCAAGCACAGGCTGAAGCTAGTTCTGGTTCCGTATCTTCAGTACAATTTATTCTACAATAAGGATAACAGGGAGAAAGTCCATTGGTAGGGCTACCAGACTTGGTTGGGAAGTATCTGGAGATCCTGGGAATGAAGCCTGGTGAAGGAAGGGTACAATGACATAGAGTCCATCCTCCAAAGCAGCCATTTTTCTCCAGGGAGCTGATCTTGATTGTGGAAAGATCAATTATAATAGTGGGACATCTCCAGGTACCACCTGGAGGTTGGCAACCTTGGAAGGTCAAAGGTGGAAGAGTTGGTTGAGTTTCTTCTCCAAACCAGTCATGTCCTCCTGGGCTCCACAACATCAAAGAGAATTAAACTATGATCACGATCGGACTTGGCCATAAGCTATTTCTGGCATTGCCATGAAAGCAGGGAATGGGCTGCTTCCGTTGATCTATTTACCCTACCTGGGAAAGGGGGTGAAGCCTAGATACCTACTCCTGCCTCAGATCACCTCCTTTCTCCCCATCTCAGGTATGGCTGGGAAGCGTGGCCAGGTGACATCACTTCCAGCCCTTTCTGGGCCTCATCAAAGCTGGAAAAATATTTCCAGGACTCCTCCATGATGAAAATGATGAAAATTGGATGGGAAATAAATACAGAGCCATAGTCAGGTAGAGTAACTTCATTTTACTGATTTTGAAGTGTTTTCCAAAGAACCTGTGCCAATATTTAGGGATATTCTAGCTTCGTTTTGTTTGTTTGGATTCTTTTAAGTAGGTTTCCTGGGCTGAATTCTGGTCATAGTAGCCAGGTCTGCGTGACTTGTATTATGTACTTCCTTCCCAGGATTTAAGAAGAGATGAGCGGAGATACTGTCACATGCTGACGTGCGCACAGTTGCTAAGCCATAATCTGCAATGTGCTGAAAACCTTCCTGCAGCCTTCAATTACCAGCCCAGATATATGAAATTGGATCCGTGATGGCTTTTCTGACCAGAGGAACAGGAAATTATTTCTTTCGGTGCCATTATTTTACATAGCCAGCACAGAGTTTTAAGATGCTTCTCTAAGTAATGAGCCTTTAGTACCATTTTAATTAGTCCGTGCACTAACAGAGGGACTGTGATTCATATAACAGTGTTTTCCTTCTCTGGTTTACAGTGACAAATTTGCCAACGCTTTTTTGTTTGTTTATTTATCTTTTTTTTTTTTAATAATAAATCCTCCGTTTTCTCATCTAGACTCCAGGCATGTTTACAATGAATAAATGTAGATAATGTGATTAAGGCATTTCTCTCCAAACCGGGTTGCCGCTACGACTGGGGGGTTCCCCCTGCTCCTTGCGGTTTGAGAGTCTTTGGCAAGACAAAATACCCTCTCGTTTCTTCATTTCTCATTTGTGCCAGAAGGAGTGAAGGGTTCTAGTGTTCTATGATTTTATTCATGAATTCGAGACACTCAAATGAAGGCCAACGAAGCAGAGAACAGAGACACGGAAAGAATAGCATTTAAATTAATGAAAGCAGCACGTTTCCGAATGGAGTCCTCGCATGACGATTCTTTTTTTTCTGTCAAAGGGAACCATCCCAGGTAAGCACACACACCTTGGAATTTCTCATTTGCTTGAAAACCATGGAGTGTGATATAATAGGAATAGGCCTATTGTGTACACACCGCTAACTGCACATTTTCTGAGCAGTCAAGCCTTTAAGCTAGACGTCTGGTTCTTTGCCTGCCTTTGTGCACAAGTCCTCCCCCCCCCCTCTCCCTTCGATGTATTTATTTTTCAGCTACAATCAAAATCTGTGGTTTTCTTAATTCAGGTGGGAATGTGACTAGTGACATGTGGGGGGGAGTGGCATCCAAAGTTGTGGTCTTCTAAAAAAAATTATATAATTGCACTATCGTAGCTGTGTAGGAATGTCAGGTAAGTACCTTCCATTTTAATCCTCATGGTTCAGTTCCTTAAATAGAAAGGAACACAAAGGAACTTCTCCCCCCCCCCCAAAAAAAAATCATCTTGAAACTGACAAGCCTTTTTTTCTTTTTGGAACCGACTAAAGCAACTGCAAAGTTCCCATTTCCTGATGGCCAAGCTCTAGTGCAGGGGTGGGCAACTGTGGCCCTCCAGATGTCCATGGACACTAGGGGTTTCTCTACTGCATTATCGGAAACTGCAAGAAATGCACCACCCTCCAGAGTACCTTCCCCTCCCTCCCTTCTCCTTTCAGAGTTTGTAAAGAGGCTTCTCAGAAAACTGCCAGAGAAACTCATTTTTTGTGTCTTTTAAATCTTTGCTTTTTTTTTAAAGCAACCAGAATCTATCAATAATCTTATTAGGCAACACTTGGAAAAATGGTGACTCGAAAGGGAATTAAGCACTGAAAGAAGGAGAATCAATGCAGAATGAAAAGGAAAACCCGATGAATGTGCATAGTAAGCCCAAAGGACAATGCAAAATGAAAAACACCCATGCATAATAGGCCATAGTTTCCACTGTCATGGAAATGCCTCCACAGGAAAAAAAAAAGTTATGCAGAAGTTTCCATACTTCCGTACCCATCCTAAACGGAATTGCACCAAAGTATTTAAGTCAATAGGCTTAGAAGTATGTAACTCTGTTTACGCAACTGTGTCATTTCATATTCCATCACACCACTTCTGGTAATTCAGCTCCTTTTGACGCTGCGTGCTGTGTTTTTTAGAAGTGCATTACTGGTACAAATAATCACAAGGACAGTTTTGCTGTCCATCCTTCTTAGAGAGCTAAAGGTGGCAGACACTGGGGTGGAAGGTTAATGAATGCTTCAAAAAGTCTAGAGTCCAATAATACAATGAAATATGGATGGGTTTGTTTTGCTTCCTATTCCAACAATGGCCCATTATGCACGGGCCATACGGCCCGCACTCGCGGCAGCAGCGCTTCGGTTAAAATCACAGAGAACGCATGCTGCCACCACGAGTGTGGGTGCCTCCCAGCTCCAGGCTCCAGAAGACCTGTGTTAAGCCAACACGGGATCTTCCGGAGCTTCCTGGGTAAGCTTGTCAGGCCGCCCAGCCTCGACCTGTGGTGTCCTTTAAGGGACACTGCTTGCCCCTGCAGGCTCCATAGTGGCACGGAGCTGGCAGGGGCGACCCCCGGCCACCCCCCACTCCCCCAGCCCCTCCGCACCTCCCCCACCCACACTGCTGCACTTACCTCGGACGGGCCTCCTAGCCCTGGTGTAAAGTGCATGCGCACGCTACGCCGGGGCAACCCAGCATGCCCCGCTCCCATGCATTCACGGGAAATGGCAGGGCATTGTGCCCCGCTGCAACAGCATGGCGCCAGCGCGCGGAATCTGGCGCCGTGCATAAAGGGACAATGTCCCACCTTAGTGCCCTCTCTGAAGGTCAACTAAATAGTACAGCCAAGGTGTCTAGTCTTCTAGCAGGAGAACAGAGCCAAGCCAGACGAATCTCCTACCTTTCTTCAGCCACCATAATGTACAAAAAAACTGTTCTCATATATATATCTATACTTGTAATGTTAGTCAAATCCAAAGGCTTGTAGAAGGAGACTCTTGTTCACAAAATTTTCCCCTGTGAATGGAAGCACATTATTCAATTCAGTCGGAGGTAGGCGACCATTTTGTTTTTGAGATCAACTGTTTTCAGTGGAATCCACATTCATTGTCAAGTGTCCTCCAGGGCCTAGTCTGCACACAATAGATAATGCACTTTCAATGCACTTTACAAGTAGATTTTCCTGTTCTGCACTGGAAAATCCAGCTGCCAAAGCACATTGAAAGTGCATTATCCTTTGTGTGCAGACTAGGCCCAGGTTTCCTTAATCCCTGCTATTAACTAATGACAAAGCCACCATTATTACAAAGCAGCAAACTTGCCATTATTTTACTACCCTCTGTACTTACCTTTCCTTCTAATAGCTTTAACGCACCCTATAAAGGAGGACAATTTATATTCATTGCTGTAATAACACTTGAAGCAAATTGATTTGTTATGAATATGAATGTTATGGGTTCCTTTAGAAATATCAGGGTTGCTTTTCAAGTCATCTCATGGAGACCTTGCTAGCCATTCTTTGGGTCTCTCCCCTTGATAACCTCCTCCATGTGTTTTGAACTATCCACAGTTCTCCGTGACTTTGAACAGTATTTAAAGGAAAGCACAAACTAGGACAACTAATAGCTGGTAAGCAATTACAGTAAGAACGAGATATTGTACCCAGTTTATGCTAATGACACCAATACAGCTGCATTTACGGCGCACGCGTTAGTATTGATAAAATCTCATTTAAATTATTTTATTTGCTCTCCAGCTTCCTATACACTTTGTTATTTAGAGTAATTTATATAACAAGATATGAAAAATCCATGGATAAAACTGGTTGTTGAAAGTCCTAAATATAATGATTAAGTGAGCTTATAGTTGCTGATTTAGTCTGGGGAAAATCATGACTGGAATTCATGAATGAAGTTAAGTAGCCACATACACTCAGCATGGAGATTATGTTCTACTGTGCTAATTAATTTTAAAACAAACAAACAAACTGCAAAGTGGCTTTTGTTCCAGGAAAATCCTTTCTACATCAATTCCCCTCCCAAGAAAGCCTTCACACCTGACTTAGAATGGTGGTGTATTGCAGAAGATACTGAGATGCGTCCTAGGATACACAATTCATACATGCTCTAGCTAGACCTGTGTCTGGCCTTGCCCATGATCCTTGCTGGCCTAGAACATCCCTAATTATCCATCGCAAGGAAGATTGATTGTGGTAGGCAAACTGTCAAGAAGGTTTTGCATCATTAGAAGGAGAGGCTGGACTTCCATAATCAAATGTACACTTTGCCTGTAGAAAGTCCCATGTTTCGTAGACGGGGGCCCCCTATCGGAAGGTTGAAAGAGAAATACTTTCCCATTCTTTTGCTTCGGACATCTGCTGGAAGTCAAAGTGAATGAAACTGAGCTAGGTGAATAAATTGTCTGATATTTAAAAAAGCAACTTTACTCCTCAACTTTCCAGTGTGATCTTTTAGGAAATTCCAAGATTTTTCAGGATATGGTTTTATGCCCCCCGCAGAGACCCCGCAGACCCTTACGTTCTGCGGGTGAAAATCTGTTGGTCATTCCCGGCCCTAGGGAAGCACGCCTGGCCTCGACCAGGGCCAGGGCCTTTTCGGTCCTGGCCCCTGCCTGGTGGAATGAGCTCCTGGGAGAGCTGTGGGCCCTGCGGGATCTTCCATCGTTCCGCAGGGCCTGCAAGACGGAGCTCTTCCTCCAGGTTTATGGTTGAGGCCAAGGCTAACACCTATGCCCCCCCGGGATCTGGGATTGGGATCTGGGACTAGGAACCATCAGGATCCCCTCTCCACCTGCCAGTAGTGGGAGGGGGGGGGAGTTGATTAGCCGATCTTGCCATGCTAGTTAGTTAACTAACAATGTTAAAACTGTAGTTGTTGTTTTAATGGATTTTAATGGGGTTTTAAGATGTTGTAACCCGCCACGAGCCACAAGGGAGTGGCGGGGAATAAATCGAATAATAATAATAATAATAATAATAATAATAATAATAATAATAATAATAATAATAATAATAATAATAATGAAACCTACCAAGTCAAGGGCATGATCCATAACTTAACGTTCCTCTTGTTTCTCTTTTACCTTTTGAGCTCTAATAGCACTGCCAGTGATAGAAATCTACTACTTAAGGCATGAGAATACCTGGACAGGATCCTAACACTGTTGAGTATTATGTAACGAGCCCAGGAGATATATGTCCACAATGCAATATCTGTGCTGTGTGGATCCATTTTTTGTTTCAAACCTTAGGCTGGTTTCTCTTAGACTTCATGCACTGGATGGAATTCATTGCCAGTAGTGAATACTCATGTTGCTTTTGACTCTTCTCTGGAAACAGCCTCCCCCGCATATACTCGGTTATAATGCTGGTACCGAGGAAAGCAGTGTTGAACACTTTGTTGATGTAGGAGTAGTGATTCACATTAGGGCACACGGTAAAACTGGGAATTTCTTTGCCTCAAGGCATCCCTGTGTTTTAAGTTTTGTAGCCAATTAAACAAGCATACTGCATGACAACACATTATGTAGGACATGTTGTATCAGCCACTATTCAGGGCAAATTTACTGGGAACTGTGAAAGGATGATGTTTTTGTTTTACTTAAACTTCACCAATTTGGCAAGATTCTCTAATTTTACCAGTCTTAATTCTTCCTGAGGAATATCTCACACATTTATGAGCCAATAAGAGAAGAAGAAGCTTGAAATATAGTCTTAATGGAATGATCAGGCGGGAGATTCTGCGCCAAATTCTCCACCCCAAAAAAGCATTGTTGGTTCTAATGATTCTCAGAATGTTTCTGGAGTTCAATAAAACAGTCACTGCCATCTAAGGCTTGTCCTTTGTCAATGGCACAATGGACCAGCTAGTGCCTTCAGATGACATTTTAAGACCTAGTTACTCATTTTTAATTGAGCTGTAACCTCAGCGGCTCACTTGTAATGGCTACTCCCCGTTTAAGCCGTTACAGTCTATGACCTTTCAAGTTTTGGAAGCCTGAGACGGAAAGGCACTGCAAAAAGTTTTCAGAATGTTCTTATATCACATTTACTACCCTAAGAGCAGTTCCTGGAGCCATTACTCACAATATTCATACACTGTGTGGAATAATTGAAGTTATAAATGTGACACTTTTCTTTTTTCGCTTTGTGTCAGAGCCAGATTAGAGTAGTACTCAGCCCATATTTCTGCTACTATCTAGCTCCTTTGGACTTACCTCTGAATAGGGGTGTGCATTTGGAGATTCCGAAACTGAAAATATACTGAAAACATGCATGCAGGGAAATGGCTGTGGTACAAAGGTAGATTCTCTGCTTTGCATAACACAAGGACAAGTAACACGCAGACAGCAATACCAGACCAGGAGTCACCTCCAGGTGGTGTAGTGGTTAGGAGTGCAGACTTCTAATCTGGTAAACTGGGTTTGAATCTGGACTCCCCCACATGCAGCCGGCTGGGTGACCTTGGGCTCACCACAGCACTGATAAAGCTGTTCTGACCAAGTAGTAATATCGGGGCTATCTCAGCCTCACCTACCTCACAGGATGTCTGTTGTGGGGAGAAGAAAGGGAAGGAGATTGTAAGCCGCTTGGAGACTCCTTTGGGTAGAGAAAAGCGGCATATAAGAACCAACTCTTCTTCTTCTTCTATGATCAAAAGGATGGAAATTGGATGGAATATAAATATGAGGCCATAGTCATGTAAATTCATTTTACTGATTTTGAGGCATTTTCCAAAGAACCTGTGCCTATGATAGTGCTATTCTCACAGAGCAGTCCTGACAGAAGGTCTCTCAGCCTCACCTACCTCTCAGGGTGCCTGTTGTGGGGAGAGGAAGGGAAGGTGATTATAAGCCAGCTTTTCATGGCACAGGAGTAAACAAGAGCCAGCATGGCACAGTGGGGGGCTTGATCCCTCACTCCTCCATAAGCAGAAAGCTGGGTGACCTTGGGCCAATCACAGTTAAAGCTGTTCTCCCAGAGCAGTTCTCCCAGAGCTCTCTAAGCCTCACCTACCTCACAAGTTGTCTGTTGTGGGGCGCAGAAGGGAAATGTGTTTGTAAGGGTAATGAAAAGTGGGGTATAGAAACCAATTCAGCATTCACTTCATATAGTGCTACTGGAATAGAACTGCAGTGGTACATGGCCTGGCTTGTCCCATCCAACAAGATGTGCCTCTGTTCTGATCATGATTCTGTCCCTCTTCCCAGCTCACTGACATTAGAGGAGGTATGGCTCCTCTGTTTGTTTGTTTTTAATGTGAACTGATTGGCAATACGATTTCATGGCACCATTTCCCTGAGGATCTCTCACACTGCTATTAAGTGGCAAATCGTCATGCTGCTCAATGTTTGTACCCCCCTCACTAATAAAGTTGCACCCGTGTTTCAGCTTCTAAAAATTCATAAGCACATACACCAGAATGAAGAAGAACATCTGACTTTGGTCTGACAGTCACACCTGACACAGGGCATACCCATCATATGGATTCTATTCTACCAAAGGCAAGAACAAGTTAAATCAAAAGGTGGAAGTCAGATGATCCCAAAGACACTGAAATTGTGGGGAGGTGAAACGTTCAGCTCTCAACGTTGATTAAAGTTTCCTCACAGCCAACAAGACCCTCCTGAACTTGATTGATGATCTATTGCCCTACATAATGCACAAACACGGCGATTGCTCCCCGTTGACTTTGGGCAGCCCGGTCTGCTCAGCACCGAAAGGGCAGCTCGTACGGGAAAGTTGCATGCATTTAATCAAATTAAACCGAGACATGTATAGAGTATTTAAAGCTCAGAACAGCCCAGACAATCTGTAAACAGAAGGTTTGAAAGCACACCACGTTTGGAGAACAGCAGAGACAGCAAGGGACAGTTTGCAGAGGGGCTGAGGTGAATTCAGTGAATTTCTGTCATTGATGAACTCTCGAAAGAAACTTTTGATCAAACTCCCCCCCCCCCCGTTCATCAAGACTCACTGTGAGGATAAAATAGGAATCCTAAGCAAGTCTAGAAGAAGAAGAAGAAGAAGAAGAAGAAGAAGAAGAAGAAGAAGAAGAAGAAGAAGAAGAAGAAGAAGAAGAAGAAGAGTTGGTTCTTATATGATGCTTTTCTCTACCTGCAGGAGACTCCAAGTGGCTTACAGTCGCCTTCCCTTTCCTCTCCCCACAACAGACACCCTGTGAGGGAGGTGAGGCTGAGAGAGCCCTGATATTACTGCCCGGTCAGAGCAGTTTTATCAGTGCTCTGGCGAGCCCAAGGTCACCCAGCTGGTTGCATGTGGGGGAATGCAGAATCGAACCCAACATACCAGATTAGAAGTCCGCACTCCTAACTACTACACCAAGCTGGCTCTCTACTCAGAATCATATTCAGCTCTATTCAGGTGAGCTTAATCCTAGGAAAGTGGTTTTAGTATTAGATAGTAAGGGTCTTACCAGATATTACATGTAAATGCCTGTAATTAACTAATAAAAACCATTTCTCCCCCACAAAAGTAGCACTTGGAGGAGGATTATATGAAGAAGGGGGTGCCAGAAATAGTTAACCGTTTCCTATTCCACTCCTCTGATTCTTATACTCTACTCCAGGGGTAGTCAACCTGTGGTCCTCCAGATGTGCATGGACTACAATTCCCACGAGCCCCTGTCAGCTAACGCTCGTGGGAATTATAGTTCATGGACATCTGGAAGACCACAGGTTGACTACACCTGCTCTACTTGACTCCCCACTAAGAACCCAAAGTGGTTTAAAATAAAATAATAACATGCCTAAACACAACAAAAACTGAAGAACAGAAAGCTTCTAAATACAGGGAGGTCTTCTCCTTTCTCACACTGCAAGCATACCTTCCTGACAGCTAGAGCTGCCATTCTGACGTTCACCCGGGGGCATGACCAGGAAGTGACATCATTCACCCGGGGGCATGACCAGGAAGTGACATGCTGACAATGATCTAGCATTGGCCATAAACTGTATGATCTGAACATACCATTTGTTGGCAAATGCTTGACTGTAGTCCAATATGGTGAAATGACTTCTGGGTTGCACTGCATCACTGGTGATGTTGATTGTCCCATTCCCCCCCATGGATTTTCCCCACTGTCCAGCTGAGTGGTGGCAGGCAGAAAGGAGCATGGTGGGATTTCTCCCACCAGAGCAGGACACCTGATTTGACAGATCTAGGCTACAATCTCTCAGGCTAAGATCCAAAGGGCAGGAGCACCGGCCTTGCCTAAGCATTTTGTACTTGTGAACAGAAACATTATTTTGCTTTAACTCTAGAGTTTCAACCCTAGAAGAGGATGGGAGTGTGTTGAGAAACTTGAAAGGTTGAGTGGACTAAACAGAATCAAGTATGTTGGAGATGTCTGAAAAGGATGGTATGACATGTTGTGTCAGTGTGCTGTAGTGGTGAATAGCAGCAGCTTCTCATCTGGCAAGCCAGGTTTGATTCCCCACTCCTCCACTGCAACCAGCTGGGTGACCCTGGGCTCCTCACAGCCCTGATAGTGCTGTTCTCACAGAGCAGTCCTGTCAGAGCTCTCTCAGCCTCACCTACCTCTCAGGGGGTCTGTTGTGGGAAGAGGAAGGGAAGGCCATTGTAAGCCACTTTGAGACTCCTTCAGGCAGTGAAAAGCGGGGCGTAAAAACAAACCCTTCATCTTCTTCTGGTCGAGTGTGACTCAAGAGACAGCTGAAGTATCTGCTGATTACAAAGGGCTGAACTGAAATTCATGAACAGTTTTCATAATAACAAACGCGCCACTTAACTGCAGGAAAGATCTGCAGCCCGCAAGTGCCGTTATTATTCGCTGGCAGGTAAACATACATTATTAATATTTTTATTAGCACCTCATCTGAAGCCTAGAAATCTAATTAGATTATTATTATTTTTTTAAAAAACATCTAATTGTCTGAGGATGAATCATATTTTGAACATAGTCTGTCTTTGTTTTTTTCCCTTTAAATTTACTTTAAAAAAAACCCAGTCTGGCTCTAGCTTTGGCTTAATTGACAAATAATTGCGATGCTATGGTTGTTTTGGCTGAATTTGATAACGATTACTTCGGCTATGAAATTTAAAAAAAATAATTCCTGGAACAGATTCTGGCACTTCTGGAATAAACTCAGATTCTTGACCTAAAATGAGAAGGATACGAATTGCTTCTGCTACAGTCATCTGTCTGCCTCAAACCATCCCTTGAGCATGTTATAGTTCATGCCATGGTGCCTTCGTAATGGCTTTAATTAGCTCATGAGGGATTTGAAAAGAATAATATATTAAAAAAAAGCATGGACTATATCCCATAACAGAAATCTAACACTCGTTTTCACAAACAAAGAAAAGTCTATCGAGGCTGCATATTTTGCTTTGTTTATTTGAACCATTTCTATGCCACCTTTCCAACCATCCAAAACAGGGGTAGTCAAACTGCGGCCCTCCAGATGTCCATGGATTACAATTCCCAGGAGCCCCTGCCAGCGAATGCCATGGACATCTGGAGGGCTGCAGTTTGACTACCCCTGATCCAAATAGTCAAACTTAACATTAAACCATTTGGGGTATTTGAAAGCATTTTAAATGGTCCATCCATCTATTGGGCTGTCTTTAACATTTCAAAATATAAACATAAACAACATGTTTATTTGTTTATTTATCATTGTATTTCTATACCGCCACTCCCAGAAACAGGCTCGCGGAGGTTCACAAAACAAAAAAACAGAATCAATTAAAAGTACTCCCAATAGTATAGAGCCTTTTGTGGCGCAGAATGGTAAGGCAGCAGACATGCAGTCTGAAGCTCTGCCCATGAGGCTGGGAGTTCAATCCCAGCAGCCGGCTCAAGGTTGACTCAGCCTTCCATCCTTCCGAGGTTGGTAAAATGAGTACCCAGCTTGCTGGGGGGTAAACGGTAATGACTGGGGAAGGCACTGGCAAACCACCCCGTATTGAGTCTGCCATGAAAACGCTAGAGGGTGTCACCCCAAGGGTCAGACATGACCCAGTGCTTGCACAGGGGATACCTTTACCTTTAATAGAACAGTAAAACAATGTAAAATAGAAATACAAATACAAGATGACGGTATAACTAATAATAACTAATAACCCATAAAAGTTTCCCATTATCTTGCAGAAATCAAGTTCTACCTACACTGGGTTCCTTATGTAAAGATCTCTTTTTGCCATTAGATATTTGTATATATCCATTGTCCTGGGTACTTACTTTGGAATGCTAGTTAGCTTTGCCTACTCTTTGAATTCCTTCATACTTGGCTTTCCAAAGTCCCTTTAAGGAGCTAATGGTGGCTTACATTGTGTCATCTGCAAACCTTTATTTCTCACAATAAACCTGTAAGTTTAGTTAGGCTGCAAGATAGCAATCAGTAAACTATATATTTTCAGAAACAATGGGTCACTTGCAACCTGATTGACCCTCTCCCAGTGATAGCCCTCCCCTTAAGCTGAGACCGTATTGGGAGGGAGGCCTCAGACAGGCTTATAAGGAGTCAGCTCTCCACCACAACTTCCTGCTGCACTCGGAACATGCTGGGTGGAAATGGAGCTAGCCCCACTGAATAGTTCAGCCATGGAGGGAGAGGAGAGCTGGCCTCAGTGAGATGCCCTGGTGTAGAAGTGAGGTGGGGTTGGGGGAAGCCCCTCCCAAACAGCCCTGGAGAATGGCATCCATGGGGTACAAGCCTGCAGTCCTCCCTCCCAAGCAGCCCTTTTCTCCACGGGAACTGATATCTGCAGTCTGATGAAGAACTGCCATTCTGGGGGATTCCCAGGTCCCCTATGGAGGCCAGCATCCCTGGACCTCTGTAGGGAACAAGGCCATAGTTCTCCCTTCCAAGCAGTCCTTTTCTCCAGGTGGACTGTTGTCTGGAGATGAGCTTTCATAGCAAAATCCCCCCTCAAAAACAGCCATTTTCCCTTTGGAAGCTGGTTTCTATAGTCTGCAGATGAACTCCAATTCCAGTTGGTCTCCAGTCCACACCTGGAAGTTGGTGATCCCTGGTTTAGGAATGTTTGGAGGTGGGGACTCAAGAGTCTGGGTGGGGTGGGTGGGAGAAAGAGTAGAGGCTGCCAACCATGGAACCCAGTGTGACCTCTGCTCTCACTACCTTCCTCTTACATGTCTTCTCCAGAAGAACTGGTGCCTGGAGATCAGTTGTTATTCCTGAGGATCTCCAAGCCCCCACCTAGAAGTTGGCAAACCATCTGGCTGCACATGGAGGAGGAGTGGGGGATCAAGCTGGGCTCTTGAGATTAGAGTCTCCAATTGTTTAATTACCTCCAGCATGCTGGATCTCAATATGCACGGCAGAAGGGTCAGGACAGGCATGTGTGCTAGTGCCCACTGTATTCCTGTGTACAACAGACTTTACCCCTAGTAGGCTCAATAACTCTCAGCATACTAGATTACAAATTTGGACCCTATCCAGGTCCCAGAGGGACATGGTAACCACAACACACCATACTGATTTTCTGAACAGACCTTTTCATAGTCTTATATACACAACATTGATCTTAAAATTGGTGCACAGAAATACATGAAAAAGAATTCTTAGGAAATGTTATGTCCCCGCTGGCAATTTATTGTATGTCAAGATTATCATAAATGAATTCCAACAGTCAGATCCCCTCAATCTCTATTTAAACATTGAAGTAAATAGCCTGATGTCTACATCTATCAACTATATACCGGTCCCATTTAGGATAACTTACTTAATGCTTTTAAAATCTCATTATGAATTTAGTCCATATTAAGTACCCATTTATGAAAACCTACTTACACCCACCTGATGCATATTTGAATGTTAACCAGTCCTACCTAATCAAGTCCTGATTTCCCAATGGAATTTGAGGAGAAAACCCAGGTGGAGAAAATGATTTTGTAACCTACCCAAATAAATAAAATGTCTAAAATCAAAGACAACCTTAGCCTTCTGTCAGAGGTTCAAAACTTGGAATGGGTGGCTGACAACTAAAGTTGCAATATTATGAACATTTTCCTAGAAGCAGGCCCCAGTGGATAATAAAGAGCTCACTACTGAGTAGAACTTTGGGCTTGCTCCCTAAGTAGTATGGTGTAGTGGTTAGGAGTGCAGACTTCTAATCTGGTGAGCTGGGTTTGATTCCATGCTCCCCCACATGCAACCGGCTGGGTGACCTTGGGCTCACTACAGCACTGATAAAGCTCTTCTGACCGAGCAGTAATATCAGGGCTCTCTCAGCCTCACCCACCTCACAGGGTGTCTGTTGTGGGGAGAGGAAAGGGAAGGTGATTGTAAGCCACTGAGACTCCTGCGGATAGAGCAAAGCAGCATATAACAACCAAGCAAAAGGAAGACAATAGGAAAGTCATTCATAAGCTGCTTTAAGATACCTTCTGGCAGAGAAAAGCAGCACATATAATCTTCTTCTTCTTCTTCTTCTTCTTCTTCTTCTTCTTCTTCTTCACAAGGATAGATTCAAATGGGTAGCCATGTTCTTAACAAGTAAGTCACAATGGGGAGCGGGGACTCTAGTTGGGTCTTAAGTAAACTGGATATGTTGTAAATTTTTCAGTCAGTATTAAGGTAGTTCAGAGAACAAGAGCCTTCATTTCTTCTACTCTGTTATTTCTTCTTGTGACAGGAATAAAAGGAAGAACGAGATAAAGGACACAATGAAATAGGATTTAATGCTTAAGAATGTTCATTTTTCTCTCTTTCCTAAAATTACAGGTTGACAGGAAGAGGCCTAACTCTAAAAGCAACCTTTAAAATCCGGTATCTTTTAAGCACACTTCCACTGATATGATGAAAAAGCACGTAGAAAATGTTATGAAAGGTGAAATATTCCCAGCTTTCTTTTCTTTCTTTTTTAAAATCCAATCACAAATAATTGAATATTTCATACCAAAAAAAAGAAGAAGAAAAAGAAAGAACAAAACCCTGTTTCAAGGTTTGTGATCTCTTCAACATACTCTTAGGGGGTTGACTTTTTGAATGACTGAATGTATTAATGAAATTTGCATTAATATCTTTTTCTTCATCCACTGTGGATTTGAAGAACAGAGCAGAAACACCCACAATTACTAGCTAATTGAAAGGAATTTCCCAGGCTTTTTTGCACTCTCAGACCCATTATGCAGGACAGCAGCCATGCTGGGCTGCTGCCGGGCATTGCATCAGGGCAGCATGCCCCACCGCTTCCCTGCATATGCACGTGGGAGGGAATCCCCCAGCATATGCAGGCTGCCCCAGCATAGCGCATCCATGCGCACAAAACGCTGGGGCTGGAAAGCCTGGTATGCTGCCTGAAGTCAGCAGCAATGGGGGGGGGGGACCACGGGGCATGGGGCCTCACCAACAGATGGTGGGGAGCAGCATGCCACTCTCCCACCAAGTGGGAGTGGGGGACTCCCTGGCCAGCTCCACAGCTCTGCGGAGCTGACAGGGATGTGTGGTGTCCCTACAGGGACACCTTATGTCAGGGGAAGATTTTGCACAGTGCCAGTCAAACCTAGCCCCCGCTGGCACCCGCAGTATTCCAGGGAACGCGGAAGATTCCATGTTCCCTTACTGTGGGCCTTCCGCGGCTCTGTGCCAGGCTAGGGCTGGGATGGGGGCAGCATCATGCAGAATCAGGGCTGCCCTGCTGCTGGCCCCCTGGATTTCCTGCACCATAAATAATCGGTCTCAGTGAGTCTGCCTCACTTATGTTATTGCTCTGCTATTGGAAAGACAATCTTGAGGCACTTTTCATGAGTGCCTGAGGCCCAAGGATATGGTGTTTACTGAGTCCCAAAGAACAACATGCCTCACAACAATATGAACCTGAATACACATTTTAAGCAAGACTCACCATGCAATCCTTAGTGCACCTGGACCCTCTTAAGGCTTAGAAAGGTGTAACTTGGATTAAAATTGCACTGTAGATTGACTTCCTTGATTGATTTGGGAATAATTCTTCTCTTTTCACATCAACCCTTGTTGCTATTAAGATTTCCCTAGAATCTCAATGGATTCATTTGTTAGTGGGGCTAATCCCTGCTTTCAGATGACATTGGCTCCAGCCTGGCCCAAATCAATCCCATTTGCCCTGCATTCCCTGTGTCAAGGGAACATGGATTCTTCTGGTCTTCGCTACCCTGCTGTGGGCACCATCGGGGCTTATTTCAGTGTGGGATAGGGAAGAATTGGGCCTTCAAGGCCCGACTCCTCCGCTGCCAATGGTGTCCTGGAGGGGACAAAAATGCCCCAGTTGGCTTTCCAGTGGCACAGAGCTGACTGGAGCATTTTTAACATTTCCTGAGAAGAAAGGTTAAAGGGATTAGGACTTTATAGCTTGGAGAAATGATGACTGAAGTATGTCAAGTTAGAAGTTTACAAAATTACGTAGAGTATAGAGAAGTTAGAGAAAGAAGCAGTTCTCTCCCTTTCTCACAATACAAGGACTCATAAACAATGAATTTAAAAAGCAGTAAGCTTAGAACAGATAAAAGGAAGTATTTCTCATCTGACGTACTTCTTCATCCATTGAATTCTGCTGCAGGACGTCATGGTGGCTACAAGCATAGACAGCTTGAAGAGGGGACTGGATGAAAATAAGGACCATCAGTGACAAAGCATAGATGGAATAGTATGTCAGAGATAGTGATGCTCTGTAATCTTGGTATTTGGGGGTCAACAGTGGGGCCTATTATGCATGGCCGCTGAAACGGCAACATGGAGAACGCGGAGGAGGAGGAAGCGAAGCAATCCACTTACGCACGGGACGGAACGCAACGGCGGCAAAACCCAGAGTATCCGATTATGCACGCAGCTACTCCGTAGCCACTTCTGGTTGTGCCCTGGTCCCAGGAAGCTCCACTTTCTTCCGCATCTCGCTAATGCAGCTTTTTCGGCGGCATACGTTGACTCTGTGCCTGGCTGTCGCCTGCAGCATGCATAATTGGTGATTTTAGCCGCCACCATTCCATCCTGAATGCGGACCTTCCACTCCGTGCATAATGGACCTGGGAGGGCTTCTGGAGTTCTGACCCGACTGATGGACCTCCTGATGGCATCTGGATTTTGACTACTTCGCGGCACAGAAGGCTGGGTTGTATGGGCCATTGGATTAATTCAACATGGCTTCTCTTATGTTCTTATTAATTATTGTTTTCCCCAAAATTGCTTCCACTAAAATTTCTACAGCTGTTTCATCTCTGTGGGAGTCATCAAAGTCACATCTGATTTTTCCCTGTGCAAAGTTTGGTGGCAATTCTAAGAGCACTCGAGGATAATTTTTGTGAAGTTGGGAGATGACTCGAAGGATTCAGTTTGAGATCTCATCCTGCCTCTCAAATCTATCTTTAAGTAGAGTCTCATTTTTTTTACATTTCCAATTTCAAAGCCCTCTGAGAGGGCATGCCAAGCTTAAGCTGATTCAGCAGAAGAGAAACAATTTTGACACTTGCAGTTAGCCAATGAGTTTTAATATAGGAATGCATGCATTCACGGGAAATTTGCAAATGCCTACACATTCATAAATCAATCCATAAATATTTAAGAATTTCCAAGCATTAGAGCTTCATTTGCTCTAAGGACTTTAGGGAGATACCCAGTCGTTTTAAAATTCAAGAGTTCCTCAAGCTAACACGAAGTGACTACATTGTGAGCAAATCCAAAACAAAATCAGCATATATTGATACTGTTAGAGTGAAAATACATGCCATGTTTCAAATTAAATGAACGTTTGTGCATGTGTCTCTGTGTGTTTTTGTGTGTATGTAAAAGCAGCAAAAAATGCTTTTTTAAACAAATGGTCTGGAAGGCATACAATGTGTTTTGGTTTCGTTCCTACAAAACACTTCACTTTGCTTAAATTCCATTCCATCGCATGTGGTTAAGAAGCTTAACGGAGTGCAGGATTATAGCACGGGATACTATGCCATTCAAATTAAGAAAATTACTATTTATATAGAGATAAACCGATGGAGAACAATTTTAGATTAAAGTGGATTAGGAAAAGCTGAGTTTCAGCCAACTGGAATGTGTACTGCACATTAAAAATAAGTTCCAATTTCACTGTTGTTTAAAAAATCAATTTATTCATTGTATTCATTTTTTTATGAGAGAGAGATCAGTGGTGATAGTCCAGTTTAGACTGATCTCATCAAATCTCAGAAGCTAAGCAGAGTTAGCCCTGATTAGTAGCTGGATGGGAGACCACCAAGGAACACCAGGATCTTTGCACAGAGGAAGGCAATGGCAAATCACCTCTGTTTATCTCTTGACTTGAAAGCCAAGGTTGGCATAATTTGGCTGTGACTTGACGTCAGTCCCTGCCCCAACAAAAATCTGTGGGAAAGAGAAGAAATATCTTTGTTTACTACGCAACTGGGGTGCAATTTTCAGCTCTTTATGACAAATTTAAGGCATCTAAGATAAAGAGCCATAGATTTATTTGGCAACTAAAGGTGAAATATTTCTGGTTGTAACATCTTTGTTTTCAAACCCAATTGAGATAACCTTTTGAAGTATTGCACCCTGCACCCAAGCAGAACTTTCCTGCTGAATTTTAAGGAGATGGGACAAAAGACAGCCGTTTTATAGTCAAATTTCTTGCTTGCAGAGCTGGCAGGTTGAGAGAGAGAGAAAGAGAGATTTGATGCCCCCAAAAGACCCACAGTTTCATGGTGTAGGAGGAAGAAGGCAAAGTTATCAATGGAAGCATTTAATGCTTGGGAAGACACATGTAGTCTGGCCACTGGCCATTTCCTCTGTCTTGGTGAAAGGCATAGTTCTCTTCCACATTAGTGAACATAAGAGTTTTGTGGAAAAAAACAAAAACAAAACCTGAATTAAACATACTTTATAGAATCAAATGGGTAGCCGTGTTGGTCTGAAGTGGCACAATCAAATCAGAGTCCAGTAGCCCCTTTAAGACCAACAAAGGTTTATTCCAGGTGTGAACTTTCGAGCACGCTTCCTCAGACTATGAACCGTAACCCCTTCAGATTTGGGGATGACTTGTTCCTTCAGATCAATGGCACAGCCATGGGCACCCACGTGGCACCTCAATAAGCGAACATCTTCATGGTAGACCTAGACCAACGCTTCCTGAATGCTCACCCAATCATACCTCTCGTATACTCTGGCCCACGACCACCTTCAGGCCACCCAGCGTCATGGCCCCCGAGTGAGTCCGGCTTCCCCGAGGCATTTGTCTTTATCTATCTCTATCAATTGAATATGGGTGTTGTCACTGAGCTCTGACCTGGCTGGGCCAAGCTAGCCTGATGTCATCAAATCTCAGGAACTAAGCAGGGTCAGCCTTGGTCAGTATCTGGCTGGGAAATCACCAAGAACTGCCAGGGTTACTACACAGAGACAGACAATTGCAACCCCCTCTCAATATCTCTTGCAGTGAAAACCTTATGGGGTTCCTGTGAGTCAGCGGTGACGATAAACAACAACAACAACAAAACAGTTGCCCCCCCAAAAAGCCAGTAGCACAAAGGGTCATATTCTGATCCTTCAAAAGTGAACAACCCCATTTCCCTTGATCGTAACTGGCAGGATGGGGTTGCAACCATCCATTCAGTAAAAGTTTTGAAATACTCATGTCTCGCGCCTGGTGCAGCTTGCAGCTGGTCTGGGGTTTGCAGAAGTCCTTGCCATCCCCTCTCGGCTCAGCGTTTGAAACAATCAGCTCTCTGCCATTTTACAGGCTGGCTGCTGGTGCGATGAAGAGAAGACGTGACCCTTGAATGAAAGGAAGACTATTAATAGGTCAGGAAAGAAAACGGGGGGGGGGGGACCCAATCACCCAGAGTGCTCAAATCTATCCAGTTTCTCAATTATAACATGAACAGGCTTCCTCTCTGTGTGACCGTAATTCCGCTGCTGCGTCTATGAATCAATAGAACCTTTAATACAGACACCCTTCTTCTATTTTTATCCTTCTCGCATCCAGCTGGAAATTGTAATTTTTGACAGCTTGGCTTTAGTTTGCGTGTGTAGCAAACACTGCGAATCTGCAACAGGGCACTCACAGGACCCAGTCACATAAATGTGTGGAATGGTTCTACACTTCCTCCAGTGAATCCTGAGAGTTTTCTTTGTCAGGAAGAGGCTGTGGATCGCTGACAGGATTCTCAGCCATTTAACGATACAGGATTGGGGGAAGACTCTTAAACCAGTGAGGAAAAATGATATTCATTTGCAGGCTATTTTTCTATCATTAAAAACATCAGGTGTTATTGGTCATTCTGGCTCAGTAGCAAGACCTCTCCAGAGTGTCAGACAGAGAAAGAGCTTTCCCAGTAATGCATACTTGAAGCCTTTTCATGGAAGATACTAGGGATCCAAACACTGAAAAACAGATGTTCTTCTACAGAACTACTCCCCCTGTCTGTAAGCAGGATTAGTAATCATCCATTCATCCTAGGACTACCTGGGCCCTGGGTAGTGTAGGGACTACCCCCTGCTCTCATTGCTTGCCACTACTTTGAGCAGAAATGGGTGGAGCTTACAAAAGAAACCGTGACACCAGTTGTGGCATCATGTCACTTAAAAAAAAAAGATGTCCTATAGGATAGCTCTATGAATAGCTATAGTTAATCACTATAGCTCTATCAATCACTATAGCTCTATTAATTCTACAGTTAAACCATAGAGCAATTCCTAGAGAATCTCTGGTCTTGTCTTTATTTCTCATCAAAAGAAACAATGGAGATTGGATGGGACACCATCTTGGGTGCCTCTCTTTTTGAGGAGAGCATACTGTAGCCATACTGCAGTTTCATGTGTCTAATTGAAACCCTCACCACAAATTCACAGAATAGATGAAAAGTCAAAAGTAACTCCCATTGACTTTAATGGTGTGACTTTAATGGCACATAGGTTTTAATTGTGCCAAATCCCAAGCGAATCAGCGAACTGCCAATCGAATAGCTGGTTTGGCCAGTTTAAACTGCAGGTAGGGGTGATTTGGCTCAGATACAGCCCAAAAGTACCTGCATCAGCATTGATTTACATAATTTTCAGCTTATCCAAACCGAATTGCCCATTCCTAATTATTATTACCCAAATGTAATACTTTACACTTCTCCCCATTATAATTCATTTTGTTGGCTAGGGCCCAATTTCCCAATCTATCCAGATCTCCTTGAATAGTAGTCCTTTCCTCTGGGGTATTAGCCACCCCACCCAATTTAGTATCATCTGCAAATTTGATCAATGTACCCTCTGTTGCCTCTTCCAATCCAATCCAAATCATTAGTAAATTTTTAGACTATATTGGCCCTTTCCCTGATTTTTTTCAGCTCTGTAATACTTATTTGATTTATTTGAGAAGCTCACAATGCTAACTAAAGCAGAGTTGCATCCTTCCATGCCCATTAAAATCAATAGGTTTAGAAGAGTATAACTGCTTTCATAGAGCTATCAGGAAAACCATACCAGACAGGGCTTGGAGATCTGGATTTAGAAATGATCTCCAGCCTACAGAGATCATGTCCTTTGGAAAACATAGCTGTTCTAGAAGATGGACTCCATTGATATTGTCTTCCATGGATGCCCCCTCCCACACCCCACCCTTCCCAGTCGTTACCCCAGAACTCCACAAATTTCCCAACCTAGAGCTGGCAGCTGTAAAAAAAAATGGTGCAAACCATGGAAACTTATTTTCACTTTCCAGAGATCACATCAATGCTTGTAAAGGCCCTGGGATGATAAATGCTTGTAACTTCTGTTTTAATTCTGTTAAAATCATTTGATCAGGACAAAGGCTTGATCAGGCCAGCCACATTTTAGATTGTGCAGTTTTGCATGTGTTTCTGATCGTCCCCAAGGGATTCCTCCATCACAGCACTTCCCACAACATTTCTCAATATCATTACAGCCCAGCCTGCATCCATCTGTCATACAGAGGAGGGTTTAAAGCATCAAACTTCAGCTCCAAGCACCCAATTATCACCCTGACACAACATTGGATAAAGTGGCATTTCTCTCTCTTGATGACATCATGTGGCATTTCCAGTTCTCCTTGTTCCAGGGGCAAGGCAGTAGCCTTAATGACCCCATTTCTTTCTTTGACCATATTTATTTGGAATATTTACCATATTTATTTGGAATATTTACATCCTTACATAACACTAATGTGTGTCCATGAGAAGTGCTGTCAAGATGCTTCCAACACTTGGCGACCCTATTAATTAACGAAATTAAATATATACATTTTATATATATATTAAAATTAATAATATTTCAGAAAGTTACAGAAAATTACAAAGACAGGTTTCACAGATACTTCAGTTAGTCGTCCCAATATTTTTGGAATTCGTCTGGCCCTCTATGATTGACCAAGTCTGTTAGTTTGGCCGTTACTGCTCATTCAATGAATTTCGTACACTATGAGTCCATAAAGGTAAAGGTATCCCCTGTGCAAGCACTGGGTCATGTCTGACCCATGGGGTGATGCCCTCTAATGTTTTCATGGCAGACTCAATACGGGGTGGTTTGCCAGTGCCTTCCCCAGTCAGTACCATTTTACCCTCCAGCAAGCTGGGTACTCATTTTACCGACCTCGGAAGGATGGAAGGCTGAATCGACCTTGAGCCAGCTGCTGGGATCGAACTCCCAGCCTCATGGGCAGAGCTTTCAGACTGCACTCTGCACCACAAGAGGCTCTTAAGAGTCCATATTAAGAGCCTATTGTGGCTCCCAACCTGAAGCGATGATAAATCTTGCTGCTGCTGTTGCACGAAAACAAAGTTCAGCACCTTGTTTAAGTATGCCTACAGGTAGAATGTTCAGCAACATATTTTGTGGGTCCAATGCAAAATTACATTTAAACATAGTCTCCCATTTATCATGCACTTTAATACGAAACATTTAAAATCAGATTACAATTCCACCACTTATGAAAGAAAGATCCAATAGTAGGACACTATTTCCGACATTTTCTACCAGTTTCCGACATTTATACCAGTTTGCTTAGAGATTTTACTAATAACTTCAGGTGTCCAATACCATCTATAAAACATCTTATAGCAATTTTCATGTAATGCTTGACATTTTGTCAATTTTGCATTTTTATACCATAAATGTTCCCATTCTTCTATTGTAATAGTCACACAAATTTTTTTCATTCACCTTATCATACAAGTTTTTACTTGTTCCATCTCAGTTTCATATTTAAGCAATAATTTGTAAATTCTGTCCAGAAGATGTGGGAAATCCTTGTGGTTCTAATTGATAGGCCCCATTCTCTCAAATGTCCTAAATAGTGCAAGACCAGAACCTCTGAGACAGACCATGGCCTGATAAATACTTTTAAGCTGCATGCCAATAAGTACAGCAAGTAGAGGTGACAATGAACCACCAAACTTCCTGAGAGATTAGGTGTTGCCAATGATCCGCAGTTCCTCTGGGAAGTAGTCTGGATTGAGCATGGGTGATTTGGTTCAGATAAGCTGAAAAGTTCTTGAATCAATGCTGATTAAGGTACTTTTTGGACCAATCCAAGCTGAATTGACCATCTCATGAATGGTTTAAGGATTCATGGAACCCATAGCAGCAGAGCCAGTTTGAGGGGACCCTAGGAGAGTACAATTGTGGTAGGAGCAGCCAGACAGTGGTTGGAGGGGACCCCCACAGTGAAAAGAGGTGTCACTCCGAGTGTCCTTAAAAAGGGGGGAGGAGAGAGGTTACCGCCCAGATCTATGAGTGGGGAGGTACTGCATGGGGCCCCTGGAAACACAGGGCCCATAGCATGTGCTGTTTGTGCTACATGGATATACCAGACCTGGCCCATCCTTGCATTTAAATGGGCCAAACCAGTGGGGAGTACTCTAAAGGGCTTGGTGCACCTGTCATTGTTAGCTGTTTGGCAGCCACTCTCTTTCCCCCTTCTCAGACTGCAAAGATGCTCTTGGCCCACCTAGCATGACACATGCCTGAAATGAGGAGACATACAATTGCTCACATCAAAGCCCACCTCCAGCCCACCCATGCAGCCTGAAGACCAACAGACACCTGGCCACCCTTTACTGCACCCTGGTTCCCTGGAGCCCACAAAAGTGGCACGTGGTTATATCCCTGCTATGTCTTCTTCTGCCACATCATGTGGATCTTGCCTTTGGGTTGCTTCTAGAATTCTGGCTGCCCAGATGCTGACATGTACTCTGCCTTTTTTTCTTGTGGATGCAAAACAGTATACTGTACACTGTGTGTGTGTGTGTTCTTGGAATATTTGGTTCTTTATATGAACATTCTCAGGTTGGATATTGTTGCTGAATGCTTGAGTTGTTGGCGAATGCTTGAGTTGGCTAATTCTCCAGCTCAGCTGCATGCATTCTTGATCCCTCAAGAAACTTCCCAGTTTCATTTTATCTGGATTTTCAGTATTCCTTCCAGGCTTAGAGAGGATCTTTTTCATAGAGTCAGAAAATACCTTTTAGCCATTTGTGTCGCCATTGTCCAGTGTGAGGATATATTTTTAAACCTGGGATTGGAATCCTGCAGCTTTGTGGCTGGGAAGAGTTCCTATGGCAGTTAGTGGTGGCAGATGGCACTTACAACTTTACTGTGGAGGCGGGCTGAATTAGAAAGTGTCCCATATTTACATTGGCACATATCTAGAGTGCACGTCTTTATAACCAGACACATGGAGTATTGTGTGCCGTTCTGGAGGCCTCACTTCAAGAAGCAACTTTGCAGGGTCTGGTAGAGATTGTGTGTTCTTGGAATATGTGGTTCTTAATGTAAACCTTGCCAGGTTGGGTATTATTGCCGAATCCTTTGTATTCTTTTGACTGCTTGAGTTGTCTAATTCTCCAGCTCCACTGCATGCATTCTTGATCCCTCAACTCCCTAATTTCTTTTTTTTCCTGGATTTTGAGTATTTCTTAAAGGCTTATAGAGGATTTTTTCCATGTAGTGAGAAAATACCTTCGTAGCTATCTCACCTACTCTTTCAGTGTATAAAATGTCGTCAAGTTTCAGCCAACTTACGGCAACCCCTCATCGGTTTTCGAAGCAAGAGAAGTTCAGAGGTGGTTTGCCATTGCCTGCTCTGCATAACAATTCCTTGGTGATCTTCCACCCAAGAGCTAACCCTGCTTAGTTCCTGAGATGACAGGATGGCCTGGGCCATCCTGGTCAGGGCTACTACCAGCTCCTTTTTAATACTGGAGATGCCGGGAAAGTGCCCTGTGACCTCCTCTATTCAGAGAAGTTGTCCTATCACAGAACTACAACTCCTCCCCAAGGAACACAAAAGAGTGGTTTCCCCCTTCACACCCCCGCATCCAAGCAAAGTTTGAGCAACCATGGAAATTACAGCTAGTAGTGGGGAAAGGAATGGGCAGGAGTGGTCAGGAAAACAACTCAAAGACTTGCAGGTCTAAAAGAGCTGCATTACTATTTAGAGGAATTTGGGGCATTTGGGAAAAAGAGTGATTACTTTTCAAGAATTCTTGGGTACTGTTCACATTCAGTGATTAAATCTGGTTACAAAGAGAGAATTGTTTGCTTCATTGAGGAAGAATTAGAATTAGAATTAGAATTAGAATTAGAATTAGAATTAGAATTAGAATTAGAATTAGAATTAGAATTAGAAGGAGAAGGAGAAGGAGAAGGAGAAGGAGAAGGAGAAGGAGAAGGAGAAGGAGAAGGAGAAGGAGAAGGAGAAGAGTTGGTTCTTATATGCTGCTTTTCTCTACCCGAAGGAGGCTCAAAGCGGCTTACAATCGCCTTCTTTTACTTTCCCCACAACAGACACCCTGTGAGGGAGTTGAGGATGAGAAAGCCCTGATATTACTGCCCGGTCAGAACAGCTTTATTAGTGCTGGGGCGAGCCCAAGGTCACCCAGCTGGCTGCCTGTGGAGGAGGAGCGGGGGATCAAACCTGGCTCACCAGATTAGAAGTCCACACTCCAAATCACTACACCAAGTTGGCTCTTGCTAGTGTTGAGTCAACATCACACGTTTTCGACTACAGAAAACATGTTCCAGGAATGTTAAAAATTAGTGACTACTTTCTAAATGTTGGATAACGATTTTTAAAATAGGATACAATTACATCTAACTGCTTAGCTGGAGCAAAAATCTCAATACTTGATAATGATAAGCTCAGATAACATGCTGCACACTTTTGATGGGATTACACAACCCGGTTTCATCATAAGTACCAAATAGCCATTGAATTTTTGCATTAATGGAAAGTTCAGGGACCAAACCAAAGTGATCTGCTTAGTCCTAACAGCAACAGAAAGTCCAGCTTCTCCTGGGATCAAAATGGACTAATAAATTGAATACATAATTGCAAGTCATGGCACGGCTAATTTCTGGAGCTTGTTTAGCATGCAGTACATCTGCTAACTAGTTTATGTGCACAAAGCACAGGGGTTTAAACACATAAAACATTATAAGTGTAAGACAATATTGTTTTCATTACTGAGTGTTCCCATTCATGGAAAGCAATTGCATCTTCTGCAAATGTCACTGCGCAGTCATGCAGAAACCCACTTCTGCAATGTTCAGGGATATTTTCTTAAATAGCAACCTCCAGGTCTTGAATATCCATCCTTATCTTCCAGATCAGTTGTGTTTCATCAAGCCATGTGGCTTAGAACACACACACACACACGGCTGTTCATTATGTACAGGGTTCAGCTTGGTTCTCATCCTGCTCTCACTGCATTATATTTCCACTTCTGTAATACTTTTTCTTGCTTATGCTTGTTTTAGGTGTCGGTTTATCTTAGGACTGTCGCAATATTTGTTCAGTACTTCCTAATCGGATTTATCATTCTGATTTACATGATGTAATCCCCTTTGAGTCCCATTGAGAAAAGCAGGCTATAAACAAATGAATGCCTCTTTTTACTTAATGCCATAGACTTTGGGTCAGTTCTTGGCATGTACCCCAAGAATATACAGGTGGAGAAGATGAAGGATACAGGGCTCGACATTTATTTTATTTACTTATGTTATCTATAGTCTTCCTTTCTTACTTGGACTCAAGGTGAATTACCCAGCAGGAGTCAATACAATCAGTGGTTTGGGACATTCCGGAAATGATACAACGGGATTAGGGTTCAGAAATCTAAAAACAAAACTGAAGCAAATTTTTAAAGTATTAACATGGCGCATGAAATTATGTGGAAATTACATAGCAGGATCCTAGTTTTCAGCAAACTAAACCTTGTCGTACAGACCCAAGTCCTTACCAATGTCCTCAAGGAATTTTGTGAATCATTTGTACAATGTTGCTCTCTTGCCTACATAGGAAAACCCTCCTGAAGAGTTTGTGGAAAGCCAGAAAAGTGGAAGTCTTCTTGACCTCCTCAGGCTGGCTGTTCCACAAAGAGGGAGAGCCAGAAGGCACACAATGTGGTTGAAACTGCCCATTTGCAGGTTGGTATCTTCAGAAGGCCTCAGATGGGCAAAACTGTCAAGGAGGTGCATATGAGGGAGGCTGAAACAGGCAAGCTACAAGTGCTTCAACTCCAAATTTTAGAATCTCCTAATTAAATTGAAAGTAAGAAGAAGTGAAATACAGACCTGAGCAGAAAGAAATACACACAGAGAATCTCTCTCTCACACACAAATAGGAACAGGAAAAATGTTTAAATCTCTGGCAAGTTTTCAGAAGTGCTTCTTATGCTATCCCCCAAAAGAAAAATTCTTAACTTCTCTTTAACTTCCCCACATTAAAACAATGTGGGACTTTAAAATGCTTAACCAGGGCTAATCCTTATGGGAAAATGTACCTATAGCCTCTGGAAATGGGGATGGGGGAGTCCTACTTGGCTATTTCCATTCTTTGCTTTTACAGATAAATTTAAAATAATCTTTAATTGGCACCTGTCAAGATTTCCAAGGGAGATAAAAAAAATTAATGACATTTTTGGCAGAATTATATCTTTGTCATCATGAATCTACTGAATATTCCATTTTAATCAACTGGCTTAAAATATTATATATCATTTGTGACTATTTTAGGCATCAGAATATTTTTCATAGACTACAGATATAGGATATATATTTTTTCAAAGGCTGTCATGCTGAAAAATGCCAACACTTATAATCATTACTAATACCTTAGAATTTGTGGGATTAATGCCGTTGTCACTGGGAACATATTAAATACAGATATTAAAGTCCTTATTTATCTTGTCAAGCTGTTCTTAAAGTATTTATTTATTTTTAAATACAGAGTTCTCTTTCACTGAAGAGACTCCGTATGCCCTTTTCAAGCAAAGGGGTGCTATGCATTTCATTTGGGGCTCCCATGACCACAAGGAAATGAGGTCCATCCGAGTCAATACCCTTATGGAGGTATAGCTCTCCAGACCAGTACACCAGAAATCAAGCAGGAAAGGATTACTAATTTTTGGATTTAGAATACCCAATCCATGGGTACAGCCTTTGTCTTTGTTAAAATCAGCAGGTTAAAATCGGCTTCTTGGTGGTGCCCTTCAATGCAGCAGGCTTCTTCTTTCACTTGTGGTAGTACTTATTCCTTCTCCCCATCCTGCGGCAAATGAATTATGTTGCCATCCGATGTAGACCACTTGTTGTTGTTGTTGTTAGTTGCGAAGTCATGTCTGACCCATCGCGACCCCAATGGACAATGATCCTCCAGGCCTTCCTGTCCTCTACCATTCTTCTTAGTCCATTTAAGCTCGAACCGATTGCTTCAATGACTCCATCCAGCCACTTCATTCTCTGTCGTCCTCTTCTTCTAATTGATAGTCCAGTGTAGATCCAAGAGGTCTTTACAAGACAGTTTTGGTTCTGCCAACTCTGTCTACTAAAATCTTCAGACCGTGATACCTTTTTCATGATGCCACGATGGACGGCTTCAGTGGTAAGATTCAGCCTTTATGTCTCTGGCTGAGAATCATATTGATCTCTCTGACTTTGATAGTCATCTTCTCTGACTGGAGAATCCAGGAGTTTAGTTTTGCTCATGATACAAGCAAAGAAGAGAAAACTGCAGAGATGGCCGAGAAAGCAAATGCTGAAGAAATGCAATAGGGTTTATTGTAAAGGGTTAGCCGTGTTAGTCTGTTGTTGCAAAATGGAACAAAATTCCAGTGACATCTTAAAAAATAGCACTTATTTTGCTATGAGCTTTACTGCATAACAGCTCACTTCTTCAGTCTGTGTTCAGCTCAGACTGAGAATCCTTCCTGTTTCCAGCCTCCCAGTTTGATTTGCACACATAACTGAGGAAGTGAGCTGTGACTCATAAAAGTTCCTAGTGAAATAAATGTGGTTAGTCTTTTAAGGTGCCACTGGACTTTTGTTTTATTTGAGTTGGCTTTACGCATCATAAATCAGACCAGCAGTCGGTTTATATCCGTCAACTGGAACAAACAACACGCATAGATGCCTTTTTCTTGATTTGTGCATTTATATGGCACAATCCATCCCAAAGTTCTCAAGAACAAGACACGTTGACATTAATGGGAACTCCTGAAGAACCAACTCTGGGAAAGTTCTTATGCACTGCAAGAGATGTCAGCAGTCCTGAAATATTTTGATGAGAATGATATCCAACTTCCTTAGAGAATTAGGAAATACTTAGAGAATTAGGGAATACCAAATTCAGTTTATGTCGCTTCAAGTGACAATGGCAAATGTAAATCCAGATCTTTACCAACTTTACTCACTGGTGAAACATTTTTTTCTCTTTCCTAAAGGAGGAACAACTCCCATGAGGGACACATTTCAGTGCTGGATTGTCTCCAGTGCTGAAATGTGTCCTGTGGGGGACACCTAACAGCAGGACACCTGGGCAGAGTCTGCACTTACTTTCTGTATTCCATTGTCAATCGAATTCAGATCGCTTTGAACTTGGGTCTTCCTCTCTCCCTCCCCCCTCCCCATTGAAACAGGAAAGTCTTCTGCACGTGGTTAGGGAGGCTCAGAAGGTGGGGAGGGGGGAGCCAAGCCTCTTTCTTTTCTTGAAGGGGGGGGAGAGGAGCCAGGCGGGGAGCCTCTTTCTTTTCTTGGAGGGGAGGGGGAGAGGATCGAAAAAGGCAGAGGAGGGAGGAAAAATCCAGGACCGACAGAAGTTGAGAGAAATTAGGGGCTTCTCCTTTAAGGCAAGTTTGCAAAGCACTCTAAGATATCGCACAATAAAGGTAGGGTCACTCCGGATCAATCCTTCTTGCTGCAGAATGAAAATTTAAATCGCCCAAAATCTAATCGGAAATCGCATTGTGTGTAGAGGGCAGGGACTGAATCGATCTGGGGTTGGAATAAAAGCTCCGTGCAGTTTACACCCAGGTGTCCCGCTGAAAGGTGTCCCCCCAGGAAACACAGTTGTGGCAGAAGATTCTGCTGCATGGGGGGCAGCAGGAGGTGTTTTGTTCTGCTGGAATGTGGGATTGGAACGGCATGCACAATCATCAGGAAATAGAGCTGGATGTCATCAGCATACAGGTTGCAGCCAAGCCCAAAACTCCAGACTAACTGGGGATGATGGAGCATAAAGATGAGAGCGAGTTTGGTGTAGTGGTTAGGAGTGCAGAATTCTAATCTGGCGATCCGGGTTCAATTCTGCACTCCCCCATGAAATCTAGCAACACGAGCAGCACTGACCCATCTCAGTTTAGTGCTATCAAGGTAGTTTGCCATTGTCTGCCTCTGTGTAGCAATCCTGGGTGAAAACTGCACGGAGCTTTTATTCCAACCCCAGATTGATTCAGTCCCTGCCCTCTACACCACTGGTCCCCAACCTGCGGGCCGCGGCCCGGCGCCAGGCCGCAAAGGCCATGGCGCCGGGCCGCGGCTCCCCTTCCCCGCCCCTCCCCCCGCAGTAAAAAACTTCCCAGGCCGCAAGCTTGCAGCCCGGGAAGCTACTTACTGTGGGAGGGCGGGGAGAGGGAATCAGGGCCGGGCCGCGCCCGCACGGCCCGCAGGTGCAGCCCGATCCACGGGTGCGGCCCACGGGCGCGGCCGGGCGCGGCTCGTGGGCGCGGCCCGATCCGCGGGTGCGGCCCGCGGGCGCGGCCGGGCGCGGCTTGCAGGCGCGGCCGGAAGCGTGGGCGTGGCCTGTGCGGTCCCTGCGGGCGCGGCCCAATGCCCTTCCGGTCCCCAGCCTAATAAAGGTTGGGGACCACTGCTCTACACAGAATGCGATTTGTGTTTGGATTTGGGGCGATTTAAATTTTCCTTCTGCAGCAAGAAGGATTGATCCAGAGTGACCCTACCTTTATTGTGCTTTATCTTGGAGTGCTGAAAATCCTGTATTCAGAAAATCGCATTGTTTTGAATCTGGGCTCTCCTCCGTGGTAGAGGACCCGTGATTGGCTACAGGTGGTCATGTGACAAGCCTGCCTCAAAGGAGAAGTCCCTAATTTCTCTCAACTTCTGTCAGCCTTGGATTTTTTTTTGTGCCTTCTTCGTTCCCCCCCCCCCCCCTTCAAGAAAAGAAAGGATTTTTTCCTCCCTCCTCTGACTTCTTGGATCCTCTCCCCCCTTCAAGAAAACAGAGAAAGAGTCTCCATTTGCCTCCCCCCCATCTTCTGAGCCTCCCTAACCACGTGCAGAAGACTTTCCTGTTTCAATGGGGAGGGGGGGAAGAGGAAGACCTGAGTTCAAAGTGATCTGAATTCAACAGGATTGACAATGGAATAAAAAAAGTAAGTGCAGACTCTGCCCTGGTCTCCCATCCAAGTACTAACTAGAACCAACCTTGTTTAGCTTCCCAGATCTGATGAGATTGGGCTAGCCTTTGAAATCCTGAAGTGGACAACACCCCATCAGGTCACCTTTTAATGGTCATCAAGACAAGATGAAGGTGGGTTACATCAATTTCAGTCTTTGTATGTGTGTGTAGCTGACTGATGGGGACCTGAAGGGTTCTCAGGGCAGGAGAACAACTGAGAAGGTTTGCGTTGTCTGCCTCTGTGCAAAGACCCTGGAGAGCCTTCATGGTCTCCCATTGAAATACTAACCAGAGCCAGCCCTGCTTAGCTTCCAAGATCTGATGGCACCAGGCTAGCTTGGGTCATCCAGTTACAAGATGGTTAAACAAAAAGAAGCCATCCACAGTTTTGGGAATAAATTTGTCTTGATGGAGAAGCAGTGCTCTCCTATTACATTTCTTTTTTGCAAAGGAACAACAAACATCTGCCTTTCTTAACAGTATATGTAGTCTCAGCAGAACGGTTTATGCATTATTAACTGATTGCCAGCATATTTATGTTCAAGCATCAGATCATAAATGATACCTTGGGGTTTTGAACATATCTATAAGGTATTGGAAGTATCTGCTACTTAGGAGAATTTGTCCTCACATGACCCCATTTGTGTTCTTCTTGCCAATGTAGAAGAAGAGGAGTTTTTTAGTCTGGTCTCAAAAGTGATTTTTCCAACTGTATTCCAGAGTACATTAATGGGACTTGAGACAAGTGGGGCAAGAAATAAATTAATGAAATAATTAGAGGCCTCGCTGAGGCATGCCTCCTTTTGATCTGTTTGGATCTCCCACTGGGAGATGTCAACAATATAGAATCATAGAGTTGGAAGGGACCGCCAGGGTCATCTAGTCCTACCCCCTGCACAATGCAGGAACTCACAACTATATTGACAAATATTGGATCCAGTCTAGTATCAAACAAGGAAATTCAAGGCAATTAATAGTAACCACAAATGCAGGGAATTTAGCAAATCTAAAAGTATTTTTGCAAAGGAATGACAAAAAAAAAATCCAAGAAAACTTTCAGTAAAAATGGTCCATAGTTTCAGCTAAGCTCAAGTCATGGTGCTGCTGAAATTGACCTGATTTGACAATGTTTTCACAATGAACGTTCACAGTTTCCATTTCATTCCCTATCAAATGGCTAGAAGGGATTCAAGACAGCAGGTGCCAGCTGGAAGTTTGTGGATGAGTCCGGTGACCTAAGTGATTTGTTTTCAACTTCAGACCATTCATTGTCCATTCCCTTTGTTTGGCATGCCGAAAGTTTACCCAGTGAGTGTTAGATAGTCTTAACATCAAGTACTGGGTAGTAAATTTCTGGATCACTTCCTCGGGTAGCTCTTCAGTACACAAAGAACGAGCAGATGGCAAATGTGCTTCAGATGTGCTGATGGCCACCCTTCCTGAAACACTTGGCAATGACTGGGAATTTTTATGGGACTTTGTCATGGGCAGCAGATGTACAGTAAAGAAGAAATAGAGTTGACGAGTGGCTAGGAAGACAGATGCACACATTCTTTGCCCACCACTGTAACTCCATGCATTATTGCACACACCGGTTTTTATTTTGGAAATGGAAATGAGAGTTGATTATCATTGTTACTGAGGGAGAAAGAGGACCGCCGTTCAAAGAGGATGCTTGGATTCAGAGTGCAAAATAGATGCGCTACTTATTTACATTACGATTGCAAGCTTGGGTTCTTCCATGCAGTTAATCAATGCCCAGGTGCTCAAAAAAACCCACAACCACCCTAGTGTGTTTCCTAAATGGTCATATTGATTGAGGATTAAACCCAATGAAATTAATTGGCAAATACAGCTAGGCAGTGTTACAGAACTTTGCGGGCAAGCCTTAAGAACCCCTCAGCTTTAGTCTGTTCTAGGAGAAAGCTTAGGGGATGCTGTATAAGATACTTTAGCTCCTCTTTGTATTATGATTGTTCTAAAGCAGTGGTTCTCAACCTTCCTAACGCCGTGACCCCTTAAGACAGTTCCTCATGTTATGGTGACCCCCAACCGAAAAATGATGCAAATGTTCTTTCACAGAAATTACACCGAAACTGACCAATGGCGTGAAGATCCATTGTTCATGATTGGTTATAAATTGGTTATAAATTGGTTATAAATTGGCAAGTGCCTTCAGGAGGAGTGTCAACAAAGGCAGGGCCCACACCGGCCAAGCTACTCGCCCTGCTGTGACCCCTGTGAAAGGGTCATTTGACCTACAAAGGGGTCCTGACCCCCAGCTTGAGAATCACTGTTCTAAAGCCATTCTTCAAGCTGGTAGTCTGTAGACCCAGAGATATGACATATGTTATAGAAGTTTTCTGGATAGATGTTGACTCCTTTCCAGTTATAAAGAATTTTTGTCTAAAAAAATCTGGTATGTTAGGGTGACTGAATTGTAGCCCAAGGTGCAAAGGTTGGATTCCTTCGCTTGGATCCAGGCTAAACTTTCTAAAAGCAGAACAGGGCATTCATGATGCTTCCTCTCACTGCAGCCCCCTGAACTCTACAAAATGCTGCTTCTGGGGGACCAGGTCCAAAGAAGCTGGGCTAGCATCAGGTTAGCATCCCTGCATCATGAGAGACATACAGAAAAAAGCATAATTTTGTATATTAATCAAATTAAAAGGCCCTCACCCCCTTCAAGATGACTTAAATAGGAGTAAATGTACTTAAGAAGAAACAAAAGAATGATACAGAGGGCAACAGTTAGTTTTAGAACAAAAAGGGAAGGGGACAGAAGAATCAGTCTGCTCAGTCTCCAGGGAGCTTAAATAATTCTGGAGAGGTACTATTCTTTGAGGATGGAGTGACATTTAGAATTGAAGAATCACAGAATATAATCCTGGAATCATAGAGTTAGAAGAGGCCACATAGCTATCCAGTCCAACCCTCTGCTCAATGCAAGATCAGTTTAAAGCATCCATGTTAAGTATCTGTCCAGACACTGTTTAAAGACTGCAACTGAGGGGAAGCGTGGTATAGTGTTTAGTAGTGGTGACTTCTAATCTGGTGAGCCAGGTTTGATTACCTGCTCCTCCACATGCAGCCAACTGAGTGACCTTGGGCTAGTCATAGTCCTGATAGTGTTGTTCTGACCGAGCAGTCCTGACACAAGCTCTCTCAGTCTCTCCTACCTCACAGGGCTTCTGTTGTGGGGAGAGATAGGGAAGGCATCTCCTTTGGGCAGTGAAAAGTGGGGTATAAAAACCAACTTCTTCTTCTACTACTTTCTTAGGCAGCTGATTCCGCTGCTGAATGTCTCTGAAATCTCTCCCCCCCCCCGCCCGATATCTAGTTTATACCATTCGACATGTAGTTTAAACCCATAATTGTGGGTCTTATCCTCTGCGTCCAACAGGAACCAATCCTTGCCCTCCAAATTCTTTCCACCTTTCATGATTTATTGTATTTATCTACTTTTTTTTAAAGAACCAACTTTAAAAGGAGAATGAAAATATATTTAATGGTTTATGTTTGTATCATTTCACTTCATGGCCTCTAATGCTGAAAGCTCTTAATGACCGATTATGCACGGGAAAGGTAATCCGGGGTGGTGGCAGCACAGCAGCCCCGAATGTGCACAACGCTGCTGCCATCCCAGCCTTAGCCCAGTACAGTGCCCTGAAAGGCCCACAGTAATGGAATGCAGAATCTTCCATGTTCCCTGGGATGCTGCGGGTGCCAGCAGGGGCTAGGTCGGGCTGGCGCCGTGCATAATTGACACACCCCTGTCAGCTCTGTGGAGCCATGGAGCTGGCCAGAGAGTCCCCCTACCCCCAACCTTGGTGGGAGAGCGACATGCCACTCAATGCCATCATACAGTGGTGGCCCTATGTCCCCCTCCCCCCTGCTGCTGACACCTTTGGGCAGCATATCGGGCTTTCCAGCCCTGGTGTTTTGCGTGTGTGCATGCTACGCCGGGGCAGTCCACATATGCTGGGGGATTCCCTTCTGCGTGCTTATGTGGGAAGTGCCAGGGCATGCTGCCCCAATGCAATGCCTGGCAGCAGCTCAGTGTGGCTGCTGCCATGCATAATGGGTCAATGTGTCATAAGAAAAAGGCCATTGGCTCAATTTTCTTTTTATTAGTCTTATAAACCACTGCGGTCTCCCATAAGCAGCTGAATGTCAACACAGCTGTACCAGTTGGCTATTCCCATACCCATGAGGGCTTCTTCTGGTGCTGTATGCTTGTGGGCTTTCTCTCTGCAGCAACTCTAAGCCCTGTGGAAGAGCCTTCAAGCACAAAACAGAAAGATCCCCATATCTCCTGTAATTTCATGAGGGCTGTAAGAGAAACCTTACAAAAACCCCTTTTGAGTCTCTTGGTGGCTTTTGCGGTCTGGTTCTTAGAGACAGGATGACTTTACGGCTGTCATTTGCAAGGTTTCGGTTAGCAGTATTGACAATATCATATAGGAGTGTCCATTTCAGACCATTGCAGCTGAAAAGTACCCAAATCGGGCTTGATTCAGGCACAGATCAGCTGAAAACAGTCAGAATAGGTAAATACCATAGATTTCTCTGGCCGAATCATGGCCGAATCATGGCTGAATCATGGACAAAATTGCCGAATTGTGATTCGGTGCGATTCAGCTGTTTCGGATGGCCATTCAAGCTTTAAAGGGACACAGAGAACAGGTATCATCTTTTAAATACTCTGTGATTTATATGCTACAAAATAAAAATCTGCTTCCTGCCGTCTTGAGTACGAGTTGCCTGGGAGAAAGGTAAACCTACAGTACAAATGTTTCTTGCAAGTAAATTTCCCCCAGGTCTCTGGTCCCATTCTGCCCGTACTGTTTTCTGCAGTACCCTGCATTCTTGGCTGGACATGCTCCGATGTTAATAGAGCTTTAAAAGCAAGGCATATATATATTTGTGAGTTTCAGTGAGCTGGACGTATGCCTGAGCAGAAATAAAACATACTGTAGACGGGGTCAGGCAGCTAGTGGTAGCTGTTGCTGTAGTACAATGTCTCACTGACGGTGATAGATTATAAAATAAATTGAGACTTCTGAGTCCAGGGGAAAACTCTTTTGCTGAGTATTATGTGTTCAAGAAAGGTCATATCTAGGCCCTCATCTTGTTGACTGTGCATTCCCGTTTCTTGCCTATCGGTCTCCTGCAGTGTCATGTAATGCATTATTCACTGTGACAGTGTCGCGGGTTACTGTGAAGCTGTAATATTGACTGGGCAGTTATTCCCCCTCCCCCAATATTTCACTTTCTTTCTCTAGTGGTATTTCTCAGAGGTCCGACAGTGTAGAAGAAAAGAGTGAAGAATGATACCAGCATGCTTAAGCTCCTTATCCTAACCTCCGGGTTAACTACTGTATCACACCCCTGATCCACAGCTCCTCTGCCATTCTGTCTAATCCAAAGAACAAGGAAATGAATGGCCTTAAGCATAAATAAACTGAGCAGGAATGGGCTGGGCTGCAGGAAGCCAATTTAAGACTTAAGCTTTTTTCTCCCTTGGAAGTTACGATAGTATTTCTTAATCGGATGGGAGGCGGTGCATTAAGTCCTCCAATCACACACATATTCAAAGACGTTTCTGCAACCTTGGCCATTGGTGGAGCAGACCAATTTCCTTTTGTACACACCATCATATGGTCAGTTGGGTTATATTGGCAGTTGGATTAATGGTGCACCATGTGCCCATCCCAAAGGGAAGCCATGTCTCTGAATGGTATAATATGGAATTTTTACTGTGTATATTATTATCTAGTTATTTTAATTGGGCATGGGGTTATACATAATTAGATTAGGAACTTCCTGATATTTTTCCCCCAAATAGTTTCCTCCTGTCTCCTGGTTGGCTCATTTGGAAACTTCCTGCTCCTTTGAACTTACTTCCCCTTTGCTTGCCTCCAGAACCGGATAGACTGAATTGAATGCAGAGCAACAGTTAGATAGTAAGACCTCTCTCTCTTCTTACTATGCAAAGTGTTTCTCCCCTTAATAAAACTAATTTGAACCTTTCAATAGCTTGGTGCCTCAATTCCTTGCATATTTAAACTCTGCCAACACTATCTACCCGTCTGTCTGTCCATCCATCCACCCACCCACCTGTCTGTCTGCTAGTCTTTCTGTTTCTCTCTCTCAGTCCATTATCCATCCATCAACCTAACTGTCCATCTTCCTGTCTCTCTCTGCCTATCATTCATTCATCTATCTACCTTCCTATCTATCTCATTTTATCCTGCCCTTTCTCAAAAGAGCTCTTGTGAACATACAAAATGAAAGTCAGCTCTCTTTTTGCTAGCACGCACCACAAAGGAAGACACCATACAGAGATATATGGATTAAGCAAATTGTTTATTCATTACTTACTGGGGAATGTCATTCATGTCATGTTCATTAGTACAGGGTAAGAAGCTACACATCGGAACTGCCAGGTTCAGATGGTAATATTTGGCACTGAATATCAGGCACGGTAAAATGGTAATGACTGGGGAAGGGAATGGCAAACCACCCTGTATTGAATCTGCCAAGAAAATGCTAGAAGGCATCACCCCAAGGGTCAGACATGACTCGGTGCTTGCACAGGGGATACCTTTACCTCTTAGACAATCAGTGTAAACCAGGCATACTTAACAACCTCTCCTACATATGCAGGCCAAAAAAGGTACATTACTTCCCTGAAATTATAGCTAGCATTGAAGTGACCAGCTAACCCCACACTGTTTTACTTAAGGAGGGAAGATGGACAAGTTTTATGCAGCAGTGAGCCGATGAGAAGGCTATTTATAGAGTCTCCTGTCCTGGGTCTGATTGACCAGCTAGCTGCCCAGCAACAAGACTGGCCAATCACTGACGGTGTCATTTGAAAACTGTTGTGCCAGCAACTAGTAGAGCTGAGCTTAAGTAGGATCCTTCTTTCTGAACAGAAGACAGGTGCAGTAATACGGCTGGCAGTAATTCCGAAGACCCTCTGTCTATGCATTTTCAGCACAGGAATATAGTGTGTGAACAAATCACAAACTGGAGCAAATTAAGACACTTTCTCACATACTAAGGGTGATTCTGCACCAGCAGCATCACTCTGGACTATCGCCAGTGCGTTACAGTGGAACTGCGTGCTCCCCCACTTTCTCTGTCCTCGTGATTTGTGTGTCCTGACGGATGAAGCTGGGGTGGAATGATTTGGATGCATGGGTAGGCAGTGGGGGGAGGTGTTTGCTGGAAATTGGGATTATGTGAGAATGCAATCCCACCTTCCTGCAAAACAAAAAAGGCCCATTTGACCCTGTGGCGGTGCAAAGTGTCGCGGAGAGGGCATTTTCTGTCCCTTCCAGGCATCCATAGGACAGGGAGGTGCTGGGCCTGGAAGAACCCAGCTCTTCAGCATCCACATGGGCTTCTGCTGGGCTAGGCTCTGTTGGTCCCTGGAGCATCTGTGGGAACCCGGAAAACTTCCACGTTCCTTTAAAATAGGGCAACAGCAGCCTAACTTGTGCCAGGTCCAGGAGAGGCCTGCCCTAGAGGGGACGTCATGTGGAAGCAGGGATTAGCCCCGCTGCCATATGACATCCCTCCCGGTCTTTTCCGCCTGTGCGGAATCAGCCTAAGCAATGCACTTTCAACCTTCTTTCAGTGTACTTTGGAACTAGAGTTTACTTTGTGAAATGGCAAAATCCACTTGTAAAGGTCACTAAAGTGGATGGAGACTGCCTTATTCAGCAAGTGTGAAAGTTCCATGACAGACAGACAGACAGACAGACAGACAGACAGACAGACAGACAGACAGACAGACAGACAGACAGACAGATAGATAGATAGATAGATAGATAGATAGATAGATAGATAGATAGATAGATAGATAGATAGATGGATAACTCTGAGAATATGCTTTGGCACCATTTGATCAGGCCGGTATATATTTTCTGCCCCCATCAAGGAATCATTTTGTCAGCCAGCTAGTTAGGTAGTTAGATATCTGTTTAATGCTGCCTCATCAAAAACCTTCTGGAGGCAGTTGGTAACTAAAACATTACAACAACCCTGACAGGCAGATCAATAGGTTCCGTATATTTGTGATGGGGAGCTAGGGCTAAGAGACAAAGGCTTTCCTAAAACTGCCTCTGATTTCATGACTGAGGGCTTTTGACTCATGTCGGAAGATCCTGCTGGGATATTTACAAACCTGCAGTTTTTTCCCATTGGTTTTCATGCTAAATCGTCACAGAAGGGAGAAAAAAACGTACCTTTCTAGAGCTGATATCTCTGTTATGAGGCTTGTTAATTTAATGGGTTTGGTTCTTTTTATTTAATGCAGTTAGCCATCCTCGTGGATGATACCAACATACCCTATTGCAGGGGTAGTTAACCAGTGGTCCTCCAGATGTTCATGGACTACAATTCCCATGAGCCCCTGCCAGCATTTGTAGTCCATGAACATCTGGAGGACCACAGGTTGATTAGCCCTGCCCTATTATATCTTCCATCCTTTGCTTCTGGGGAGACTGTTTTGCAGCTTAGGAGTTTCATTCTGGCAGTTTCCGTTTCTTTCCCGATATTTGCATAAAGAAAACAAGCCGTAACAATCCAATTTACACAGGGCATCACTGCCTTCGCTCCTCACCTCCTTTGATCCAAGGAAATCTGAAACCCGATTCCTTTCTTCTGCACACACAACTGTCAGCGGAACACATCCCTGAGCTATATTTTTAATTGTTATGGAACGTAACAAGCCCATCACTTTTAAGAGAGTTCAGATGGGGGGGGGGGAATCTAACTCCCTAACATAATTAATATCCTCACTCCAAAGAAAGTAAGCAGCAGAAATCATTTCTATGGCTTAAATTATTGATTGCCCTTAAGCATCTCATTTCAAGGATTCAGGAGAGACAAATAAAATGGTATATTTCTTTTACAAATAAAAATAGGTTTTGATTAACCCTCTGTGTGTGTGTGTGTGTGTGTGTGTGTGTGTGTGTGTGTGGTAGCACTCCAAACAGATTTTTGTTTTTTCCCGATTATTATTTTGTACTTTCTGCGTCGAGAACCTTGGGCAAAGGGGAGGGGGAGAGAATGTACTCAATGTTAAGTTCTGGGAATATGCAAAGGTATTGCTTCATCAACGTCCAGGGGAAGGGTAACGAATCCCAAGAAAATCAGTTATGGGCAATCATCCACCTGTTTAAATCACAATTTCTCCAGCAACTTCAAACAATCAAAACATGTTGACTTTTCATCAAGCACTAATATTGTCCTACTTTTTATTTCAAAACATTTATATGTGCATGTTTATTTATGTAGATATTCATATTCCATTTTTCCTCCTAAAGGGAACTCACAGGGTTACAGCAGCATCCAGCCTCTCCTCCTCCATTTCCTTCCAACAATCATGCTGGTGAGGCTGGGAGACAGGGACTGGCCCAAGGTCATACAACTTCCATGGCAGCATGGAGATTTGAAACTGGAGCTCCCACGACAAAAAGAAGAGTTGGTTTTTATACCCCACTTTTCACTACCCAAAAGAGTCTCAAAGTGGTTTACAATGACCTTCCCTTCCTCTCCTTACAACAGAAACCCTGTGAGGTAGGCGGGAGTGAAAGAGCTCTGAGAGAGACTGCTCTGTCAGGACAGCTCTAACAGGACTGGTCACCCAACTGGCTGCATGTGGAGGAGCGAGGATTCAAACTTGCTTGCTGGATTAGAAGCCTCTTAACCTCTACGCCAAGCTGGCAACATATGTTGTGAAATGCTCATGCACAATTCTTCTTTAAGTGTGCCATTGGTCGTGGAGCAGAGATGATTTTAATTTTGGAATAAGGTGAATTATGCTTAGCCTTCCTCTAATTTATTTAATAGTGCAGCTGCCTTGGACACAAACATAGAGGCTGCTTGATGTCCTGTCGTTCAGTTTTGATCTGTTCCAGTGAAGCCTTGTAGGCAGAGGTGGTTCTACTCATATAAGAACTTCCCCATTGAGTTTGGTGGAAGTGATAGGTGTGCTCCCCAAACTGGAGAATGTAGGGTCTCCATTTGGGCACCTTATCACATATAAAACTATTAATCAAGGGCTAGCATGAGCTTCATTCTCTGGTAATCTCAGTGGCCTTCTTAAAAAAGCTTAACCAGTACCGGTGGTTTTAAAAGACTGAAAGCATATTAAACTCACTGTGTGATAGAGAAGGAATGCAATTAAGATATTTCTTCCCTTCACTATCTGTACCATTTGTATTGTTTTGGTGACATGTGTCAGTTAATGCACTAACAACTCAGCTTTCCCCCCTGTATAATGTCACTTTTCTTCTTTTCATTTTCACAGAAGCCAGTCTACTTTTAAGGACAAGCACTAACACAATAAATAGCATTTTTTTCTTAGACCAAAAATGTTACATGGGACCAAGTCCTCACTAGACACCTGCATGTATTTCCTTTCCACCCCCTTTGCTTCAGATTGCCTCTTCAACTCTACTTCACTGGTTTGTCTGCTTTGAAATAAAGCCAAATGCTACAAAATGCCAAAAGTCTCCAGTGGCCCTTCCTTCCAAGAGGACTAATCCAAGTAAGTGCTGCTTTCAAACCTTCTCTCCACCTGAAGAAGTGGGGAGCATGTATGAGATATAGATAAAATACATATTGAAATATGCATGAATAGTCAACAGAGAGGACCCTCCATTCACTGGATGGCCCATTCAGTAACTGGAAGGACACCTTTTGATCCAAACTCCAGTGGGTTTCTCTTGAACTTGAAAGGTGTGTTGTGTTGTGTTATGCTAATCGCTGTCTTTTGACTTATTTCATTGCCATTAACCATCAAAGCCACACTTGAAGGGTGCTCATAATGATAGTTGGATCTTATCCCTAGCCCTGAATTATTATTATTATTATTATTTGGCTTGGTTGTATTGATTTGGTTTCTTCTTTTAAAAAAATGTCTCAGAAGTTTCACCTAAGCACGAACCTCATTCCACTGTAGGCACAAGGTAATTCTTTTCCTGGGCCTTAAACAGCTTGGAGTCTTCTTCACCATGAACCCTACACTTACAACAAGACATCCAACACGGTTGAAAGGCTGAAGATGACACCCACACTGCAGACTGATTATGATCAAGGAAAATGTCAGCAGTGTACTGTGAACACAGAGGAAACTATCTGCTTCCAAACTAGACCCACTGGCTCTATCAAAAACAGTACTGTCGACTCTGACAGACAGCAGATCTCCCAAATCTTAGGCAGAGATAGAAGAGTCTGCTTGCTGTAATGCTTAAGAGCGGCATCTTCTACTCCGGTGAGCTGGGTTTCATTCCCTGTTCCTCCACATGCAGCCAGCTGGGTGACATTGCATTAGTCACAGTCCTGTTAGAAGCTGTTCTCACAGAGCAGTTTCTCTCAGACGTCTCTCAGCCTCCACTACTTCACAGGGCGCCTGTTGTGGGGAGAGGAAAAGTAGGCCATTATAAGGAGCTTTGACATACCTTTGGGCAACGAAAAATGGGGTACAAAACCCAACTCTTCTTCTTTACACCATCTGATTGTTTTAAAATTTGAGTTTGTGGGCACTGAAGCTGGGCCTTTTGCAGGCCAAATAGCTTTGGCCAAATAGCTTTGGTCCCTGATGTTCTGTTTATTTATTTGGGTGGCTTCAATGCCACCTCTCCATAGACCTTACTTGTAGCATCTTACAAAGTTCAGCCAGCATTATGTAGTGGTCAAGAGTAGTGGACTTTAATCTGGAGAACTGGGTTTGATTCCCCACTGCTCCACATGAAGCCTGCTTAGTGACCTTGGACCAGTCACAGTTCTCTCAAAACTCTCTAGTATCACCTACTTCACAAGATTTGAGAAAAGGAAGGAAATGTGATTGTAAGTCACTTTGAGACATCTGAGGGGAGGGAAAATGAGGCATGAAAACCAACTCTTCTTCTTCAACATACCACTGGTTTACTGAAGCGTGTGCTGATGGGAAAATTCCATGATTATACATGCTGTTTTACACTTCAATGTCCTAATTTCATATTTCTGTTTTGATTGTATTGTGTTTTTTGTATTTTTGTATTTTTCCCCATTGGGAATCATGTTGGCAAACGGTTAGCCCAGTAAGGACCTTTCAAAATCACCGTACCCATTTGCAACAAAGAAAAAGCCATTTCAGCTCAGTTTGTGAGAATTAAGGAGAAAAGATAATTGTAAAAGAATCTGCAGTGATTAAGTGCTAAACAAGTTATGAATAAATGAATAAGATTGTGCTAATTCTGTTGGGTGGGCATTTCATCAAAGGTGAGACAAGGCAAAACAAAGAGCCATCATATAACTCCAAGAAGAGGCATCCGCCCACCCCCGAATCTCTAACACATTAAATTTAGATGATCAACAATGTATAACAACAGTGTAATTGTCCAGATTTACAGTTAACCCTGTGTATTAACATCAAGGCTATGGATCACCTAGGATGGCTTGAATTGTTTAGTTTAAGAAAGCCACATTATAATCCCATTAAGACACCTCAGGGTGTCTCCCATAACAACGACACATCCTGCTGGGTCTTATTACTTAAATGTTGATGTAATTTAGTCCCCCCACTGATAACTCATTTATCTTTCCTAGGCATAGATAGATAGTTGGTTTTATTGAATTGTGCTTGTTTTTTTTTTTTTTTGAGGACGAGTGTTGATCAATAATACACGAATAGTGACCAGCAAGCTCATTTTTCTCCTGTGGCTACTTCTGAGACAAGCATGTACAAGATGCTCTAATTACAGCCTGGATAAAATGAACTGTGGACAGCCCAATGATATTATCCCACCAAGCTGGCTGCCACTGTTGTTAAAAACAGAATACATGATTCTGGTTGCATCATGTAAACAATACAGCAAGTAGGGAACAATGAACGAACTCTGTTGTGTTGTGTTTGCTGCTCTTTTATTTTGGAGCTCTGCTTTTCCCGGTTCATTTTTGTAGCCGGTTAGTGCAATGTATGCCTGCTGTGTGATCTTTATATGCAATTGAAATGGCATTTTTATAATATGTACCAATAACAGAAGAACATGTCTACTGTTTATAAGTGGTATTTGGGATGAAGAAACCAAAAGCGATATCACGTTGAAGATTCACAGGTTGGATAACATCAAAAGCAAGACAGCCATTTTCAGGTTAAATCATCAGGGACGACAAATTCAGAATCATCCCTAATCTCAACCTTCTCAAAAGTAAATACAACAATTTGGAAAACATGAGCACTGCAAGAAGGAAAGTATGGGTTCGAATATGATTCCAGGTAGGTTGCATTATTCTTAACATCCTCTCCCCCTTACTCCTAGTTTTAGTGTCCTTTTAATATAACTTACAACTTGCTGCCATGTCTACCAAGAGTGCGACCATTGCCAGAAAGGGCTTCTGAGATGAAGAAGAAGAAGAAGAAGAAGAAGAAGAAGAAGAAGAAGAAGAAGAAGAAGAAGAGTTGGTTCTTATATGCCGCTTTTCCCTACTCGAAGGAGGCTCAAAGCGGCTTACAGTCGCCTTCCCATTCCTCTCCCCACAACAGACACCCTGTGGGGTGGGTGAGGCTGAGAGAACCCTGATATCACTGCCCGGTCAGAACAGCTTTATCAGTGCCATGGCGAGCCCAAGGTCACCCAGCTGGTTGCATGTGGGGGAGCGCAGAATCGAACCTGGCATGCCAGATTAGACGTCCGCACTCCTAACCACTACACCAAACTGGCTCTCTCACCAGAAACTGGGTGATTATAGCTGAGATTGGATGAAGGCAGTTAAGGACATCTTCTGCACTAGGCTTTTTATCCCCGGTGACCCCAAATTAGAAAAAAACTCATCTACACCTTATTCGGTTTCTATTTTGATATTTATTGCTTTAAATGTTCCCACTGCAATGTCTATGATTCATCTATGGTGACACTACCTTTCTCCTAGAATATCCAGAGCAGATATAACTTGCTACCTTTGAGAAAACCACTCTGAAAGCCCCCCCCCCCCCCCCGGCTTGCTTTGGCTGTAGAGTCAGGAGACCAACAGCAGGAAATAAGCTCCTCTCCAGCCTTGTGCTCCTTCAATGCCAGCTGGAGCTTTGTGATCACCACTCCCCCTACCCCCTTTTAGCTTCCTCAATCGTGGGAAGGAGAGAGCAGCCAGACAATTAAGTCTAGAAGGCAACATACTGTTTCAATTCACACACAAAAAAAGGTGGAAGACTCAAGTTCAGATCGATCTGAATTCAGCAGGATAGACAATGGGAAAACAAGTAAGTGCAGAACCAGGCAAGATCTATGCCTGGCATGATATTAGCATACAGTTCTGTGAATTAGCATACAGTAAATTAGCATACAGCTCTGTGAATGACAGTAAATTAGCATACAAGTAAATGGCACTAAATTAGCATACAAATCTGTAGAGAATGTGAGCATGAAGTTTGAGTCTGGTGCACCTTTCGTGTATAGTCAGCTTCTGGACACTACAATAAACAGGGATGAAAGTGCTGGGTATTGTACATGATCTCATGCAAGAGAAGAGCTAATTTTTATGCCCCACCTTTTTTCTATTTGGAGGAGTCCCAAAGCAGCTTACAATCACCTGTCCTTCCTTTCCCTACAACAGACACCCTGTGAGGTAGGTGGGGGTGTGAGAGCTATTAAAGAACTGTAACTGGCACAAGGTCACCTAGCTGGCAGCATGTGGAAAGCACCAAATCAAACCTGATTCTCCAGCTTAGAGGTTGCCACTCTTAATTACTACACGAAGCTGATCTCAAGAGGAACTGCACTAAATCTGTTTCTATTTCCACTCGCACATTCCTGGATCCAAACTTTTTTCCTGAGCATTGAAATCAATTTCTTGAGCATTCCTTTCTAGTGAAAGTGATACTTCTTTTACTCATGAGGAACACACACATGCCAGTAAGCGATAGATCATGCAATGTCATTTTAATGTACATTTCCTCTGTGAATGTCCTCCGCATATCTTCCTTCCATTCTCTCATACGCCGTCTCTCGTAAATATTGGTCAGTCGTTGGAGGTTATCATTTTAAAAATAGACCCAATCCATCTCGGCTACAAAAGATCAGAATGTGCTTTACAATAAGTCTTTCATCAAAGACATTTTGTCTAATCATTTAAAGCTGAAAAGAAGAAGTAAATTGCCATTGATTCAATAAGAAAAAGAAACCGCAGTAGCACAAAAGACACCCAAAGGAAGTAAAATGTCATAGATTAGTGTTCTGCGTGTTAAGTAATATTAGAAATTATACACATGTCCCCCTTCGTGTTCAGTCATTTGAAGCCTGGTTTACCTTGGTCATTTACTGAAGATACTTTTATCTTGTAAGTTTTCATACTTCTGTATTTTGGCAAGTAGATCTTTGTTTACCCATAGCAGGTGGCCTCAAAGGCCCTCTCTCCCTTCAAAGTTTCATATTCATAGTAGAGCTGTCCTGTCAGGGTTGATACCAGTCATTCTTGTCATCAATTTTGACAAGAGAGAAGCTAGCTAGCCTGGCCTCTGGTTCTTAGGTGGCAAAGCCCCACTTTGGGAGTGGAACATTTCACACAGATATGTGGCTGCAGCTTGCTCTCTGTCAATAAAGCATGGGATTCTCTTGGCAAGAAATCATTTGTCAGTGAGGAATGGGAAGGCAACTGTAAGCCGCTTTGAGCCTCCTTCGGGTAAGGAAAAGCGGCATATAAGAACCAACTCTTCTTCTTCTTCTGAATTGAATCTGGGTATTGATGGGCTGCATGGATGGGTGAATATATTTGCTACAGATGCCTTTGGTTATCAATTTCTTCAAGGCCAGGCTCCAGTGCCTGAAAACTTGCTCCCCAGTGAGCTCCTTCTCTCCTCCTGTATCTGTGTAACAACAGCGGCAATCTCAATGTATCTCAAGGCACCTCAATGGTGCTGCTGTAGCATAAAGTACTATGTTGCTCTAGCTCTATAGCACTCAATTTAGATCATTTTCAAAAAGTTTGAGGACAATCATTTAATACAAAAGGGTGGGGGGAAAGCATTGTGCTATTGGAAGCCCTGCAGAGATTCAGAAGCACAAAGACGAGGCCAACGGGTGAATGGACAACACTTTCCTAACAAGATGCAAGTGGCTTTGTATGAAAAGGTAAATAAAATTCTTCTTCTTCTTCTTCTTCTTCTTCTTCTTCTTCTTCTTCTTCTTCTCCTCCTCCTCCTCCTCCTCCTCCTCCTCCTCCTCCTCCTCCTCCTCCTCTTCCTCCTTCTCCTCCTCCTCCTGCTCCGGCTATTTGTTTGTTTGTTTGTTTATTTATTTAGATTTCAAGGCCTCTGGGCAGCTTACAACATAGTAAAACTTTACAATAAAACTTTAACATCTTAAGATTTCCATTTAAAACACTGCAATCACTCCAACCTATCACCTTGGCCAGATGTCAAATCAATAAAATTAAAATAATTGGCTTGGTTATGAATGGCAGGAAAGCTGCCATAAGTTTGAATGTAATGCTAATTTGCACACGGCATCATCATCCTTACAATCCAGGAAACTGCTCTTGGGGGAAAAAATAGTTTCCATTTAGCCCCAAGCACTTACCAAGAAAGCTCTTAAACATTGACTGGAGGGAGTTTGCCCATCACGGCTTTTCAGTATTTGGGAAGATTTATTGTTCCTTCAGAGCCTCTTGTGGCGCAGAGTGGTAAGTGGCAGAAATGCTGTCTGAAGCTGTCTGTCCATGAGAATGGGAGTTCAATCTCAGCAGCCGGCTCAAGGTTGACTCAGCCTTCCACCTTTCCAAGGTCGGTAAAATGAGTACCCCACTTGCTGGGGAAGGGAATGGCTGGGGAAGGGAATGGCAAACCACCCTGTATTGAGTCTACCAAGAAAACACTAGAGGGCATCACCCCAAGGGTCAGAAATGACCCGGTGCTTGCACAGGGGATACCTTTACCTTTACCTTTATTGTTCCTTCAGTAGGCATTTTGTAAAGGAATTGTTAGTCACTCTGAAACCACGGTTGTTAATCTGCTAACGTCAAGGGCTGGAGCTTCAATCAAGATATATAATTTATTCCCGATTTCCGAGTTTGGGGCTGATCCTTTCTTTAATTCATTTTAATCCCTTTATACATTTTTAATTACATTATTAGAGAGAGTATGTCAAAATTCACCTGGAGTGTCACACAGTGATAATTAGTAAAGTGTTTGACTAGAAGTCCTATTGTGTTGTCCACTGCTGTGGATTATTAGAATTCAAAACACTGTTGCATTTCCAACTTCGAGGATCATATGTACCTCAGCGTAAATTTCCTCACACAATACAGAGCTGGGGAATATGAATCAGAAAGAGATAAAAGGCCTGCAAGGTTTAATATTTACCAGATAAGACTTTTGTGTGTGCTTGACCCAATCCTAGAATAGCACTTGATTTTTTAAAACAAAATTGTCCTAATTTCTTAGTCCATGCAAATAAAGCAATGGGATTATATTTTTCATGAAGAAGGAATTAACTACAGGGCAATGATTAAATACATTCAGTACTGCACTGCAGAGTTAAATTCTTGTAACAAAACTGGGCCATTAATATTACAGGTTCAAATACCAGATAGGTGTGTGCATTTGGTTATATCTGAGCAAAAAAAAGAAAAAAGAGAAAAAAATCAGCTTTTTTATAGCTGGACAGAGATTTGGTTTTATTGTTGACCAAGCCCATCAAATCCTGAAAATATTCAAGACCACTGAACAGTCAAAGTTAAAGGACATTTAAAGGGACTGTAATCTCTTTGAAACCTTCTGAGTGAACTCATCACTTAAAGGTGTTTAAAGGGACTGTGAGCCTTTTAAATGCTTTCAGAGTTCCCTTGCAGCTTGAATAAGGCATTAAAAAGGACTGTCAATCCTTTAAACATCTTTTTTCCCCTTTCCACTGACAAAAAAAGGAGGATGGGGCCTTTAGAATTGGTCCTCTGCGGCCAATCTTTTTGAAACGTACAGTTTTTTTGCTGTAAATTTGGTGCTTCTACCTCCAAAAACACCTCCCCCCCTGCTGAGCCCCAGATAATCCTGGATTGATTCTCCATTATACCCTAAGGGGACTATTAGGATATCATGAAGATGACAGAATTTCAATTTCAGAAAACCCCCAAATCTGAATACTGTACCAGTATTGGGATTCAGGAATATCAGAAAATGCCAATATTGTAGTTATTGGGGAATATTTGGTAGATCTTCTTGCTAAAGGGGAAATACATTTGGTGAAGATATAATCTCTGCCTCTTTCCAGTTGCAGACTGGTCATGTTTTGAATTTTGAAATCCAAAATGGTGGAAGACAACACTGATATACAATTTTTGTTTTAAACTGACTTTGTTTTGAAATGGCTTCCAGTTCTGTGCATGTGTCAGAAGCTTAAAAAGGTAAAGGTATCTCCTGTGCAAGCACCGAGTCATGTCTGACACTTGGGGTGATGCCCTCCAGCATTTTCATGGCAGACTCAATATGGGGTGGTTTTCTTGGGGCAGGGGTTCCCCTGTCTCTGAAAGACAATATTCAGAAGCATTTTAGGCTGCTATGGAAGGGGGAAGGAAGGAAAGTAATGTTCCATAAGCAGAAATCCCCATGAGGAACCTAAACTTGTATTTTCCCAACAGTCAGGCTTAGATCCAGAATTACATTTCCACAGGTCCAAGAACCTGCACCCGCAGAATCAGTTTGGTGTAGTGGTTAAGAGCAGCAGATTCTAATCTGGTTTGTTTTCCAACTCCTCCTCATGCAGACAGCTGGGTGATCTTGGGCTAGTGACAGACCTATTAGAGCTGTTCTCACAGAGCTCTCTCAGCCCCACCTACCTCACGGGGTGTCTGTTGTGGGGAGAGGAATGGAAGGTGATTGTAAGTTACTTTGAGACTCCTTTATACCCCTGAAAAGCGGGGTATAAAATACAACTCATCTTTTTCGATCACATATAGACAGTAGCCCAAAATACCATAGAAAATCAGCAGTAGAAGTGACTACATGTGGAAATTGATGGGTTATCTTAGGAAAGGATACCAACCTTTAGATAGCTCAGGGTGCTTGCCAGTTAGCTGGATAGTAACTAGTACTATTTCTGCCTAAAGTAGCTGTTTCTTAACCAGGTCATGATAATCAAAATTCATCTCCTGGATAATGATAAAGCCCATTTGATGGAGATGCACAAAAATGCCTATTCAGAACCAACTAGTGACCAGTTAATCCTAGTTTATTCCTAGAGGCATTCAACTCACAGCAAAAGCATGCTACAGAGAGAGAAAGCTTGTGCATAAGACCTCTCCCAGACCTTGCATTGATTGGCTAAGCAGCTTAAATGCATTTTATAACAGCAAACCACGTACGAAAAACAAGGTCTGGCAAAGTCTGCATTCCAGACTGATTAGCTGGGAGCTGCATTCTATATTGCACTTCAAGCCTTCCCAAATTGTCATTGTCTTACAAAGACATAGATAGCTGTGTACGTTTTCCCCTGGAGGCACACAGCTATGGTTGCCAGCCATGGCAAGGCAAAGGAGGGACAAGGAGGCAGTCATCAGCGACCGTATGACATAATGTCCTGGAGAACCAGGAAGTTGTATCATGCCTCTCTAGAAATTGGCAGAAGCTCTGTGGTAAAAACCATAGAGCTTTTAGTGATTCCTAGAAAGGACTGGCATCACTTCTGAGTTTCAGTGATATCAACCCTCTTGATATCCGAAAGAGATGCCTAGGTTGTTCCTGGAAGTGACATCACACCACTGCTGATAACATTTTCCTCAACTTCCTCCTGCCTGCTGCCAGAGCACTGGCAGGCAATTTGTGCTGGGTATCTCCTGCCCCCAACAGGCATATTGGAACCCTACACCAAACATTTCTGGACTATGTGGTATACACTGGGGAAATGTCCAAAGGAAAAGGTTAAAATAATCACCACCATGCTATCAGTGTGACTCTCTCACTCCCGTCATTAATCTTAATCTTAGAGGAGATATCTGAGGGAGATCCAGTTGGGGACCTCCCAAATCACATCTAGTTTAACCTTCAAATTGTACCCAAAGCAGTGTCAGTTCACTGAACTCTGGTTTTCTTCTTCAATAAACACAGTCCACAATGACTCATAAGTATTCAATCAACAGCAAACGCTGTCTTACATCAGTGCCTGGCCATGCATGTTGTTTATGTTGCTGGGCAAATTCTGTTGAGAGTGTTTGTGAGGTAATATCATTAACCAAACAGAATTGGTAATTCGGTACATTTTGTGTATTCGGTTTGTTTAGTCACTCGCCGTCTCCATTCGCTTGTCAAATTCTTGTGCAAACTTTGGACTCCATTCCTGGTTACAAGCTATTTTTATCAGCATGCTCCATTGCTGAAGATATTTGTTTCAGCCCTAGTCAACGTGAAGTGGAAGCGTTCACATTCAAATGGATTGACATGATAATATCCCTGTGTCTCCTGCGCGGTAACGAAACACTAATAAGTCCTTTCGGCAATGTCATAAAAATAGCCGGCTCACATCTTCTGTTGGGAGGGAGTCACACTGAACTGGATGTTCCAGACCTACCTGAAGTCAGATACCATCCATCTTCTTTCCAACATGATCCAACAGGGGCATTACATCAAAATCACAAAATGTCATAGTCCCCTTGTATACGGCACTGGTCAGACCACACCTGGAGTACTGTGTGCAGTTCTGGAGGCCACACTTCAAGAAGGACGTCGATAAAATTGAAAGGGTACAGAGGAGAGCGACGAAGATGTTCTGGGGCCAAGGGACCAAGCCCTATGAAGATAGGTTGAGGGACTTGGGAATGTTCAGCCTGGAGAAAAGGAGGTTGAGAGGGGACATGATAGCCCTCTTTAAGTATTTGAAAGGTTGTCACTTGGAGGAGGGCAGGATGCTGTTTCTGTTGGCTGCAGAGGAGAGGACACGCAGTAATGGGTTTAAACATCAAGTACAACGATATAGGCTAGATATCAGGAAAAAAATTTTCACAGTCAGAATAGTTCAGCAGTGGAATAGGCTGCCTAAGGAGGTGGTGAGCTCCCCCTCACTGGCAGTCTTCAAGCAAAGGTTGGATGCACACTTTTCTTGGATGCTTTAGGATGCTTAGGGCTGATCCTGCGTTGAGCAGGGGGTTGGACTAGATGGCCTGTATGGCCCCTTCCAACTCTGTGATTCTATGATTGTATCCACATTTGAGGTTTGGAATTTTGATTGCTCAGAAACTAGGCAGTCAATGTGTGAGGTCTTGGGCCTAAATTGGACATGATCCTAATAATGAAAGAAGGTACTAGATGGATGGCAATTGGAGACAACATGGGGGGGGGGGGAATCTTGACTCTCCTTCATATATCAACTCCTGGCATGTGGCCTGGCAAGTGGGTCAGTGGTCATTCACATTATGGGGTTGTTGAGAGAATTCCAGTTGCTGCCACTAAGCAACACTGAAGGAAGAAGAAGAAGTAAGGTCGCAATGATTAATCTTGTCCATGGTGTAGGGTTGCCAGGTGCCACCTTGCTGTCAGTGGTGGAGGGGCATGCTCTGGTAGCTTCCCTGCACAGTTATCCAAATCCAGAAGCGTGTCTGGCATGTTAGAGACATCAGGGGTGATGCTCTGGCTTTTGGGAAAACTCAATGGTAAAAAATTGGCCTTGTACCATAGAGGTCTGCCCAAAGCCCAGAGCATCACATCCCCCAGTAACCCTAGCATGCCAACATCAGCATGTTGGGACTCTCTTCATGGTCCCTTTGAGTGTGTGAGGGGGGGAGGGGAAATAAGACTAGTCCCAAAATTATACCAGGGTCGATTATTTAAAAGTGCTCCATTAAAAAAAAAATCAACTGTCATCTGATGCCACTTTCAACTCTGATGTCGTTTGCCTTTCCCCCTCATCTGCAACTGTTGTCTGACATTCAGGATTCACCACGGAGTCACTCCATTCATCCCCTGGCATATCCAAGAATGGATTCTTTCAGCTTATGCTGAGAAATGTGCACCCACTGCATAGTCTTCTGTGAACAGATGCAGTATCTCTATTGGATTTCCTCCCCTCCCTACCATGGCTGCGTTTCCAAACTTGTCATTGTCATTGAGCACTGCGAAGCCAAGTGAGACATCCCCACCAGGCCTCTCCCTGTCCATACAGGCCTCGTTGGCCCCTGGAGCACTTAAGGGATTGCAGAAAATACCCGTATTCCCTTAAAGTGGATCAATGACAGCCTAACACATGCCAGGCCCAGGAGGGGGCTGGCCTGGTGGCGACCTCATTTGGAACTGGGGATTAGCCCTGCTTCCCTTTGAGTGTCCTCCTGTCTTTTTCCACCTGTGCGGAATTGGCCTAAGTAAAGATGAGCCTTTCTGGCGTACCTCCACTCCACCCCCAGTCATACTAAGAACATGTGTATCACATAGTGGGGGAGTACTGAGAAACACTCCTTGGGGCTGCCCTCATCACTTCCCCCCTCACCTTTCCCTCCCATCTTGCAAATATTTTTAAAAGGGGACACAGTACAATTGGGATCATTTTTTTAAAAAAAACCTACTCAAACCAGAACACACTCATCCAACCAATGAGTGTTCATTGACATTAAGTTTCTGTGCAATGCCTGCCTTTGGCACAGAAGCCAGTGTTTCATTAAGCAAACCTTCAGAATCAAGATTAATGGTACTTGCAGATCTGAGACAGGGGCTGGTTTGGGATAAATTTAGGATCCCCTACTCTTATAATCCTAAGAAAATAGTGAGTGCAGAAAGAACCCAGGTCTCACTTTACAAACAACCCTGGATGTGAAGAGTTCTTTATGGTGGACTTCAGAATGAGGCTTTGACAACAGAAATCAGAAGCACCAGTTAGTACTGAAGTAAAAATTGTAGCCTCCAGTAGCTCAGCTCAAGGGACAATTGTGTACAAACCCTTAGGATGAGCCCTGTCTAATCTAGTCAAAGAGACAGCCAGTGAACCATTTGAAATGGCCTCTATATGGCCACAGTTTTGTCCGCTTCCATATTAAGTTAAACTGAAATTGCAGCCCATGATGGGGAGGACTCAATATATTCTAAACCTCAGCAGTCTTTCAGACTGCTATATTTTTTAAGTGGAACTGACATAAATGGAAGGCTAGCACAAGTAAGATGATGATTCTGGAAATTCCACATCAAAATCCACTAAAAATGTAACAGTGGTTTACCTAATCTGCCACACCAGGCATGAGAGACCGTACAGCGCACCACTCTGTAATCTCCAAGAAAGTAAAACATCAGTATTTATCTGTCAACACTCCTTAATATATAGTCAGCAGAATCAGAAATCGCCCTGCATAAAATAAAACCTGGCAAAGCTCGGGGACTGCTTACCATCTAGCACTTTTCAGAATGTCATGGGATGACATATTATTCTATTTCACAGCAGAAAACTCTGCCAAGAACGAGGAGATTTAGACAGTCACATTACCTCTGATCATATCCATCAGCTAATTAAAACTCCTTGTTAGAAATTCCTTAACACAATGTATGATGTCTAGAGCCCTTTGCTCTGGGCAGGCTCTGATCTCTAGTCAGGATGTAATTCACCGAGTAACCTTGGAGCAGTCACTCAAATCTGGAGTCCTGGAACTCTTGATGTCTAAATACACACACACACATAACCCTGTATACACACTGTTTTTCTCCGTAGTAGAACCAAAAGTGGTCAACGTCATTCCTGCTGTCCCTCTTGTTCTTAAAATACCAACTCTATGAGATGGATTAGGATGAGAAATAGTGAAAGGCCCAAGACCAACTTTTGTGGAAGGTTAGAGAGTAGAATCTGAGTCTCCCAGATCATAGAATCATACAATCATAGAATTTAAAGATTCCTCCAGGGTCATCTAGTCCACCCCTTGCATAATGTAGGAAATTCACAACTACCTGCCCAACCACAGTGACCCCAATTCCATGCCTAGATGATATGCCCTCTAATCTACTATACATATTGTACCTCCCTGATTCTCATCTCATATTAATAATAATAATGTGAACCGAATGGAGCCTCAGGGGAAGGCAGTATATAAATGTAACAAACAAACAAACAAACGTGATACTACTAGTAAAAATAATTTTAAAAATTTAGGCAGATTGTGAGCAGATGGGCAGGAAGGGTTGTGCCAGTGCTTGGCCCTTTTGGCCATTTCTTTCATACCCATGCAATTGCTGATTGCTGGTTTGGGGTTGGGAGGCAAATTTCATCCAGGCCAAACTGCTCAGGATTCTGGTTTTCTGGGGGGGGGGAGGGGAATCGTCTGCGCATGAAATTAGGGTCACTGTGTGTGGGCAGGTAGTTGTGAGTTTCCTGTCTTGTGCATGGGGTTGAACCAGATGATCCTGGAGGTCCCTTTCAACTCCATGGTTCTATAATAACAACAACAAAAACAAAAGCAACAACAACATCAAAAACAGCTTTAATTTTATGTTCTGTCCCAGCCTATAGGCTCAGGGAGGGTAACATCAACATTCGACAGTGCATCCCAAAATTATGGCAAATAAAATCAATTAAATAAATCTAGGTTTTTAAAGTGAATTTAGTCTCCGAGGGGGGCTGAGTCAGTGTGGTGCAGATTTCCTAAATCCTATTTCAGACAGGGAGGCCAGCATTCTGCTGGTGTGAATTCCCTGGCCTCAGCCTGGGCACCTCTTGCAGGCCCTTCTAGGATTGCTTAACATCTCAGAGGCCCTGGTCTCATTGGGAAGAGCATTCCACAAGGCTGGAGCCAAGGCTGATCCCCTGCTCGCTGAGGCACGTTTTCCTTCCTTAAATATCTTCAAATGCATTTGATACCCATGTGCAATAGTTTGGCCTAAGCTCCGTTGTCAGTCATCTGTCTTTTCCCTCCACACCTGTTTCTTTATATTGTGCAGGTCACATCTTAAAAATGAGATTTGTTAGCAAAATGCAAGATTTTTTCCCCTCCATCCCAGCTGTGGACATGTCTTCTAGCCCTGCAGGTCATTTGTTATGTCACACTCCACTGCATGAGCAGCACATTATTATATGCCCTTCAGAGGTCTGGCACATAGTCATCGGCTTGCTGATGGCCACAACAAAAATCATGATTTTGCTCCCGCATTTTACCCTTGAGCGATATGAAACACCCTAAAGCTGAACTTTGAGCCAGATTTTGTTCTCTTTGGTTCTCCATTCTCAGCATACTGTCATTTCTTGAGTTAGGGCATGAGCCATGCCAGATTTAAATGTTGTTTCAGTGTCCTTTCTCCAACTGAAATCAATGAGGCTGAATTATGGTTGGTTGGGGCCTTTAGTTACTCAATCATTTCTCCCAGTGTGAGAATTATTTTGTATTAGGAGACCATAATCTAGACAACTCTGATGAATACAGGGGCTCTTTCACTCACACTCAGAGGGTCCTCTCCTTCATCAGTCCCTTCTATTTCACAAAGATGACCTAGTCCTAATGAGAAATTTCCATTCTTTTATTCATTAATTTCCCCCCAGGCACAAATAATTTACATTTCAAATTAGGGACTGGGACTGAACACTTTAATTGCCCTGATCAGTGATTGACAAACGAAAGTGATAGACATAGTTCTAGCCTTTGAGATCTTAAGAAAAAAAGAAAAAAGAGCTGGGTTCTGTACCCTGCTTTTTACTACTCAAAGGATCTTCAAAATGGCTTACAATTGCCTTCCCTTCCTCTTCCCATACCAGATACCCTTTGAGATAGGTGGGGCTGAGAAATCTCTGGGAGAACTATGACTGGTCCAAGGTCATCCAGCCAGCTGCAGGTGGAGGAGGGGAAGGGAACAACCCAGCTCACCAGATTGGATGCTCTTAACTGCTACACCCAGCTGGCTCTTGAAGGTGCTATTTTGTTCAGCTGCTTCTTGCCAACATGACTACCCACCTGAACCTACCATCTCCATAGACATTCTATCTCTTGCTTATATAGTACCCAGAACATATTTTATAGCTTTCCAGCCTTCCGAAATAAATAAAAAGACAAATGGTCAGTAATCGGGAGACAATCTGGTAGGCGATCCAAAAGAATCATGCCGCAAGACAGAGAATGACGACTACAAGCCGGCATTCAAGAAGTAGTATAGAGACAAATCAGAAAAGCACATTATATTTTCTAACCTTCTCACAAAATAGAAAAAGAGAAACTACACATTTTTTTCTTTGGGATATACTTCCATCCCTAGTCAAAGTCCAATGATTAAAAGAAAGAAAAAAACAAGAACTGTATAACATAACTAAGAGAAATATTCATGATTTTCAGAAGAAAGCATCTAAAATTAATAATTTATAATATTTGTGTACCTTCAGGCATATTTCTACCCCAGGAACATATATCTGATGTATGGTAGATGTTTATCAGGAAGGGTCATTGGGTTATCGTAAATATCCAGTGCATTTTTCTTTTTTTAAAGTGTTGATACTAATATATGATGTTTCTCTCATTTCCACTAATCCCCCTTCCTCATGGACTTGGGAGAGATGCCCCTTCCCAAAGGTGCTAATACTGCTAACACACAAAAAAAGTCCTGTTTGTATCTCTCCAGAACACCATAAAAAGCTGTCCAAGAGTATTTTGTATGAATAACATTAGTGTGCTATTGCCTCTTCCCCAGTGCATGGGCTGGGTGAAAAAAATAACCTCAATGCCCAACAGCAGATTTCTGTTATTGTTTTTCTATGCTGGGTGCTCTTTTTGTTTGCAGGGGAAAAAATGTTAGTGTATTTTACTAGTATTTTAGGGTCACTGTTAATAACTGTACATGTTACATATATAGGTTGCAATGTATAGGTTCAAAGAGGAAAGTTTTCGAATCATTTTCCCCTCTGCTATTTCTACTGTTTTAGCAATATACAGATAGGATAGAAGAAGAAGATGCCGCTTTTCTTTACCCGAAGGAGGCTCAAAGCAGCTTACAGTCACCTTCCCTTTCCTCTCCACACACCAGACACCCTGTGAGGTGGGTGAGGCTGAGAGAGCCCTGATAATTCACCCCAAAGATTTAATGCAGAAAAATACAATTATCTACATAATTATCTACAATTATCTGACTTTCTAAAGTTTCCCAAAACATCAGTTTTAACCATTGGTGAACTCCCATCCTGATTTCTCTCTCTTTTTATCTAATAAGAGAACTAATCAATGTAATTCTAAACAGAATTAAGTTCTAGAAGTTTAGAAGGGAATAGAATAACACTGCTGATTATGAGTGGATGGAAATCTGACATTGTGATTGACTGGTGAACATACCTTTTTGCCAATAACACAAAGCATTAATACAGCTTAGGGGGACTTTGTATCCCACCATAGCAGGAAAGCTCCTACACCACCCACATCATAGAATCATAGAATCATAGAGTTGGAAGGGGCCATACAGGCCATCTAGTCCAACCCCCTGCTCAACGCAGGATCAGCCCTAAGCATCCTAAAGCAATAAACCTCGGCTATCTTTTTCTGCACAGTTCAGCTGCAAGAAAAATTAAAAAGGGAAGATTATGTTCTGCTACTGCCATGCTGTCCGGCATTACATGTCACCATGGCATTCTAGCAACCTCCTAACATTTTAGACCTACAAGTAAAATTAGGTAGGCCAGAAAGGCAAAATCTTCACCAGCACCTGAGAAAGTTGAGAAGGAAAACAATTCCCCATTGTTTCCTTCAAAGCCATGATTGTCTTCCAGTCATAGGAGATGGAGATTTCAGGCCCCTGTGTCCTGGTTGGAGCTTCCCTAATGCTTCAGGCCTAAGTGATGGTCTACCTTGGGGGTCAACCTTATACCAATCCTCCAGTCCCTTTCTCCTCGGCTGGCCATCTCCCTAGCTAGCACAAAAACGGATCCTTAATGGATATGGTCAGGCCAAGAGACATATAAAACTAACCAGAGATGAAAAGGAGCCAGCAAACATTTGCATGCATCTGCTTTGGGTGCCTTTGTAAAATTAGGGTGCATGAATCCAAAGTGACACTTCTTTCCAAACGTGTTACTCCTTCCCTGCTGCTATAGGCAACCTCTTATGAACAATGTGTGCGATGTCAATCAGCATCAACAGAGGTGGCAATCAGAGTTCAGCGCAAGAGAACAACGGGCCAAACTCAGTTCTGCGCATTAGAGGCGATGGAGAACATGCCAGGGTTTTGCTTCTTTCAGAGGGTTCTCAGGAAGAAATGGGATAAGTACAGTTGGGGACAAGGGAAAGCATTGGTATGATTAAAGCCAAGGAAGGTGGAACACCTCGCAAAATGCTGAACTAGGACCATGTTCACAAAGAGGAGGAAAGGAAACGGGATGTGTTTTCAACCGTGACCTCTGCAGCCCGTTCAAAGTCAACTCCATTTTGGTCACAATTCCAGAAGTGGAAAGACCATTATTTCTATATGACTCATGCTAATCCAGTGCAATCAGTGTACACAGGGTTTCACCAGGTAGTGTAAGGAAAAAAGGAGCATTACTGTTTGAAGTCTGATAAACAGAGAGAGGATTGGAAGAACTGCATAGGGTTGTACTGTCAGAGGCACATCATAGGCTGCCTAAGGAGGTGGTGAGCTCCCCCTCACTGGCAGTCTTCAAGCAAAGGTTGGATACACACTTTTCTTGGATGCTTTAGGATGCTTTGGGCTGATCCTGCGTTGAGCCTGTGTGGCCCGTTCCAACTCTATGATTCTATGATTGCAAAGTTGCTGCCCACAAGAGGAGGAACCAGGGCACTAGGTGAGAGAGCATTGGGAGAAACTGGAGAAACTGGAGAAACAGCATTGGGAGAAACAGCCACGGATTGCTACATTTAATTCTTCTTTCATGTGCCTCAGGTTTCAGCCTTGAGCATTACAAAGGGTGGAACAAGAATAACACAGGCCTGTATGTATTCTTTTTCAAAGGTTCATTCCCCCTTGTTGGCGAGAAACTTCTCTAGGGAAAGCTTTTTGTACTTTATCTTTCCTTTTGCATTTTTCCATTCCGTAATGTTCATTTTGCTCTACTGTATTGCCTAAATTAATCTGGCTTCTCTTCTGTTCATTCATAAAATAAACCAATTAAGAGATTTCCCCCCTCATATTTTTGAATGTTGATCTGAACCTTTGTATACACTAGCTAATTCCCTAAGTAGTGAAGTACCCCAAAAACATGCTTGTTCAATGCTAGCAAGGGGACATCTTTGGACATTATATTCCTGACACTAATTTGGGTAAATTGCCATTGCCTTCCTAACAAACCAGGTCTTCCTTTTATTCTCCCATCTAAGTACTAACAATGGCTGACACTAGGGATGAGTACAAACCAGAAAAATACAATTTGGGGTTGAACCACAAACTGAACTAGGAGGTTCGTTGACAAACTGAATCAGTTTGTGGTTCATAGCCACACAATCCCCATGGAAAGGGACCATAGCATGGGCCACCCCACCCTGCACCAGGCCAAGGGACCTTGCAAGGTGGCACAAAGGTGAGGAGAGAGGGGAGGGGGAAGGGAGCAGGGAGTCTGGGTGGAGGGGAAGCATAAGGGAGCAAGGGCAGAGGTTGTGTGGCTCCCGGGGGTGGAGCAGCTGCCCTCCAGGACTCCAATGGCTGGTGAGCAGGCCGCAATGCCAGCACAGTCTCAGTCGCTGCCCTCCAGGCCAGAGGAGGCCTGGGCTCTCCTGAGTGAAGAGGCAAGGATGGAGGGGGATTCTTTGGGCGCATGTTTGTGTGTGTATGTCTGGGGTGGGAGGGACTGGGGATTAGGTTGGGGAAGGAAGAGGGAAGGAGAGAGAGAGAGAGAAAGGGGTGGGGGAAGTGGGGAGGGAAGAGGTTTGCATGTATATATTTGTGTGTATGTGTGTGTGTGTGTGTATATGACAGAGGGAGGAGGAGGGGGAGGAGCATGGTTTAAAGAGCTCCAGAGCAGGAATATGTCCCATGTACCTGTGAGAGCCTTGGTGTCACTACTTTTGTTTATATAATCTTATCCAGTTCCTCTTTGCTAGGCCCCACCGTACATGGCTGTTTTGTACAGAAACGTAATGTTTCTCAAAAAGGCCCATTCTACAGTGATACATTTTATAGGTATGTAGACTCCTGCAAATGTTATATCAAATACATATGATGTTGGAGGACATAAATAGGTCTGATCCTTAGGGCTGATCCTGCGCTGAGCAGGGGGTTGGACTAGATGGCCTGTATGGCCCCTTCCAATTCTATGATTCTTTGATTCTATGATTCTAGGTGTGTTGACTCACTGTGTACCCTACTGTTGCACGTCCTTGGGTCACATTGAAATCCTATCAGCTGATGGCTCCCGGACTATCTGATGGTGCAGAAAGGATGACAGGGACATCTAGTAGATAATTTAAATATTGCTGCCTGTCTTTATTTTACTTACAGTCACTATACTTGAGAAATCAAATGTGGAAGTGGTAAATAAATAATGTATTAATATCCATTAATCATTGTCATCATTACTATAACATTCTAGGGACAGATGGAAAGGGGGAAAGATGCCATGTAGGTTTCCTGAAAGCCCTCTTTTCAGTGCACACAGTATTATTGGGATTGGGCAGCACCCAGTCTAAAACAAATTCCTGTTTGGGGGGGCATGTGATGAAGCAGCCCTCTCCCTATTAGCTTAGCGTTTGTGCTCTATATTTCGAATCTTTATTGTGAACACATAATCATCGGGGTCCAATTACCATGGCCAGACTCAGAAATTTAGTCAAACATAAAGAGAGACCATACAAAGGACTCTGAAAAGAGATCTAAAGAAATGTTTTATTGTTGTGACATGATTCCGTATCAACTTGGGAGTGTAATTTTTTTTAAAAATCTGCTTTACTGTTGGTGTGTGTCTCCATAGCAACACGGAACTGTATATTTAAAAAATAATAATAATTTCAGGATTCGTGGGGATAGAAGTATGATTCCCCAAAACAACCACTGAGAAGGGACTGGTGGCTTGCGTTGATGGACGAACCAAGGAGCAGGGGAAAACCTGTGCATTGTCCATGCTTCTGGCTTCTCCACCACCTTGTCAGCAGGCAAAAAGCCATGATGAGTTGGTGGGATAACGCAGGAGGGGTCTCCCATCAGGAAGTGTGCAAACACACGGTTTATTATCACACATTTGCAAGCAGGACGCAGTGTGAGTTTTATGCCTCCGTGCGGAAATGGTCAGGGTGTCTGATGTGGGGAGAGAAAGGGTATGCAATTGTAAGCTGCTTTTAGATTCCTCCGGATAGTAAAAAAACGGGGTGCAAAAAGCTCTTTGTCTTGTTGTTGTTCCAATGGTCTAGATCAAATGTAGATCCACTTAAGAGATTTTGAAGGTCCCACTTCAGAAGCCCAGTGATGGATATCAAGGTGCCTTTAGCTATTTTTGTAATATTTAAAGATCCAAGACCTCAGCCGCAGCTACTAGAACCCATACCCGGAAGTCAAATGTTATAGGAATTCAGCACAACTTTAGCACACCTTTTGGAAATAATAGGGCCTCCTCATAGCTCAATAAAAACAGCGTATAAAATGTGGAAGGTTTAAAGTGTTCACGAAAAAGATTATAATGGTTACAAAACACAGTCCTATTTGAGCTTTTTCACAGGGCTATAAAACTGGGTTTGAAAGGGGCCTCTTACCAAAAGAGACAGAGAAGTTTTAATATAATCCGGCGGCCTGATCTCTAGAACCCACCGCTTCACAGTTCGCTAGCTTTATCGCAACCTTCCTGTCGAAAGCTGATGCTGCTGAGAAGTGTTTTGTTGGTGTTTTGTTTGTGACACCTTCGTGTAACCATTCATCTTCTCTTCGAGAATGCATTAATGATACAGTCCTAATGGGGGAATCCATCATCTCTGATTATAAGAATCTGTCTGAAAATAAATGAAACCAATTAGCAGTAAAAAAGAGTGCTTGCTGTTGAACAAGGGCAACGTCTTAGAAATATGAACCCTGTCCTTACGGAAACTCATGGCGAATGTGAAATTCCCCAGGTTAGACGAGGCAAATGCTTCCATAAAGTTTTATGTGGGAAAGAGCTCTGGAAAACAGCCCAGATAGTCTAAAAGGGCATGTGCTCAGACCAGAGCTATAACAAGGGCAAGGCATGGGAGACACTTGCTGCAAGCGCACAAATCCTGATGGGGGCAGAAAAATTCTATGAGATATGCATCTGCTCTCCTAAGCTGCCATGCCATCAGGGAATGGGTGCATTGAATGGGTGCGTTGAACCCACTAAGCAGGGGTGGTGGGTCTATCAAGCTCAGCTCCCTGCTGCTTGCCTCCTTAATGGGAAAATTAAACTAAACCAAAAGCCTTACTCAACATAATACCAGTCTAAGGCTTATCATCTGTAAACGCCCTCCTTGATCAATCTTAGTCTTCTTGCCTGCTTGTCTTTTGGGATTTCTACCAAGTGTCTCTCTGCTCTCAAGCTAGATGGTTTTCCTCCCATTCTTCCTTTTCTTGGACAAAACCCATGGCTGCCCAATGCAAAACTGTAGAAAGGCAATGTGGCATATTAAATTAAGGAAGGATTGTCATGGTCAATGAAATTATTGACTAATCAATAATTCGGAAGAGCAGCAGAATCTTCTGTCCAGGGTCCAACTGTAGCATTGGAAAGCAAGTGGAAGGCTGAGTCTATGGGTACTTCGTTTTGTTGTTCAGGCAGCTCCTGGCTTTGTGGAACTTTTGCTGTGCTGCCGTAGAAGGCAAGAGATGTTCAGAGGTGGTTTGCTGTTGCTTGCCTCTGCTTACCAACTTGAGACTTCCTTGGTGGTCTCCCATCTAAATCCTAGCCAGGGTCGATCCTACTTAGCTTCTGACATCTAATGAGATCAGACTAGACTAGGCAATCCAGGTCAGGGCAGTGTTCACTTAAGTCCATGTCATCAGCCTTATGGGAGACCCAGTTACTGTACTTCCACCAAGGAGATGGCTGGCTGAATCAGCAGGCAAGAAGGAAATCTGAGTGGTCATAGTTGTCAAAAACATGTACCGAGCCTGATTACCACGAATCTTCCACAATAGTTCACGTAGGTCAGGGTAGACAAATGGTCATGCTCCATATATCCATGGACTACAATTCCCATGGTACAGTTACTCAAGGTAATTGTAGTCCATGAACATCTGGGGACCCACAGTTTGGCCAATAAGCAATGAGGTATAGAACAGCAACAAAGGGAATAAGAAATTCCCTTCCTGATGCTGGAACTTTGTTTCCTACATTAGGAGTGTTCACCACAATAGTGGACAGTGGGTAGCATATTATTTTGCAAAGAGGTTATCATTTTCTGGCATTCCTGACATTAAATTGGGCCTTCCAATGTTAAGGATACCATTGCGGACTTGAATTGGCCACTGAATTCCTTTTAGCTGTTTGGGCTGGAGGTCAAATAAACTACAAGAACAAGCCCGGAAAGTCCACCTTCAGCTTTATCTTCTCTTTATTCTGTTAGAGAAAAGTTTATTTTTCAAATTAAGCAGATTCTTCCTAATAAGGTTTCAAATGTCCTGTGTAAGACATTTTACACATGGAAAGGGTATATGATATAAAGGTAAAGGTATCCCCTGTGCAAGCACTGAGTCATGTCTGACCCTTGAGGTGACACCCTCTAGCATTTTCTAGGCAGACTCAATACAGGGTGGTTTGCCAGGGCCTTCCCCAGTCATTACCGTTTTACCCCCCAGCAGCAAGCTGGGTACTCATTTTACCGACCTCGGAAGGATGGAAGGTTGAGTCAACCTTGAGCCGGCTGCTGGGATCGAACTCCCAGACTCATGGTCAGAGCTTCAGACAGCATGTCGCTGCCTTACCACCCTGCACCACAGGAGAGTGGAAGAAAGGTACATTTGACATCTGCTATGATTTATATAGAAGCAAATACCAACACGTTAAGAAGACTTCTACAAGTATGGGTGAAGAGTAAGTCAGCATGCAGAGCTTTCTTTAGGCTTGCAAGAGAAGTCCTGCAGAATCCAATGTCTTGCATGTTTCTCCTTGTGGTAAATACATCCCATAATTGTTGCTTCTCAGTAAAAATGGAGTCCCATATGCATGATCTTTGGTCAAAAGAGGTTTATTTGGCAAGAGGCCAGGTCTGAAGTAAACTTCAAGATGTTTCTCATATACACCATTGGAACTGAGGCTATTTGGGGAAGAGAGGGAAGGATGTTACTATGGGGAGGTAAGAGAAACTTGAGGAGAGACCCACATATGTTTCCAATACAAGTGCAAATCCTGTTACGGGAATTGCTGGTGGCAACAATGATGTCATAGAGAAGACCTTGGCAAAGAAAGAACTATCCAGAAGCTCTGCTTCGTCTACAGCTTTAAACAACAGGGATTGATGCCGAGGGAGGGGGAGGGGGGGAGGAAACCTTTGAAAACGAGATTGAATGCAGCTGAAATCCTCTCAGTAGAAACATGCCCACTGGCAACTGCGATGGAAAAATTGCCTCAGAGAGTTTTAATTTTTAAAATAAATAAGTCTAAATGGAGAGCAGGGATTGCGGTAAATGGCATCAGTATCTTAAAGTAGCGTACTTAATGATCCTCAGTGTAACGAAGAGGGAAAGAAAACAAAACCAACACAGTTAGAGGGTAAAGAGGAAATGGGAAAGTAAGCCTCTTGTGTTTTATTGTTGATGGGACCACTGGCCAGTCTTTCTTCCTCCCTCAGTCTCACCAAATCCGTCTCCTTACAACAGCCCCATCCCAGGTGGTTTTTTGTCCATGACCGTTTATGCACTGTGAACTTCACTGCCCCAGCTCCCATGCAGGAGCACAAATCGAGGGCGGCTGAGGTGCACTAGGCCAAATACTCCCCCCTGTGGGTACAGGAAGAGGTGGGGCAACCTGCCATGACTAAAATTCCAGCCTGCAGCCCAGCATGAAACCTCCAGTGCATAAACGGTCCATGTGAGCCCCTTGGTCCCTCACAAAAGTCTTTCAGATGGTCAATGAGGAGACTTCCTTTTCTCATTTTCACCGGTGGGAAACCTGGCTGCAGCCAACCCATTTATAAAGATGATCCCCAAATAAATGCCGGTTGGTTAGTTTGTTCTTTGCTATAACAATAACAGTCATAATGCACCAGATTAGGAGAGCTGCCCTGTGAAACATAAGAAAACAATTTGAGTCTTCTGAGAAGAGGAACAAGGATAGAAGCTTGTGTCAGCTCTTCGGCGTCCTGTTTTGACTTCGGGAGGAAATTAAAAAAAAAAAACATGGAAAGATTTTGGCTGGAAAGAGGCTACAATTTAACCGATGTGGAGATGTTCTCGCAGATCCTCTGCAGTCACTTGGGGAGAGGCAAAAAGGAGATTGGAAATATGTTCCAATTAAGAGAGCCAACTCTGACTGCTTGCCGGGTTTTAATTACTAAAAGACAGCCTGGGATATGTGTGGTGCCAATAATTATAAGGGTGGGGGACAGAACCTGTTCCTGGATTCCAGGACTTCGAGCTGCTGGTAACACAATGGCTTCTGACAAGAACCATCTCCCATACCTATACACATGAGAGACAGCCATTCTCAAGAAAAAAGGGCCATCCCTACAAGTCCTTTTGTACTTCTGAACACCAACACATGAGACTTGAGGAACAATTTATACACCATCAGCTTGGAGAGTACAATAGTTTCCTAGGCGTGACCAACAAATTTGAAACAGGAATGCATGTGACTGGAGAGAAAGAGAAGCTGGTGAGAGGCTTATTTTTTTTTGTAGTGTATTGCTGTATTGCTCTAACCAAGGGTTGAACATATGTACATGAAGCTGCCGTATAATAAATCAAACCATTGGCCAATGAAGGTTGGTATTATCTACTCAGACTGGCAGCTGCTCTCCAAGGTCTCAGGCTGAGGTCTTTCATATCACCTACCCCCTGCAACTGGAGAAGCTAAGGATTGACCTCAGGACCTTCTCCATGCAAAACAGAGCCTCTTCCACTCAGCCACAGCCCCTCCCTGGTTTCTGTTTTTACTCAATGGAGATGTTGGGGGTATGTATCTCTATCTCCTCTGAGTACCTGGGACAGCAGTGGCTTGTGGAGAGAATGACTGAATTAACCACACTACCTTATTTATTTATTTTATTTATAATTGGTTTTATGGATTACATGAAACTTTATGGATTACATTAAATTGATTTCAGGAATAAATGGGGAAAGGAAAAGTCGAGGAGGAGATCTAGTGCTGTAAAGACCATCTCTTCCCATACTGCCCAGTAGACTTGTTTATGGGAGCTTGTTTCATTTCTTTCATTTTTATTATTTATTATTAATCCCCAAAGGAACTATTTGACTATTAGGTTGTTTCAAGTGGTTTTGTTATTGCTTCTTTCATTATTATTGCTCAATTTTCATAATTCTGTTTTGTTATATTTCCCACTGATTTCAGTAAAAGTCCCCTCCCCCCTTCTTATGTCCATACCGTGAGAGGCAGTGTGTCGTGGTGGTAAAGAATGGCAAACTCTAATCTGGAGAACCGGGTTGGATTCTCCACTCCTCCACATGCAGCCAGTTGGGTGAACTTGGGCCAATCAAAGTCCTGTGAGAGCTGTTCTCATACAGCAGTTCTCTCACAGCCCCACCTCCCTCGCAGGGTGTCGGTTGTGGGGAGAGGAAGGGAAGGCGATTGTAAGCTGCTTTGAGACTCCTTTCGGTAGTAAAAGCAGAGTATTAAAATCTCTTCTCTTCCTTTCTATATTGTCATGATTTTCTATCCAGTCTGGACAAGTGTAAGTAGGACTGCTGCATTCCACAAAGACACCAAAATTGTCTGAATCCACACAGATGAAATGAATTGCCCCCAGGTTTAACGTCAAAGTCTATGAGATTCCTAGAGAGATACGGAATCACTTCCAGGTTTTTCCCAGACGTCACATCACATTGCCAGCCCAATGGCCATTACAAATCCCAATCTTGCCACTGCATCAAGTGGTGTCTGGAAATGGAGTGGGGGTGGCACCCTCTCTGAGAGCCAGTTTGGTGTAGTGGTTAGGAGTGCGGACTTCTAATCTGGCATGCCAGGTTCGATTCTGCGCTCCCCCACATGCAGCAAGCTGGGTGACCTTGGGCTCGCCACGGCACTGATAAAACTGTTCTGACAGAGCAGTGATATCAGGGCTCTCTCAGCCTCACCCACCCCACAGGGTGTCTGTTGTGGGGAGAGGAAAGGGAAGGCGACTGTAAGCCGCTTTGAGCCTCCTTCGGGTAGGGAAAAGCGGCATATAAGAACCAACTCTTCTTCTTCTTCTTCTGTGGTATCTACTTTGAGCATGAGCTGTTTATACTTCTCTGTACATTTTTTAAAACAAATATTTTTGTTTAATTGCTGTTTCCCCCTAGGCAGTTATCAGTATTACATAAAATAAATTTTTAAAAAATCATAAAAGACTGAAAACACAATCTGAAATCTAGGTTTTTACCACAGAAGCTGGGGTTTTTTTGCACCCCACTTTTTATTCTCTGAAGGAGTCTCAAAGCAGCTCACAGTCACCTACCCTTCCTCCTCTGAGAGAAAGGGGAGGCTGAGAGAACTCTGAGAGAACTGTGACTGGCCCAAGGTCACCCAGCAGGCTTCAGGTGGAAAAGTGGGGAAGCAAATATGGTTCTTCAGTAGATCTTTGCGCTGCCAAAGCATAGCTAATCAAATCTTCAGTGCCCAAGAAGAAGAAGAAGAAGAAGAAGAAGAAGAAGAAGAAGAAGAAGAAGAAGAAGAAGAAGAAGAAGAAGAAGAAGAAGAATTTGATTTTATACTCTGCTTTTCACTTCCAGGGGGAGTCTCAAAATGGCTTACAGTCGGCTTGTCTTCCTTTCCCCCCAACAGAAACCCTGTGAGGTAGGTGAGGCTGAGAGAGCTCTGAAAGGACTGCTCTGTGGGAACAGCATTATCAGGGCTGTGATGAGCCCAAAGTCACTCAGCTGGCTGCATGTAGAGGAGAGGGGAATCAAACCTGGCTCACCAATTTAGAAGCCACCACTCTTTACCACTACACCACACTGGCTCTCTTATTGTTGATTTTCATGAGTTCTGTTGCCTTAATAGAAATTCCCACTGCTCAGACCTCCTGGCTCTCTGGACTCCAGTGCCTGATTTTGCCCTGCCTTGCCAGCAATAGTTACTGTCTGAATGCACTTGAGTATTTCGGGCAGCAATATTAGCGATGTGTGGAATCTTTTTGACAAATTTCACAAGTCTTCCCATCATTCCTCTGCTCTGCTCTATATTCCTGATATAGTTTATCTGAGCAGGCCTGTCCAAAAGGACACTCAAGACTTTGTGTGAGCTACAGGATGTGTGTAAAACTTTGGGCCAATGAAAATCTGCCTTGGAACTTTTTAACTTACAGAACTGAATATGCCTCTGAACAGGCCAGTTGGCTTCCCTAGGGTTAGCATGCCCTCCCTGGTCACCAGTGGCAGGTATATATAGAGAGATAACTAATATAAATTATTAGTCTGCTCCAAATTATGAATAAATTAGGTGCATTTTGAACTCATGCACCACTTGGACATATATCTATTTATCTAGGGGAACAATCCTAAGCAGATCTACTCAGAAGTAAACCCCATTTTATTCAGTGAGGCTTACTCCCAGGAAAGTTTTCATTCTAGGCCACCAAAATCTGTGCCCATCGCTGGCACATGCCCTGAAAGTGAGGATTTTAACTCCTGGTCTGAACGAAGCTGTTCCGGTTGCCTACATTCAACAGAGACATGGAATTGGAAATGCCACAAAGCTGCTCCTGACACGTCTTTCTTCATGAAGGGATCTGTACTGCTAAATATCCAAGATGCTGCAGACTGGCGTCCAAGTGCAATTGCCACTCCTATCTATCTTGTTTTCCGTGCTCCTTTTGTCAGTTTGTCACAATCCTCTGCTTACCTTGTGAAATCACCAATCATCTGCTTATCTTGTGAAGTCATCTGCTTATCTTGTGAAATCACCAATCATCTGCTTATCTTGTGAAGTCATCTGCTTATCTTGTGAAATCCACAGCATGCTGAGGACTTATGCATTGGTTCAGTGGCAGCATGGGACGTGGCAGCTGGTTGGATGACTGCTAGTGGTACACAGTTTGCTGGGGTTATGTATACTCCAGGCTCCTGGTGGTCCGGTCATAACCTATTAAAATTGTCATCTGCCTAGACGGCATGTGCTGTTTTTATGTCCATCCCCTTTGTGGCATTCACTGAGTTTCTGCAATTCTCTTGCTCTTGAGAACATGATTTGTTATGATTTGGCCCTTTTACTGCCTTGCTAGGATTCTCAGTTGATACCTGCAAACTGACAGGAGGCTGGGCCTTCCTCCACTCCTGATAAGTTCCCCCATTCCCTGCCAGTTGCCTGGAGGGATCTGGTAACCCTACTCCTAGAAGGGGTCTGTAAAACAGTTACTTCACAGAGCTTGTGGGGCATATTTTTGGGTTCTGTCTTATCTGCTTTAATTATATTCTAATGATTTAATAGATTATTCTTTTTGTGTTAGGTTTATAGTTGTTACCTGCTTGGATCCTGACTGTGTTGGGTGAAAGGCACCACATATTAGGGAAATGGGGCCAGAAGTTGCTGTCACTGAGAGGGAAAAAGATCTTGGGGGTCATCGCAGAGAGCTCAATGAAAGTATCAACCCAGTGGGTTGTTGTGGTGAAAAAGGCAAACTCTATCTTAGGGAAGGAGACTGGAAATAAAACAGCTGTATAGATCAATGGCATGGCCTCATTGGTGCAATTCCAGTCACCATATCTCAAAAAGGACATTGCAGAGCTGGAAAAAGTCCAGATGAGGCCAACCAAGATGACGAGGGGTTAAAACACCTTCCTTATGAGGAAAAATTAAAGAGTCTGGGATTTTCCATTTAGAAAAGAAATGTCTAATGGGTTGTATAATAGAGGTTTATAAAATTATAAATGAGGTAGAGACAAGTTGACAAAGAAAATTGCATGGCCATTTTGTGAGGCAGGATGGTGGATGAGATAGACCACAGTTTGACCCAGCAGGGCTCTGCTGTTTTTAGTTTCAAGTAAATATCTGCCGTACATCTTTTATACAGAAATCTGGATAATAGTAAGTGTGAGAGCTTTCCTGTTTTCTTTTGCAAGTAGGGGAATACTTCATATATGTGATAAGGAATCTCCATGTCCTAGCATACTATATCCCGAATGCTGGCAGGGGCTTCTGGGAATTGTAGTCCATGGACATCTGGAGGGCCGCAGTTTGACTACCCCTGCTATATCCCTTGCAGAAGTGAGGAGAACAAAAAAAGCTTTGGATCACAGCAATATAGATAATTGTAACTGAAAACAGAACAATGTGGATCTATAATTAATGGATCATTTGGCATTTCAAGACATTGCAAATGAAGATCAAAGTTGCCAAGACTATTAGAAGATCAAAGGGCAAAAAGCCAAGAGCTGAAAATAAAAAGGTAGTAAGTTAGACTGCTAAGGAGGAGATACTTATCCATGACTATGCAACCTTAGGCAATTAGATGTAATCTTTATAGTAGCAAGATTTGTTTTTATATATTAGATCTTGAATTTGTCATGTATGTGGGGAAACCTAGCCTTTCTCATGGCAAATGAGAACCAATAGGTCAGCAATAGAGGGGCTGCATGTTAATGCATAAGTCAATCATATGATCCAAAACTCATGATCATCAGTGATGAAATCACAGCATGTGAATTCAATCAAGCAGCCAAGTTACCACTAGACAATTATTTGTTTTCTGGTGTGGTGCCCTCTAGGCATGGGTAATTCCGATTAGATAAACTGAAAAGCACCCAAGTCAATGCTTGGACATATCCAAGCTGCACCACCCATCCCTGCATTTAAACAAACTGAATTATCAGCTGATAATAATAGGTTGGCTGTTTGGTGGACACTCTCTTTCCCCCTTCTCAGGCAGCAGAGATGCTCTCCACTGCCTGGGAAGCAGAGCATGTACACAACAACAACACAACAACAACATAAAAAAAACATTTTTTTCAGATTTGGCCACTTAGGGTGCTTTGGTTGTGAAACTGTCCTATTTTTGTGTGTGTTACACATGCCTAGTGGCCTCTGTATTTCAAATAAGCTAAAGAATTTTTTTACAAGGTAAGTTCAAGAATTCATGCAAATGGATCAGAGAAAATTTGAAACTAAACTTGGCTGGGAGGGTGTGTATCAAAAGAGGGAAATGGGGCAAGACTCTCTTCAAAATCTGGCTGCATCCAACTCATTGGTTCATATAATGGCTACTGCCACTTACTCCACATCAGGTTGTGAATCCTGTGTTATTTTCGGCCTACCGGTCGGTGATTCCCAGCTGGACCCTTGAACCAGACAATAGAATAAATGAGGGAGGTTTTTGGTCTCCTCTTGATTGCTCTGGATCTCTTTACCAAAGAATGGCTTAAGACGTCCACTCAATTAAACAATATCTTTTCTCCTTGCAAATGTCATTTCTTCCCCCACAAGCTCACCTTTACCTTTGCTGCTGCCTCCACCTAAGTAACTTGTGCCTCATAGAAAAGTGAAATGGTTGAGGGCTGACAGGAGGTTACGGTTCCCCCCCCCCTTCACATGTGAAGATAAATGGCCTCTCAGTTCAACTTGATACCTCAGTGAGGAGGGTTAATTACAAGCTTTTACAAACATCAAGAGCTCTCCCCCCCTTCCCGCTGAAGCCAAATGGCAAACGTTTCATTTATTTAACAAGTCTAAATACCCTTTCTTCTCAACCTGGGGACATGGCGCAGGATGATTAGCAGAGATAGCAAAAGTGTCAATAGCTGCCAATCATTTTAATTATATTTTAATTAGAACTCTGGGACTTGACTACTTTTGGAGGACTTGACTTCCACGAGGTGGGGGTCTTTTCTTCTTTTGTCTGTAAGGACCAAGACCCCTTCATTTCTCTCTCTCGGTGGGTGTCTTCGATATGACAAAACAAAACCCCAAAGGAATATCAGTCCCCTTCACTAGAACACTAACAACCCGATATTTAATTGCTAAGCTCGGCCTCATTTTTCCTGATTTGGAACAAATGCAATATTAACTGTGTGTTTCTCTCCACATCTCTCAGTGATGTCAACTCGATCTCCAAACTCTAGCTTAAAAACAAAACAAAAAAATCAGTGAGAAGACACAGGTTTAATATTTCAGTAATATCACCGTAGACATCTCATTTCAACTGGTTTGTCACCATCCGAGAGAGAAAAAATCCATGCAAATGACTCCCTAATTGATGAGGGGTCCCATCCTTTGGTCTCCGTCCCAGGTTAATGTCTCGTGCTCCCGAGAGCCGAGAGAATCACAGCGGATCAATCCGGGGCTCTGCTGAAACAGACATATCTATTTTCATGCAACAAAAAAGGGGCAGGGTGGGGTGGGGTGGGGGAGAGGGAGTACAGCTGGTAATAAAGCAATGGATGATGAGGTGCCCTGAAAGTGATTAGGCATGCAGCAAGGAGAGATTTAATTTGGAAGATTGAGAAGTGTGGCTGTAACTACTTGCCTGCCTACACGCTTTATACCGTTGCTCTCTATGACGGAGCCTTTAAATACTTTATAAATGGAAGAAATTAACCGCAGCGCTCCTGAACCGAAAGAACCACCTACACCATTTGAGCATTTCTTCTATTAATAGCGCCGGGCGCATTAGCTGATGAAACGCCGGGATAAATGAGAGAAGAGACAAACGCTTGTCTCTCGTGCCTGCACTGCTGTATGCTAATTGGGAAGGGCCATTGAAAGGATGAGTAGCATTTGAGATCCCAAAAGTTCTTGCAGGAAAGGATGGGGGGTGGGGGTGGCCATACCTCCTCTGGCTAAAGAATCATCTAGTGGGGCTGATAGGGAAGTTAAACAGCAGGGTTGTCAACCTCTAGGGGTGACTGGAGATCTCCTGGCATTAGAACTGACCTCTGAGTGAGAAAGATCCATTCACCTAGAGAAAATAGCCACTTTAGAGGGTAGATTCTATGGCAGTATTGCCCATTGATATCCCTCTCATCTCCAAATCTTGGGCTCTTCAGGCTTCACCCCCCAAATTTCCCAACCTGGAGTTGGCAGCCCTATTAAACAGACCTACAGAGGGGGGAAAGATGATATCTTGGGATGGGTGGCATATAAATCAAATTAATAACAACAACAACAATAATAACAATAACAACAACAACAACAATAATATCCAACTGGCCCCTGTGTTCCTGATTGTTGGCAAAATTTAAGTTTGCACAGATGTGTAAAGCAACAGGTTGCTTAAAAGAATAAAATTGTTTTATTATGAAGAGGAACATCTTTGTATAGAAAGAGGAGAGAGAGAGAGATTATTAGTCTGAATTGTCTAACTCTGTTTTGCTGTTCACTCTGTTTGTTCTGGAGGCAAGCAGGGATGACGTGTTCTCAAAGGAGCAGGAAGTCTCCAAATTGAGCCAAAATATCAGGATGTGCCTGAGCTAATTATGCTAACTTTATACCTCCTCGGATGCCAACCCTGATAAGGCACAAATGATGTGGAAAATGTGGATATATCATGATGCAAACTTGCAGCACAAACTTTTGACACATGTGGGGGTCTACCTGAGAAAGCCATGACTTCCACACATTGTTTGTTTCTTTACAGACCTATGTTCAGTGCATTGCAGTAGTCTAGCCTCGAGATTGCCGTAGCATGGATCCACATGACCAGTTTAATCTGATCAGATGGGAGCCATCTTCTGGGTGAAGTAAAGCTGATATAAAGTTTTGGGGGTTTTGGCCATCGAATTAATGCTGGATCCAGTATGGATTTTAGACAACAAAGTCAGATGTGCAATTTCTGAGGGATCAAATCAAAAACAGCCTCTCCCACTGTGAAGTGGTGCATTCCTCTCTCGTCACCTCAGGATGCCAACATTTCTTTCCCCTGTGGGGATTTTCCACATCATGCCATGTATATCTTCACATGTTGTGGTCCAACTCACTATGTAAGAGTGGAAGTTAGCATGGGAAGACACTTTTCATGTCTCTGAGGTTGAAGTTTAAATTGTGGACAAAATCTGCAAGCTCATGAATGGAAGCTGAAAGAAACCCTGAGGAAAAAGGAAAAGACGGTGCTGGCCACTCAACATTCCATTTTTTAAAGGCATTACCGCAAATGAATAGAAAAGGAAAATGCAGCGTACAAAAAGGGAAGGGGGAATATGTGATAGAATGAAGAAAACAGAGGAAACAGATAGCTGTGAGGTAAACAGACCTTAATTTAAAAGCAACTCAAAGGGAATTTCGTGTTGCTGAAATAAGTGGAGGGAGAAAACCCGACAGAATGGAAACATCCCAAACGTGCTACTTGGATAAAAACCAGAGGTAGAAAGCTTTTGACATGGAAGCAAACAAAGAAGCCAAGGAAAGAAAGTTTCATTGGAAAGCTAGAGGCAGCATATAAATGAAGAGAGAAGGACTGAGACCAGGGTCATAAATTACCTTTGCAGCTTAAGCACAGAACTGTGAACCTGGAAGAAGTAGCAGACTGATTATAAATTACACAGCTTTGGCAAATAAAGATCTTGATCCTATCGCTCCTTTCCCTTTGTGGGAAAGAAGAGGCAGAATTGATCACACTGAGCTGAAAGAGACCACCAAGGGGACTTAGGAAACACACACTAATGATAGATGCTCATCTAATCTCCTCCTCAGTACTTCCAATGAAGGCGCCTCCATCACACTGAAGGAGCATATTCCGTTGTCAGCCTTCATTGTCAGATTGTTGCTGGTTCCCCTTTCCTGTTGCAGACTCAGGGCAGTTCCGCACATTGAAAAAAATAGCGTTACGCCAGCAAAATGGCAAATGCTAAAAAATAACGCACCTCCAGGCATTCCTCACCTACTGGCTCTCTTGCTTTCATCAGCCGCCTTCTTGCACTTCTTAGCACTCCGCATCCCTGCTTGAAATGGTAGAAGAGAGCAATGCGCTTTACACACAACTCTCCTCTGCCTGTCAGTCAAGCCAGGCAGCCAGTCACCTTTCTCCATGTGTTAAAGGGGCGACAATGGTAGTTAATTATTTTTAAGTAAAATTTATCCATTGAAACATCTATGCATCTAATCATAGATGCATAGTGCTTTTTAGAATGTCACCCTTAATGGAATCACAAGCTTTGAATCTTAAAAAAAATAATCTAATTCCTGATTTTGGGGGGGGTGGACTTTAGAGAGGCATGCTTTGTGTTTTAACTGGGGGAACTTAAAAAAAAATTGCCTACACAATTCAATGCCTGTTCATTGCTCCAGGCAGGGGGTTCCCACCAGAACTGAGTAAATGACAATCTAACTGTCTGAGCAAAAAGACTACCATTGCCATGTCCCTCCTGGCAACTGGTGCAGGGGACTTACCAGGAGCAAAAGGGAGGCTATGCCATCATACTGTGGGGTATTTTGCTCACTCCTCACATAACTTGGAAGTGATGTCATCACTTCTGGGATGTTAGGGTGACACTCTGGGGCTTGGCAAAATATGGTAAATTTGGTTTCTACAATAGAGTTTTTGCCCAAATACCAGAGTATCGCTCTGGATATCCTGGATCTGATTATATCTTTTCTGGGTCATGTGGGTAATGATGCTGGATCCTTAAGCAGTAGAATAAATAATCCTCAATCAATTTATGGTGCCTTTTAGGGGTTGGTATGGTCCACCAACTGAAGCTGCCAAGGGTTAACATCCAGGAACCATTACGCATACTGTCCCCTCCTCCAATGACCCACGCATATAGATGACAGGACTGAGATAAAAACAGAACAGGAGAGGGATATGCTTGTTAATTATGCCTGGGACTTTCTCCAGCGGAGTCAAGTTCCCCAGTTCACCCATAGCAAATCCATTGGCATGTGGCCTTTCCTAACAATGGCTCAGCCTTGCTAAAGATATCCATGGCTGTTCCACAGGTGCTTGCTTTTCTGACTCCAAGCCAGCCAGAAGCTGACAATTTAATTGGCTCTGGGGCTACTTTTCACTGGCACCGCGGACAGAAGCATGTTGGTAAAAATAGCCTGTTCCACATGTGTCTATGCACTGGGAGCAGGAAGCACCATGCAAAGGCAAAAGAGGCCCTGGGGGGCAAAGATCAATTTCACGGGGTTAATCCACACTGCCACGTTTGTCTTCTAGGGTTGCCAACTTCAAGGAGACACCTGAAGTCTGGAATCCCAAGTGATCTCCAGACTACAGAACTTCATCTCCCTGGGGGAAACAGCATCTTCCAAGGGTAGAATCAATACCATTATACCGTGCAAAGGTCCCTACCCTACCAAGCCAAGTCCTCTCTAGACTCCATCCCCAAATCTCCAGGATTGTCCCAATACAGAGTTGGCATCCATATGTCTCCCCAATATGCAAATGTGATCAGAGAGATTTGTAATGTTCAGTAGTTTGCTTCAGGTTTTATATTTGTTCCATCTAAACATCTGGAAGAAGTTCTTGACAGAACGGTTTCTCAGTTGAACAGGCTTCCTCAGGAGGTGGTGGGTTCTCCATCTTTGGAGATTTTTAAACAGAGGCTAGATGGAGAGGCTGATTCTGTGAAGGCTCAAGGGGGTGGCAGGTTACAGTAGATGAGCGGTTGGGATGTGAGTGTCCTGCATAGTGCAGTGAGTTGGACAAGATGACCCATGAGGTCCCTTCCAACTCTATTATTCTATGATACTATGATTTTATCTATATCTCCAGATGAGCTGCTAGGAAAAATGCTGCTAAGGAGTCTGACAGGTCTTGGGTTCCTGCATTCCTTTCTCCTGAATAAAGTTACTATTGTTTATTAAAAAGACCTTCAGCATCTCCCTGGATGACTGCAGCATCTTACAAGGCTACTGCAGACTGTGCTCCAAGTGTCAGAACTTTTTCCACCAAAGATCCGTTCACATGTTTAGTTCTGAGGCGATTAAAGTCCTCATTGAGTGGTTTGGTAACTCGTTTAGAAAAAGAAAGCACTGTCTAACTGTCCTGGCTATCAGAACATCGATGGCAAAGCTCACGTTTGAATGTTTCGAGTCTTAAAAGACAGACAAACAAATGGTCTCAATATGCTACGGCTGGAGAAATTGGCTGCTTTGGAGGGTGGACTCCATAGCATTTATAGTCCATTGAGGTTCTTTCACTGCTGCTATGAAGAAAATGCTACCCTGCCAACAAAAGTGAGTCTAGTCAAGGCTATGGTCTTCCCAGTTGCAATGTATGGCTGTGAAAGTTGGGCCATAAGGAAGGCCGAGCGTCAAAGAATTGAGGCTTTTGAACTCTGGTCCTGGAGAAGACTCTTGCGAGTCCCTTGGACTGCAAAGTGAACAAACCAGTCAGTCCTAGAGGAGATCAGCCCTGACTGCTCTTTAGAAGGCCAGATCCTGAAGATGAAACTCAAATACTTTGGCCACCTCATGAGAAGGAAGGACTCCCTGGAGAAGAGCCTAATGCTGGGAGCGATTGAGGGCAAAAGAAGAAGGAGATGACAGAGAATGAGGTGGCTGGATGGAGTCACTGAAGCAGTAGGTGCAAACTTAAATGGACTCCGGGGAATGGTAGAGGACAGGAAGGCCTGGAGGATCATTGTCCATGGGGTCACGATGGGTTGGACATGACTTCGCACCTAACAACAACAACAAATGAAGAAAATGGCTGCTTTGAAAGGTGGACTCCACAACATTATACTTCATTGAGGTCTCTCCGTGCCTCAAATCCTGCCCACTTCTAGCTCCACCCCCAAAGACTCCAGGTACTTCTCAACCTAAAGCAGGGGACCCTATATGAGGTAGAGGTGGCTGAGAAAACCCTAAGAGAAATTCTTGGCAAAATTGAGAGAACTGTGATGGCTGTGTGTGGAGGAGTGGGGGATCAAATTGAGTTCCCCATATTAGAGGCTGCTTCTCTTAACCACTATATCATTATGACTCTCTACAACACATCTAGCATGAAAGGATTATGTAGCACAAGGACATCTATGCTAAAAGCCTTGGGAAGGGTCCTAGGAGTTCAGTGTTGGCACCCAAATCGGTTTATGTAATCTGTGAGTGTGAGTGATCCAACGGGATGAATAGACCCCAAGCCTTAAAAGGAATGGCCTAACATTCAAGCTGAGATGTCACTTTCTGCTCAAGCTATTTTTTCCCATGGGGAGCAAGCCAAAGTGTTGCCATGGGAATGGACTAGCACATTCTGATTGAGACTTGGCCTTCAATTTGGAAAGTCTCTATTCAAGTACTAGGACAGCTATAAGCCCAATATTTCCACATGCTGCAAGCCTCAGTTTGCATGGGCAGGCTTTGTCGCTTACCCATCCTGTGCATGGGAGCCAGCTTGAAGGGATACTAGGGATGCTAGCTTCCCATTAGGGCCTGGGGATCCCCTAGAATTACAGCTCCTCTCCAGACTACAGAGGTCAGCTCACCTGGAGAAAGTGGATGTCTACAGCATTGTACCCTACTGAGGTCTCTGTTGTCTCTAGACTACATCCCAAATCTTCAGGAATTTCCCAACCTGGAGCTGGCAACCATACGACTCCCATCTCCTACAGGTGGCCAGGAAAGATCTGGCAACACCAAGAGATATACCTATACAACCCTGCTAGGAGAGATTAATGCTGAGGAGCTCTGCCTACTCTGACATCAAAGAAAAATGCCTCTGGAAATACTGCATCATTCATTGTACATTTAAAAAAATCATTTTTGAACCTGCTGTTGTCCGCTCAGAGATAGGAGGAGATTAAAGATGGATCAGTCACGGGGACAATGAGTTTTATTTATTCTTCCTATTACTACCCCTCTCAAATTCTACTAGGAATGGAAAATAGAGTTTGCAGACAGGTTTGCGCAACTAGATTTTTTGCCCATATCTATGCTGTTCCTGGCTTTTTTTATCATTCTTTATCTTCGTTCTTACCATTCCTGCGCTCATTGGGCTGAGTACTGAGACAGCTTCTACAATGGAGCTACCAAGACTTGCCTGTTAAGAGAGTGTTTTATTTCCAGAGCAGAAAATACAAGTGTGATAATGCTCAAGCTACGCAATAGGCCTGCTAGATTCCGTGCTGCCTTGGCCACGCTGCAGTAGATCATTCAGATACCATTCATTTTGACTGGTTCTCAGTGCCTGCCTTAAGTACTAATGCGTTTAACTTTCTCTGTTTTCTCCTCCTGGTTCTTTTCCATTTCCCCTAGTCTTTTCAAGAGAGCTCTTCTCACATAGGGTTCCGTAGTCCCATAAGCTTCTTGCAGATGTCCAAACAAAATGTGTTTAGATGTCACTCAGACTGGGGATGTCATCTGAAGAGATCTACTTTGATTCCCACCAAGTCTCAGGCTGTGCAATGAAACCTTGCCACAAATAGGAATAGCAGCACAGAGTAGGGAGAAAAGCATTAAAAATAACCTTCAGCCCCACCTACTCCAAAATCCAGCAGTTGCTCCACTCTATAAAAATGAGCATTCTCAATGGCACAGTGGAAATATTGATGGTCTACTAGACCAGGAGTAGTCAAACTGTGGCCCTCCAGATGTCCATGGACTACAATTCCCATGAATGCTGGCAGGGGCTCATGGGAATTGTAGTCCATGGACATCTGGAGGGCCGCAGTTTGACTACCCCTGTACCCAAGACGATTCAAGATCACAAACATTACAGTTTGCAAAATGTTCAAAGCATACACACATAAAGCTGTCTTATTCTGACACAAACATTAGTCTATCAGTCAGTATTCTGTACCTTCCCCTACCCCCGGCAGCCATTTCCCAAGGTCAGGTGGTGTTAGCCAATGGGCAACAGGGACAACTGCCCCAGGCCCCATGCAGGAGGCCCCACGTGCTCACAGTATTTTCTCTCAACAGAAGAAAAGAAAAAGAAGACGCTCCAACCACAATTACCTATCCCCAGTTCCATGTGCACTTCTGCTTGCCCTGTCTGGGACTCAGAAATTGACCTCAACTGTGCCCACTTAAATCTGCTCTAGCTGAGGCTGCTGCTTGACTTTGCCAGGGGGGCATTCTTTGCTAGACTTTGCCAGGGGGCTGTTGAAGTGAACCCATGGGATGATGGCAGGAATTCTGGGGCCTCATCCTGGACTTTTGCCCAGAGCCTCAGAATCAAGAAGACGTGCCCCTGTCCAGGATCACAGATAGAGATTCCTCACATCATTTAGAATCATAGAGTAGGAAGAGCCATGCAGTCCCTCTAATCTAACCCCCTGTTCAGATGGACATCATTAAAAAAAAACCTTGAAATACTGATGTTCCAAAAAGGTGCACAGAAGTGTCTTAGAAGAATACAAAGAGAAAATAAAGAGAAGTTCTCTTGAAAGAGATAAAGAAAATAAGGCATCCATGGCTATATCTAAAAAAGAGATTAAAAAAAATTAACTTCTCATGCCAATGCTAAAGCTATACCACTCCCGGTTTTGATATGTAGACAAGCTCAATAAAGAGCTGAAATACAAAATGTGAAAGCTTTCCCCACAGAAAGGAATCCTCCTTTTTTACCAGCTGGAAGAAAATAATCTGCGCACCTTTGGACCAAGCAGAAATATTGGTATATTTTGATGCAGAGTGTCTTGATCCCAAAGATTTCTCTCTCCCTCCCCCCATTTTTTAAGAAGTGAGAAATCCAGATTTAGTAACTTTAAAGAGCCTCTTTAATTTACATTTATTTGTGAACGTACTATAAAAGTTTCATTTCTTTGAGCTCAAAGCTTACTAAGGAGAATTGCACTCATAAAAAACTTCGTTCTGTATTTCATTCGTGGGGTGGAGAACCACGGCCATGAATAAGATGTGCATTCTAGATGCAGTCAATCTATGCTGCATTCTATTGGCTGGGATGTGCACTCAAACATACATCTCCCTGCCACCTACCCGTGTGTGGCAACACCTCTTCTGCGTGTGGGTGGAGCAGGATCATGGCCCCTATATGTGCAATAATAAACTGACGGGGGGGAAGGGGGGTCTATAATCTATTTTGCATTTCCTGAAACTTCCAAGTTTAGATGAGCTTCTCATAACATTTATTGATATAAATAGAAATGGGCTTGGGAAACCGGTATATTTGCGACGTGTCGCTGAGCCCGCATAACATGCCTCATGGCTGGATGTGCTACATTAGCTATCTGTGTGTTTGCCTTGATCTTTGACAATACAGGGATTCCAGAAAGGCTGAAACTTTTAATTAGAGACCTGCACAGCCTTCCTTCCTACTTGTGTAATCATTAAATTGATTTTTCCAGTCCATCATGTAATTGTTCCAGCGAAGGAATCCGGCTTCCCACTCTCGTTCTGCTTCGTCAATATTTCCTGTAAAACACAAAATGGGTGGCATTAATCTAAATTTAAATCTCTTTGTACATTAATTGAAAAATAATTCTGATTACCACTGCCATTTCTCTCTAAAGGCACCCCATGCCGAAGTGCCATCCCTTGCCTCTTCCCCCCTTTCACCTAATTTATCGGAAATTCAAAGAGTAACGTTTTATCTCAGGGGTCCTGAGGAAAAAAATCATTTAAAATGAACCATTCTCCTGCCCAACTAATGTTCACTAGGCTTGCATTTTCAGCATTTAGTCCCTTTTTGACATTTACGGAGGAGCTTGCGGATCATGAGGGATGGGCAATTAGCGGACAGGGACCCTGATATAGACCTTCCGCTCGGGAATGCAGCGAATATCCATCACAAAAAGCGGAAATACGATACATTTCACCGTTCGGTCAACGAATCAGAATATGGGGGGGGGGGATGCCTAAACAGTGGTGCAAAAGTGACTCTGGCACTCTGACCACAACATCGCTCTGGATATCAAACAAGAAGCAAGAATGCATCAGCGTTATTTGTGTGGATGAATATGCCGAGCCTTCAAAAAGAGCAAGCAGCATTTGCCTCAGTCATTACTTCTGGAGATGTTATGTATAATGAGGTTTCAAAGCCCGTTCATAAGAACGGGCTTTGAAAGCCCCCCCCCCAGCGCCAAACACACTCAGTGCCCCAGGGAGGCAGTGGGTGCACTCCACGGACGTGGGGAAGACATCCCCGGCCCACTTCCCCCCACTGAGGCTGCGGCTGTCCTGAGGCCCTCCCCCCACAGAGCCTGCCGCTTACCGGATTGTGGCTGACGCTCCCTGTGGGCGGGGCAGGGCGGGGCGTTTTGCGCCTCCCGACTGGCTACAACTCCCGGGTTGCCATGGCCTGTCTGGTTGAGGGCCCAATCGGGAGGTGCAAAGCGGACCGGCCCCGCCCACTCTCCGCCCACAGCAGCCTTAGCAAAATATGTTACCGCTCACTGAGCAGTTAAAGATCTGTGCCACATGAGACATCTGTGCCACCACCACATGAGACAAACATACATTAGTCTCTTCTTCCAAGTACTCACGTCAAGGAAACCAGTGAGTTCCTTCAGAATGTGTCTGTGAGGAAGCAGCCATATACGTGTTGTTTATGTCCCAAGTTTGTTTATCTATTTACATTGGGATTTCTACCCCTCTCCTTCCCACAGGCCAGCTTGGGGAGGCTTGCATCATTTTACAGTCCAGTTTATCTATAAATTAGCATTAAATCAAGAGATTCAAACTTAAAACTTTTGAAATCAAGCATACCAACGGCTTCACCAACATGCAGATTTTGTGTCTATGTGGTTAAGATGTGCTGTAAATATATATATATAATACCCTATATATTATAGAACCAGCATATTGCAGTGGTTAAGAGCGGTGGCTTCTAATCTGATGAGCCGGGTTCGATTCCCTGCTCTTCCACATGCAGCCAGCTGGGTGATCTTGGCCTCATCACAGCCCTGATAGTGCTGTTCTCACAGAGCAGTTCTGTCAGGCCTTTGTCAGCCCCACCTACCTCACAGGGTGCCTGTTGTGGGGAGAAGAAGGGAAGGTGATTGTAAGACACTCTGAGACTCCTTCAGGAAGTGACAAGCAGGATATATAAAACCAACTCTTCTTCTACATATATACTCAGGTTCCTTATCTTTACAGCCTATCTTAACGACAGACACAAAAATGTGTGTTTCTGTGTGTGTTTTCCTTATGTTGTTATATACGTGGTTATATCTTATTATATTCTGAAATGGATAATTGGTGTGTAGCAATTTACCAGTGACCACTAAGAAGGCTTTATAGGTTGAATCACATTTGGTCGGATATTATGGAATTTGTTACAGTCCTTGGAAAGTGATTCAATTTTTTTACATCCTTATGTGTACTGTTATTATCCTGTTTATTATTGTTTTCAACAGAAGGGGAGATACTATATTGAGGTGTGATATATAAAGCTATTTGTTTAATCCTTGTTTGTTGTTTTATATTGCATTAACATTTATGCATAGTGTTGTTTTTTCCATCTGTATTATTTTTAGCATTCTATTCCTTACGGTTCCCTCTTTCTCAACCTCTTGGTTACTAATTCACATACTTTTTATGTAACTATGTACGAAAGATGCCAAATGTCAGCATGACCTGATGGAAGAAGAAGAAGAAGAAGAGATGGTTCTTATATGCCGCTTTTCCCTACCCGAAGGAGGCTCAAAGCGGCTTACAGTCGCCTTCCCTTTCCTCTCCCCACAACAGACACCCTGTGAGGTGGGTGAGGCTGAGAGAGCCCTGAGATTCCTGCTCGGTCAGAACAGTTTTATCAGTGCCGTGGCGAGCCCAAGGTCACCCAGCTGGTTGCATGTGGGGGAGCGCAGAATCGAACCTGGCATGCCAGATTAGAAGTCCGCACTCCTAACCACTACACCAAACTGGCTCTCTGGAGTAGAGGAACAGCTACTTGCACCTGGAAGTGGGTTGTATTCTGGTTAGGACACAACACTATTAATTCTTTTTCTTTGCCTAGGAAAATAAACGTGCCAATGGCACATTGACCCTGTACCTGCAAATACTCCTGACTGGTTTCTGTGCCACACTGAGAAAAACATTCCCATAGAATTGTGGCTGTAGTTAACTGACTAAGGAGGTTCTTTGTGGTTTCCCTACCTGATGACATTGGAGTTGGAACCAAGGATGGGTGTTATTCGGGAAGGAGAGAGACCGGAGTATAAAGCCAAGGAGTTCACCCTCCAAATCAGCCATTTTCTCCAAGGGAACTAATCTCTGTGTTCAGGAGATAGCCTGGGGACTGGTGACCCTATTTATATGATGTGTATAAGTGGTGTGCGTATACATTAGAAAATTATTTATAAAAAATATTATTTGGTCTCACAGGCAGAAATATACTTTTTCCAGTACTTTGATAAGAAACGGGAAGCAGATCCTTGGTATAAAGATAATATAATACCCAAAAAAGTCTTAAAATGGAGCAGCTTTCCCTGAAACTCAGACAGAGACAGATTACCTCACAATGGATGCCATCACTGCAGCTCATGAGCACATATGGGAGAGAACATCGTGCTGAGGCAATTCCTCCTTGAACATGCTAAAAACAGCCTCTGACAGTTGGGAGACATTTGCAGTAAGAGTCAGGAATCCGAGTCTAAAAATGGGATAGGCCATATATGGGCAGGACGTTTCCCTTCATACCACGCTTTCAGAGACGGCAAGGAGGGAATTCCGGTGACAGCCCAAAAAGTATCTCCATCTGCCGAATGACAATTGCATTGAATAGCATATCTATGGGATCAAGATGTAGGCCTCATTGACTCACAGGAGCAGCGAACTGTTTTCAGTACGACCACAACAGACTGAAAACGGACATTTCATGAACTGACAGAACGATGCCTTCAGTTAACTGGGAAACTCAAAGAATTGGGTCATTTTGTATTTCTCACTTGGAATGCAAGAGGTGACTCCAGCTTCACAGATCCTCCAGCATTCCAACAGGGAGGCCTCATAGTCACACCTACTTTATTAAATGTAGGATTTTAAAATTAGAAGAAGAAGAAGAAGATGTTCTTATCTGCTGCTTTTCTCTACCTGAAGGAGGCTCAAAATGGCTTACAGTCGCCTTCCCTTTCCTCTCCCCACAACAGACACCCTGTGGGGTGGGTGAGGCTGAGAGACCCTTGATATTCCTGCTCGGTCAGAACAGTTTTATCAATGTTGTGGCCAGCCCAAAGTCACCCAGCTGGCTGCATGTGGGGGAGCGCAGAATCAAACCTAGCATGCCAGATTAGAACACACTCTTAACCACTACAACAAACTGGCTCTCAAATTAAACCCACTCTCTAACTAGCAGCTAGTTTAGCTATCTAACTCCCTCCCTCCCCTACTCTTCAGCTATCATTTATCGTCCATGCCCATTGACTTTGACAGGTAACTCTGTCAGTGGCATGGAAGGAAGGGGGGGGGAGGCCTGCGAGTGGCAGTGGGAAGCCCATGATTGGTCGCTCTGGCCTAAACCATAGACTTGGTCGAAGAGTACTGCCCTCCAGGCCCTGCGTAACTGTAGTGGTCTTGCCAGAAACTGTAATAGTCCCTGGTCTCAGCTATCAGCTTGCTCCACCAGGCAGATGTCTTTAGGGCCAGGTCAGTGCTGGGGCATTTTTCTCTAGCATACCCCCATGACAGTTATTGGCTCTCCTTCTAGTATTATTTATGTACTAGAAATATAGCCCATTGCAGTCTGAAATGCAATGGGCGCTAGCAGCCCCCAGGAGTGAGAGTGGGTATGGGGGGGGGGACTACCTGCAGTCCTTGCTGGAGTCCTGGGCTTTCGGCGGCGGCGGCCTGACGTTTGAGTCTGGTTGTTATGGGGTTGTTACGTATGAAGGCTGAATTTTACTTTATATGTAAGAGTATGACTTGAAAATTTCTGAGAATATGCCTTGTAAAATTAACTTAAGGGGGGGGGGGGATATGACATAATGAAACTGTGCCTGTTTGTGAAACATTGAAATCTCCTAATAAGTAGAAATCTTCATCTGTCCCAATTCTCTTCTTACCTTGTTCTTTCTGGCATCCACTGTGTTTGCGTGCAGCTGGGAAAGCAGCCAATGCTAAAGAGGTGATTGCAGAACAAATAAGGAACAGACAACAGCTCCCTGCTACTTGGTGGGCAATCTGGTCAAATGCCTCATCAGAAGTTGCTGGAGTCCTGGAGTCACGCCGCCTTGCAGAGAGCCGTTTTAAGAAGGTCTCCGAGCCCCGGGGAAGCCGATCCACGCCCTCCCCAGGGCTCGGAGAGGTTTTTAAAGTGGCAGCACAGTTTAAAGAAGGTCTCCGAGCCCCGGGGAAGCCGATCTACACCTTCCCGGAGTCTCGGAGAGCTTTTTAAGGCGGCAGCAGAGTTTTGAAATGCTCTCCGAGACCCGGGGAAGGCGCGGCTCGGCTTCCCCGGATCTCGGAGAGCTTTTTAAGGCGGCAGCACAGTTTTAAAATGCTCTCCGAGACCCGGGGAAGGCGCGGCTCGGCTTCCCCGGATCTCGGAGAGCTTTTTAAGGCGGCAGCAGAGTTTTGAAAGGCTCTCCGAGACCCGGGGAAGGCGCGGCTCGGCTTCCCCGGATCTCGGAGAGCTTTTTAAGGCGGCAGTAGAGTTTTGAAAGGCTCTCCGAGACCCGGGGAAGGCGCGGCTCGGCTTCCCCGGATCTCGGAGAGCTTTTTAAGGCGGCAGGCAGGGAACCCCCAGCAGCTGACAGGCAGGGAAGAGCGGCTGCCGGGGGCTCCCTCGAGCGACGGCCTGACACGGCGAGAGGCGCTTCGCGCCTCTCACCGCGTCAGGCCGGGAGCAACTGCGAGCCGCGCGGCTCGCAGTTCCTGGGGCTGGGAATCGGAGGGACCAATCGGCAGGCGCTTCGCGCCTGCCGATTGGTCCCTCCGATTGTCTGTCATGAGGAAGGGTCCAATCTGGACCCTTCCTCATCCCGGACTCATCCCGCCCCAGGACCCCTTACTGCTTTATTTAGACCGTGGCGCCCGCGGCGCCACGGGCGGTTTACAGATTTTTAATTGGATTATTTTATACATTCTGTATTTTAATTGCTTCAGTGTTTTAAACTTTTTATGTTCAGTATCTTGTGAACTGTGCCTGGGTAGAAAGGTGGCATGAATGTATTTTAAATAAACAGACAAGCAAATACATAAACTCGAGATATGGGAGTTTCTCCCCTTCCTACACAATCCTTTGGTTCGGAAGAAGCCTATCGATGGGTGCATACACAAACACACATTTTCTTGTGTTACATCCATCGGTCTTCCAGCAGATTTAAATCTGTTACCTCAATTCCCTCTCGTCCAACGTGCAAGAGGATCTCACAAGTGTATTAACTAATGAAGAAGCTTATCTCTCAGTTATGTCACAGAACATTCGGTAATGCACAGTGCGCTTGTACTTCAGCAGCAGCATCCAAACAGATGGTACCTGCAGTGATTATGTCTGTGAGCAATTCCTGATGATCAAAAAGGAACATTTCGTCAAATTCATGATTTACCCACTTTTTTGCATGAAAGGGATCCAGAGTCACACAGGACCTACTCACAGAGATGAGGGGGTGGTTGAAAGAATCCTCCCCCATGTCCTACACAGGATGAGATGTCATGATGAGAGGAATAGCATCTCTCTAACGTCAAATAAGAAACAATTTGTCCGCTGAAGAATGTTATGTTCTATAAAAAGTTATGCATGTATGTGAGAGCCAACTTGGTGTAGTAGTTAAGAGCCTCCAATCTGGAGAACCAGGTTTGATTCCCTGCTCCTCCAAATGTAGCCAACTTGGTGACTTTGGGCCGGTCACAGTTCTCAGAGCTCTCTCAGCCTCACCTTCCTTACAGGATGTCTGTTTTGGGGAGAGGAGGGGTAGGCACTCTGAGTAACCTTTGGGTATTAAAAAGCTGGGCACGAAAACCCAGCTTCTTTTACTTGAAGATGCAGCCAACCAAATCCTGCTTATTTGTAAAGATATTTTTTTTAAAATCTAGAAAATGATAGAGACAAGTTTTTTTAAAGCAAATCTGTAAAACAAATTCAAGCAAAACCATTAAAAAAATTAAGCTGACAATGGTGACCTTGATCCAAGCCTAGTGCCTTCAAAAATGCTTATGCAACTCTACCTCTAATGATGATGGTCTGGTTAATACCTGCAGACAGATTTATCTCCCGCGTGTTTATTCAAGCCATTAAAAATATGGAAGCTGGTAGCTTTCTGCACACAAACAAAATACTTCTTTGCCCAATGAGTAATTGTTGTGGAATTTACTGCCAGTAGATATAGCGAGGGTCACAAGCATAGAGGATTTTAAGAGGAGATGGTACAGAATCATGTACACATTCATCAAGGGCTATTAGTCATGGCAAACCCACGACCATCCCTCACTGGAGACAGCCCACCTGGGACCTTCCGTTTCTGATCTGTGTTGTCGCGTCTTTCTTGCCTGTTTGAAAGGGAACAGAGAGCAGATCAAAGAGAAGCAGCTACTACTGCTGAGTATCTCACATACTCTCTGAATGGTAGAAAGAGAGACAATTGCTAGTATCACACAATGACCTTCAAGCAAGACTTTCAGGTCTTGCTGCTGTTGCACCAGGAACTGCCAAACTTGTACACTTCACTTTTTGTACTTTCTATGGTCAGTTCTTGTATACTAGGACCAGTGTCTAGTTCACTCTGTTTTGCCTTTGGGGGATATTTGGAAAGACCTTTAGAAACAAAATCAGTGTACAAGAATGTACACTATTTTCCACTGTCCATAACCACCTTTCCAAACAGCTAATGATGAGGTAGTTACTCAGTAACAAGTACAACCACGTCTTGATTTCATTCTACTAAGCATTCTAAAAAGTGGTCATTTATTTTTGTTTTGTTTTAAAAGGGCTTATCCTAATTCTGCTTTTCTCAAATTATTTTAAGATCTTACACATCCTGGCCTTAAAAATTCTTCTATCGAGATGCAGGGATCACCTAATGTAAGATTTTACCATGTTCTTCATCACAGCTTAGTGGTAGAGTGTCTCCTTTGCACGAAGAAGGTCCCAAGTTTAACTACTGGTATCTCCCATTTTAAAAGATCAAGTGTTAGATATCATACTTGTCAGAATAGTGGTGGGGGGGTGGGGAGGAAATGAAAAATCACCTACAGGAAGTAAACTGCAAGAAAGAAGAAGAAATGCCTGTAGAAGAGACTCAAATTATAATATCAATAATATGAATGGTCAATAGAGAAAAACAATGAAATCATGTTGCTTCTTATATGTAATTTTGTGTCTTTGATGTTCTCGACAGAGTTCTTTTAGAGAGCTCATTGTTGGTTCCCTAAAGCTGCACTGGAGTGAGTCTGAAATCATTATAAAGGGAAAGCTGTCATTAATTCAAATTCAAAATTGTGGAAAAGAACCAGCATGTTCCATGTTGCCCTTCCTCCAATCTTATACTTCTTGGTCAGGAGGAAAGCCCCACAGAATTTTAGTAGGACATAATTCCAAAGGAATTCTTCTTCTCACTTCCCAGTTTTGATTCTCCTAGAAATGAGATCAGTTGTGGTTCAAATGGGTAGTCGTGTTGGTCTGAAGTAGCACAATAAAATCAGAGTCCAGTATCGCCTTTAAGACCAACAAAGATTTATCCAGGGCGTGAGCTTTCGAGTCCAAGCACTCTTTGTCAGACTGTCTGATGAAGAGCGCTTGCACTCGAAAGATCACGCCCTGAATAAATCTTTGTTGGTCTTAAAGGTGATAGTGGACTTTGATTTTATTGAGATCAGTTGTGTATTTGTTTAGCCCATTTCCATGAAGTTCTCACAGAAGATATTCTTTCCATCCTGATCACAACCCGAGAGGAAACAGCCAACATCATCAGAAGGAGGCTGAGGAGAGCATGTGAAACACGTACAAAACTATAGCATATATAAATTAATAGGTAACCTTCTTTTTAAGTGAAGTTACATGTCTTTCTGGAAGGAGCTCTGGATTTAATTTTATACAAACAGTTCTTATGCTTAAAAAACCTGAAACTGAAATTGAAATTTAGCAGCGACAAAGTGACCTTGTATTAACCAATTTACTGTACATACATACATTTACCACAAAAATTACCTGTCATCTCCAGGACTTCTGGAAAAAATATATCCCAGAATCGGCACTGCTGGGCACGTAATTTTCTATGAATCTTTGAGGCTTCTGTGCTTAATGTTAAGTATTTTTGTTCAGTGAGGGTGAAGACTGGCCATCTTGTCCCATTAATCTGCGTCCCATTGGGTGTTCTAAAGGATTAAAAAGAAGCATTAGTTCCCTCATGGGAAATTACTGGTGAACATCAGTAGTGTAAAATTATTCTGTTGAAAAGTTATTTTATTTCAAAGACGGGTAGGTTTGCATGGAATTACCTCAGTAGTTTTGAAAGTAGGTAGGGATAAATATCAACAACTGAAACTTTAAATGGGATCGTAGCACAAAGTTTAATTAAAAATACAGCAATATGCAGTGGATTTTTAAAAGCTCTAAGAAGAGGGGGGGAAAGACCACACACACACACACAAACCTTAATAAGATCAACTTTCCACAATTCCATGTGATGAACTCCTGAAGAAAATGCAATCTCAAGGAGCACATTCAGTCACTTGGATGGCCCAAAGTACTTCATAAGAATGCTAATACCCAATTTAAATATGTAAGAATATTGTATTGAATTTTTAGATAGAGAGCCCCGCAGAGATGCGCACTCTTACTTATGAAACAAATCAAAGGGGTGTCCCAATTAAGTATGCTGGGTTCCTAATAAGGAAACACAAATCAATTTGTGATGGGAAACAATTAGTGTGAAGTCGTGGACAGTTGCCTCGCTGTCAAGAAAAGCAGCTGGCTAAAGCTGCCCTGATTCACTTCCATGGCTTCATGACCCAAATGCATGGATGGGTTCCACTGAAAAGCATCCTGGCTGAGAGCCATGAGGCCCCCTTCTGTGGATGAAAGAATTTTAGCATGTAGCATTTTATTTCAGATACACGGGATCTGGTTTCAGTGTGGATCTTGCCACTGCTCCACTAAGCAAAGATGGAAGCCTTTCTGTATCCTAGGTTCAAGTGGGTAGCCACGTTGGTCTGAAGCAGCCCAACAAAACACTCTTCTTGCACTGAAAGCTCACGCTTTGAATAAATCTTTGTTGGTCTTAAAGCTGCCACTGGACTCTGATCTTGTTTTGTTTATCCTAAGGAGACTTAATCCAATGGAGCAGCCACACATGCTGGGGGAATGAAATGGTGGTAGAATGGGGTACACTATTTCAGATGAACAAAGTCAGATTTGGATTTTTTTATTTGTTTATTGTATTCATATTTCGACTTTTAGCCCGCCACTCCCGAAAACCTGAATGTTCTGAAATATATATGTTCGGAGAAAACATCTAGCCGCGCTGTTTGTCAGTTTAAATGTATGAATGGAAGGACATTTGGAACACTGAAATCCCTCTCCTCCCATCTGAAGTACAGTTGATTCTATTACTACCTCAATACTCTCCTATCTCCTTGTTCTGCAGGTGTAGACCAGGATTTAGTAATCCTTGAAAGGTTGGTATCACAAGGCTAGTTTGTAAGGAGCCTTCCCACCTAACCATTGCCTGGATAGGAAGGGAGGAAAACAACTGGGTAGGAAAAAACAAAGGACAGGCACCATCGCCTTTGATTCCGGCCCAATTTGGTGTGTAGTGGTTAGGGGTGCGGACTTCTTAAATACTCCGCCTTGGACGGTATAAATTAATTGCTGTATATCAGCATAAATTTAGCATCTTCAACTGCAGTGGTCCCCAACCTTTTTATCACCGGGGACCGGTCAACATTTGACAATTTTACTGAGGCCCGGGGGGGGGTAGTCTTTTGCCAAGGGACATTGCCACCGCCTGAGGCCCTGCTCCACTTGCTTTCCTGCCAGTGCCCCTGACTTCCTGCTGCCCAATGGTGGGCGCTGCCATCAGCAGCTGTGCAGTGCCATGCCGAGGGGGAGCCCCAGCCACGGCAGCCACTGGAGAGCACCAAAGGTGAACCAGCGGCAGAGTGGCAGGGCAGACCCCGAGGCAGCAGCCAGGGAGGAGGATGAGGAGGAGCCCCGGCCCGGTACCGACTGATCTACGGACCAGTACCGGTCCCTGAACCGGGGGTTGGGGACCACTGTTAAATTGGGTATCTAACAATGAGAGGGAAGTTTAGAGTTTTATTAAATTAATTTAATTTCTTTAAAAAAATCAGTTCCTTTTCAGGACAAGACTCTGGATCATTGTGACACAATTTAAAACATGAGGTAGATTTCAAAAAGCAAAGCTTGGGAGAAGCGTGTTTTCTTCTAACTGTTTATATGATGTTCCAAGTAGTATTTAAAGGAACAAGGAGGGGGAAAAAGAGAAAGTCCTGCAAATGTCAAGATAATGTGAATCATTTGGTGTTCTCCCCAGGATTTCCAGCCAGGATAATCAGACATGAAAAACTTGACTTTGAGGGGATTTAAGACTGTTTACAATAGTCGAAGCAGAGGTCAAGATTGGCCATTTGAGGAAAGATCAGAGAACTGCCACTGCTTACTTCAGGGTGCCCCCGCCCCTTTTTCAGCGGCATGACTGTTAATGAATGCTACATTTCGCAGCTGAATGGCCTCAATAAAAGTAAACTGGCTCTGAGGTTCCCGTTAAGCTGAGGAAAATTCTCACTCGCCAGGACACAGTTTGAGACAAATAGTTTGATTTGTACAAGGGCTGGATAGTCGTATCACGATTCTGCAACAACAAAGATGCTGCGGCTAAATGTTTTAAAGGCGTAAACAACCAGCCAATGCTAAAACAAAAAGAACGCCAGCTGTTCTTGCTACAGGCCATTGGCTAGATGCCTAGAATAGCTCTGTGTAGTGACTACCCAGATGTCGCCGTGGAAAGTAACTTTCCCCATTTCAGCTGCAGCCGCGTTTTATGATGGCTCCAAGAACTGGAGAGAGAACTCTGAATACGTATCTGCATATTTTGTCCCCCAGGTCTATTTCAAACTGACCTCAAACACCTTCAAAGACCAGACACGGTCAGAAATGGACATTCAGTCTTGCTAGGTATCGTTACACTTCCCCTTTCCCACAGAAAACCTCACCTGGCTGCCAGACTATATTGGGACATGCTAGGGTTCTGAGTGAAGCCAAGTTTAAGATTCTCTATAGGTAAGGCTTCCAATCCCACAGTCTTAATCCCGAGGAGATCGCACCTGTGCATGAGAAGCACCGATGATGCTGTAATGTCCCTCAGACATTCTAAAAATTCACCGTGACATTCTAGCATCCCCAAAATATTCTATGATTAAACCATAGACATTTAGAAAAATCTAGTGCGTCACCCCAATATCATGATGCCTCTTCCGGTTTGGTGTTAGAAGGGAATTCTTGCTTCCTTTCTCCCACTGTCCTGTGACAGCCAGAGGTCTCCCTAGAGATCTGTCCCCATCTGCATAGCAATCTCCTCCCTCCATAGTTTCTGTCACTATCTAGAAAATTGGGGAGAAAGTGTATGAGATAGAACTCTGTGTGTATTTGCATTTATTAACTTTTGCTGCAGCTGCTCCTGGACAGACAGAGAGCATGCATTGCATATAGCTAGAATGTCTCACTTGGATCTGGGAGACTCCAAGCTGAAAAATCTCCTCTGCCATGGAAATTTTACTAGATGCCCTTGGGATAGTCACACAACCTCAGCCTGACCTACCTCACAGGGTTGTTGTTGTGAGAATAAAATGGAGAAAGAGAAGGTTGCAGGCTGATTTGGATTCTTTCTGGGAAGAAGGGAGGTCTGTGCATTGGGTCAAATAGAGCCTTTGAGTATAAATGAAGTAAATAAAGACAATAATAGCAAACTCCTAGGAAGGCAATAGTAAATATCTTGAGCTCGTAGAAGGTTTAACGTACATTCCTGAAGTCCAGCCATTCAGTTTTTGTCAGAATATCCAATCCGGTTTCCAAAACTCAACATTAAGTTACTCCAGTTCTAGTATTTATCTTAGCCTCAGAGCCAACCGGATGGGGGATTGCTGAAGTCAAGCTATTCCTTTTATATATCCCTTAATCTGATCTGGCATAGTAATTCCTAATGTTCCCCAAAGCCCCCCTCCCATTAACTCTTCTCTGATTAACTTATGGCACCTATTTAATTGTAAGTTTATCTGTGTCTCCTGAGAATAGTGACTTAAGCAGAGCTGACTAGTGCTTCGGTTCAAGATCAGAACACTAATAGCGCTGTCAGAACTCATATAAGCATCGCAGTTCTATGAAATAAATCATGACATCCCAAATTGTCATCTCCAGGTAGGAAGGGGAATTGTGCTTATAGACGCAGATTCTGCTTTGAAGGAAATGATGGAAGGGGCTGTTAGTTTGATATAACATGCCGCCATAAGAGATCTGGGCACTACTTATAGTTTTGGATTTCTAGAGGCTAACTGCTTTAACAAGAAAATTTTAAAATTAAAGAATAAATGGACACCAGAAACCTCGACACTAAAAAAAACCCCAGCGAGAACATTTTAATTTTCCACGTCATTCCCCTGTTGATCTCAGAGTTGCGGTCCTCAAAGTTACTTCCAGGGGAAATTACCCAAGAAGGATGGCTGAACTTGCCTTCATTCACAAGTTCAGAACAATGGAACCTCACCCCAGGCTGTGAAGGAACAGAGGGTTCTTATCTCCCTACAGATCCTACCTTTTTGCCCCAGATGTTTCCCCTCTGCTCTGACCAAAGTGGTTGCGATAGGCATAGTACCTTTACAAGCCTGCTTTGTAACACCCCTCCCACTTTCTGAATGGGATAAAAAGATTCGGATCTCCATTGCTTCTTGTGTCTTATGAATGGAGCTTTGACTCTTAAAAGTCCATACTCTGAAAACCTAGATGGTCTTGAAGTTGCCTCTGGACTATAATCTATCTGCCTCAACAAATAAGATAAAAAACCTACCAACTTTCCAGATTCATGCAGAGATAGACAGCCTAACCAAGGTTAGATTCTGCAACATCCAATTATTTTCCCCTAATCCTTCCCACATAATTTATGTCTGGGACTTTTCAACTGTAAGTCTCTGATTAGGATGTATTTTATTTTGGAATACAGTACTCATTTACTTGTATATTTATACCCACTGGCCCAGGCTAGTACAATCTCATCAGATCTCAGAAGCTTAGTGACAGTTTTGTAGTGAGAAATTCCTAAACATTTACAGGACTTTTGTTCAATTTGGCTGTTTGGGCCTTTTAAATATAACAGCTCAGCAGGATGGGTCCCCTGCAAGCCATTCCACCCATCTGTTACCCCCCTCCCCCCACTTCCAATTGGGGGAAAGGAAAACAAATTGTTGAAATAGCTGCCTAGCCAAGCCTGAAGGGTCCACTCATCAACTGTTAGGATTAAAGCTCTCACAGCCATTTCAGCCTAACAGAGAGGTGCACTCATCACTGTTAGACTGAAATGTCTGCGAGCCATTCCACTGGCTGGTTCCTCTCCCCTGCACTTGAAAGCAGGGAGAAACCAAACACACTGGTGAAATGGCTGCTAGCCATTTAAACCTAACAGCTTGGTGGATCTGCCCATCAGCTGTTAGATTTAAATGACTATGAGCCATATTAAACATGTCTGTTTCACTCTGCCCCACCTTGAAGCAGGATACTAGGAAGGGTGGAATCAGGAGACGGAGATCAATATGAATGTGATTCCATAGCGTCCAGTCTATGAAGCTGCCATTTTCTCCTGTGGAATGGAATCCTTTTATTCGAATAGAAATCAGAATAACTTTGGACACTTAAATCTGTGGAGTGGAAAGCTTTCCCCACACAATACCACAAATCTGTGCAGAAATACTGATTTTGTTGTTGTTGTTCAACCTACAGTTTTGCACCTAGTTGTATCTACCAAGATGCCATTTTGTGACTGGTGACTTTCAATGCCCTGGCCAGGGGGGGGGGTACTAGGTACCAATTGATGCAAAAACAGGTTAATGACAGGTTCATAATGCTCTAACATTAATAATTCTATTGAATTTCTTGGACCACTGCGCAAAAAGAATGACCACAGAAGCATTCCACATAGGAAACAAGCATAAAAGAATGTTGGACTTGAAAGATATCATGAAAGCTGTCAAGGTTCCTGATTTAAACTTTGATTGCAGAATTTGAAACCCACCATAGTATCCATGGCTCCGGATGAGATCCAGTTGATATTTATTGTCTATCTGCACCCTTGTTTTCATCCTGAATTTTATAAAAAAATCAGTTTTGAAACAGGAATGTAAAATCATCTCTCAGTATTGTGTTTTCCTTCCAGATGGGTTAGATAGGGAGCCACATTAAAAATGGCACGTATTTGTACTGAATGTGTGCTGCATTCATGCAGGGTCATGTCCCACCCAACTGCATGGATCTTGCTCAGATTTTATTAGTTAGAAAATTAGCCTGGAGTTATGCTTGTTTTCTATCAATAGAAGACATTTGGGACACTGAAAACTCCAAAGAGACAGTAGAGCTGTATCCAAATAATGTTTTTTTTTTCTTTTTAGGAAATGTTACAAGTGTAGCAGCAACTGCTTATTAGACACTATTTCGTAGAAATTATTTCACCAGCTGCCACTAGAAATCTCTGTGCAGAGGCTTATGTAGATATATGGGATTCCTGAGTAAGTAGACATTTTAATTAATTAATGTTTATAGAGTATATTATAGTTCACAGAACTTTATGGGTTTTCCTGCCTCAGGAGTTAGCATATGTTTCAATGGATTTCCTTGGCTATGGTTGACTTTTTAGACAAGACCAGTGAGGCTCTTTTAAACTTCAGTTTAGTGAATTTTTGTTGTGCCCCTCGAGCCATGTGTGAATAAGAAAGGTTTAATTTTGGAGCCAAACAAAAAGTTTAACATGATTAAATGATGAGGAAAAGTTTCACTCTGACGCTGCGGAAGAGTTTTTCTTTATTATATTGAGGAAATATGATATCCAACTTTAATATCCTTTCTTACTTATTTTACTGAATATAATCATCATAAGAGTTCAGAAGAACAACTGTTTTGTCTACTTCGTACTTGTAAACTGAGAAAGAATCTCTCAGAACAGGACAACATCTGGATTGCTGTCGATTCGTTCATCTTTGTAACCTTTGGAATGTGAATTGCCATTCCTCAGTCACTGTAATCTTTGCATTATGTTTATTTCTTGGTATTGTGCATTCTTTGGCAAGTATTATAATAATAATGCTTAATATATTCCGTGTTTTTATCAACACTGGCTCTTCCTTTCTATTAGCCATGAATGCCATAAGAATGTGTTCACTATCCACAGACTTCTGTGGATTCATCTTTTACACTTTTCATTAAAAAAATAAAACAAAACATGAATTTAGAGGAAACTTTTGTAGAACGGCAGTTCTAGAGTCAAAATGAACTTATTGTCCATTATTGGTTTCTCACAAATAAAAGTAATATGACCAGAAAAACTGGTTGGTTATTACAAGCAAGAATTACTTCATAAAATATGAGCATCAACAAAACTCTACTTATTTTTAAAATTCTCACTGAAGGCATTTAGTCTATATTTTTAAAGAGCCAGTTTGGTGTAGTGGTTAGGAGTGCAGACTTCTAATCTGGCATGCCAGGTTCGATTCTGCGCTCCCCCACATGCAACCAGCTGGGCGACCTTGGGCTCACCATGGCACTGATAAAACTGTTCTGACCGAGCAGTAATATCAGGGCTCTCTCAGCTTCACCCACCTCACAGGGTGTCTGTTGTGGGGAGAGGAAAGGGAAGGTGATTGTAAGCCGCTTTGAGCCTCCTTCGGGTAGGGAAAAGCGGCATATAAGAACCAACTCTTCTTCTTCTTCAACACTCTCATTCTTAAAGAGCACATATAATTAGGGAAACTGGAGTGAACTGTTCAGTAACATAAAAAGAAGCTTCGATCCTAGATCCATCCCAGTCAGGTTTCCATCCTGGCCATGGGGTAAAGTCAGCGCTAGCTGCCCTGATGGATGACCGGGGCAGGTCAGCGCTGCTTGATTATTAGACCTCTCAGCAGCATTCAACACAGTCAATCATGAGCTTCTAGCTCACCACCTAGCCAGTTCCGAAACCAGAGGAACTGTCCTTCAATGGCTGTTCTCCTTCCTCCGGGATCATGGACAGAGAGTACATCAAGAGAGAGCACTTCAAGGTATCACCAACTGGCATGTGGGGTCCCGATATGGAAATGGAGAGGGGAGGGTGGGTGCTAGGGTGGGCACAATGCTACTGAGACTGTCACACATTTCCCCCTTCAGACGAGTTTGCCCCTGTTTGCACCCTGATTTGCAGCGTGACCAGAAAGGGAAATTGTTTTTTGGCAATTTCCTTCATTGCAGAGCAAACTGGTCAAAAGCTTACACCAACTCCTGCAGAGCTGCAGGTTGCTGCCAACGTTGTGTGGAAGCAGCCCTAAAATCTGCAAACAATCGGAGGCTGTCCAGGGGCCAATTCCTCGTGTGGAATCAGTCACAACCTATTCATATGAATCTGATTACTCTTCAGCCTGCATTTCTTTATAAGTCATCTTTAAAGCAACTTTTGGGTGTTGCTTAACTCCTCAGAAAAGCACATAAAATGGTAATAAAAATCAAATGGCTTCCCCCCCCCCCTTTCCTTCATGACTTTGGAAAAATATGTTTTGAACCTTCGTTCATCACTTTGACATCTTTATTCTTAGAGCGTTGTACATTTTATAACACCTACTAAAAACATTATAGTGTGACAACATGGCTGGACTGCTTATTCATTTAAAAGTTGTACTAAAGTAGGCGCTGGCTGGGGTGGCATCCATGTTACTGGGGTGGCATTACCAATAGTTCCCTGACATTCCTGTCTATTTTGAATCAATTCCATTTTGATCAAAAGAGAAATTAAAAGAAAGAGAAGGGGTAGGAAGCTCACACTGATTCTGTGAACGTAGGCAGATTGTAAGTGGGTGGGCAGAAGGGACTGTGTTGCTGCTTGGCTCCTCTGGACCTTTCTTGCATACCCAGGGAAATGCCAACACCATTTTTGTATTGGGAAGTGGATTTCATAGAATCATAGAATCATAGCGTTGGAAGGAGCAATACAGGCCATCTAGTCCAACCCCCTGCTCAATGCAGGATCAGCCCAAAGCATCCTAAAGCATCCAAGAAAAGTGTGTATCCAACCTTTGCTTGAAGACTCCCAGTGAGGGGGAGCTCACCACCTCCTTAGGCAGCCTATTCCACTGCTGAACTACTCTGACAGTGAATTTTTTTCCCCTGATATCTAGCCTATATCGTTGTACTTGTAGTTTTAACCCATTACTGCGTGTCCTCTCCTCTGCAGCCAACGGGAACAGCATCCTGCCCTCCTCCAAATTACAACCTTTCAAATGCTTAAAGAGGGCTATCATGTCCCCTCTCTTCCAGGCCAAGACCATCCAGGGATTCTGGTTTGGGGGGAGGCATCATCTGAACCTGGAATTGGGGTCACTGTGGGTGGGCAGGTAGCTGTGAATTTCCTGCATCCTGCAGAGTGTTGGACTCGATGACCCAGGAGGTACCTTCCAACTCTATGATTTTATGAAAAGTTCAAAATCGTTGCAAGCCAACAATGTCTTCTCAGACCTACCTAGCCTCTTGCTCCACGTGGCATTTAATATCAAAAGAACTGCAAGAGCTGAAGTTACAAATAGTGCATAGAGATATAACAGAAAACCAGAAAGAGCAATCAAAGAGGAATCCTTCTTTGAAAAAGAAAAAAACAATCATAGAATCATAGAGTTGGAAGGGGCCATACAGGCCATCTAGTCCAACCCCCTGCTCAACGCAGGATCAACCCAAAGCATCCTAAAGCATCCAAGAAAAGTGTGCATTCAAGCTTTGCTTGAAGACTGCCAGTGAGGGGGAGCTCACCACCTCCTTAGGCAGCCTATTCCACTGCTGAACTACTCTGACTGTGAATTTTTTTCCCCTGATATCAAGCCTATATCGTTGTACTTGAAGTTTAAACCCATTACTGCGTGTCCTCTCCTCTGCAGCCAACAATAATAACAGATATCCATTATTATATCAAGAAACAGTGAATTTTGGAAAACAAAATTCCATTCCACATAACAATGCTACTACCAACAGCGACTCTATAAGCATTCACTGGCTCAAGTGTATGGCATTATTAGGAACAGACATGACCTATTTAGTTTTAGACTATAGTTTGAGAACCAGAGGTGTCTTTTGCTGTGCATACAGGGTGAAAGCTAATCTGGCTCTTTGATAATGTTAGTACTATCTAGCAGCAAATCTTAAAGTTACGGAAGATGAGCATAAGAATGAACTCATGAAACGACCTTATATGGAGTCAGATCATCTATCGAGGTCAGTATTGTCTACTCTGATTGGCAGCTCCGGTCAAAGTCTTTCACATCACCTATTGCCTGATCCTTTGAATGGGAGATGTTGAGAACTGAACCTAGGACCTTCTGCATGCAAATCAGTGTCTGCTGAGCCATGAGGCCTCTATTCATTTAGAACAGCTCCAACATATCATGCAACTACATTGGAAATCAGTGGTATTTTTTAAAATTCAGTTCAATTGGGTAGTGAGAGGTCCAGCTCAATGCTCTGCCATGCTGAACCTCATGTTTCAGAGCAAGATTAGCCTCTTGATGAAGTGGTTAGGAACGCATACTTCTAATCTGGTGAGCTGGGGTTGATTCCCTGCTCGTCCTCCACCTGCAGCCGGCTGGGTGACCTTGGGCTCGCCACAGCACTGATAAAGCTGTTCTGACTGAGCAAAAATATAAAGGTTCTCTCAGTCTCATCTACCTCTCAGGGTGTCTGTTGTGGGGAGAGGAAAGAGGTGGTGATTGTAAGCTGCTTTGAGACTCCTTTGGGTAGAGAAAAGTGGCTTAAAAGACCCTATTCTTCTTCTTCTTCCTCCTCTGGGTTTCATTGCATGTCCTAATTCAAACAAGTGAAGGTAGTATAACAGTGCTATTTGTAGACTTGTAGACTTTTCTACCAGGTCCAGAGGGCACTCATAATTGGTTTGGAGTCGAGCACGTTTCTGATGATTCCATCCTAGCCTTTCAAACCACAGCTAGCTGTGCAAAGCAGTCAATCATTCAGAGCATGCCAGGAAGTATTTGCTGCATTCCTGAAGCATATGTATCCAGATGTCTCCCATAATTTCTAAAGGCCAGGATATACGATCCATGCCTACTTCCTTCTATTCGTTTGTCACAGCATGACAACAGCTAAGCAAGTAACCTCGCTTCGTGTTCCAAGGCTTGGTGTGATTCCCAGAAGAGCGACAAAGCAGAATTCGGATTGTGACAGTCATTTCCCTACACAGCATCACACAAATGCCACCAACCTTGGTGTTAACCATGAAGATATTGCCTATTTTTAAGTAGCAAACAAACCATCAATGCGAACAGATTGGGAGAGAAAATGGACATCATGAGCAGGGCAATGTCAGTTTTTGAACTTAATATTTACAATCCTATCAGTTACCCAGAGAAGATTCTGAGGCATTGGGAGGTTTGTCGGAGGACGAAGCCGAAAAGAAGCTACCTGAGATAGGGCTGCCAGCTTTCAGGTGGTGGTCGGAGATCTCCTAAGATTACAACTGATCTTCAGGAAACAGAGATCAGTTCACCTGGAGAAAATGGCCACTTTGGAAGGTGGAATTTATGGCATTATACCCCAGTGAAGTCCATCCCCTCCTCAAATCCAGTCATCTCAGGCTCTATTCCCTAAATCTCCAGGTATTTTCTAATCCGGAGTTGGCAACCCTATACTTGAGATCAAAGATGAGCTGTTGCTGGATGAACAAGCTATGGCACCAACTACACCAATAGTGTGGCTTTTATTAGTGGCTTTACTTCTAATTTTTTATTAGCTGACATATGCCATGTGTGTTGTATAACTAGGAGATCGGAGAATTGTCCAGTAATTTGGAGGTGATTGTCCATGGCCTGCCTCTGTGCAATGACCCCTAGTGTTTCTTGAAGGTTTCCCATCCAACTAGTAGCCAGGACTGATCTTGCTTATCTCCCAAGATCACAAATGATGGGTCTTGCTTAGGCTACCCAGGTGAGGGCTAGAAAGACAAGCATTTGTGGAATGTCTCCTCTTTGATTTCCTCCCAAGTTAGCCAATGAAAAGTCGTTTGAAACAACAGGATTATAGTAGGCGTCTCTTCAGAGTCAATAAAATGGGAACCTGCCACACGCTCACTTCTATGAATGATCGGATTACATGTGAAGTCACTCTCACTATTATTTGGGGTCCATTGATGTGTGATTTGGTATAATGAGTTCTCTCCTTAGATTTCCTTTAGATTCAGAATGGTTCTCCATTTCTGCTAGTCATTTATCATCTCATCAAAGGATTTGAAGGATTCCATGTGCAATGCCATTTCCCCCCCTGAACTTAATGCATTTCCCCCCCTGAACTTAATGCACCCGAAAGACTTTATTCAGGGCTTTCATACCAATAGGCTTAAAATAAAAGGTGACAGAAATATTTCACTTGGCGCTTTCATATATTATTCATAATGCCATTTGGATCAGTGAGGGTGGAGATTTACAAAGGGGGAGAAAGCCAAAGAGTTAGATTATCAGCTTTTTGTTTTGCCATCTGATTCTCCCTCAGTCCCTTTCTGCAATGCCTCTGCTTCATTTGGGATGGGAGCCTGGCTCAGCAGTAGAACATCTGCTTATTTATTTTATGTACAAAATCTGTACTCCACCTTTCCTTCCTTACAAGGTCCACCGAGGCTGCTAAGGATTTTAAAAATGCATGACAAGTTCAAGTTTTTAACCCACTCAAATCAACCCACCTCCAAAGCACACGTCATTAAAACGTATGGAAAACATAAACAAATTGATAGATTCAAGTGGGTAGCCCTGTTGGTCTGAAGCAGCACAAAACAAAATCACTCCAAAGCTCACGCCTCGAATAAATCTTTGTTGGTCTTAAAGGTGCCACTGGACTCTGATAAACAAATTGGTTAGGGAGGAAATTAGAGAGAGCAAAAACAAATCCCTCTTGCAGAAGAGGAAGAGCTCAGGGGAAGAAAGACTGCAGATCTAGCCCACGAGCACCGGCATCTTTATGACGGCTGTTTTTATGATGAATGTATTATGTTTTAATGGGATTTTATGGGTTATGCTGTTTTATGGTTTTATTTTGTAAGCCACCTCGAGGCGACTTTGTTGAGAGAGGTGGGGTATAAATTCAAAAAATAAAAAGACAGTCCCCAGTACTGGATACATGTTAATTAGCAGAAGCTATGCACAGGGAGCAATTGTGGGACAGCGAGCGTGGGGTTTTTTAAGAAGCCTCGTGCTCAAAGCCCATCCCTTTCCCGCTTCTGTGAGCTAAGCATGACCCACCCACCCTCCCTGTATGGATTACTGTTTGTATGATTGTTTTGGATGGTTTATTGTGATTACTGAAGTTTTATTGTCACAGCTGGTGGAGATGCACAAGGAGAGGAGCCTGCTTAGGTTGAAGGAGGTGGGTCACGGGAACCTGACTCCACGAAAGAGGGGCCTTCATTGAGGTGGCCAAACTGCGAGCTAAGCCGACCCTGGTGGGGGAAGGTGACATGGCTCGCAGGGCGGGATGGCTCAGGGCGGGCCAAAGAAGCTTTATGCCTTCATCAGCACCCCAGGTTGGACATCTCCCTTGGGAAGACGCCCATCAACTAAGTTCAGGGCCTGCCTGATGTAATGCGGATTGCCTGAGGCGATGGGTAAGGGAGCATGGTCGGCTGACCACAACAAATGATGGCTCCTTCTCCTTGTTTGGCCAACATTCCATGTTATATGTTAATAAAGCTGTGGCCAGTTTGAAAGCCATACAAGTCTCCATGTCATCTGTGAGCCAAAATGCCCAAGCCTGCAAGTCAATAAACTTGTTTAATTCAGAACCTGGGATTGTATGTATTCATTTTGGGCCTCAGAGACAAAGCAAATTCCAAGATACATTTGAAACATTTGTAGAAATAAACTTAGAAGAATTTGTTAATGGGTTCTGCTAACCCCGCCATTGTTGCCGAGTTCTCTCTCTAGCTAAATTGGAAATCTGGAGAAACCCTGACTGTTTTGAAGGGAACCAAATGTGTTTTCATGACCAGAATAATTTCTCAGAAGTTCCACATGCCTCTAATTACCATATGAACAAAATTACCCCTTGCCCCTTCTTTTACATGTCTAGGCCCCCCAATAAGCAAATATATGCAAATTTGCTTCATCTGTTTAAGGTATTACCCTTTGGGGGCTTGAAAATAGAGTTCTTTGGCATGTGTTTTAAATGCAAAGCAAACCTAGCCTTGAACCATGTGCTGTTTCTTTCCTGTTATTGTTCTCAAGTAAATCTGATATGTTCATACTCCACACTGAGTCTCTGGCTCAGAGAATTAATTCATTTAACCATTGGCATTCAGTTCTCTGCGCAAATTAATGTGGAACTGAGGAGTAAATACAGCTCTCCCAGACTGCAATACATTAACAGTGCAACGTTAACCAGTTCCAACCCTTTGAAGCCTATCGAAGTCAACAGGTTTGAAAGGGCATAACTCTGCTCAGGACCTTACTGGAAAACTGCGAAACCAATCAAGATGAGTAACCATGTTGGTCTGTCTATAGAAGTAGAAAAGAGCAAGATTCCCATGGCACCTTTAACAAAATTTGTGCCAGGCAATGAGCTTTTGTGAGTCACTGGGTAAATTTGGTTAGTCTTTAAGGTACTATTGGAGTCTTGCTCTTTTCCACTGCAAATATAATTAAAAGTAGGACACGGTCTGCCTCAAATGGCATCTGGAACGTCTCCAAATAGCAACTGGAAGCATTAAAAATGTGCAACACCATCCTGAAAAAACACACACCCTATTAAACTCATGGAGTTGAGTGACTTTGTTGAGGATTGCACTGTTTGACTTCTGTGTTGCTGAACATGGGCAATTGCAAGATTTCTTTTCCCCTCTGCCCCTAAATTGTGCAAAGAAAATGTGCACCCTTGAATATGGATACTCAAAACAAACCTGAGGCCTTCTTTGATCCTGTTCTGGCTCCCACTTGACATCTATGAACCTGAGGACTGAAGCATCCGGCTTTCCTAATGTCTAGACATGCTTAATAAGATTCAAGCTACCCCATCTAGATTCCAACTAGGTGACAACAACCTGAGCTCCAACTCTATCAGTGTACTCAGTGCCAAACACCATTCATAGCAGGAAATGAAATTGTTCTGTATTCCCTGATCTATCATCACTAAGCAACCAAAAAACCAACACAAACAAACACCATGGCTAGATTCAAATGGGTCGCCGTGTTGGTCTGAAGTAGCACAATAGAATCAGAGTCCAGTAGCACCTTTAAGACCAACAAAGATTTATTCAGGGCGTGAGCTTTCGAGTGCAAGCACTTAGTCTGACGAAGAGTGGTTGCACTCGAAAGCTTACACCCTGAATAAATCTTTGCTGGTCTTAAAGGTGATACTGGCCTCAAACCCCATAGATGTGTCCATTAAGTTTAGCTGTCCAACAGCAGCTTTATGTATAGTAATTCTCTAAGGATGCTCACATCTAGTTAGCATCTGTGTGAAACAGGGAGCTAGATTAGAGGGACCATTGGTCTGATCCAGCAGGAATCAGCTTCTGTTCTAGTGTTCCGAAGTTGTCAAATAAAAAACTGCAGGCTCAGTCCGTCACATCAGTGGTACCCAACATTTTAATCACCAGGGACCACTCAACGCCGGGGACCACTCACCGGGGACCACTCAACGCCTTTTACTGAGGCCCGGTGGGGGGGGGTAGTTTACTCCTCTACTCTTAACCACTGCCCTAACGCTCTCTGATCGCTATGGTAATGTTTAAACATCCCTTCAAAATAAGATACAGACATGCCACAACAATGAACATAAGGAACATTTTATTTTCATGGAAATTTTAACTCATGACAATGACAAATCAATGGGAACCCTGAGCTTGTTTCTGTGCAACGAGATAGTCCCATCTGGGAGTGATGGGAGACAATGACTCCCGATGTGTGTTGTAAAAGGCCGGGGGGGATGAAGTAAAGGGCCGGGGGGGGGGGAGAAAGTGTCCTTCGGGGCCCACCTCCAATTAGTCGACGGCCAAATGTGGTCCGCAGCCCACAGGTTGGGGATCGCTACGTCACATCATTTTCTCCTACCTTGAATACATGAAGCTGTCCCTCCACTTTGTCAGACCATCAGCCTGCTTAGCCCAGATTAGCCATCCAGCAATGTGGGCGCCTGGTCATCACAATCTCCTGTCCTTTTGAAGGAGGAGAATTATGCTTCCCTTGCCATTGCAAATGAGTTTGGAGGACCAGTTTCATCTCTGAGGGGCATCACCACGACACAGGGAAGCCAAACAACCCAGTTCTCAACTCTGTGAAGAGGATCTCTACCGAGGGCGACTTAAAAATAAGGGTGGATTCAGGTGGGTGGACAAGCTGGTCAGCAGAAAAATAATTGAGTCCAGGGAAACCTTGAAGGCCATCATGGTTTTATTTGAGGGATAAGCTTCTATGTGCATGCATGTGTACTTGACCAAGTGTGCATGCCAAGGAAAGCTTAAGCCTTGAATAAAACCAGGCTGGTCATAAAGATGCCACTAGATGCAGACTTTCTCTTTAAGAAGAAGGGCAAAGAGACTCACCCCGATGCCCATTTTATGAAAAGCAGCTGCAATACTGTGACAACATACAGTTCACTGTTACAGTGATCCAAGTGCTTCCCATCTCCCAGCCACTTTCCAAACCATTGTCCTTTATACTCACAAGTTAAAGAGCATATTGTTCCTATTTCTCCTGTTACGCTTGGCCTTGTTTAAAAAAGGAGGGTGGTGGGGGGGTGAAGTCGGCAATGTTTTAAAGTGCGGCATGAGTCACTCTCTGACTGCATTCATTTCAGGCCAATTCATTAGTCATAGTTAGCCGAGATAAAGGAGAGGGCAGTTTTATGAGAAGCTGCACTGTTTACATTCTGTAAGATGCTCTCGGATTCTCTCATGGCACTTCCTAGAGGATGGGCTGCATATTATGCGAGGAGGTGAATTCTAGGAGGGCATGCAGTGCCCAGCTGAGGAGGTAGCTCTTTCTAAACCTTTATAATGAAGGGCAGTGGTCCCCAAACTGCGGGCTGCGGCCCGGCGCCGGGCCGCAAAGGCCATGGCGCCGGGCCGCGGCTCCCTCTCCCCGCCCCCCCCGCGCAGTAAAAAACTTCCCGGGCCGCAAGCTTGCGGCCCGGGAAGCTACTTACTGCGGGAGGGCGGGGAGAGGGAATCAGGGCCGGGCCGCGCCCGTGCAGGCCGCGCCCGCTCGGCCCGATCCGCGGGCGCGGCCCGCGGGTGCGGCCTGATCCGTGGGTGCGGCCCGCGGGCACGGCCGGGCGTGGCTCGCGGGTGCGGCTCGCGGGTGCGGCCCGCGGGCGCGACCCGATCTGTGGGCGCGGCCCGCGGGCGCGGCTCGCGGGCGCGGCCCGAAGCATGGGCGTGGCCCACGCGGGTGCGGTCCCTGCGGGCGCGACCCAATGCCCTGCCGGTCCCCAGCCTAATAAAGGTTGGGGACCACTGATGAAGGGCAACATTAGGATGCTTTAGGATGCTTTGGGCTGATCCTGTGTTGAGCAGGGGGTTGGACTAGATGGCCTGTATGGCCCCTTCCAACTCTATGATTCTATGATTCTATGAACAGAGGAGAGGACACACAGTAATGGGTTTAAACTTCAAGTACAAGGATATAGGCTAGATATCAGGGGAAAAAATTTCACAGTCAGAGTAGTTCAGCAGTGGAATAGGCTGCCTAAGGAGGTGGTGAGCTCCCCCTCGCTGGCAGTCTTCAAGCAAAGGTTGGTACACACTTTTCTTGGATGCTTTAGGATGCTTAGGGCTGATCCTGCGTTGAGCAGGGGGTTGGACTAGATTGGCTGTATGGCCCCTTCCAACTCTATGATTCTATGATTCTACGAACATGGCAGATAACACAACAGCCAATCAGAAGAGGCCTGAATAATTTACATGACTCCAAAACTGAATACAACTTTCAATCTTAAATAACATTTTCTTTTTTCTGGAGGACAATATGCTTTTGCTGAGGGTTTTTTTCCCCCCCATATGGAAAACGAGTTCCCTTAGGAACAGAATTTTGCATAAGTGCAACCAATGGTTTGTAGGTGTCTTCTATGAGAAAATTGGTGTTTAATGTTTAAAACATACTCCAAGGTTTCTTAGAAATCTTGTGAGGCCTTTGCCACTGAGGAAAAGACTTTGAACATTGTTGCTGCGGGGCGGCGCTTTGGTGAAGAGTACAAATACATTAGAAATAGAAACAGACAAAAATCATCTTCTTCCATTGGTTGATTGCTTCACTTTTATTGTACTCTATTCAGCCCCTGTTCAAGATTCTTCATGATTTCTGTATCTTTACTGAACAAGCTGCTTGATTGTTGTTGTTGTTTTAGTCCCTAGGTGGGACCTGGAGATCCCCCGGCTTTACATCTCCAGACAACATAGATCAGTTCCCTTGGATAAAATGGCTGCTTCCAAGGGTGGTCCCCATTGCATTATACTCCATTGGGATCGTTCCCTGCACCATATCCTGCCCACTCCCAGCTCCACTCCTGAAGTCTCCAGGTATTTCTCAATCCAGAGCTGACGAACCTACGGCCATCCGGACAATGGTGTGACATCATTCCTGGAAGAAACCTGGAAGGACATCTCATCTCTCTAGGGATTGCTAGAGACTCCATGGTAAAGCCACAGAGTTCCCAGTAAACCACAGAGAAGACTGCTAGTGTGCCTATGGCTTTTTAAAACATCCTTTTTCTCCTTCCAGCCTCAGGATCAGCAATGGGAAACAGAAGACTGTAGAGGGGAATCCCTGCCCCTAGCAAGAACCTGGGAACCTTACCTACATCTCATGCCTCATCAAGTTACAGCTGTTGAGTATGCTTTAGGATGCTTTGGGCTGATCCTGCGTTGAGCAGGGGGTTGGACTAGATGGCCTGTGTGGCCCCTTCCAACTCTATGATTCTATGATTCTATTATTTACTAACATACCTCACCTTCAGTGCAGTAACAAGCAACAAGGAGCTTTCAGTCTGAATGCTGACAGTCAAGCAATAGCACAGGAAACAACCAAAAGCAGAAAGAGATGACGTCAGGGAGAGTAAACTGAACAACAAATGCCAGCAGATGCACTTCTTGAAATCAAAAGCCTGTATCGTGTAGCCCTTTTCTGCTTGCATAAGTGCTCTTGTGTAAATGAGATCACATTATTGTTATGTTTTAAGAGAGACCTGGGCTGTTATCTCCAGTGTGTCCTAGCCTTGTATTCTGCTTGCTCAAGGCCTAGTGCAAATGCTTGCTATAGGTTTCATGGACCATTGAACATCTGTGCTCCCATAACTTTTGTTTCCTTACGGAAGGCTCACTTTTATAATACAACCTGGTGAGGCAAAGCTTTGCAACATTTCCTGGGGCAAAATTTGGGGGAGGGAGCTCGGTGGAGGTTGCAACTTCATAGTCTTAATTGCCATTTCCTCCTGGGGAACTGATTATTGCAGGATGGAGATGATTTGTATTTCCAGGACAACTCCAGGTCCCAGTTGGGCACTGGTCTTTTGAAGCGGGGTGCTGCATATTGGTCATAGTATCCAGGGGTAGTCAACCTGTGGTCCTCCATATGTCCATGGACTATAATTCCCATGAGCCCCTGCCAGCGTTTGCTGGCAGGGGCTCATGGGAATTGTAGTCCATGGACATATGGAGGACCACAGGTTGACTACCCCTGAACTTTTCAGCTTTAGATCAGTTTTAAGCCCGTGCTTATAAATGATTGATCCTGACTCTAGGCTGGCTCAGCTAGACATTCTAGGTCTGCAGGATCCCAGAGCCCAAGACATTTGATGTTTAGAGTCTGTCAGTGTCCTGAGCACGAAGGAGTGAGGATGCCTCACAGAACTGCAGTACTAATGGAAGCATTTTCACACTCGGCTAGGAATTCTACCAGATGGTGTCTGTGAGTCAGTATCACACGGCTCTGAAGTGGTAAACTAGTCACCACCACACTAAAATGTGGGTTTTTTTTTACATCCTAGTTGATGGTGTTTAAAACTTTAATGATCGTTGAGCCATTAGTGACAGATTATTGCCTCGACTCTCCATTTTACATGTGCAGGGCTTTTCACATGGACAGACATTTGGAACAAAGCCGTCCTGTGTGTCCTTGAGAATTCAACTTGCAGTTCTTGAGGCCTCAACGAGGATTGCCAGCTCTTGGATTGGGATATACCTGGACACTTTGGGGGTGGAGCCAGGAGTGGGTGGCATTTGGGGTGGGGAGGAAACTCAGTAGAGTATAATGTTGTGGAGTCCACCCTCCAAAGCAGCCATTTTCTCCAGGGGAACTGGCCTCTGTCACCTGGAGATGAGCTGTAAAACCAGGGATCCACAGGTCCCACCTGGGGACTGGCCACCCTAGCCACAGCATTAGTTTCAAGGTCAAAGCCTGATATTTAGGAACTCTCCACCTAGCCTCAAATGCAATATAAGCAGCTAGGGACTCTACAGGATTCTGTAGGGAAATGTACCAAATCATCTTCCCTCTCCTCAGAGACTCCTGAGCAGCCATTAATTTACCCATGAAGCCTTGCTATGAGGAAGGTAGAACCTAGAGTTCATTAGGGGAGTATCCATCCTCGGTTGTACCTTCCTTACAGTCTTTTATAGTTAGACAAATCGTCACTCTGCAATTAAACTATGGAGAAATTCATTAGGATGTGACTATTATCCAGAGGCCTCTAGGCACTTGTGCAGCCAAGTTGTTGTCAGGGTCCACTGAGGAAGCATTCACGAGCAAGAGACAGGCTTTATTGCTTCCTTGTTTGGATTTTGGAATTTCCAGTGGCGTTCCTACAGCTTGTTAACATCTTTGCATTATTTCTATGTATTTTGTGCTTTCAAGGCATTTGATAAAAAGCGGCAAAGACTTACCTCCACCCACCATTGATGCCATGGAGGAGCCAGGGGGTGAAGAGGATGTGTGTGTGTGTGGGGTGAAGAGCCTGGCAGCATGCAATGGTGTGCTGTGCCCACAAAGTGAGCAGAGAGGCATCAGCCCGGGAGCACTTTAAAAGGCGCCATGTGCAGGGGCCCAGCCTCTTTTGGCAAACCGCCACTGGAACAGTTTCCCTCCCACCCACCCAGTTATGTTGGCTAATCCTGTGCAAGTTTGAATGGCCACTGTCAAAAGTTCTGAATTACAATTCATCACAGCTGGCAGGTTGGCATGGGATGGAGCCTGTTTGGCAGGAGTTCAGTCTGTACATTGGACTCCTTAGGTTAGGGACCTCCTTGATAGGAAGCAGGTCTGTGAGCTGGGCTGACCCAGCTGGGGAGGCTTGTGGCTCACAGTATCAGGTAGCCTGGAGTGGGATAAGGGGAGGTGTGCATTTCTCCTTGGCACCCAGGGTTTACACTTCTGGGTGGCCTGGGGTGGGTCGAAGGGAAGTCTACACTTACTCTTGGCACCCCAAGTGGACACTTCCGTACGGTGGGAATCCAGCAACAAGGAGACCTACATTTCCAGTGGGGGAACTGGGTGGGGCCCAGGGCACCACTGGATATTTCCCTTGAGTGGGATCCCAGCGGCAAGGGGCCCCATGTTCCCAGAAGGAAACTGGGAGGGCTCTAGGACACTGCTAGGGTTTGGGTTCTTGTGGTCAGCTGACTGCAAGTCAGGCTCCCTCTCCCATGCTATGCCAACACTCCTGCAGAGTTAATAAAGCTGTGGCCATGTTTAAGCTAACAGAAATGTGTGCATGTCTTCCTTGAGCCCAAGGTGCTCTCCTGCATGTCAAAAGCTTTTCTTCATATTGTACCAACTCGTATTGTCTTTACACAGTGGATTTTGTTCTTTTGTATAAATGTCAAGAAATGGGTAGGGGGGAGGCAGAGAAGACTCATGATTGGCCCTCAGTGGGGGATATGGGCCCAATAGGAAGAGGGCACTCCCCCACTGAGGGCCCATCAGGGCAAGTTTTAACCAGTGTCATCGGGACACAAACCAGCTATTATTAGGAAGAAGATTACATACAGAAGGGTCTATGACATCACCAGATTTCATTCTACTTATGAGAAAAAGCTTGGTCCTACATACCTACACTTGGCTCCTTATGTTTTTTGCTCTGTCACTGCTTCTGGTTCAACATTTTGCAGCTAATCGGATTCATCAGAAAAGTTCAGAGGCAGGGCTAGATGGGAACAACCATCCTGATTTTGTATGCAGCCTTTGGTAATCTGTGTGCTGTCAGCAATTTGTTTTGTCAGAGATCTCTTTTTGCTGAGGTCATAGGGCAACTTCTCAAGCACTTGGATGAATGCTGGTGATTTGTGTTATTTGTCATGGGTTTATCACATTGGTGTCCTGCTTTTTCTCTAACAAGTTCAGGGGGTGTTCATTGGGGTTATCATAACTCTGTGGGATGTATTATGTTGTGCCAGGGTCTATAGAGAACTCTCATATCAGGACAATTTACAGTGCCATCATAAACAGAGATTCGGCTACCTAATTTCTCTTAAATCAATGGGTTTAGAAGGATGCAGCTTCACTGAGGATTGTATGGTTGGTCATCCGTATCATTCATCCCTCTGGCAAGGAGTATTTTAACACTTATCATCTGCTATTGAGCGTCACAACAGGTGTGCTAAACCCATACATGGTTGACTTGCCCAAGGTCTCAGTAGATTCATGACTAAGCAAGAGTTTGAACACCATTCTTCAGGGGCCGATCTCAGCAACTCAATCAGCTACACCACAGTGGCTCGCTAGAGGCAGGTGACTGTGAAGATGGAAAGGGTTGGGTTAGATTTCCTGGCACCAATATATTTCCCCTCAAGAATTTAATTGGGTGACCTAATGTTCTTGTAGAAAGTGGGTAATGATTCTGTTCATTCTCTTCATGCCAGTTCAGGTGAGAACCCTGAGAGAGTTTCAGAAACGGTTTTGGGGAGGGGGCTGCCGTTCAAAGACATAAATTACGAGTCTTGCCAGTGGAGTGCAAACAAACCCTTAAAGAAGGTCTTGGAACTGTAGACTTTAATAACCAGGGGAGATTCTTCTCATGGCAAGCAAGAAATGTGAAGTTTTCCTATATTATAAAAGGAAACCTATTTCAAACGTTCTGGTTCCAATTAAAGCCTACAAAGAGCCGGTTTCATAAAATGATACAGAGACATGTCCTGTCAGCTTCTTTCTAAACGAGGCATTTCACAAAAGGCCCAGCAATGCTACTTTCATGAGTTCTTTCCGTTTCTTTCTTACAGCTTTAATTTCATCTGATTTGTCCATTTGTGTGTGAGTTTGTGGGGGTTTTTCCCCCTTCACTCGCATCTGAGAAACAGCACTGAATAAAGTTAATGAATAAAGTAATGGAAAAGGCATAACCTAGCAACGTCTGATGTTGGTTGACAAGCATTTTTTCCCCCTATGATAAATAAAGCTTCCACTTACAAGGGTTTAGCAGAGCACACTGTTGACTGTGATTGATAGTACCAGTTAGTGTCACTCATTTACTTCCAAAGGCTTTCTGAAGAACACCAAAAGTCAAGAAGAAAAATGAGGATAAAATGTGTGTGTGTGTGTGTGAGTGTGTAAAGTAACTAAGCTGTCATCGTGGGCCTAAACTTAAAATACATCACATGAGGAAACAATAGACAAAAATAGCCTCCTTCCAACAAATGCACTTTGATTAATATTCATATTAATTTCTACAGAAGAACAAACTAGCTGAAAACCATCAAAGTGGCAAGTGTTATCACGCACCCCAATTAGCCATATCATTCTCATAATGGGACATGTCAAGATTGTTGATATATAACACATTAGCAGTGCCACCTTAACCAGAATTTAACCTAGGGTGGCCGTTGCCTAGCGACAGCCACTTAGGGCATTTGTTTATTAAAGTTACAGCTGAGCCTTTTATCATGGGAAATTAACCCCCATTTTTTAATATTTTAGATTTTTTCAGCAAAATTGGGACTGTTCTCGTATTTGTAGAAAGATGTAACTTATACACCCATGCTCCCATTTTCTAGATTTAAGTATCCACAAATGTAGACATGTAGAGAATTAGATATATTGATATTTATATCCCACAGTAATGTAGGTCACAAAACTGTATTACTATAAAATCGCACATAAGCTTTCCAGCAAAAGTAGGCGAAGAACTTATAGTGATCAATAGGAAAGCTAGTTAAAAATAAAGTAGGAAAGGAAGAATCAATTTCTATATTCCATCTGTCTAATAGATATATACAAATTGGCATTATAATGGAAGCTGCAGTGAAATGTACTGACCTTCAGTGAATTAACAAGCGATGTTGTATCTCAAAGAAACTAGGAACACAAGGAAAGAACACAAGATGGGTCAATGACCCATCCAGTCCAACACTCTGTACCACACAGTGGCCAAAACCCAGAGACCATCAGAAGCCAATCAGCAGAATCAAAACTCCAGAAGTCTTCCCCCTGTTGTGACTGAAGCAGCAAGAATTCAGAGCATCATTGCTCTACCTAGAATTCCATCTATACCTTGTACCTAACAGCCACTCTACTCTACTCCATGTTTCTCCAGTCCCGTCTTGAAGCTTATGCTTCTAGCTGCCACCACTTCCTGCAGCAGTAAATTCCATGTGTAAATTACTCTTTGGGTGAAGAAGGACTTTCTTTTATCTGTTCCAAGTGTACTGCAGTTCCTTAATTTTACTAAGTGCCCAGGAGTGAGAAAGGGAGAAAAGTGCTTTTTTCTCTACCTTGTCTATCCCACGCATAATTTTGAGAGCCAGCTTGGTGTAGTGGTTAAAAGTGGTGGCTTCTAATCAGGCAAGCCAAGTTTGATTCCGCATTCCCCCACGTGCAGCCAGCTGGGTGACCTTGGGCTCGCCATGGCACTGATAAAGCTGTTCAGACTGAGCAGTAATATCAAGGCTCTCTCAGCCTCACCTAACTCACAGGGTGTCTGCTGTGGAGAGAGGAAAGGGAAGGTGAATGTAAGCCACTTTGAGACTCCTGGCAGAGAAGGCATAAAAAACTAACTCTTCTTCTTCTAAACCTCTGTCATGTTGCCCTCAATTGTCATTTCTCCAAGCTAAACATTCCTAACCTTTTTACTGTGGGGAGAGGAAAGGGAAGGCGACTGTAAGCCGCTTTGAGCCTCCTTCGGGTAGAGAAAAGCGGCATATAAGAACCAACTCTTCTTCTTCTACTACTCTTAATGTAGTTGATTTTGCTGTGTGCTGGATAAATGGTTCTTTCTGATCAGTAACTTTATTTCATAACAATAATATCCCAGATCCCCAATATACAGTGGTCCATGTTACATTTATAGTAACCTCTTAGTGTTATAGTTAGTACCCTTTTCTCTTGTCGTTACCCCTTTCCACTTGTTTATTTTAGAAAACTGGCATATCACTTTTCAATGTCAGCTTTCAAAACAGAACAGCAGATAAAAAAGTTATGTGCAGTTAAGATGCATTGTAGAATCAGCAGAACACTGCAATATGTGACATCACCTCTGGTGCTAGTTCAAATGTTTCCTTGCTCCTCCAATCCAGGCTTCCTGCCCGTTACCGGTCCTTTGCTTACCCTGTTAACTGAGACCATAAAAGAGGAAACCTGCTCTTAACATCTTAAATTGTGTTGTGTATATGGGAGAGATTCACATTGGAAATGTGGAGAGAGTTATAGCTTAGTGGTAGAGCAATTCCTTGAAATGCAGAAGGTCCAGGGTCAAACCCCATCATTTCCATTTTAGTATCAGGTAGTAGTTAATGTGAAAGATCACCAATGGAGGCCCTGGGGAGCCCTGCCAGTCAGAGTAGACATTACCAGCTTTGATGGACCCAGGATCTGACTCAGTACAAGGCAGCTTCACATATTCACGTATGCCTGTAGTCACCCTCTGATGTCTTGATTTACATTTTTTTAGGGGTTTCAAGTTCAAAACTAATATTTATTTATTCATTTATTTATGTTGGGGATTTATAAGCCACCGCTCTTGAAACCAGCACATGGCAGGTAACAATAATCCAGCAATAAAACCCCATAAAACCCCAATCATGAAACACATCTAGAAATGCATTACAGTCAATAGAGTTGCTGTAACATAGTTATAATTTGTTCCTGTTATTTTTATGTAAACCAAAATATGGAGCCAGAAGTTTAACTAGCATGCTCCTAAGCCTTGGCTCCAGACCCTCTGGAGCTCTTCACTACAGGGACAGCAAAACTTGGGGCCAGGAAGTGATGTCATGTGATTGCACAACACCACTTCTGGTTTGCATCCGAAGTGATGTCACAATGCTCTAGGTAAAAATCATAGAGATGAGCCTAGACTATTGTGAAATCACTTCTGAAGACAAACGGGAAGTGATGTCCCAACACAATGATGCAAATTGAAGGGAAAGGAAAATTATTCTTCCATTGCACTGATTAGCAGTACCGTTGTACTGATTTGAGATCATATTTGTAAAAAGATATATTTGTAAGACACATCTCTCAAATTTTCATATATTTAGAATCTGTCGCCAAAGTGGGTTAGTTGCCACCTCTATGAAGGGGGGGGGGGAATGTGATGCCAGCTGCACCGCTATGTAACTTTATGTTAAAAGAAGTGGCATAGGATAGCCCTAGGAATGGCCTGAAATGTTATGGCTTTACCATAAAGTTTCCAGAGATTTTCAGAGTTACTGGTGTCACACTTTTTCTTTTCTTTCTTACCAGAAATGATGTAACTCCACAGCTGGCATTGCACCTGCCATATCCCTACCTACAACCTTCCTGTGGGATGCTAAGCACTGCCTGGCAACCCTGAAAAAATATTTCTAAAAAACAACAACTCCCTAGTTTCTAGAAAACAACAACTCTCCTTTCAACTAAATTTTAGCTCAGCAGAGATCAGAGTTCTGCTTGGTAGTAAGAAGTAAATAATAGGTTAACTGCAAAAAGGATAGACAGTCCGGTGTTCTCGACTGAAATTGTACGGAAGAATTATCTGCCCATAAATAGTCATGTTTTTCAATACTTGCCGAGATGAAGGTTATTTGCTGTGGAAACCACATGAAATATTATCTGCCAGCTTATCTAATTATAGTCCAGTAATAATTGGATTTGATGACCAGACTACTGTGGAGAGATTTCTACATACTTAAAAATGTGTAATACTTATGATGTGTAATTCTGGTACAAACTCTTTTCTTGACCTAGTATATACCGGTATAAATTAGATGATAGTGCTATATGAGCATAAAGACAAACAAAAGGATATAAATCCTATGCTGTGACAAAAATTCCCAGGACCAAATAAATGAACTTGCCCTATGCTGAGTCGGACAAGTTTTGCATGTAGTTGAGTCCCATCTACTCCTCCTTGAAATGGTTTCAGGTGAAGTTCTTTTCTAAGGGGGGGATCTACATCTCACTGGTTATTACACTACTGTAATCATTCCCTTCTTGGATATGTATTGGCAGAGAGCAAAACTGTGGAGGTGAAATATTACAATGCCACAGTCTTGCATGGATTTTTTTCCTCCTCTTCTAAGTCCTAGACCTGAAGCCATGAAGCTGCCTTATAGTGAGACAGATCTGCGTTGAGCAGGGGGTTGGACTAGATGGCCTGTCTGGCCCCTTCCAACTCTATGATTCTATGATTCTATGATCATTGCTTTATATTTGAATTTGACCAGCAGCTGCTTGTCAGGGTCTCAGAGGGAAGTATTCCATGCAACCTTCTCCCTGCTTCTTTTAGCTGTAAGTGCCGGGGACTGAACCCATGGCCTTCTGCATGTGAACCAGATTCCTTATCGCTGAGCCATTGATATATGGACTATAAGGGCCCAAGTGTTCTTAACATGGAATCTTCATGTGGACTAACAGTTGCTTGGCAACTATGATTTCACTGTGGCAACTCTATTTAGAAGTACAACAGGGGCCTAATTTGGAACTGGGCCATGGGGGAAGAGGGGCTCCTTTATTCCGTCTGCATCATTTTCCTGACCAGAAGCAGCCCTGGGGATAGGGTTACCAGGTGCCACTGCACTGTTGTTGGGGTAGCTGCTAAACCCAGATGTGTGTCTGATGGGATGACATTACCCAGAAGTAGTGTTGGGACATTGGAGATGTTGGGGACATTTGGAGATGTTCTGGGAAAAGTCTGTGGTAAAACAATTGGCCTCAAACCATAGAGTTTTGCCCCAAACCTAGAGTATCACCCCCCGTCCATTACCTTGGTGTGTTGAAATCACTTCTACATGATATCAACACTTCAGGACGTTCTTCTTGGTCCTGCTGACGGTGGGGGGTGGGGTGGGGAGGGAGGTCCAGGGTGAGGTCCATTAAAGCAGCTGTTTTTGGAGGTGGGCATCTCCCCCACATTCTGAGTGATGTCAAAGCAGGGGTTCCCCCAGTGGGGCCCTGATGGGGCAAATGAGGTAAGGATGCCACCATAGATTTGGAAACAAGCTGACAGAGTATGCCTGTGGAATTATGGGAAGGGAATAGCAATACACAATTTCAAATTGTATTATATCCATGGTTTCAGGGAAGTCATGGAGACTTCAACTCCAAACAACCAACCCTTTACCAGAACGCTGAACACAGACAAGCAAAACTGGGGAAATTATATACATATTTGAGACGCCCACCAAGACATGCAGTTGGTCTTTAATGGAAGCCTGTGATAGGTCCATAGCCCTGTCCACTGCTTGGTTAGAACCCAGGAACTGACGAATCCCTAACAAGAGTCCAGGATTCCAGTCTTTGCTCCAAGTTCAAGGCTTCAGAATGTTCACAGACACAACAAGTCCAGTGGCCATGTGCTTATCCCCAAAGGAAAACCTTTCTGGTCTTAAAGGTGCCTCGGGACACAAACTTTGTTCTAGTGCAGTTGTGTTCATTAAGACAGTCTCCTCCACATGTTTCTTAGCCCAACAAAACAAAAAATATAATGCCTGAATTCCCCCCACTTGAGGGTAATCATGAGGGGTCCTAACAGCATCAGAGCACTTGTGTTCAATCATGGAGAGCATAACGGTAAGGAAAGAGTTAACTACCGCTGCAGCTTTCCAGCCTCTTTCTGGCCTCTGTGCTGTTTCTATTAACATTTGTAAAAAATGCTGGAAGGATCCAGTCATGGATCTTCCAGCTTCTCCTCTGTTTCAACCCTGAGTAGGCTGCAGTTATCTGTGCTGAAAGTATAGCATTATCTAGCGGAGTCTCGTGAATGTCAGAGACATCCTGCTTTTGCATCCCAGGAAGACAGATAAACACTGTTATTCCGACTGCCATTGAGCTTGGCCTAAAATTACTTTTTGAGGCAAATGTGGGGTTCTTGCTCAGGTGAAACAGCAAAGGGATTTTTAAGAGGAAGACAAGGAGATAGAATAATTTGGAGAGGCTATTCTTCACATTCTTCCATTTTTATTTTCTTTAGAGTCAAAAACTGTCAAGCCCTGGTTGGGTTAAACAAACCAGGAATTTTGGGGAATGCACAGAGTCCTAGCAGGACTGTCAGTATTCTCTTTGCCCTAAGGCATGTTTGTGATGGTCTGGGTTTGGGCTTTTTGATTAGACTGGGCCAAGAACCAGGTGGGAGGGCTTACCTGAAACAGGACTCCTTGCTGGTAACATAATGACATCTCTGGAGATGTTCCGATGTGACTCCCAATAGATCCAGATGCCTAGAGACTCCAGGGATGCTCTAAAATCTAAGTAAAACTCTATGGAGGTTTGCCTAAATGCCAGAGTACACTTGACTTAATTTCTGGGCACCTGGGGAGTGATGTTAGCATATGAGGTTGTCTGGCCAGTTACCTGCTACTTTTTCACCTGCTGGCCAGCTGAGTGGCATGTGTAGGGTTGCCGGCCCTGGGTTGGGGAATTCATGGAGATTTCAGGGGTACAGTCTAGGGAGGGCAGGGTTTGGAGAGGGAAGAGGCTTCAGCACTCTCCAAAGCAGCCATCTTCTCCAGTGGGGGATCTCCAAGTGCCCCCTGGAGCCTGGTAACCCTCAGCAATGAAGGAACTCCCACTGGGAGTGTGCGAATCCTCCATTCTCAGCTGAATGCCACAAAGTCTATGGACATCCCATGTCTGTGAAACAGCTTCCTGAAAATGTTTAGGGTTTTTTCCTACCATGCTAGGTTTCCAGCAAGGCATCAGGGTAGAGATATTATGGAGAGCACTGGGGCAGCCTGAGCTTCAGCAAACATCAAGGTTTTAAATATTTTATTTAATAAGTTCTGTTTTAAATTCAATTCAATAAAATTAATTCAATAAAACACATGGACACACAAAGACACGTAACAGCCACAACAGAGAAAATGGCCAATGGCCGTTGGTGGGGGCACAACAGCCAAAACAAAGTCTTCTTCTGCTGGCAAAGCAAACAAACAAACAAACAATGATAGATGGAGATGGATGAATCTCCCTAGGGAGATAGTTCCAAAATGGTGTCGCCATGACCGAGTAGGCTCTTCACTAGGTTGCCACCTGCCCAGTTTTAGATGGCAGGGTCACCCAAAGTATGGCCTCTGATGATGACTAGACATGTAGGTTCATATGTGAGTAGGATAGGACTGGTAACCATCAGGTCATTGCTGGAGATCTTTTGCTATTATAACTGATCTGGACCACCCAAAGAATGTCCAGATATTTCCTAATGTAGAGCTGGTAGCCCTCAGGTACACTGGCCCTCAACTGTATAGGGTTTTTAAGATCAATGTCAACACCTTGAATTGGGCTGGGTAAGCAAAATGGGAGCTAGTGTAGATGGAACAAGACTGGAGTCATATGGGTCTCATGATCCACTTCAATTAACATGTTTAATTCTGTTTTAACACATTGTTTTTATATTGTTATCTGTCATGAGTCCTTAAGTGATTGAGAGAAAGGCAGATTTAGCAATAGATTAAATAAGTAAGATTAGCAAAAATAATTGCACATTTCTAATGGTTTTGGACAGTCTCCCAGAGGATATCAGAAAAGCACATCCTTTAGTGATTTTTAGTAAATGTTATAAAGCAGAGCTTTAGGAGGGAATTTAAAGGAAGTAAAATATATTTCTGCGGCTGTACTTGAGTGTGGTTGTTGTTGTTTTGCAACATCACCCCCTGGGCAATCTAAATCCTGGGGGCTATAGTCCTAATTGGAGGCACCTGACCCCAGGTTCACGGGGAGTTTTGGAACAGAGAAGCTCGTCTCACTTTTTTAGGAGTTTTAAGTGATCTGTAATTGGGTTTTATATAATTTTAGGGGGGGGGGGTGTGTGAAATCTGTGTATGGTTTTAATGATAGCAGCCGGGAGACTGTTGTCAGAGAGGGGAGGCCTAAAAATGGCCAAAATCATACATACATACATACATACATACATACATACATACATACATACATACATACATACTTGATTGATTGATTGATTGATTGATTGATTGATTGATTGATTGATTGATTGACTGAATATACTTTTTAATGCACCTGTTGCTTGATTCACATTTTTGGAAGATGCTTCAAGACCTCATGGATGACATGACAGGGAACACCAGGTAAATCAGGTTTTTCTGATTCAGCTACATCTCTTGACAATATCCACTCAAAGGTTTTTCTTAGGAGGGCAACCTACATTTTAATAGCCTCCTTACACAACAGTCAAAACGAGGAATAACATCTGCTGGGTTGGACCTAGAGTGATCAAATCCTGATTCAGAAATACCTAGAGATCTGAGGTTTATATCTTCAGTAGGTTATAACACCCTGCCCTTTATCTTCCAAAACAGTCATTTTCTCCCAGAGAACTGGAATGGATGTTTTAAAGAAATAAGTGATTTATGTAAACGAAAGATCGGTTATAATTCCAGGAAATGTCCGTCTCCCACTTCAAGGCTGGCAATGCTAGTTGGATCCAGACTCAATTTTCTGCTAATGGAATGAGTGGGAGTAATTTCTACCAGATCCATCATCTTGCTGCAAATTCCTGATTTGCCTCACACATTTCTCAATGCCCCTTGTCACCAGGAATGGTCTTGGAGGGGGATCAGTGGGCTGTGGTGGCTGGGGCAGAAATGTTCTGTCCTACAGATGAAAGTAACTTTTGTGAGCCAAAAACTTAGTCTGGGCACAACCCAAGGCTAGGGACTGTCAATGATTTGCTATAGTTTACAGACCAAACAGCTCAACAACAAGAAACTAGGTATCCAAGCTTTGGATATGGAATGCTTGCGTAAAGAAAAAGGGAACATCACCACTCCTACACACCCTTTTCTTTGAAGATTTAAAAAAAAATCACAGTACAATATAGACAACTCATTCATGATTCAGATTAGTTTCTTTCTGTGTCCGTGCAGTGGCAATGGGGGTTTAAATACTTGCAACTCGAAACGGCATCCTCCACTTGTGACAGCTGTCGTAACAGAACAAAAGTTTGGGTCCCTTGCAAGGTAGGTAGCGGTTGCCTAACAACTCTAAAATGCACTTGGTCTAGTTATAACTCCATCTGATACTGTGAGATTCCAGAAGTGACAGAAATGGGAGACGTTTGGCCTACGAGGACAATAACGACTTCTTTGCGTCTCGCAAAATATTACACAAGGTATCATATTGCATCCCTGGAAAAAAAATCACACAAGCTAGCATGGAGGTGGTGAGCTCCCCTTCACTGGCAATCTTCAAGCAGCAGCTGGGCAGATACTTATCCTGGATTTTTTAGGCTGATCCTTCATTGAGCCAGGGGTTGGCTTAGATGGCCTGTGTGGCCCCTTCCAACTCTAGGATTCTATATTATTTTGAATTCACTGGCATTCTTCAAGCAAAGGTTGGATACACACTTTTCTTGGATGCTTTAGGATGCTTAGGGCTGATCCTGCGTTGAGCAGGGGGTTGGACTAGATTGCCTGTATGGCCCCTTCCAACTCTATGATTCTATGATTCAGTTTTCAGTCTCCTTTGCCATGGCTTTTGGTTGCCACAAAAACACTACTGCTACTTCTACAACACATGTACTAATGTCACCACTACCATTATGACACCTTATTTATTTTAATAGTAATTGTAGTAATGCACTAGTAATTTTATTAGTAGCATTACAGTGTGATCCTATACAGCAGGGGTAGTCAACCTGTGGCCTTCCAAATGTCCATGGACTACAATTACCATGAGCCCCTGCCAGTGTTTGCTGGCAGGGGCTCATGGGAACTGTAGTCCACGGACATCTGGAGGACCACAGGTTGACTACCCCTGCTATACAGCATGATTCCCGAGACTATTGATTTGAACTGACTTATGCTCGTTCTGGATAGGATGGCACTGTTAGTAACCATGATAATATTGACTGCAGTCATGTACAGGTTGCCATAGCAAGAGTATGCAAAGATAAGCTCCCCAATTTGCTAGGCAGGGGGGATGGGTGGGAAATAACCGAACAGGAATCCTTTTCTTCAGGAGAAACAAACAAGAAAAGACGGAAAAACAAACTTACCCGGTTTTTGCAAAACTTGCCCAGTATCGCATCATAGACCTGCTCAGTATCTCCTCTGCTCTGGTATAATTGACTCTTCTCTCTAGAGGCAGTCCAAATACAAACTCTATTTCATAACCATGTGGTACTCCCATCCACTCCGGCCAAGGAAGTTTGGAAGATCTGTGCTCAAAGAAGTATAAGAAGGCAGAGTTTCCCGCCTCCGCGAAATGCTTTATGAACTTGACCACAGGGCATATGAAATTGTAATCTCCGAGGACATCATCCAGGGCGTCCCGATAATTGAAAGGGTTTTGCTCATCTTCCCAGTCTGTATAGTGAAAGTGGATAGATTCCAAGCTGATATCATTCGTTTCTGGAAAGCAGAGCTTCAAACCTGCCCGAAAGTCGGCATCGTTAATCAGGCTGCTGTTGTCTTTGCTGAAGCCGGGAGCTCCGTAGGCAAGGAGAATGGCGCCTTCATCTTTGTTCACTCCCATCAGGACCTGGGTTTGTTTAAAATCCCCATTCTTTAGCAACGTTTCTGGCATCTCAGTAAGAAAGTCACCGTCGACAACCGGAGTAAAGTACAACTCTAAAAGAGTCCTGTGTGTTAAGACAGAAACTTCATTGTCAAGTATATCTTGGGGATGTTTGCTTTGAAGACAGTGAATGATCTCCGTTTCATTGCTACCTGTACACTGGAGGAGGTGAGCTAGAGCTCGCGTTCTTCTCCTTGCCTCGGAAGGCGGAAGTGCACCCCAAGGAGCATTTCCAGAACCACTTTGCATGATTGCCCGAGTGAAGAGAGGGTAGCTTTTAGGAGAAAGGAGGTGGTAGCTGACGGCTCCTGATCCAGCACTCTCACCAAATATTGTCACACTCTTTGGATTACCACCAAAAGCTACTATGTTATCCTGGACCCACTGAAGTGCCAACCGTTGATCAAACAACCCGGCATTTCCCGGAGCTTCCTCGCTTCCTGGCAAAGCCAAAAATCCCAGTGCCCCTAACCTGTAGTTCATTGAAACAACAATGACTCTTTCAACCCGGGCCAGAAACTTGCCGTCATAGACAGGCAGAGAGGATGTCCCAGTCTGGAAGCCTCCTCCATAGATCCATACCATCACAGTTGCATTCTTAGGCTTGGGTGAAGGAACCCACAGATTGAGGTAGAGGCAGTCTTCACTGAGGTCTGTGTTTGGGTTCCACATCTCGGATCCTGCAAATCCAGGAAACATGTTGTCTCTGTTCTGATAGCAAGAGTTTGGATACTTGGTGGCATCCCAAACTGTAGTCCATTCTTGCCTAGGCTGTGGCTTTTTGAACCGAAGCGTCCCAATGGGTGGTTCTCCGTAAGGAATCCCAAGGAAGGCTGTTACAGTCCCCCCAAGGACGAGTAAATTCACCCCTTTTACTCTTCCGTTCTTAGTGGCAATCTCTGTGTCATCTTCTGGGACCACCTTCTTGACAAGAATGTAGAGAAGAAGAAAGCATGTGAGAACTCTTGTGTGCCTGCATGCTCCATGAGTGCACACCATGATTCCTGAAGTAAAAACAACAACAGCAACCAAATTATTTTGATGCAGTAATACAAAAAGTGTCTCATTCTGAGAGGGGGAGCCCTTAGCATATACTCTGAAGGGATTGTCAGGAAGCATGTACAAGGGAAACCAAGGGAAACCCATCAGAAATGGTAGTAAGGAACATGAAACCAAGTTGCTCTGTCACCACCACAAAGTGTATCCTGGAATCAGAGGTTTTGTGTGTGTGCTGTCATGACACAGCCAACTTAGGGTGACCTGGTGGGATTTAGATGCATTCAGAGCTAGTTTGCCATTGCCTGCCTCTGCATAGTCACCTCAACTGACCTGGTAGTCTTCCATCCAATTTCTAAATCCGGCTTAGTTTCTGAAATCCTCTGACAAGCCTGGGCTGCCCAGGTAAGGAAGAATCAGGTGCAGACCTTTAAATCTCATGATTGGGGAAGCATGCCAAACCCAGTTGTTCCTACCTGCCTTCCCATTGGGTGTTGTCTTTCTCTACCCTCCTTTTTTTCAGCAATCATTTCTCCAGGTAGACCACAGACACTGGGTAAGGGTCAGCAGGGCTAGGATGTAGGCAGAAGTGGCTGCCATATTTTCCTACTTCAGATGCAGATGCAAAGATCTCCATCAAGTATTAGGTTTAAAAGGACACAGCCCTTCTAGACACAGCCAGAGAATTTCTACCTCAGATCCCCATTTCTGTTCAAACACAGCAACCAAAGGAAGCATCACAAATGTTGTTGAGTTTTTGTGCAGGTTCCTAGGAGTACTTTGGGGTCCCTGTTACCAGAAGGAAATGTGGAGGAGAGAAATATTTTAAATAAATAAAATGTTAAGTTGCTGGTCAAAAGATACATCATGCATATACAACAGATACAACACAAACAAGTGAACCCTGAGCAGAGCATTAAGGTCTTAGGAGTCTAACCTGCTGGAGATTTCCAGCCAAAACAAGCCTGGTTCTCATCTACAAGGGCCAAGGTGTTTTCAGACCTGGCCCCAACCCTCTGAAATGCCCTCCCGATAGAAGTTTGGGGCCTCTGTTCTCTTCTACAGTTCCACAGGGCCTGCAAAACGATCCTTTTCCATCAGGCATTTGATAGAGGTAAGCCCGGGTAGGCCTTTATCTTCTCCTAGCTCCCTGACCTCTTACTAATGATCTCAGATGTTTCACCTCTTTTAGCCAATCACTGGGTAAGTTGCTGTCACAACCACAGTAGTGTACTCCAAGAATCCCAGGCATTGGGATACAATTTAAGTTAGTCTTTATTGAAGAAACAGGAAGCAGGCAATTATTGTTGAAGACAATATGACACAAGGCCAGGGTAGTTATACTTATGAACCCACGCCCTCCCAATAAGTAGATTTGGGGCGTGAATATTCTTTCCCACATTCTGTTCATTTGATCAGTTATCATGTGAAAACAGGATACCGTATGTCTGGGTAACATGAGGGTGTTGAAGAACTAGCGGGATAATTTTGCATACCATTCCAGTACATGAGATAAGGTATTTGCACAGCAAAGATTCCTCTAAAACGCAGAGCTGGAAAAAGCTGGATGCAGGAGCTAGGGAGGGGCAAACCCTAGGAGTACAACTCAAGCCCAGGAGGAAACAAACAAATTGACGTGAGTCAGGCATGGCACATGATTGCTGGGTGGGAAGGGGTGCTAATGTTTTTTATTGTATTTGTGTTTTAAATAGGGGTTTTTAATCCGTTGTAAGCCATCCTGAGCCTGCCTTGGTGGTATGGGAAGGGTAAAAAAGTATAAATATAAATTATGCATGCAACAGCAAAAAAGTATAGAACTGAATATGTAAACATATATAAATATATTTAATATGTAAATATATAAAAAGGAAACAAAAGTTAGAAGCAGATCACTGAAAACACACAACTAAAAAGATGCTAAGCCTGTTTAAAAAGACATGCTGTGGTCAGGTGCCTAAAAGAATGCAAGGAAGGTGTCACATGACCTCAAGGGGGGCATTCCAAATGCTAAGGTGACCACCACTGAGAAAGCTCATTTCTGAAGTTATGGAAATAGACAACAGGGCTTGAGAAGAGATCTTAACTAGCAAACTGGATGGTACAAGAGTAGATGGCCTTGGTACTCCAGGCCTTCAGGACTTTATAACCTATGTTCAGAAACAGGGAACCAAGGTGGATCTTTTAGCATGGAGGCACTACAAAGAACAGTGGGAAGAATAATACTGGGTTCAGACTGAAGACTTATGACTGTGATTGAGATGGATGTTTAATGGTTAATATTTCGTCACAGATGCGGGTTTCACATTGGATGGAGCCTGTTGGCAGGGATTCTTGTGGGTGATCGGACTCCCTGGAGGTGGCATGTAAACGAGCACGGCTTACCCTGTTGGGAGGCCAAGGGCTCATTGCCAGGCGGCCTGGGGGGCAGCCAAAGCAGATGGGTACCTGGTGGCTCCCCCCACATAGGTTGCTGTCAGAAGGGAAAAAAAGCCTTTTCTGACACACATGAAATGTACTCTTGCTACAGAATAAGACTATAGCTGAGGATTTCTCTTGACCACCCAGCAAAACTTTAGAACTTGTTTTTAGACAAGAGATCATTGTATAGTATATAAAGTGAGGAAATCCCCTGTGGGTCAGAACACATTTGATCTGTTCTTCATGTGCAGTTAGATATGTATTGTTTTTACTTTGCTTTTAATATATCATTGGTGCACTTTAATAAATAATTGTAATACTTTTTAACATGGTTTTACCATTGTTTTCCAGCTCAACTTGAGAGTTCCGCACCTTTAAGACCAACAGGGTTTTATGCGAGGTATAAGCTTTTGTGTGTATCTGAAGAAGTGTGCTTGCAAACAAAAGCTTATGCCTTGAATAAAGGTCTTAACGGCGCTCCTGGTCTCAAACTTTGTTCCAGTGTAATGCATGCTTAATGCTGATTTACCAGTGCGCAAGGTAAAGGTAAAGGTATCCCCTGTGCAAGCACCGAGTCATGTCTGACCCTTGGGGTGACGCCCTCTAGTGTTCTCATGGCAGACTCAATACGGGGTAGTTTGCCAGTTCCTTCCCCAGTCATTACCGTTTACCCCCCAGCGAGCTGGGTACCAGTGCGCAAACACCCTAAGAAATGTGTAAACTTGATAGGGGGAGTTCACTGTGAAGAAACAGAAGATGGTACACTGATACACATGGGTTCAATCTGCGCAAGTGAGAGACAAGAGCAAAGTGGTGATGTGGGTCACAACAGCAAAGAAGAGATTAGAAATCATCCCAAATCCTCACAGCGACTGCTTGAAACAGCCCATTTCAGGTTTCTGAGTAGTACTTCTAAGCCTTAAAAGGAGCAAAGTTAATTTCTGTGGAAAATACAGCTGTGCCTCTCATTTAAGGCCATTTTGCTTATTGCCTGCTTAGAGTTAAAATCTGAGGGGAGAAAATAGGAACATTTTTGCTTGAAGTGCTTCCTAAGTATGCGAGCGCATCAAAGGAACAGAAGGAGAGAGGGGAGATTATCAGAGACAATATTTCGCAGATTCAGTCGAAAGCAAAAGCAAATTTTAAAAAACCGTAGCGTACGGGCTGTGTATGGAGGGAAGAAAGAGATTTAAAGTCATAGTACATGTTATGAAAAGTCTCGTGGGGTGATACATAAAGAAGTGCAGAGCATTATCTCTTGTTAATCTAGCCATAAACTTTACCTATCTGAGATCTTGCTGGGACTTGTACATCTGTGAACGTCTGGCTGCCAGGTGTTTGGCGATAACAAAAAGTTGGCTCTACATTGTGAAGGGTCTCTGCCACAAGTTAGGAAACCAACCACTTTCATGGCTCCTCCTCCTCCACTCACAAGCATAAATGAGTTCTCTTATGGTTTCTGTGCCTGGGAGGGGGTGGAGCCTGCATTAAACCACTTCCTGTCTCTCACCCCTCAGTCCTCCTTGAGCCTGTCCATTAATGTGAGCAGTGATGTCACTTCCAGTGACATGTCACTTCCAGGGAGCATGGGAAGGAGGTGTATCCAGCTGACTCCACTTCCAGGGCTCCTTGAAGCCTGAAAAATGGTTTTAGAGTCAGAAGGTTGAAAGGCTGGTGTAGACGCTCACGACAGCTGCTAGACATAAAAGCTGCCCTCCATCTTGCCATATCTTCTCACAGTCCATAGCTGGGCTTTCTTCCACCTGCCAACCACATACAGGGAGCACTTTCCAAAACTCAGTTGCAAAGTGATTCACAACCCCCCCCCCAAAAAAAAGAGACTAGTGTAAATGGGGCATTTTTATGAATAACTCCACTACAATAGCATACTTGGTTTAACAAGCAAGGCCTCTCTTGGTGATATATCATTTTCCAAGTATGGATTGTGCCCTTATTTCTGGATCTTATTTAATTAAGTTTCCAAATCTTATTTTTCCCCAACAGAGACCCAAAGTAGCTCTCCAAAATGTAATTTAAATGACCAAACTGTGGGAAGAAAGTAATCTAAAATACATCCTGGCCTGGTGCTGGTTGAGTGGGCCAGGGGTCAGTCAAGGCTACAGGCTGTGTGGGAGCCCTAGGCTAAGAGACAAGAGCAGAGAGACCTTTGGCTGTCGCCCTGCAGCTTTTGTCAAAAAACTTTACATCTCTGGTCACACCCAAATTGAAATGCCTGCAAGCAGGAAAGGGAAAAAAAACAAGCTCAGTGGAGAGGATACGGAGCTGACAGAGATGTTCCCAGGAATTCCCTTCCATTGCTAATTCTTTTAAAATCTGTGGGAAACAGATTGACAGGTGCTAGTTGACAGACTAGCAATTGAAAGCTGAGGGGGAACTGGCAGTGAGAGACGGAGAAAGTAACAGAGGTTTTGATGTGGAAGCCCTCTTTCTGGACATCTTCATTGTCTGGGGAGCGCAAGAATCACTTCCAGGAAACCAACCAGGGCTGTTTCTGCACTTACTTCGTTTGTTTTTTTTTCCGTTGTGGATCCTGCTGAATTCAGATCGATTTGGACTTGGGTCTTCCTCTATCTACCCCCTCCCCCAATTGAAACAGAAAGTGTTCTGCACTTGATTGGGGAAGCTCAGTGGGGAGGGGAGCCAAATGTAGAAGGAGTCTGTTTCTTTTCTTGAACGGGGGAGGGGGGGCAGAGATTGGAGATAGCAGAGGAGTGGAAAATAAGGCAAGTCTCTGCTGAGAGAAGTTAGCGCTTCTGGAGCACAATCACTTTAAGAAAAGCCTTGCAACTGGGAACCAGGAACCACAAAGTCTTTGAACTGAAACCCTGGCCAATCATGGAAGTCTGCTTTGCTATGAGGCATGTAAAAGGGTGTTTATTCATGCAAAGCAGGAATCTGCACACTTCCTGATATTTTTCAAATATCAAGGGTTATATCCACTTCTGGATATAGTGGGGGGAATGGTACGGTCACTCCAGATTAATCATGCATGTTGCAGAGGGAAAATTTAAAGTGCCCCAAATCAAAATGGAAATCAAATTCAGTGTAGACTGTAGGGAATTATTTGGACTGGGTGTGTTTAAAAAGCCCCATGCACACCACACCCAGGATTCATTTCTGCATTTGTATGTCACCTGAATCTACAGTTAAGACTCACTATGGCTAATTTTGAGTTCCCTTCATAATTAACTTGGGTTATTTAGGGTACCTCCAGTCTGGAGGAGTTGTCTCTCAAAAACTTAAATTCACCAGATCTGGAGGGTCTTTTAAGGTCCTATTGGACTTGAATCTGTTTACTGCAGACCATCACAGATACCTTCTCATGCTGCGATTGGCATCTAATCCTAGTTCCCTATTCTGAGTTGAGCTACCCTAAGTAACCCTAGTTAGGTAAAGGTAAAGATATCCCCTGTGCAAGCACCGAGTCATTTCTGACCCTTGGGGTGACGCCCTCTAGTGTTTTCATGGCAGACCAATAAGGGGTGGTTTGCCAGTGCCTTCCCCAGTCATTACCGTTTAACCCCCCCAGCAAGCTGGGTACTCATTTTACCGACCTCGGAAGGATGGAAGGCTGAGTCAACCTTGAGCCGGCTGCTAGGATTGAACTCCCAGCCTCACGGACAGACAGCTTCAGCTAGCATGTCTGCTGCCTTACCACTCTGCGCCACAAGAGGCTCTAAGTAGCCCTAGTTACTGCTTGTTTAATAGAGCCATGGCTTTGAGTAATATCCTAACTGGGCCAATATGTAAACCAATTAGTTGGCTGGAGAGACAAATCAACATATTTATATGAAATGTTGAGAAGGCAACGACTTCCTGTTGGAATGTACCCTATTCAAAGTGTGCATGATTCAAAAGGCTATGAAGAATAGCCTACAGGGGACATTGGAGGAGATGTGCATTTAGCATATTTAGATCAGGTGCCATTTGAAATTTTTCAAATAATTTCCTTCTGTGCCCTGATTGGCTCAATTGGAGACCTCCTGCTCCTTTGACCTCACTTCCTCCCTGATTGCTTCCAGATAAAGAACAACAGTTAATAGTGAGGCTGCTAGGATGCTCTCTCTCTCTCTCTCTCTCTCTCTCTATGCAAAGTTGTTTGAATTTTCAGTAAAGCTTTACATTCTTTAAGCAGTCCATCCTTTGCATATTCAAACTCTGCTAACACTTAGATGTTCCCTCTAAATGCTGAGAGCCTAGATGTGCAGTGAACATTGCATTCTAAATTTCTTTACCTGCATTCATTTGCACAATTAGATTATACATACAGCAAAATGAAAATAAGACATTTCAATCAGCAGCTAAAACAAAAATAAATTATCCCTCATTACCTGAGGGGAAAGGACTCTGGAATCATACAACTAGCTGTTATAGCACTTCAGAATACTGCCCAATATTACAAAATAATAATAATAATAATAATAACACAAGCAATAATAGGTATAATCCTGCCAATAGTAATCTCTGTTCAAACCTATTGAGTTCATTGAGAGTTACCAAGAGTACCATCCCAAGTGGGGCTACACCCTTTTAAATCCATTGAAGTCCATGAGATTCGAAGGGTATAACTCTGCTTTGGCCTAAAAGGGGCCCCTGGACTCCAACTTTGTTCTCGTGTTCTAGACCAACTTGGCTACCCACCTGAATCTATCTTGGGTTGCACTGTTAGGTGTGTGCTGAATTCTGCAGCAGAAATCAGTTGATGCACTCACTGCCTTTTGGCCCCGACTTTTCCTTTCCAAACAAATGATAACAACCCCCCTTACCATCACCACAAAAACGCAGAACTTTTCATGCACTACGTATGCTACAAAAGAGTAAAAGTATTTGTGGTCCCTGAGAGAAGAGATCAAGAAGCGCTGTCAAATGTGCCTTAAAGGATGCAGAATGGAGGAAAAACAATGGGTTGGTGGACATTTCAATTCACCTTTCCAGGATATCTTCATGACTATCTTATATATTCAGAATTAAATCTGGGTTTGTTCCCAAGGAACAATGCCTAAGTCTGCACCCCAGAAAGCATTCTACCACACTGCTATATACAATTTACTTCTACCAATTTCAGCATGATGTAGGCGTACATAACTTTGCACTGGCTGAAAGCCAATGTCAGCTTTTAAATAGGTATGCTGAAACTATCTACCATATTAAGCACATCAGAATTGTCCATATAATGGCTTGTGCATTGATTCCTGCCCCCCCTCCCCCAAAAAAGGTTAAGGGTTAAAACTATGTACACGCAAAAGTTAAGCGTTCTTTCGTCACCAATCAAAGCTCTCACAAAGAAATCTGAAGTTACCTTTCAGTGTTGCCAAAAGCCAGCCTTCAGCTGAAAAGTTTGACTGCAGTTGTGTAGAATTCTTTTTTTCTTTTTCTTTTTTTAAGAATCTTGTACCCAAAACAACTCAGGTAACATAAAACAGATTGAACCAAGTAAAATTAACTTGAGGACACTCGGTGTAAAAAGAGGTCAGGAGATTGCTGCAGGCTGTCGTTCTGAGCCAAATGCAGACACGTTCTTAGCTGCATTTACATATTTTTTTTCTTTTTTTAAAAAAACACCCCCCGAAAAAAGTTTATTCCATTAGTCTTAGCCCGTGAAAGTTAAACAGAACGAACTTCGGCATTCTCATTCAGCAAAGCGAGACAATTCATTTTGGTGATTGTTTCCTCTCCTTGCAAATCTTTAGCCAACCAAGAAATCTATACAGAAGGCTATGTAATCTCTGTTTAAATACAGAAGATGGTTGAATTAATAAAAGATTTTTGGGGTGGGGGGAAGGGTGGGTAGTTCAGTTTAATTTACTTAGCCCAGGATCCGTTGAATAATACGATGGTTCGATACACATGCCTGCTTATTTGCTCCATCCGTTCCATTTGCAGAATAGACTCTGTATTCCCGGCAGAGCAACAAATGGACAGAGCAGAACGCTACAGAAGAGCACAATTCCCATACAAAGCGAGCCGAACTGTAGCTCACACTGATAGAGATGAACGTAAATAAAGAATCTCTTACCCTGATTCGTATTACAGAGATGCCCAAGTGGTGCTTTTTTTTTTATTTTAAAGAGCCAAGATCTTTAGTACTTCAGCAAAAGGCAGTGAGTGTTCAGCCGCTTCCTTAAAGCTCACAAATTGGACCGTGCTGACATTATAATCAACTGTTTGAAACAAAGCTCGCGAGAGCAGGCAGCAGCAATTTGATCTGAAGGCAGGCAGTCTTTATAGCTGACATCTGCTCTCAGGATAATGCCATAGTTGTTGAAAGGCTTGGGAGCAAGTGGGAGAGCTGAGCATTCCAACTTTTGAGGGATTTACTGGGGGGGTGGGGAGGGGAGATAAATGATTTGGAAGGCAGGGAGGACACACTTAATGAAGAAGGACTGTCAAAGATATTAACGAAAACCCATGCAGCTTTTTAAATGAAAAAGGTGCTTTCTTGCAAAGAAAATGCAGAAGTCTTGATGTTCTATAATAGATGAAGGGTTGGTTTTTATACACCACTTTTCACTACCTGAAGGAGTCTCAAAGTGGCTTACAATCACCTTCCCTTCCTCTCCCCACAACAGACATCCTGTGAGGTGAGTGGGTTGAAAGAGCATTGACAGGACTGCTCTGTGAGAAGAGCACCACCAGGGCTGTGACTAGCCTAAGGTCACCCAGCTGGCTGCATGTGGAGAAACAGGGAATCAAACCCAGTTTGCCAGATTAGAAACCACCATTCTTTACCACTACATCAAGCTGTTCTAGAATATTCACAGACAGGGCTAGAGAAATGTTTCAGCTGTAGTGTTGATCTTCAGCTGTTGAGTTTAGCACCCAAAACTGGGTTACGGTCCAAATTAATCCTACATGGTACTGAAAAGAGTTTGGGCCTAGAATCGTGGAGACTTGGGATCAGGTCCTCACACCGTCATGAAGCTTGCAGCAAGATCTTGGGCCAGACTCTCAGCCTAACCTTCCTCATAGGGTTGTTGTGAAGATAAAAATGGAGAAGGGAGAGGGCCATGTGCCATGTCATCCTGAGTTCCTTGAAAAAGGGTGAGATAAAAATGCACTGACCCCAAAAAAAGAAAAATTAAGAAAGTTGTGAAACTCAGGTAGGTTGTGCCTAGGGTTGATAAGTCCCCCCAGTCCACTGGTGATGAATGAAAAGGTAGGGTTGTCAGACCAAGGCTGAAAAACTCCTGGAGATTTAGAGAGAGACTGAGGAGGAAAGGGACCTCAGTGGGATACAATCCCATACATACTACCCTTCAAAGCATCCATTTTCTCCAGTGAAACTGATATCTGTACTCTGGAGAACTGTAATTCTGGGGGATCCCCAGGTTCTCTGTTGTACTGTGAACACTGATACCGTAGTGGCTGCATACCAAAACAGGACATTACAGAAATCTAAGATCATATACTTACAGTGCTATTCTAAACAGAATTAGACCCTTCTTACTCCCTTGAAAACAGTGGACTCGGAAGAGGACAAATCTGTTTAGGAGTGAGACATACAGACCATTTCTGCATGGATGCAGACAACATGCGTCACCTCCTACTTGTAAAAGAGCAATTGTAAATCACCCGCTTGGCCACTTCCTGACAGGAGACTCCTCCTGCATTATCCTGCCTTCTCATCATGGCTTTTCCCTTCCTGATGAGGTAGCAGAAATGTCAGAAGCATGGACAACCTGCAGGTTTCCCCCCACTTCTTGGGTTGTCAATCAACGTAAGACAGGAATCCCCCCTCCGAGGTGGTTTTGGAGACTCAAACATCTGTCCTCCTCCCCCGATTCCTGAATTTTTTTTAAAAGGAAACTTCTGCATTGCTATGGGGACCCACCAGAGATTTGACTTCTCTGCCATTGTTTCTTCATTGTTGTAGTACATTCACTGCTTGTACCTATTTAATGGCTATTAATTAACTCTAATGTGGACCTGTTGCTGACATTTCTTGCATTTTTCTCTAATCTTCTTGGGTAGCAAATGTCCTTGGTATATTTCTTTGGTACAGATTTCTTGCTTCCACATACAGTACAATCCTAAACAGAGTTATATCTTTCTGAACCCACTGGCTTCAATGGACTTCAGTGGGTGTACTTCTGGTTAGAACTGCCCCACAAAAGTGTTACCCTGTTATTTATCTTGCATGAAAACATGCTCAGGTGGTGAGGATACAAAGTACTTCAATGGGGAAGTGGAAATTCTGGTTGGACTCTGATTTCTTAACTGGGGTGGGGTGACCTAGAGTGCATCCAGTTGTTCATAATTGTATTGATGAGCCAGCTGTGAAAATGCACTCTAGCTGTTGTATACTGTGTCTTAAACTCCGAACTTATGGAAGACCCACTATTCTGACTATTGGCCCAGCAGCCAATAATAACCGGCTGGTTTCTGAAAAAATCATAAAGCTTCCTTTTTTGGGGGGGGGGAGGCGTTGATTTTTTTAATTTTTTTTAATAAGGAAGAAATGTTGAGATATGCTTTAAAAAATAAAATAAAAGGTGGGGAGTCTCCTAAATTATAGAGAAAATGGATTTGTGTGAGATTCAGGGGCAAGTCTGCCATTTATGGACTGAAGAATAAGGCAGCCAAATTAATAAAAATGCTGACGTTTATTTCTAGGTACATGACTATGTTTACTAAGAGACCCCCGTGGAAGACATTTGTGCGCAGTGTGCACTTTTGGGAGGACCTGTTGTTTCACGCCCTGGGAAACCAATATCCCTCTTTCTCCCTTGATAAATGCTCAAGGGTATGCCACAATTCACATAAAGCAGCAGGTGCAGACAGATGCTACCGGTTCTCCGGGGTCTGTTCACTTCAGGATGCAGGTAAGTGATGGCATCTTTAAATACTTCCGTGCATCATAAAACCCCTGTAAGAAAGCTGTGGGCATCTAGCATGTCAGGAAAATGGCTTCTAGTCTAGCTTTCTCCTTGACGTATCTGTCTGCAGGCAGGAGTCCCCCTCCCCATTTGGAAGATGGTCAAATACACAATTCCCTCACTTGCAGTCTGTACCACTTGATCTTTCTTTAGGCATCATTCAGTTCACAGAGATGCCTTCACTCTCCTAAGCCCCACCTGCATTTAAGCAAGTAGTATGCTGCTTTTCAGCCTTGCAAGTGTCAGAAATGCCCCCTTTTCTGCCATGAATCCATGTATGTTGGAATGTAGCCTGTAGTGTGATGTTTATTTTAGCTGCATGCTTTGATGGTTGTCTTTTCCTTTGTTTATTACCTCAGTCTCTTTGGTAGACCCCCACCATTTGGTTGCCCTTTGACCCCAGCCTTGCATCCATCTCTCTTAATGTTAGCTAGTGGACAGCCCTGTGTCCTTGAAAATGTTCCTCTGAAGCCCCTGTTATCATTCACAGTGAACTGTTATGTCTTTTATGTGACAAAGCCTGTTTCCTGCTTGAGTTTGAAATGAAGGGGAACTTGGTCTGTTTAGCCTGGAGAGGAGATGACTGGGATTTGATAGCCATCTTCAAATATTTAAAAGGCTGCCATATAGAAGATGGAGCAGAGTTGTTTTCTCTTGCCCGGAAGGATGGACCAGAACCAGTGGGATGAAATTTATTCAAAAGAAATTCCGTCTAAACATCCAGAAGAAGTTCCTGACAGTGCGAGTGGTTACTCAGTGGAGCAGGCTTCCTCGGGAGGTGGTGGGTTCTCCATCTTTGGAAATTTTTAAGCAGAGGCTGGATAGCCATCTGACGGAGAGGCTGATTCTGTGAAGGCAAAAGGGTAGCAGGTTACAGTGGATGAGCGATAGGGTTGTGAGTGTCCTGCATAGTGCAAGGGGTTGGACTAGATGACCCATGAGGTCCCTATGATTCTGGTGCAGGGAATCTGATATAAGCCTGCTTTAGCTTTTGTACCTCAGTCTTGGCAACATATTGAACTAGTTTACTTTCATAAGCCCATGAAATCGATCTTGGTCCCAAGTCCAGCTTCATTATTGTGCCAATCTTCCAGAACCTCACAACAATATGACCTGTACATTACATTCCCCAGCCTCCAGGAAGACAGTCATAGAATTTGTCCCTTGTGATAAGGAAGATCCATTCTGTGCCTACCACCAGTTCAGCAGGTACAAATGGTACAGTGCTCATTATGGATGCTTGAATCCCCCCCAGTTTGGCTCGTGTTTGTGAACATGGCGTTGTTATTTGCATTAAGCTGTTCAGAGAGGGCTGCCAAGCTCCCAATCGGAGCAGGAGCTCTTCCACCCCCGGGTCCAGTTGTGAAGGCAGGAACAAAATTAAAAATAAGACTTGGTCTATTTATAAGAAGTTCTTATTATATGGCCTAACCTGGATGGCCAAGGCTAGCTTGATCTCATTGAATTTTATAATAAAGCAGAATTGTCCCTGGAAAATACTTGGATGGGAGGTCACCAAGAAAGTCCAGAGTCACTACACAAAGGCAAGGAATGACAAATCACCTCTGTTGGTCTTGGATCCTGAAAATCCTACACGGTCAGTTGCAACCTGATGACACTTTCCATCACCAGAATAATCTAGCATGGGTGGAAAATTACTTTTGATTAGAACTGAATTTTTAGATCAGAGAGTTGGGTGTACTAGGTCCATTACTGGTTCCAGAGGAAGGAGGAACCTCTTTTGGCTTCTCCAGAGGATCCTATTTTATTTATTTATTTATTTATAGAAAAAAAGTGTTGGTCCCTACATGAACAGAAAGGCCACACTGAATGTGGATGCAGTGAAGCGGGTATTACGAGGCATCTTATGCCAGCCCAAACATCTGTTATTTCAATGAGCAAGAAGATGCTAACATGAGTATTGAGAATATGGATCGTTGTGGTGTTATGCTAATACCAGAGATATGAACAATGATTTCAGTGGGCTTCCTGGGATCAAGTCACCTTCCAAAAGTCAAAGAGATTTCCTTCAACAAAGACTTTTATCCATCAAAGGAAAGCTTCCTCCATCATCGTTGTTCTCCGTTGGATAAAGCCTTTCTTCCTTGAAGGAAGACTTCACAGAAGAGATTCCCTGGATCCAATTTAGCTGAAGGGAATCACAAGATCCATCCCAACTGCCTCTTGCTAATGTAACCAGTTATTCCGATCTGCATCTGCAACCTTAAGTAGAAAAGGTGGGGATCATTTAATTTGATTTATGCAAACACTTAATTTACTTTAGCAATGGTTTTCTTGTTAGACCCTTCTTTTCCCCCCCCGAAGAACCTAGTTTGTACAAAATTATGCCACTGCTGTGAACTAGTGAAAAGTTTGTGTTTAAATGCTTTCTTTTTTGCCTGTAGCCGAGTCTTTAACTATTTTTCTTTGCTGCTCTCAATGCATCTTTAGTGCGTTTAAAAACTCTCCAATGAGCAGTTTAACACTTCCACGCTCCCGTGAATGCAAATGACACTGCAGATAACGGTTTACCTGAATAAAGTAGTAAATTTAAATGCTTGGAAAGGGAGATTGGAACCCTCAGTTGGGACTCTGTTGCAATTATTGTTGTGATTATTACTTATTCCTTTGAGCCTGGTAATGCTGAGAATGTTGAAATTCGAGCGTATAGCAACTACAAGTAAGAAATCACCCCCGTGTAGTTTACAGGAAGTGATTCAGGGTCAAGCCAGTTGGGATACAGGAAGACCAGATCTTTCCAGAGTTTCAAAATGGAGAGTACTACCATAAGGGACACCAATTCAGTCCAGGGCCATAGAATGGGTAGTAGAAACGAACCGAACTCTTCTACCAATGTGTGGTTTTGCAGGATCAGAACTGTCCTTTCACCCCATCCCACCCCAACCCTAGGTTGGAGAAGGACTAAGAAGTGCATCAGTGAAATGCCAGGAGTCAAGAGGGGTTGCAGAGTTTGGGCGACATGTTGTTATAACAAAATACTTTCAAGAAAAAAGTTACACCAGCTCAACACATTTTTTTAACGTTACATTGAATATTATTATTTAAAAGAAAGAAGTGAACAAGACAGGTGTCCATTAGGAACAGTAATAGCTCCCTCCACTCTCTGAGGAGGGAAACGCTCTCCTAAGATGCATCCCGCTGTAAAGCAGAAGCTTCCCAGCCATGAATGCTTCCTGAGGTTCATAATACACATTAAAAAAATCAAAATACTATAATTTATTGCTTTAAAAAATGGGTTTGAATGAAACTTATTAAATGGAAAATGTGGTCTGCTTGTGGCCAGCTTTCCTGGTATCTTTTTCAGGGCTTGGTTTTAGATTCCCTGAGCTGTATTCAATCTATTCCCCATATTTAAAATGGAATTGTTGCTCAAAAGCTGGCTGCTCCTAGTACAACAAAGTATCTTTCCTGATGGCTTCTTTTACTTCCACTTTGAGCCCTTTGTGGACAAAGGCAGGATAAAAACCGTATTGTGAAGAAAACATACATAGTCAAGGACTTGTTCGCATCTCTGTCGTTTTAGTTTAAAGACTGGAATTGAACGGAGATGACAAAGAAAAATATTCAGATCGTTCTTACACTTAAAGCTGCTTAAACCCCCACCACTTCTGCTCATGTTCTGCTTGGGTTTTGCAAAGTGGAAGCTTCTATGTTCCCAAGCTGGTAGACTGTTCACAAGCAGCTGGAACCTGTTGGTTGGGTTACTTTGCCTGTAATCAGACCGTCATGCATAGAACACTGCACTCAGCAGCAGTATTCAAAGGATTTCTCACGTACACCATGCGGAGGCCCATTTTCCCTTCTCCCCCACAAGCCTATTGCACCTATTGGTGCTACTTACTCACCATTCAGCAGCCCTCCATAAAAATAAACACTAAACAAAAAAATTGGTCAGCAGGGGGTTATAACTTTTTTACAGTCATACCATTGGGTGTTGACTAAATGCACATGGAGGTTATTTCACATATGTATAAAGAGCCCTGACTAGTCTGATCTTGTCAGAGCTTGGAAAAGTAGGAGGGTCGGTACGTGGATGGGAGACCGCCAAATTAACAGGGCTGCTATGCAGAGGAAGGCAATGGCAAACCACCTTTGCTTGTCTCTTACCTTGAATATCCCATAAACCTCAGGTCACCATGAGTTAGGGATGCTAGTCTCTATGTCGGACCTGGGGAACCCCTGAAATTATAGCTCATCTCCAAGCTCAAGAGAGCAGTTCCCATGTAGAAAAATGGATGCTCTGGAGGGTTGACTTCATAGCATTATACTCAACTGAGGTCTCTCCCTGACCCAAATCCCACCCACTCCCAGCTCCACTACCAACATCTCCAGGTATTTCCCAACCCACAGTGGGCAACTCTACCATGAGTCCGTTGTGCCTTGATGGCATACAATGGCAATGATTTCAAACATCCTAAGAGGAACTGTACTAAAAGGTAAAGGTAAAGGTATCCCCTGTGCAAGCACTGAGTCATGTCTGACCCTTGGGGTGACGCCCTCTAGCGTTTTCATGGCAGACTCAATACGGGGTGGTTTGCCAGTGCCTTCCCTAGTCATGACCGTTTACCCCCCAGCATGCTGGGTACTCATTTTACCAACCTCGGAAGGATGGAAGGCTGAGTCAACCTTGAGCCGGCTGCTGGGATTGAACTCCCAGCCTTATGGGCAAAGCTTTCAGACGGCTGCCTTACCACTCTGCGCCACAAGAGGCTCTTTTGGAACTGTACTACTCACACACAATTATTTAATTATCTGAATAATTGTGGAACTGTACTAATCACACACAATTATTTAATTATCTGAACCAACCATCCATGACCCTGAGGGGAAACAATTTCACCTGTTCCATAGATGTGCAAATGGTTTGTAAGGCGGAAGGAAATGAGACCAACACCTGAGCTGGTACCCAGTTACAAAACTGTGCAGGAGCATCAAGCAGTGCAGCTAGGTGATCTAATGCAGGGGTAGTCAACCTGTGGTCCTCCAGATGTTCATCGACTACAATTCCCATGAGTCCCTGCCAGCATTTGCTGGCAGGGGCTCATGGGAATTGTAGTCCATGAACATCTGGAGGGCCACGGGTTGAAAATGCATGATTGTGGCTTTCAGACATAAGAGGTTTGCCTGTCAGATGTGTTCACCGCAAAGTTTGTAGGATTCCTCATCAAAATGCATATGCTACTTTGGGCAAAAAACAGATCCCATATGTGTCACAGTAGTGGGGCTGATTGTATATTCAAACCTATATTTTATATTTATATATTTTATATTCAAAACCTGTCATAGAGAATGCTCAATAATGCATAATAGTACTCAGTAAGTCTCCTGTGAGCTCAAAGCACTTCACATCTTGGTATCAGTAATCCTTCCCACAATCAGGGGAAATCATTCAGCCAACATCATTAAGCAAATATCATTTGTAGATATGGGAGAAGGGCAAGCACCAGCATAAGACTCAGGCCAAACAATGAGTTTATTGCTGAGCACTGAACACAACTGGAGAACTTCCAGCTCACAGTTCAGTCCATATCACTGATGTGTTTATGACACACACTCTATATACCATAGACTTAAATTCAAGGATGAAGGAGTTTTCAGAGAACAGTTAGCACAAGGGTTATCAACTTCTACGTGGTGGCTGGAGATATCCCACTTTTACAACTGATCTTCAGATTGACTCACCTGGAGAAAATGGATGCCTTGGAATGGACACTATGGCCCTATGTCACATTGCAGCTCTCACTTCCCCAGACACCAACCTCCACCCCTAAAATCATCAGCTATTTCCTTACCTGGAGCTGACAAACCTAGTTAACACACAAATCTACTGCAAACAGATGAATATAATGTAAGTTCAGGAATACAAGCCATGAAATGACACTGCAGACTACAGCATAAAAAGTCATACAATAAAACCAAAAACAGAACAAAAACATTCAATTCTCTGATCCCCCCAAACACATATCTAAATAAGGGAGTAGGGAGAGGTGGCCATTGAAGACACATGGCCCAACGCTGCCCAGGCAGGGGGGGGCAGTCAGATCTTCTTCAACACTCTGGCCTCAACCATAGACCTGGTGGAAGAGCTCCATTTTAGAGGCCCTGCAAAATGCCAAGAGTTCCCGCAGGGCCCGTAGCTTGACCAGGAGCTCATTCCACCAGGTTGAGGGTAGGCATGCTTCCCTGTGACCATGAATGACCAGCAAGTTGATATAAAGCTTTGCAGGGGACATAGGGCAACAGGCAGTCCCTCAGGTATGTGGGTCCCAGACCTCGAAGGGCCTTGGAGGTCAAAACCAAAATCTTGTACCATGTACAACAAACCTTGGAATTAAAGTACCCACTCAATGAGATTGTTGGTCTTAAAGTTGCTATTGGACTCAATATTTGTTGTAATATTTCAGACCAACACAGCTACCCACTTGAATCTAGAAAAGAATCAGCTGACCTCAATTATGTACTGATATTTTTTGTACATTTGTACTACATGCATACTTACATTGTACTTTCTTTTTCTTTTGGTTCCCATTGTCATGCAGGGTTGCTTTCCCCACATACATTTTTTTTTAGTTGCAGACATTCATGGAGCCACTGTAAGAAGGATTCTGGAGAAGCAACATAAGGTAAAGGTAAAGGTATCCCCTGTGCAAGCACCGGGTCATATCTGACCCTTGGGGAGACGCCCTCCAGCATTTTCATGGCAGACTCAATACGGGGTGGTTTGCCAGTGCCTTCCCCAGTCATGACCGTTTACCCCCCAGCAAGCTGGGTACTCATTTTACCGACCTTGGAAGGATGGAAGGCTGAGTCAACCTTGAACCGGCTGCTGGGATCGAACTCCCAACCTCATGGGCAGACAGCTTCAGACAGCATGTCACTGCCTTACCACTCTGCACCACAAGAGGCTCTTAGAGAAGCAACATAAAAATTCCCTAAATGAATAATTATCTCAGAATAACGTGTCATACATTAGGGATTAAACACACACACACACACAGCTAAAGTAGCTTTCCAGTGTTAAAACAATAGCTAAAATTACCTTCATTTGCTAAGTGGAAAAATCTCCAATTGTATAACCACTGCTAGATTTATTTTTTTTAATTATTCATACAATCATACATAGAAGTACTTCCCTCATTATTACTCTAATTATAGGTTATATTTTTTTTCTTCATTGGTGAAATTATAAGTTGCTACTTTACAAAAATACGAGGGAAAGACTATAAAAGAAAGACTTGTTAAACCACATTTTAAGAATATAATTATTCCTCTCGTGTATTTATTTACAGTTATTTTATAGCCTTCCATAAATATAGGAATTATTTGGGTATTGCCTGCACATTTTTTTTAAAAAACGAATATTGCAAAATAGGAGCAGCTTCACAGTGCAGACTGTTCTTTTTTGAACAGAAGGCTGTGTAATTTTGTGACTCCACAAGTGTGATGTGATCATGACGATCTTATTATAAACATCTGTGCCAAATCTCCAGGAAAATGATACCATTCCTACATGCTGGGTAACACACCATGAGACCATCTGCTCAAAAGATATGAAGCCGGATCCCATGAGGGTTGATGAGAAAGTCCCACCAGGTTCGGTGGAGTTTCCTCAGGGTGGGCATAACAAAACTGCCACCTGAAAATTTGCCCAAAATGGATCCCTCAGGTCAGTGCAATATTTATTTATTTATGGTATGGAGTGTGTAATGTAGCCAAGAGCTCCGAGGACTCCCTAGCAGGTAGGCAAGGGATGTTTGGAGGTGGTTTGCCATTTCCTGCCTCTGCATCATGTCCACTCGTGCTCCTTGGACAAATTGCCACCTAAATCCTTGGAGGTCTCCTATCCAAATGCTAGTTGGCCCTGCTTAGCTTCCAAGATCTGAAAGGTTCAGGCTTCCCCGAGCTATTCAGGTCTGGTATTGGGACAGTGCAGTGATTTCCTAGAACGGTGATACAAATCCAGTGGTATAATGGAACCCCGGTCCAAAGCCCACCTTTTTGAGGTGGTGGTTGTTATTACTGTTTTGTTTGGGTACTTACCAGGAAAACAGCATATCTCAACTTTTCCTTTGATTTCAATTATTTCATAGGCAATGACATTTCTTTTTCCAATCAAATGGAAAGAGGACAGAGCACCCCCAGCCAATCACCTTTGAAGATGAGCTGCAAATTCTTTCTCACTGGCTGCTTCGTTGGGGGGCTAGGAAAGTAGCGAGGGGCACCTGGTTTAGAGGACTGTGGCATTCTAATTCTTGATCCAGTTTAATTCAAACTTGACTCAGGGGCAACCCCACCCCCTGTTACCCAAATTGCGTGGACACGTGTCCTAAAAACACGTATCTTTGAGCTTGTGGGGAATATTAGCCCAAAATGCTGCGAGAGGGGGGTAACTTAGCGTTATCGGATCGTTACCTTTGTATACGAGGGTCGAGCACCTGTAGGAACTCAAGGCAAACACAGATTTAAATGGTAAAATAGTAATATAAGCTTTTATTGAAAGGAAAATAACAAAAGTACACACAAATAGCTAACACACATACAAGCAGTCATATAGAGAAGGGGGAGGAAGAGTGGAAGGCTTGATAGTTACCTGTCCGAGGAGTGGTGGGTCAGAGGAAGGAGCACGAACCAGCGTGGGAGGTCCCGGGTTGGAAGACACTCAGAGTGGCTGTGTGAAGCCACAGTTTTTATAGGATTTTGGGAAGGGGGCTATGTGACAAGGCTCAGGTAAGCATGTGCTGGAAGTTTCCAGGGTCCCCAGAGATTAGGACAATACCTGGCCAAGTGGGGGGTGATGGCCGTAAATGGATTTGGATAAAGGTATTAATGGCTCTGAGGAAGAGAGCCATCAGGTCTCGCTGGCAGGATGTGGGGGAAATATCCCCTGGCAGAGGGGCCAAGTGTGAAAAATGTTGCAAGACAAAGGATTTTCCTAGGAGCCCTTAGGCAAACAGGAGGAAGCCAGTCCACTCACTTAGAAATACAATGGGGGGGGGGGTCGAGAGTAGGGCATGGAGGCACCTGGATTTCGAAACCTGAGGCAGAGAGCAAGATTTCTAAGATGGAGTCTGGCCTGGCCTGGCTGACCCTAGCAGTGTCATGGCTTTAGCTTAAGCCTAGACTATTGTGGAGTGCCATTGGTTATAGAAGACAGTGTGCCAAGGCATAAGGCAGGGATCCTGCCATGCGTAACACCCCATGAAAACCTGGGAAAGTCATGTATACACAGCTATACACATCACAGTTTGGGAGGGGTATGCTACTTCTCATGGTTTATATGAGCATTCAAAACAAAACGAGGCAAGGTACAGAGAGGTAGAGGGGAAAGGGTGAAAGTGGGCAGTGGAATGCAGTGATGAGGAAAGCAGAAACTGTTGGCAACCATGACAGGGCAGTGGGGAGGGAAATCACAATTCCACTTCTATTAACTTAGGAGCTGTATTCAATGAGCATACTTTGGAAAAGGGTCAAGAATGAAAGCATTTCTAAAGTGAAAGTGCATTATCCAATGTGTGCAGAATGGGCCCTGGCCTCTGCTTAAAAACTCTCAAGGAAAGAGGACCCACCAACTCCTGAGGAAGCCTGTTCGTCTAAGGCAGGGATAGTCAAACTGCGGCCCTCCAGATGTCCATGGACTACAATTCCCAGGAGCCCTTGCCAGCATTCGCTGGCGAATGCTGGCAAGGGCTCCTGGGAATTGTAGTCCATGGACATCTGGAGGGCCACAGTTTGACTACCCCTGGTCTAAGGTACCACTCTGTCAGGAACTTCTTTTGGATCTTTAGCTGAGAATTCTTGTGAATTGATTTAAGCCTATTAGTTCTGGTCTGACCCTCTGGGGCAACAGAAAACAACTCTGTTCCTTCCTCTATATGACAGCCCCTCGAGTACTTGAAGATGCTCATCAAATCACCTCTTTGTCATTTTCTCTCCAGGCTAAACAGACCAAACTCCCTCAAACTTTGCAGTTCTGTGGACCTGCAGAAATATCTTGATTGCCACAGCTTAACTTCAGTCACAGAGTGTGTAGATCATTGTATTGTGCTGCCAAAGCAACACTTAAAAAATTCCACATAACCAAGCAGATCTCCAATTGTCAATCTGAAACCTTGCTGAGAAAAAGTCCTACTTGTCCCACCCCCTTCTTAAAAACACATGATGGGCAGCAGAAAAGGTACCACCAGGTGTTGTGGTGCTTTCATGAAACACACTGGGGAGTCCTGAAGTAGCCAATCAATTTTTGAGTTGGGAGGGGAGCCTTAGAATCTAATTGGGTACTTTGCAGTTAAGCAATTATAGACTTTATGGCCATATTAAGGAAGACCATCTCTGTGTGCCATGGTGTATATATTATGGGAGGTATTTCCTGTTTCACTGGGTGCCTTGTACTTTATTCCTCTGGTCTGAAATTGCTTTTGTGATGTTGTTTAATCTCTTGGAGAAGACGGCTTTATGCTTCATAAGACATTTCTTTTTGCACAGTGATGACGGGGCAACAGATGTAGAATATGACATTTAAAATACTTAGAAATTGCATAGGGAAAACAAGCACAAATACATTTAGCGAGGACATAAAGACGTAACTTTTCAAAGTCTGGTTCCGTGTTCTCACATTGACCGTTTATGCACTGGAGGTTCCATGCCAAGCTGCAGGCTGGAGTTTTGGTCGTGGCAGGTTGCCCCACCCCTTCCTGCACCCACACAGGGAAGCATTTGGCCTGGTCCACCTCATCTGCCCCCAATTTTTGCTCCTGAATGGGAGCTGGGGCAGTGAAGTTCCCAGTGCATAAACGGCCATTGTGTGGCTAAAAATGAAATCACAAACCTGCTAATGGGGGGATCTTTGACCGAAGTATGCCCTTCTTAGCTCACTCATTTTGGTGGAGCTAAAAAGGGCACAACTTTGAGTAGGACTGTGCTGTGTACGCCGTTTTATATTTGTATGCCACTTTTCTTGTACACCTCTGCGACTGAGCAATTTCAGTGGTTGAGGAATAAATGTAGGCAAGCTGGCTTTTGCTTTCACTTTAAGGAAAATCACCCCCCCCACACACCCCGATTATACAACATGGGCAGGCATGGCAGCCCAATAGTGTCATGGTAATATAGATTTTCTGGAATAATCTATGAAATGGGATTCTAGTCACCTCAGCTCATCTTCCTTAGACGCTTGACATTATATGCGCCTCTGTCATTTTATCAGTGAACAGACTGAAGCCGCTCACGGGTGGATTTCTGACATTGCATATCATGTCAGTAATCACCAGAGCCATTAGCAAGCGGGCCTTTGGAGCTGTTTGTCATGAAGACCTGTGCCGAGGTGAGCTATTGAGCTATTAACACATCTGCCTTTGACAGAAAAACCTTTTAACGGCATCTTCACATGTCACCTGATAACGGGACATACTGTCATTCCCATGCTGACCAAGCAATCCAATAGGTCTTTGAAGTGATACTCTGTGCTGGAACAAGGCATGCTATTAGGTAACCTCTAATTAAGCCATGCTCCCTATTAGTCACTTTTGTACCGGTGTCTAGGAAATAGTTATTATGTAAAAACAATGAGCAACAGGGCATGGGGACAGCGGGCTTAGCTGTAGCACTGATGGACAGAATGCAGGTTGTGGCGATTCTGTTGAGGAAGAGTAGACTAGAGGGACAGTGGCTTTCTTTCCCTTCTCTTTCCTTTCTCGAGCTAAAGGGAAGTCCAATCTCATTCCTCGCAGAACGTTGGACAGGTGTCGCTCAGCCCAATAAGCTGATGTTTATTCTCCCAGAGCTAGAGAAATGATATTTCTGCTTGTATACCATCCCTCTCCATGACCAGGCTCAGGATGGTTCACAACATTAGGAGAGCCAGCTTGGTGTAGTGATTAAGAGCAGCGGCTTCTAATCTGGCGAGCCGGGTTGGATTCTCCGTTCCTCCACATGCAGCCAGCTGGATGACCTTGGGCTCACCTCAGCACTGACAAATCTGTTCTCACAGAGCAGTCCTGTCTCAGCTTCACCTCTCTCACCAGGTGTCTGTTGTGGGGAGAGGAAGGTAAGGCAATTGTAAGTCGCTTTGAGATTCCTTCGGGCAGTAAAAAGCAGGGTATAAGAAACCATCTCTTCTTCTTCTTCTTCTTCTTCTTCTTCTTCTTCTTCTTCTTCTTCTTCTTCTTCTTCTTCTTCTTCTTCAACAATCAATAAGACTATTAAAACTGCATAAAATTACTAAAATTAACAGTTAACTATCAGCAACCTACAAAGCCCCCCCTCCCCTAGCCAGCTTCCATCTGGCTTGCAGGGTTGGTAGTATGTGCCAGCAGTGGAATGAGAAGAGGGGGAAAAAGGAGAGAAGGGATGCCTTCCATGGGTTTATTTGGTGTGCTATTCAATACAATTGCCACCATATGTTTAAAAGCGATAAAAATATTGTTTTGTAGACAACCTTGGCCTCAAGATCTGTAGGAAAGTTCCTCCACTCTCAACACTGACAATGAGGGACATAATCTACATCCATCCAAAATTCATAAGCAACTAAAGAATCCAAGCATATGCCAAAGAGATTCATTCGGAACCATCAGGTAGCAAGAAGGGGATTTTATTTTTCACTCAGCACTGGCTCCAAGGGGCCATAATAGATCCATTAACTAATACAAGAAAATAAAATTCATTTTTGATAATGAGAAATGCAGTGCTCAGGTTTTTTAAAACCAGGAGTTACAGCTTTGATGCAATGGATTTAATTGTCCAAATGAACATTATAATCCAAAATTTTAATTGTAAGTTTCCTACATATGTACCGTTTTTAAAAATGATTAGTATTTTCTCAAATTCAAAAAACCTTTAATGGCATATAAAACATCATGAGAACAAGGTTAATTCATAATTATAATTAATTGATAAAAATTACATAGTCTAGAAAAACAAAATAAAATAAAATAAGCAGTAACCAACAGTAGATTCCTCCAGAATGCCCAGCAATCAGCAATTTCCACCAATTGTAGGTGCCCCTGGTCTAGACCTGATTCTTGCCTAGCTGACTGTCCCTTTGTATCACAGTAGCCAAGAATTCGGCCACCAGTTATTTCTAGGGACCTATCAGCTAACAAATGTCTGGTTATTCTGTCCATAGGGCCAGAAAGGTCCATTGTGATAGGGACAACAAGTCATTGTCTGAGCATAGAATGTGATGGGCAATAGAGTAAAATATGTGGCACTGAGTCAGGCTCTAATTGGCAAAATTTATTTTCTCTCTTTTTTATATTCACTGCCTTGAGGGTCCTAATTGGATACAAAAGTGGCCGAGTCCATTTTTAACTTTGTGTATCCCTAACGTTGAAGATGTGTCCCATATGAAAGCACCTTAACATAAACACTGGAGAAATTAAAAAGTCAAGGTTAGAAATTAATGGTAGGCACTTTCCCAGTTGTGAAAGGAAATAATGGGCAAACTAGATTTTGTGAACTACAACTGAACTTAAAGGGCTGATTAACAGTTTTAGCAAAGAATCACCAGACTGCATAATTTGGATATTATGACATGCTAACTAATTTGCCACTAATTTACATTTGCCTTATATCTGTACTCTTATGATCCTTGTTCCATTTTGTCTGAGGGAGAGTGCATGCACTCAAAAGCTCGCACCTTGAATAAATCTTTGTTGGTCTTAAAGCTCCTACTGGACTCCATTTTTGTTTTTCTTCTCAACCAGTAACTGATCTCAGGTTACATTCCATTTTTTTGACCAATGGGCCACCTGGTAGAATTCTAACATTTATGGTGAGATCTAAAACACTGGTGTCCTCTGAATTAGATTAGCCTGCAAGGAGTTGTTACAGCCCTGGGTGTCGGATTCCATGGCATATCTCCCAGGAAAGACAAACTCAAAGTTCAGAGCAAAAGACTTGGAAGTTTATTTAGGAGACTGCAAATGGGTACACAAGACTCTTTGTCACTGAGGCTAGGGCTAGGCAAAAGTTTAGGATAGAATCATAGAATCATAGAGTTGGAAGGGGCCATACAGGCCATCTAGTCCAACCCCCTGCTCAACACAGGATAGATATAGGGTAAAACTGCCTCCCCACCTTGGTGCCATTTGTGCCCACATAACACATCCCCTTATCATCAAAGGTAGCACAGTTTATGTAGACACCTGAAGGCAAGAAGACACAGTCATAACACCCAAAGGACGATAAGGTTCCAGATGGCTCATGAGCCTGTGAAACAAGGAAGGGGGCAGGGGGAGAAGGCCAAGTCAGAGCCTTGAAGGGAGTTCTGGGAGTTTGGTCAAGAAAGACATGGCATGAGTCAGGCGCGACATAGCACTGGGATCCTGATTATGTTGTAAGCCTTATGTTGTAAACTGAACACCTATCCAAGAGCCTCTTCCCAACAGAGCTTTAGCTGCTTGTCTTGGAAATGCTTTTGGAGGACATATTTCAGCATGTTGAGAATTCATGTCTAAAGCTGAATGGTTATTTATTGTGGTGGTCAGTTGAACAGAACGTCAATGTATTGCGGGTCAAGCCCTTAACTAGAAGTCCATCTCTCTGCTTGTCCCTCCTGGTCCCACAAAAGGAGGGGATGAAGGCTGCTCGATATGAGGGATGCTCAATCAGTCTTCATTTGACTCAAGTGATAATCATCACAGCTGCATGTTTGGGACTCTGAGGTTCCTAATCCAAACAGCTTGTACATATTGTGTGCAGCCACATATGGACTGCACAGTAGAAAAGAGCAAGAGTCCAGTGGAGCCTTGAAGACTAACAGGTGGCAGGGGATGACTCACTGCTCATTTCTTCTGAGCATTATTGCAGCAGATATGGGAGATGCAGTGGTCCTTGCATCATCACTTCTTGGGATACTCCAAAGGTTAGATAGGCAGTGAGAATCTTGTCAAATCCTGGCCATCTTTGAAAAATCCCACTCTCAGACCATCTCCCCTGCACACTGGAATAGTGCATTCATCAAACATCCTGCCCAACATAACAATTGCCTTACTACCACTAATAATGCCCCACATAGCCCATAATCAACATGGTAGTGGGCACGGAGAAGCCATACAACATAATTACATCACAGATGAAGGTATGAGTCTGAGACAAGATATCTTGCCCATTGCCCCTCAGTAAATTCCAAGCAGAGCTTCAATTCAGCCTAGGGAATTTCCTAATTTGTAGTCCATGCCCGGTTCTCACATGCAGGAGAATGCGGTGGAGAATATTGAGGGATATACTGAACTGTATGCATTCTGCACACTGACATGGTGTCCAGTTTCACACAATTACTGCTTTCCAGCATGATACGCCCACGTGGAGATCTGTGCCTGCCCAGCTTGACAGATGCCTGCAGTTGGTATGTCACACTGTCACTGCATAATTCATATTGCACAATGCTACAATGCCAAATGGTGTCAAGAATTAGGAGGCGATGCAGGGTATAGGATTTAGTGTGTTTGCCATAACGTCGTCCATCCTCCTCCAGATTCTGGAGGAAATTTAACAGCTGAGAGTGTATGTTGACTCAGTGGCTTAACCCTGACAGACGTTATCCTTGTCAAGTTTATAATTAACATTGTCTCTGCTGATATTCTAAAAGCAGAAGGCAAAGCTCTTTGGTGCTAACAGGTATGGAAGAGGATAATTAAAACAGTTAACACAGGATACAAAAAACAAACAGACATGGATCTGGTCAAATTTGACATTCTACAGACTGAACCAATTTTCGCTCTATTCATCCATCCGTCACAAAGATGAAAAAAAAGCGTGGAGGTTGAAGGAATGAGAAATCCAGAAAAGAAGTCAGCATATTTTGTTGTTAGTTTTGTTTTAGAGCTAAAGTGGAACACATGGAAATGGTGGGAAGGTTTCTTATGAAATATTTTGTCTTTAAGAATGATCCATGAACTGCTTTTATAAACTGGGCTTTGAGAAATCCAAACACCTTTTATCATGACATTATTATAGCATCTGAACAAAGTTTTGGATGAACAAAGTGACACCAATTCAAGCCTGAATGAACATCTGCTCATGTCGTTAATATGTCAGAACTCACCTGGGGGAAGGTGTGCAGTTCTGGAGGCCTCACTTCAAAAAGGATGTTGAAAAAATTGAAAGGGTGCAGAGGACAGCGATAAGAATGATCCGGGGCCTGGGGATCAAGCCCTATGAGGAAAAGCTGAAGGACTTTGGAATGTTCAGCCTGGAGAAGAAAAGGTTGTGAGAGGACATGATTGCTCTCCTGTTGGCAGCAGAGGATAGGATCCACAGTAATGGGTTTAAATTACATGTAGATATCGGGGCGGGGAGAAAATTCACAGTCACAGTACTTCAGCAGTGGAATTGGCTGCCTAAGGAGGTGGAGAGTTCCCCCTCACTGTCAATCTTCAAGCAGCAGCTGGACAGATATTTATCTTGGAGCAGAGGGTTGGACTAAATGGCCTGTATGGCCCCTTCCAACTCTAGAAATCTATATTTGTGTGTGTGTAAATTGCCTGAATGTTGCATCCCATTTACAGCAATCTTGGATGCTTGAGGATGCTTAGGGCTGGTCCTGCGTTGAGCAGGGAGTTGGACTAGATGGCCTGTATGGCCCCTTCCAACTCTAGAAATCTACATTTGTGTGTGTGTAAATTGCCTGCATGTTGCATCCCATTTACAGCAATCTTGGATGCTTGAGGATGCTTTGGGCTGATCCTGCGTTGAGCAGGGGGTTGGACTAGATGGCCTGTATGGCCCCTTCCAACTCTATGATTCTATGATTCTAATCCCCATAGGGGGTAAGTGAGAAGGGCTGGTTCGGTATTACCTCCCTCTGCAGAATCTTCCATGGGGGTTTCCATTGCAAGTACTGATCCTGCTGGACTTCTGAGATCTAACCAGACTGTTTGTTCATTAGGTTTTGTAGCCATAGACCATAACATCATTATAAAAACAAAAGAAAGTAAAATAAGATGAACATCAGAAAAAATATACAAGTGACCGCTGGGATTTTTTCTTAGAATTTATGGATAAGTAAAGTTATTTTTCCTTTTATATCCTTTATTGCCAAGGCTGTTACATAATAACAAACTACTCTTTTAGTTATCAGGGCTATTTGAAGTGGAGTTTATAATGAAGAAAACGCTGGGAGGAGATATTCTGTATAATTTGAAAATTATAGGATGCTTTGGGCTGATCCTGCATTGAACAGGGGGTTGGACTAGATGGCCTGTATGGCCCCTTCCAACTCTATGATTCTATGAAAAGTTGATAGTAATATGATCAACATTTATACTGTCTACTATATATGGTCTAAGAGCCTCTTGTGGTGCAGGGTGGTAAGGCAGCAGAAATGAGTTCAATCCCAGCAGCCAGCTCAAGGTTGACTCAGCCTTCCATCCTTCTGAGGTCGGTAAAATGAGGACCCAGCTTGCTGGGGGGAAAAGGGTAATGACTGGGGAAGGCACTGGCAAACCACCCCGTATTGAGTCTGCCATGAAAACGCTAGAGGGCATCACCCCAAGGGTCAGACATCACTCGGTGCTTGCACAGGGGATACCTTTACCTTTATCTTTTTATATATGGTCTACTTATAATGATTTCTTTCTGTATTTATATTATCATTTAAAATAGGAAAAATATTGCTATATAGATATAGATATAGATATAGATATAGATATAGACACAAGACTGGGCTAAATTTCCAGTGTATTCTGATTATATGTTATTGAGGGTGCTCCCAGAAGGAATACCCGTGAAACAAGGGAATTTTTTCCCATGCTACAATAGCTGCAGGCTTATTAAATGCTAAATGCTTGAAAGCCCAGAACTTACCCACTATGAATGACTGGCTGGATAAAACTGGAGAATTGTGTAAAATGTGGCAAATAGAAGACCTGTTGAAGAATTTCAAGACCCCTGGCATTTCTACAGGGACTATATAAATAAGTTGGTCTCTGATATGTATTCAATAAGAAAATGTCTGAAACTGTAGAATGGTGAAGTTTATCAGTGTGTTATGCTTTTACCCTTTTCTTTTTCCATTCACTGTCCCTTCATAATTGAAATTAAAAATATTATTAATAAATAAAAGACTGGGCTATACCATGCCACCTTTGCTCTCTCATGTCCTTAATAGGGATGCTTTTTCCTGGAACATTTTTTTCTTTAACAAACATCCCTTTATTGCTGTATAATCATATGATTTCTACATACTGGTTGGATCCAAATTGTCCGCTAGTTGACAAGGTGGTTGCTGTTGATTTCCCCCTGCTGTTTTACTTCACTCCCACTCAGTTCTCTGACTCATAGAAGCAGCATTTGGAAGAGGCCAGAGGAGTTTTCCAGGAATAGGGAGATGGGAAATACTCATTTGCCCTTGTGGAAGTGGCTTCCATGAGTGGGACATAAATTTGCGGTCCCAATCCATGCTTTCCAATTCCAAATAGTAGCACCTCCCTTCATTTACTACAATGTTAATGGGATTTGTTTGCTTGTTTCCAACTTCTGTTTATTTCCCTCTTCTCCTTTTCCAACTTGGGTTGGGTGGGGGGGGATAGATCCGCTGAGTTATCTTAAATTGCTTGCAGTACTCTCTGAGTTCTGGCTCTGTTTGCGACAAAAATATTTGCATTACCCTCCTAAGCTGTTTTACCCTTCTAAATCCATTTATGTCAATAGGTTTAGCAAGGTATAACTCTGCTTAGGATTGCATTGTGGCACTTCTAAGTTATATAACTATAGCAAACCAGTTTTATTTATAACTTATTTCATGTTTTAAAATCGCAAAGTAAGTTTCAGTTTAATTTTAAAGTGTAGTGTATTGTACATGCTCCAGTTTTTTTTTTAAATGTGATTTAAATATGTCCAAAAATTGTACATCTTTATTCAAGAGCTGAAAGGTACTATATATTCAAATTTCATTCTGAAACATTTCCCTGTGAGAAGCTGGTCTTTTTGAACACAATGTCATTCGTATGTTCAGCTTTGGCTTCTCTGATGTCCGTGTGTTACAATGAAATACATTTGCAATTATATGACTGCGGTTTGGGTAAAATGTGGATAGTGTTTGGCAGGCAAAAGAGGGTAACATTTCAGTTTTTATAGCTGTGATCATTCTGTTGCTGACACGCATCCCTGTCAAGAGGAGGAAAACAACCCCGCCCTCAGTGGCTTCGACAATATTGTCAACCCATTAAAATATAAAGCAAAACTAAGTGTCTTCTCAAAACAAATGTTTAGAGAAAAGACTGCACTTATTCAAAAAGGCCCCTTTTCAGTCATATTACTGAAGTACTGCTGATTTGTCTTGGGACTCTACCACAGAAACAGTAATTGCGGATTGCTGTTTTATTGACAGGTAAGCCAGCCATTTCTCCCAGTTCTCTCTTAAAAGCAGCCATAGACATGTTTTCCCATGATGCTTTGTGCAGGATGATGGAAAGGACTAGAAAAAACGACAGGCTGGTACAGGTAGAAGACAAGGGGGAGGGATGAGCATAGTGCAGAATTGATAGGCTTTGTGTGTGGGGGGGGGATTGGCTTGGCTTCAACTATATGCAGATTAAGCACTGAGGGCCACTGTGGATTAAAAAAAGACCCTGTTTCATGAGAAGATCCATTTTACACAACTCCTGCCCCTCAAAAATTAGGAATGGGACATAGTGCATGAATGGATTTTCTATGTGGACTGCTGGGATGGTGCCTGGGATGTTCCTGGTATTATAACTTCTCTCCAGTGATAGAAATCAGTTCCCCTGGAGAAAATGGCAGCTTCAAAGGGTAGACTCTATGACATTGTACCCTGCTAATGCTATTTCCCAGGTTGTACCTCAATCATCTCCCAAGTATTTCCCAACCCGGAGCTGGCAGCCCTAATGGACAATCCCCTTCACTTTTGCTGTAACACTATGGTATTAAGGCAAAAACTCTATAGTAAAAAAGGGTTTCTGCCATAGAAGTTTTGCCCAAATTCCAAAGCATCACCAACTAGGTGATACCACTTCTAGTATATGGTGAAATAGCAACGTAGTCTAGGCCTCCCTCCTGTTCCTGGTAAGTTCCCACACTTGCTAGGTGACCGTTGGCAGGAGGTGGGACTTGGCACAGGGGACCTGCCTGGCAACCTTAGATATAGGAGACTGAGGGGACTGCGATTGGAGAGGAAACCAAGCAGGGCAAGCCTGAAGTTTAGTGTCTCTCCTAAAACTGCACTTACTGAGTTGGGTAATATGCTGTCTAATTTGAGCTTCACCAGCATCCTTTGTAATTTGTTGTTTTCCAATTGCATCTTTCCCCATTTTATTTTGTTTACTGACAACTTTTATACCCCACCTTTCTCCCGAGCAGCCAAAGGCTGACATCATTCTACTTTTCTCCACTTTGCACTCACAACAACACTGTGTGCTGTTCTTTATTGCCAAAGCGTTAAACAGCTGCAGACAGAGAGGGCTTGTCATTTGTAAAAAAATAAAATAAAATACCCATTTCCTCAGAGTCTTGGCCCAAAGCTGCATCAAATCCTTAGTCATCCACGCAACATGTTGGGGGAAAGAGATGGGATCTGGCACTTTTGGGCACCGTTCATATGCACCTACAATAAAGAAAGCTGACTATAACACTGGCCAAATCTGGAGCCAAGGTGAAGTTGCCCAGATGCTGGTTACCAATATCTGGCCTAGGTTCCAACTCACCCTCTTAGCTGCCACCAATAGTCTGATGCTGAAGACGAGCCATTTATCCAAACCCAGCTGAGCCCAGGTCATTTTGTCTCATGCTTCATTTGGCAGATTTTGGTAAAATAAAAGCTGTTTGGAGACCCAGGAGAATTTCCAAGTCCCTAACCACGTCAGCAGCTGGAAGTTTCTAGCTGGGAGGGCTGCAGTGTCTATTTTGACTGAAGAGAAATTAATAGCGACTTTGGGGGTTGTTCTCCCGTTAAATAGCTGAAGGATAAAAATTGCAGTCCCTTATTGAGTGCCAGAAATGCCGTTCCTCAGGAGACGTGCATTCCATATTTCCTCTGCAGACCAAGAATTGCTTATGAGATAACCCAGTGACTGCTGACTGAACGCATCTCCATGTAATAATCACACACTTCAGACGTGATCTCATACCCTCTATGGAGCAAGCGCTAGGGGGAATGTCCGGAGAACTCAAACGCAGCCTGCCTTCCTCCTTTCGGAAGCTTCCAGCACAGCTTGTGGATTTGCAGAGCCCTCTGCTCAGCAGTGCCAGAAGCCCTTGGAGGTGACTTGCAGTCTAAAACAGCTGGCAGATATTTCAGTGAACAACCACGTGGCTTGCAGGTGCATTCCTGGGAACAAAAAACCTTCTCCTTCAGCAAGCGAAACATGGAAGGGGGGGGGGGAATCGTAACGAATTGCTTTAGAAAGTCTCTTCCGAACCCAATTTCTTCCCCTTCCAAACCAGAGTCCAAAACACAGCAAATGCCCTGAAGAGGCGGACAAAACTCAATAAACATTCAGTCTTATCTGAATACATGGCCTGGTCAAACCCGCAACGGTTTGGCTGCTCTTCCTTCTAACAAAAAGCGATCTAGTGAGAGAAAGTTAAGTTTTGTGCTCGCTTTTGTTCTTGTGGCGCCCTTTACCCCTCTCTCCCCCCTATAGTGCATTTTGTAACTTGCTGCAGATTTTTCCATCCTAGCTAGCTGCCTCCGGCAAAATGTTTGGAACAAAGCTGAGTTCCAAACACATCCAGTCTCCCAGAATACAGTAAGCAGTTGGCTGCTGCTACACCTACAGGCTTACGGATCCATGAAACATTTAAGATGGAAAACACTCTTTTCAATCAAACTCTGCCTTGCTCTCCGAGCAATCTACCTGAGTGAGGGAGAGAGAGAGAGAGAGAGAGAGAGAGAGAGAGAGAGAGAGACTTTTCCTGTCTAAGCAATTGCAGAATACCTGTTCTCTCAGGCAAACTAGATGTAAACCCAAGTCTTGCAACTGAGTTAATTAAAAGCTGTTGTCTCCTCCTGCAAATGGCCGGGAAAGAAGGGAACGGCTGGGGTTTTCCTGATTGATACATGATAATCAGATACCACCAGGTTGTGCTGTTGCACTTGTGCACTGTACATACTGTGACGGAACAATGTTCCTACGCTCTGCTGATGGAGATATTATCCACTTGGCAGACGCTTCCGAATCCGAGCACAAAAACAGGAAGCAGAACCAGACTTTCCAGGTTCGTTTTTGCTTTCGTCGCTGCACCGTAATTCTCTGGATCTGATGCGAATCGCCGGCAAGGTTTATTGGTGACAAAATTCAGACCTACGGTACACCAGTCGAAGACTTCATCTGAGAGAGTGTTTGACTGGGATCTGGAAGGGCGGTATAGAAATCAAATCAAATAAAGAAATAAAATAAAAATAAAACCTGAACCATAGAGGGATGCAAATTAATTTTGCAGGGCAGGGCTGTTGTTGCTGCCAGCATCCTCGGAAAACATTTTTTTTTCTCCCCCTAGGAAATTGCCTACTCAATGCTTTGGCCAGGAAGATTCTGGGTGTTTTCACATGCACGCATTACTACAAGTGTGAAAACAGATTCTATCTCGTGTGAATGCTCCATTTTAAATTGGAGTTTGACGGAGTACAAAAAGTGCAAAAGAGGCTTACAAATAGTTTTGAGTGGGTTTTCACACTCACTCATCCCTGTGAAGGCCAATATGGAAATTAAATAAGGGCTGCTTTATTTATTTAGTTTGCTGACCACAAAGGACTTACCGGAGAGGTCTCTGAGGAAGTGTGATGGTTTTAATATTCCCATTTGGTCTAATGCATTTTTAAAAAATGGAAGCTTTACTACGGGTCTCAGACATATGCATGAAAAGAACTAAGGATAATAGGGTCCTATTTTATTTATTTATAATAATAATTTGGCTTTTGTACTACCCCTTCCAGCAAGTGGTTTGGGGCTCGGGGAAGTTTACATAATAAGCTGTAAAACATCATAATATTTTTTTTAAAAAATCAATAAACACATTAAAACATCATGAAATCCAGAAAAAAAAAATTCCCCTCCATTCCCATCAGCAGCACCACTCTGGCTCACCAATATATGTCCCCATAAGGAAAAGAAGAAATGGAGGGAAACATGGGGAGGACAAGGGGGGGCACTTAATATTTAGACCGCAATGGCCTGAACCACAGGCCTGGTGGAAGAGTACATTTCCATCAGAGCTCAGATCTCAGCTATCAGTTCGTTCCATCAGGCCAGAGCCAAGGCTGAAAAGGCCCTGAATCTGGTTGAGGCCAGGCAGACATCTTGAGGCCAGGGATTACCAGCAAGCTGGTAGACGAAGAAGAGGAAGAGTTGGTTTTTATACCCACTTTTCACTAGCTGAAGGAGTCTCAAAGCGGTTTACAATCGCCTTCCTTTCCTCTCCCCACAACAGACATTCTGTGAGGTAGGTGTGAGGCTGAGAGAGCTTCTGACAGGACTGCCTGGTCAGAACAGCACTATATGGACTATGACAAGCCCAAGGTCACCCAACCGACTGAATGACGAGGAGCACGGAATCAAACCTGGTTTATCAGATTAGAAGCTGCCGCTCTTCATCTCCACACCGCTATACATGTTCGGAAGGGAGGAAGGTAAGATATGTGCAGGAGCACATTCAGAACAGTCGCGATTTTGCATGTCTCACCCTGCCTATTACAACTCCCTCCCCCAATTAAAAAACCCTGTTTTGATTTTTCTTCTCACTTATGCAATTCAAACTCATACTTTTTTCACCATTGGGTTGCATCTAAAAGATCTGTGAGGTAGATGAGGCTGAGAGAGCCCTGATATCACTGCTCGGTCAGAACAGCTTTATCAGTGCTGTGGCGAGCCCAAGGTCACCCAGCTGGCTGCATGTGGAGAAGGAGCGGGGAATTAGAAGCCACTGCTCTTAACCACTTCACCACTACACCAAGCAGGCTCTCCAAGGTACAGTAGCCTGGCCTGATGCAAGAGAAAACAGGGTGTGTGGGGGAGCTCCTCTCACTCCTATATCACGACATCCTCCCTATCAGCCTTCTGAGATGATGGTGAGTGCAAGGAGGGATTTGTCAGCCCTGGACAATTTTAGAAATATAAAGCTGTGCCTAACTAGTTGGCCTTCAGGACAAGAGGTAATGCTGCAGGACATAAAGTGGAATTGGAGGGAATTACTTAGACTTTTTTAACAGGCTTATGATAGAAGCCATAACAAAGGATTATTAGCAGGAGCTTGAGAACCACTGGGTGAAAGGTAAACTTCAGTCATGGATTTAAAAAGTATTAAAAGTGTATAGGAAGGAGCAGTGAGAACAAATGGCAAATTCTCCGCATGGCAAGAGGTTAATAGAGAAATGCCCCGAAGATCAGTAATGGCCCTGGTCTGCCACAGTATATCTATACGCACACACGCAAGGGAGAAAGTAGTTCTGAGGTAATGGAAGGATCTTCATGTATTTCAGATTATAATTTGTCCGCTTCAGTCACTTGCATGGTGTTTAATATTCATTTTTTCGAACTGACTGAATCCCCTTTCCTATTCTTGGTCTGTTTAACCGAGGAAAATGCTTTCCCACAAATGTGGGTCAAATGAGGTCTTTTCCAGAGCCACATAGAAAGAAGGAACGCTATGTTGCAGCAATGTTCTAGGAGTATCGGGACATTTAAATCATTCAAATCAAACTGATCCCTGGTGTACAGGGATCTGGCCAAACCATGGCTCTCCAGATGTGCATGGACCACAATTCCCACGAACCCCTGCCATGCCATGAGGTATGCACTTCATTAGTGAACCATATTCCATACGGTATGGTCACGGGCTGCGTAGGGTTGTGCGCTTTGACATCCGAAGCATCCATTCAGCCAGCACCGCGGTGCTGGCTGCTTCAGGTTGGAACGGCTACTTCGGTGGCCGAAGCGCACCACCCTAGCTGCAAGCATAATGCTCCCAGGTTGTATCGCAATCTCTCCATTATTTTTTGGATGATTTCGGACTTTTAAAAACAAACAGCCTCATCAAGAGCTTCAATTTTCCACAAAACAATTTGCCATAAAAACTGGATTCTTTAAAAATAAAAAGATTGATAGAACAATGCATAACAAATGGTTCGACGCTGTGCTCCAAAGACGACGAGAGGCTTTTGAATCCTGAGTGTATGTCTTGTACTTTAATTATCATAAGCCAGGGGTAGCGAACGCTGGCAGGGGCTCCTGGGAATTGTAGTCCATGGACATCTGGAGGGCCGCAGTTTGACTACCCCTGTCATAAACCTATTGTGTCTGCTTAACCGCAAACTGAAAACTTGATGAAAACTTGATGCAATAAAATTTTGTTAAGGAAAAAGAAATCAGCTTTAATGTTTGATGTTTTCACAGACATCGTACTATTTGATTCTTGCAACTTTGGGGGTCTTTCAAATGCTACTGGGCTCAAACTTTTCCCCATGGGCCTCAACACTGTTAGGGCTATTTGTTCTAACAACCCGGTAGAGACGGTCTCCTGTCCTCGTGTTTCAGCAGCAGGCCAGAAGTTCAGCTTAGCCACGCCGGAATATTTTAATAAAGTTGTGACCTTTTCAAATCAAGCCTGTGCATCACATTATCCTTCTGGGGGGATCCAGGGGCTATATCAAAGCATGTAACACCTATTGATTAATCGTGGATGACTACCTCCGGCTTGATGTGGAACTTGGCTCATCTCAGCAAGCTGACCTTTAACTGGAGTGGTAGAAATTGAACCCAAAGCCTTCTACATACAACGCTGAGGCTTTTCCATTGAGCCACAACTTGGATTCCCCTCGCTAATTATGGGGTGTGGGAGGATAGAGATGCTAGATCCAGGCTGGGAAACTCCTGGAATTTGGGGACGGAGCCTGGGTAGGACAGGGTCCTGTGTTGGGGATGCCAAACTCCTGCTGGAACCTGAGGACCCCCAGCTTAGGCACCTCTCCCCACACTTCAGGGGCTCAAGAAAGTAGGGAAAATCCCCCTAATCCTTCCATCCAAAACTCATGGAGCCTCCTTTTGTGGCTCTGCCACAGATGCTGCCCACTGCCATTCTGGCCACTCCCCCACTCTCAAACTTGTGTAGCCACTGTATCAAAAACGTCCTATTCTAAATATGCCCCCTAGTAGGATAAACCTGACGCCCCCCCCCCCACCGTTGGATATTCTTCATATGCTGTTGAATCATGCACACTGCAGATCTTGCATATCCCAACATATACAAGATGTTTTAGTCACTCTTCATATTACAATTGGTTTAAGCCATCCCTCATGCTGATAGCCTTTTACCAGTCCAGAAATGTTACGGAGACAAATGTTACAGAGATCCTTTATCACTCGACTTTCTTCCCAAGCAATCCAAAATCTTTAATGATAACACCACTTTCTTTCTATCTCCCATCTCCAAAACAAATTAGCTATCTCCAAAACGAATACCACCTGCTTCCTCACTTGACTTTGTTCCTGCGAAGTTGAGGATCTCAGATGCAAAGAGATAGACAGAAAATAAGTTAGGAGACTGAATTATCTGTACCGTGACCAAGGGCAATAAAGGAGAAAGGCATTAAAGGAACACAGCATTGTCACAGATAGTCAAATGCCTCTTGGCCTGAACTTTTAACATGTTTTTTTTAGCATACTCAGTTGCCAGCTCTGGGTTTGGAAATACCTGGAGACTTTGAAGGAGGAGCCTGTAGTGCGCAGGATTTTGGGGCGGGACCTCAGTGGAGTTTAATGCTATGGAGTCCATCCTCTGAAGCAGCCATTTTCTCCAGGGAAGTAATCTCTATAGTCTGGAGATGAGTTATAATGCCAGGTCCCATCTGGAGAATGGCATCCATAATTTAATACTTGTTTATCTGAGCTCTTTTCTAGAGAGAAAACAATTTCTGGATTTGATGTGCTTACATAGTCCAGAGGCCAATCTGAGGTTGCTATTTCAGAAGAAGAGCTATTTTGCACTGGGAATCACAATAAGAGAAGTTCCAGTATTCCAGAACCTGCGCATAATTATAAGGTAAAGGGTAAAGGTATCCCCTGTGCAAGCACCGAGTCATGCCTGACCCTTGGGGTGACGCCCTCTAGCGTTTTCATGGCAGACTCAATACGGGGTGGTTTGCCAGTGCCTTCCCCAGTCATTACCGTTTACCCCCCAGCAAGCTGGGTCCTCATTTTACCGACCTCGGAAGGATGGAAGGCTGAGTCAACCTTGAGCCGGCTGCTGGGATTGAACTCCCAACCTCATGGGCAAAGCTTTCAGGCGGCTGCCTTACCACTCTGCGCCACAAGAGGCTCTTAAGAGGCGCATAATTATATGTACATGTTAAACAAAAATAATCTCACCGTGCTAATGAAGGGACCAAAGCTTTTCCAGACCACTGAATATGTCTGCACGTTGTAAGAGGAAGTAAAAATCAATAAATGGATTCATTGTAAATTTGGGAGAATGAATGTTGTTGATTTTCCATCCGTTTGAAAATGTAAGGAAAACCACAGGTGAGATTGTCCTGAGAATGTGAAATGAAAGCAGAACATCTTTCAAGATGAACGATAACTCTCTGGATTCAAGGAGCTGGATTTCCAAATCTGTCTGGCCACTTATGGTTGCCAAATCTGGACTGGGAAATTCCTGGAGATTGGAGGGTGGCGCATGGGGAAGGCAGGTTTTGATATCTTAGTAGGGTATAATGTTATGAAGTCCATCCTCCAAAACAGCCCTTCTCCCAGGGAAACTGATCTCTGAACTCTGGAGAGCAGCTGTCATTCTGAGAGATGTCCATTTCCCATCTGGAGGCCAAGCAACTTTACCTGTTTAGTTTAGAATGATGGCACATGTGAGAGGGAAAAAATAAAGGTTGAAGTTCAATGATGGAGCACACATTAGAGATGCAGAAGGGCACATCTACCTATGTACATGACATACCTTCTGATTATTAGGCTCCCTGACCCGGTTGGTTCTTTTATACAAAGATTGATTCCCCATGAAAATCCAAGTCCCTCTGTGATTTCTGTCCAGCAAACTAACATAGTTAAAGGTAGAGCGAATCTAAGTATGGCTAATCAAGACCATTTAACTGGGATAGCAGAATTACACAGCAGTCTTCCCCATAGTCCCTGTCTCTTACTAGGGTTCTGGCTCACCAGTTCCTGAGCAAGACCACTTTCCCTGTCTCTTTTAAACAGAATGGCCTCTCTTGCCCTGACTACTTACCATAACTCTTGTTTTACAAATGCAGTTCATTAAGAAGTAGGACAAGTGCCAACCTCTTTCTCTGAACTTCTAAGCTGGCCATGAAACCATTTCTTTTCTGTAAACAGAACAGACTCCAAGGCAGCATTGTCAGCAGCCTTTGTTCTTACCTGGCACAAAGTAATCAAATGTACAGCAGGGCAAGAAAACAGGTAAGTCCAGTGTTAGCTCCGTGGCTGACCAGAAAGATAAGCTGATTTATTGGCAACTTTAAAGCAAAATACTAATTCTGTTTCTTGTTTTATTTTATTTTTTAAGTCAGCGGAGTGTGGTGAGATCATTTTGATTCTTAGATGGACAGCAGATTTTAAAATGATTTTCCATGTTGCTATTGGACCATCACAAAGAAGATAAAAGACAAAATGGAGCATTGGGACATCTTCCATTCTTACTGGGGTATAACTCCACAAACATTTATGGCACAAGAAAAAGCATCACAATAAATAATTTGGGTTGTGCTGCAATGGACTAAAAAAAAGAATAACGATATGTGAAAGCAGTGTTAAAATGTACAGAATGGATTCCTTTATGAGGCTACTAGATGTTACAGCTCTGCTCACGTACAGAGCTTCTGCATTTTGTGATAGACGTCCCATGTTCAGTATTAGGCATCTACAGTTAAAAGGATCACGTAGTAGATGTTAGAGGTCTCTACCTGAGACCCTGGTCTGACTCAGTATAAGGTAACCTTGTGTGGATTTTATATTCCTCAGTGCAGAAGAGTAGTAGGCTTTTATATTCTGCTTCTCCCTACCCAAAGGAGTCTCAAAGCAGCTTACAATCACCTTTACTTCCTCTCCCTACCATAGTCACCTTGTAAGGTAAGTAGGGCAGAAAGAGTTCTGAGAGAACTGTGTCTGGCCCAAGATTACCCATCTGCCTGCAGGTGGAGAATCAAACCCGGTTTTCCCAATTAGAATCCTAATTAGAGCCCTTGGCTCTTAACGACTATACTACACTGGTTACATTCATAGATTCATAGAGTTGGAAGGGACCTCCAGGGTCATCTAGTCCATACCCTTGCACAATTCAGGGACCCTCAGTGTGTAAAATGATATGGGTTTAAACTACTTTCTGTCATAATCCAGATACATCTGTGGACAGAAGCACACCATTGTCAGCCTACCCAAGCACAGGATCCAGAAACTAGTGATGGAATGTCCTCCCTGCAATTCACTTCAAGAAATTTTGTTTTTCTTTGCTCTTTGAATAAGTCCATGAGGGGGGAAACCTTCTTTCTGAATGAAAAATTAATTAAGATAGAGGAAATCACCCTGTACCTCTGTCACTACAGAGAGGAAAGGGAAGGCGACTGTAAGCCGCTTTGAGCCTCCTTCGGGTAGGGAAAAGCGGCATATAAGAACCACTTCTTCTTCTTCTTTCTAGGAAATGCATCCTTGCAAAAAAAACTGGGTGGGGAATGTTGGTATAAAAGGCTTATTGTGGAACATTACAGCCTCTCATCCATTAGGTCAGATTGATCGATTGATTGATTTGTTTGTTTGTTTGTTTGTTTGTTTGTTTGTTTGTTTGCTTACTTGTTGACCCCTACTCCTGATACTAGCCGGCTTGTGGTGGTTTACATTAAAATCTTTTTTTAAAAATACCACACAAAAACAATATATACAATGGTCCAGACGACTGTAAAAACTCGATCTGCAGAACGTCCCCACTCCCACCCATTCACATAGCCGACCGTCTTCCATGAGCTACTGAAAGTAGGAAAATGGTGGCCACAGGTAGATGGATAGGTAATATTTATACAGAGAATCAAATAGGTTACCTGTGGCCAATGATACACAAGTGCTCTAATAACACTGATATATGACAAAAGTATTCTAGCTATGGGGATTAATCATTTTGAAAGCAAAGCACCTGATGATAAAGAAGTATGCTTGAGGTCTGCCTTAAAATCTACAAGTTTTAAGAGCAATAAATAAATTTTATGAGCTAAAAGGCTATAGAAACGTGATAAGCATGCAAGGTAGTGAAAGGAAGGTGAACATCAGTTGAAAGGGAATTTACAGTTTCTGTCTAAAAGTAAGGACACTCAGTAAGTGATTTCTGTTGATATATGTGCTGTATTGATTTCATGGGGTTATAGTTGACTGTACAGGACTCTAAATAACAAGCTGCCCTACTAATACAAGGGACCGAAACTAGAGAGAGCCTGAAGTTTCACAAACAGCAGAATCAGATGTGGACTGGGTGGTAGAAAGCTGAAATTTCATTAGGGACCAGCACAGAACAAAATAGGGAATGGGGGATGGGGGGAATTAGGGACTGATGCCTTTATGACCACGACTGTAGTGAAATCCAAAAGGAATATTTATTCAGTAGACTAGAACAAATAGGCATCAATAGGAACAGTTTGATGAGCAAACTCCTTGGCTTAGACAAAGGATCAATTTCCCCCTTGGGGGTTTTATACCTGGGGAGGGGGAAGGAAGACGATGGGTTCACTAGGTGGGAAAATGCAAAGGTTCTCAAGGGAGCAACCTGGAACACACTTTGATCTAAAATTTGCAGATGTTGAGACTTCACAGAGCCTGGCAAGATCAGGAAGCGATAAGGCTAAGCTGGCAGAGAAATGCTTTGGAATGCAAAGGGAGGCGGAAAGTCAACAGGGGGGTTTATGAGTTTATGGCTCCTAAGAGAGCAAGAGGGCCAACAGCCTGGGAGTCACCGGGAGAGTATCTATGAAACACAGATCAGGAACCGGCGTTCATGACACTGTGGCAACAAGAGTGATCCCATTTGTGGCCAGTTCATTGCAGGGCAGGAAGGCAGTTTCTGGCGCACAAAGAACACAATACCCAATATGTTTTTGGCTAAACAGGGCCACACCTTTATTGTAACATAACATGAGCGTAGGCACACCGAAGGTGAGGGGGAAGATCTAAATACACCACTCCTCCGCTGTGCTCAGCAGACGGCAGCCCCACAGGGATGGAAAACCACCAGCAAGCCCACCCGCGGGAATGAGGGACCCACCGGTCAAACTCTCCCTAACCATCAGGCTTGCTGACCCTTAGAAAGGTAAGCACAGAACGGCCCCACGGACAACAACCTTTCTTGGAGCCATACTAGCAACCCCGCTATGTGAGGCAGTCCCCCTCCTGGCCAGAAGTGGTTCCTGCTCTCACCTGCAGTTTCATAAGGAAGCTTCCAATACCAGGCGACAGCCCTACCCATGGGCAAAGGTTGCGCCCAAGAGGATCCGCCCCCAAACAAAATGCCACCAAGTAGGAAGACCTGCAGCCACAGCAGCGGGCAGGAAGAGACACAGGAAGGCTCTGGTCTCTTTAAGTTCTTGCTGCGGTGCCTTAGCCACACCCCATAGTGAGCACTTATCCAGCGAGTCACTAAGTTTTCCTGCTGCTTGCCCACTGCGGAAGCCACATGCTCCAGGCTTTTCCGCTCCCGCAATGGCGGTCGCATGCTGAGGGCAGCAGCAGCGCTTCTAGAATGAACTAAGACTTCTGCAACCAAGACTTCTGTTTTACAGCAAAATGTAAAAGTTGCCACCCCAACCCCTGCCGAAAGTAGCCTTCCGAGGACCATCCATTTCTGCACACTTAAAGAGTCTAAAATGTATAGCAAAAAGTACACATTCATTGTCTTAAAGAAAACATATATGAAGCCATGAAAGATTTAAGGGAGCCTTTGCATAATGATGGATAGTGCTGAAATTAAATAAACCCTGTGAATTTTATTTATTTTCCATTGTAAACATATTCTAAGGCTTGACAGGACTTGCAGGGCACCCCTATTTTTTTCATCATTATTATTATTTTACTATCAAACGGAAGTAAAACAACAGTTTATTGTGGCAATACTTCACACTGGCCTACTTCTGCAAATTGTCTCTAAGCTCTAGGGTAAATACAAGAACATTCATGTTTTTAAATTGGATACCAAAGCGCTTTCTGCGCCGTAGCATAAATTGCTGCATGGAGGCTATCAGATATGTTTAAACATATTGCCGTTCAGCAAACGGCAAGCAATGTTGAGCTTGCTTTAACTTTACTAGTTACAGTCCCCCACTTTGGTTAAACATTTTTCAGATGCTATGAGGTCAAAAGAGACATCAGGGAAGGAAGAGTTCTTTCCTATAGGCCAGGGGTAGTCAAACTGCGGCCCTCCAGATGTCCATGGACTACAATTCCCAGGAGCCACCTGCCAGCACTCGCTGGCAGGGGGCTCCTGGGAATTGTAGTCCATGGACATCTGGAGGGCCGCAGTTTGACTACCCCTGCTATAGGCTATGCATGTCCACTCCTCATCCATACGCTGCTGCTGGTGTAACAAAGCACAAAGCAAGGCCATAGATCAGCCTTTCTCAACCTTTTTACCATTGAGAACCCCCGGAAACATTCTTCAGGCTTCAAGGAACCCCAGAAGTGGTGTGATTGTGCAGGATATGATTGGGAGGCAAAGCTCCCAATGCATATATGCTTACCCAGGGCCCCTCGCTGTCCCACCCCCTCCAGGCCCATGATTAGCCTTTTTGGGTGGGTGGGGGGAGATCAGTATGACTACATATGGTCCTATCGTTCAATAAATGTTTGATACCTTTTAAAAATATTTTTTAAAAGGTAACAAACTTCCACCCATGCAGGAAACCCTTCCAGGGCCATCAAGAAACTCCAGGGTTTCAAGAAAACCCTTGAGAAAGCTTGCCATAGATGCTACCCACTTTGCTTTTCTTTATCCGCCACCTACCTGCTTCAGTGGGAGAGATTCAGTCAAAAGTGGCACGTCATGCAGAATACGGTTGGGAAGGTATTTACATGCCTACTTGAAGCCATTCCCTTTCCCACCCTCCTCAGGCCCATCATTGGCCATTTTGAGGGGGACTGAGCAGGTTGAGATGACCATATATGGTCAAATGACCCAGTCAGCTTGGTGTAGTGGTTAGTAGCATGGACTTCTAATCTGGCAAGACGAATTTGATTCTACGCTCCTTCACTTGCAGCCAGCTGGGTGACCTTGGGCTTGCAACAGCCCTGATAAAGCTGTTCTGACCAAGCAGTGAGATCAGGGCTCTCTCAGCCTCACTTACCTCACAGGGTGTCTGTTGTGGGGAGAGGAAAGGGAAGGTGATTGTAAGAGACTGTTTGAGACTGTTTTGGGTAGAGAAAAGCAACATATTAGAACCAACTCTTCTTCTTCTAAATGTTTAACAATTTTTTTAATTAAAAAAAATAATTAACTCTCTCCCATTCAGGAAACCCTTCCAGGGCCATTAAGAAACAACCGGGTTTCACAAAACCCTGGTTGAGAAAGTGTGCTCTAGAGCAAAGGCAGGGTAAAAAGGTTCTGTGCATTATTATGACCAATTCCAGCCATGATGCTGGAAAACTGTTTTCCTTTATTGTATAAAAGCAGGCCCAAGACATGAATAAATGAAGCCTATCCATGATACTCACTGCACAGTTGCCCAGTTCATTGCTGAAATTAGGCAGAGCTTGGAAACAAACAAGGGATGGCAACAGATTTCAGGGTCTTAGGTCGAGGTCTTCCATATCACCAACTCCCTGACCATTTTAGCTGGAGTTGCCAGGGATTGACTTGGGGAACTCTCAGCCATATCCCTCCCTGCTCACCCAGAAAGGATCTGAAGCATGTGATCATAGTGATTCCAGCACCCCTTCCAAGATGAGTATCATCCCTGATAAAAGGAGCATCAAGGCCGCTAGAGCTGCACTTTGTCGTGACTTCTCTGTTCCAGAACGAGGTCTGAAGGATTCTCAATTAGTTTACTGAGATGAACCATTAACCAATATCCTGTCCATGTTCTGTTAATGAAACTACAGGACTGGAAAGAACTGGAAAGAACAGCAGCAGGCATCAGTAATTCCGCAGCCATGAGTAGCATTATTATTGGTTTGAAGACAATGAGATCCCCTTTTTGGCTTGCAAGATCTATCACCGTGCTAAAGACAAATGATGCCTTCTGAGATTTTAGAAATGCAAATGCGGGAAAGGGAAACAAATTAAACTTTGTCATGGATGAGGGGAAATAATACTTTTATGGAAAGACATTTCGAAAACATGGTTGTATTTCCAATTTTTAACCTACCCTTCAACATTGAGCTGAAAGTGATGCAAAACTTGATGCAGAAAGATATTTTTTCCCCCTTTTTCACAGTAAAAAAAGAAAGAAAGAGAGATGCTATCTGCTTAAAAGGAATAAAAACAAAGGCTTCCACTAAGGCAGGGGTAGTCAAACTGCAGCCCTCCAGATGTCCATGGACTACGATTCCCATGAGCCCCTGTCAGTGAATTCATGGGAATTGTAGTCCTTGCACATCTGGAGGGCCGCAGTTTGACTACCCCCGCACTAAGGCCTTCAGCAATATATAACCAAGCAGCCCGGCTCCTGCAAAGGCTCAGGGGTAGATCTTGCTCCATTTTTATTTTACTATTTAAAACATGGATTTATTTTAATTGAAATAATAGCCATCTTTGTGACTCATTTTCCTGGCTTCAAAAGAAAGTTGTTTGGCCCTTGAAGAATGGAAGCTTCTTTCTATCCCATCCTTACCTTCACAAAGGTGGGCACTGGAAATTTAGAAAGAACCTGCCACACTAACATTGCCAAGAAAAGATTGTCCCTCATAATTTTCTCCCCAAAAGCTACAGACTTATCTAATTTATTGGCACTGAGCACTCAAATACTCTGGTCAGATGCAGATGCATGCTGTTGCCACCTGGGTAGCTCCCCTCTTATCATATCTGACCCATCCATTCCTTCCTTTCAACTAATCTGTTTATAACCTGATTGCCTAACCTCACCCCCTTCCTTCTTTCCCAGCCTGGGATGAGGGGGAATTTTTAAAAATGTGAATGAACTCAGCTTAAGTTTGCCAGGAGCTTTCATGGTAGGGTAAGGGCCAGAGATGATGTCATGTGATGCACAGACATCATGTCCAGGTAAGAACCAGGATGTGTCATCTGCTGATGTGCTGCACTCCCGCCAAACTCTATGACATTTTAGGGGATATTCTGGAGTGTTGGCTGAGGCTCTGCCATCACATCCTGGTTTTCAGGTGGACATGATGCTGATACATTGAACAATGTCATTCCTGTCCCCCTCCCTTTGGCTTGGGTGAAAGAGAAGATGGACCAGCAAGGGATTGTCCATCCAGAGTAGGCAGATGATATCTAACTCTCAGCTGCTGACCTTATAAATGGGACTAGAAAAAGGAGCTTCTGCCTGCTAGGATTAATTCTTTTGGGATTGGCAGAGTGCCTGTTGACTCATGTCACTGATCCAGCTTATCTTTGCCTTTGGATTATTTGCTACCCCAGTGGATTTGGGCCTTTGCCTAGACCAAATATGTCTGACTCTCACAAATATGAAACTGCCTTATATTAAGTTAGACCATTGGTTTATCAGAGTCATTACTGTCTACTCTGACTGAGTCTTTCACATTTAACTTATTTGCTTCACCCAAAGATAACAAGAAATAGTCCTTAAAGGTAGAGTAACATGAGTTCCAGAACTATTCCACTCACCACACATATCACCTACTACCTGCTCATTTTGTTTTAAAAAATTGGACCCCCTAAGTACAAAGCCAGTGCTCCACACCAAATAAAAGTAATTTTCTTATTATCTCTCACTAGGTTGCCAGGTCCCTACCAGCAACTGAAGGGGGTTGGGGGAACTAACAAAGTGAAAGATTTAGGCCTTGTTGCTAGTGTCTCACAAGAAGTGACTTCATCACACCAGTGACACACCAGTGGACAACAGTATAGTATCTGGGCAAAAACTCAATGGTATCTATCATAGAGTTGTTACCTAAATACCAGAGTGTCAACAGGATGTTACTGGTGTCGGTACTTCCTGTACGATACTAGTAACAAGGCCTAAGCTTCTCCTGGTAAGTCCTGATCAGCAGCTGTGGGTAGGGTCTGTCAACAGGGGACTCCTACGCCCACCAGAGGAACTGTTAACCCTACCTCTTGCCTCCCCTCTCAAGTAAAGTAACTTGTACAGCATTTGGATACTTGGAGCCACTGACTCTTTTAATGAGATTTTCAATGGCGGGTGGTATCATTTATTTTGACTGTTCTGAGTTTGCTAATTTCTTAGCTCATATATTTATATTATCCCCTTCAATAAACTTTATTGCCTTTTCCTTTCTCTCTGTAACTCCATATTGCTTCTAAACTTGCTCCTGTGTCCGGCATCCTTATAACTTTTGTGGATGCCAATAGCAATCATCCTTTAAAATCCTGCTTTTCCTCCAGGGCTCTGAACCAATCCTTATACTTTTGACCTCATGCAAATCCAAGTCATTGTCAGCCAATCAGAGTCCATGGAATTCCCGTGGATGGAGTGGGTGAGCCAGCCTCACTGACCCATATCCAAAGGACATGTGCCTATAGACCAGGGGTAGTCAAACTGCGGCCCTCCAGATGTCCATGGACTACAATTCCCAGGAGCCCCCTGCCAGCATTCGCTGGCAGGGGGCTCCTGGGAATTGTAGTCCTTGGACATCTGGAGGGCCGCAGTTTGACTACCCCTGCTATAGACTGTGCAACCAGAGTGAACTTTGTGTCAGAGTGGAATTTTCAGTCCAGGATTCCCTGATTATAATCTGATTCTTACTTCCTTCATCTACATGGTGCCAGCTTTTAAAGGGAGGCTACAAGAAGGTGGCCGCTATGCTGGTGATGCTAGGATGAAAGTTCCCTCTGAAGAAGGCTGTCTGGTGCAGTGGTTAGAATCCTCACTATTCTGAGGAAGGCTAACCTATTTCCCAAGGTGGTGGCTGTAAGGGAAATAGGAAAGAGGGGAGAATAATTCTGTAAGATACTTCGGGTCTGGGCCATAAATACCTAAATACACAAAATAAATAAAATCGCTTCGCTTCACTGTACTTCTTCCTTACTGAAGCCTGCTGATACCTTATACTGTTGTTATGCTAACCTATGTAAGCGTAAGGAAATTGCTCATGATTGTTTGAGAGAAAGAGCTTTGAATGCTTTCTGATTCTTAGATGGTACATTGATTTTAGCATCTTCCTTATTACTTGTTTTTTGCACTGCATTTTTTTCCAGGGTATCGATGCTTCTATTAAACTTATAAGAAAAGCCACATATATAACTCTTTGCTTCTGAGCATGAATCCATCTAGCTAGTTTTAAAGTTACATAATAAACTAAAATCATATAAAATCCAACAGAATGATGTTGCTTAAAGGGTAAACAGCTCTGCCAATTCTCTCCAATTATTAATCACCAGGGACGTGTGGTTAAAAACTTACCAATGAGGATCCAAGTCAAATAATTACAGTGGCTCTGAATTTCTCTGTGAACAAGACTGTCACACTGAACATGTTTGAAAGTGGTAATCAGATGTGAGATGATTGCTTGATCTGCTTGGTTTGTGTGACAACTATGAATGCATGACAAATCTGCTTGCATCACATTTCCCAAGCACCAGTTCTACTCATGCAACAGCAGCCATTTTGTGATTGGCTCCAGGCCCTGAGGTAGCCATTTTGTCATGTGCCCACCACCCTTTGTCAAAATTCCAGCAGTGTCCACAGACACAAAAAGGTAGGGGAGCCTTGACTTAGATGAACACCACAAGGTAGCATTTAACTGAAATACAGTACTTTCATGATTTATGAATTATTTGATTTTGATTGTCTATTGAAATAATTGACTGCTCAGCATCAGATTGGGGGATGGGAACAGAACCTTAATTGAGCCATGTGAGAATTCATATGCATGGAAAGCCAACTGAGCTGTACTGCATGGTTAGAAAGGATTGCAGTCAAACCACCTACAAGCACTCACAAATATATCAGTGAACTATGAAATCAATTGTCGAAAAAAATCATCTCTCTGCATGCAATCAGCAAACAAGGCGAGTTGAACCAGTTGGTGTTCAAGCATCCCTACAAACCATGCCACATCCGGAAATATTATAAAGGCTCCTAATCTTATCACAATTATTTCTGACAAGGAAGCACTGATGGAGTTATGCTGGCAGTTTATATACTTCCTGCAGTTGTTGTAGAAGAAGAAAAGTTGACTTCCCGATGGGAAGCAACCTTTGTGGGGGAGTCAATGGGCATCCACCTCATTAGGCTGCCTGTGGGCCACCTGGCAAACAAGCTGCTGGTTGTCCAGCAGGGTCAGCTGTGCTCGTGTACGTGCCACCTCTTAGGGAGGCCCCGAACCCCAGAGAGTCCGAACAGCCACCGGACTCCCTGACAATAGGCTCCATCCCATGCAAACCTGCAACTGTGACAAATTATTAACCATGAAACATCCACCTCATAGACTGAATAAGGTTGTTTTCACAATAACACAGAGTGGGTGGGAGGGAAAGTGCATTCCGTGGCATCCTGGGCAAAGAGATCTGGGACCCACACAGATGGCACCTTTATAGGTGTCATAGGTCCCCCCTTTCCCCGACACCATGCACGCTGCACACACACAGCACATGCTGTTGCAGGCCACTGGGACAGTCGTGTCTGCCTTCAACCAGCCCACCGCGGGCATCAAGAAGCAGCCAAGGTAAGTGTCAGCCGCGTTTTGTGATTTATACCCCGTTTTTCACTACCCAATTGTTTTCCCTTCTTCTCCCCACTCTGATAGGGTTGGTGCTGAGAGAGTTCTGACAGAACTGCTCTGTGAGAACAGCTCTAACATAACTGTAATTGGTCCAAGGTCATTTAGCTGGCTGCATATAGAGAACAGGGAATGAAACCTGGCTCTCCAGATTTAAATTTGCTGGTCTTAACTGCTAAACTAAGCTGTCCTCCTCTAACCGATATGCTGCCATTTTAGAGGAGGTGGGAAGGACTGGGGTAAGTCTGGGGAAGGAAATTACAGCACCAGCAGTACATGCATGACAGGGATGCCGTTCAATTGCAAATGTTCCCACCCATTAAGATTGTTCCTATTGGTGATTTGATTTATGTAAAGCGTTTCTAGACCATTTCCCCAACAAAATGGGATCCCAAGGGAAACGAACATCAAAACATTTCAACATTAAAACAGTATTTGAAATAACGATATATAAAAGAATTCATTAGAACATATACATACACAAACGCATACAAATCAGCGAGGAAGGCCAATAATCTCCATCCACCAGCTGATGATAGGAGGAATCAGGCTCTCCCTGGGAAGGGAATACCAAAATGTTGATGCCACATCTAAGAACACCCTTTTCCAGGATATTCCATGTTAACTGAAGATGGTGGGAGCCCACAAAGCAAGGCCTAGAGTTTCCAGGTCCCTCCTGGCAACCGGTGGAAGATGAAAGGACTTACTAGGAGAAAGAGGAAGGTCCAGGACATGTTGCTGGTGTTACACAGGAAGTGATGTCATCATGCTGCAACACAGCTGTGATGCTCAACCCCTCCAAGACAGAGGTCCTGTGACTGTGCAGGAAGATGACAGGACAGGAAGCGTGCTTCCCCGCCTTAGCTGGGGGATAGCTTAACATCTTGGCAAGGAATTCGGGTGTGATTCCGGATGCCTCTTTATCAGTGGAAGCCCATGTCATGGGAATAGCCCACATGGCATTTTTCCATCTGCACCAGGTGAGGCTACTAGTGCCCTCCCCTCCCCCCAGATTGCTTGGCTACTGTGATCCATGCAACGGCCACCTCTAGATTAGATTTCTGTAACTCACGCTATACCAGTCTGCCCTTGTCCTTGACCTGGAAACTCCAGCTGGTACAGAATGCAGCTGCTAGAATCCTCATAAATACACTTTGGAGGACCCATATCCAGCCTGTACTGAAGCAGCTGCATTGATTTCCAGTCATGGCCTGGATCAAGTTCAAGGTTTCAATCTGCCCTGCCTGACAGACTGCTTGACTGCATATGCACCCCCCCACAGCACTTCACAATATGGGTGCAAGTTTCTTGGAAGTCCCTGGAACTGAGAAAGCGTGCCTGGCCTCAACCAGGGCCAGGGCCTTTTTGGTCCTGGCCCCAACCTGGTGGAATAAGTTCCCGGGAGAGCCGAGGGCCCTGGGAGAGCCGAGGGCTGTCACAGTTCCACAGGGCCTGCAAAGCAGAGCTCTTCCACCAGGACTTTGGTTGAGGGCAGTGCCATTGCCAAGAACACCATCTGCACTCCCGCCTCTAGGGAGGAATTTTTTTGGTCACCCATCTTTGTGTTTTGTAGGGGGGTTGAAGGCCCCTGGGTACAATGGGTTTTATATAGGGATTTTTATGGGAGTTTTATGTTGTAAGCCATGGTGAGTCCTTGGAAAGTGGCGGGATAGAAGTTTAATTAAATAATATTGATGATGATGATTTGGGCAGAATCTCTGGTAAAATTGGCTCCAAATGGTAAGGGAATTCCTGAGAATTCAGGATAACAAAAAGCACACCCTCCCCAAGTCTCACTCCATAATTAATCCAAGTTTTGTGCACTTTAATGAGGGTAGCAATGAAAGTCTCTCAAATACAGCCCATCCTTAGAGAAGAAAATAGATTATGACACTGATCTGCCATTTGATAGACTAGTTTAGCCCAACTTGTGTTTGATTGGTGGAGGTACTGTCAGGCCGGTTAGGCTGAAAGTGTGACCAGCCCAAGGTCACTCAGTGAATCTCTAAGGCAAACTAGAGATTTGAACCTGGCTCTCCCGTTTTCTAGCCTGACACCCTAACTATTATACTTCACTGGCTGTGCTAGTTCTGGATATCGTATTGTGCTTCCCAAGGCAAGAAAGCTGCTTGAAGCCATTTCAGTGGCACTCCTGTCCCAGTGTGAACTCCCTTATACTTAGCATGCAGGCCATCAATTTGTTTTCAAAATAAGGAGGGGAATCAGGTACTGAAGGGATCCTCCAATAAAGCCTTGAGAATGAGAGAGAGGTTTCCATTTCTAGCTTCCAAAACTGAGCTCAGTTCTCTGTGATTGGCATTGTGATTGCCCCCATCTGATGCTTCTCTCCAGGTTATTGGAAAAAGTAGCCCTTCATTTATCTCATCCCTGTGCTGCAGTGCCTTGGAATGTGCCAAATTAGAATCCCATCCATTTACCGAAATTGTTTTCTCAGTCTAGGATGACGGATGCAGCATCTCTGACATGCTTCTTCCCTTATTTTCCTCCCACCATATGCTCCACTTCTGTAGCCAGCAGCCTCCAAACCAGAGACATCTCTATGAAAAATGTAACAATATATCACCCAGCAGTGAATTTTGGAAGCTAATATGCATCATTTGTAAAGGTCCAGCCCATGCCTTCATTCCATCATATATTATTAGGAGGCATCTATATTAGAATTTGGACGAAGCAGCCTCAGAATTGCATTGACATTGTGACAGATAACCCGCTTTCCAAGAAGGAATGAATGAATGAATGAATGAATGAATGAATGAATGAATGAAGGAAGGAAGGAAGGAAGGAAGGAAGGAAGGAAGGAAGGAAGGAAGGAAGGAAGGAAGGAAGGAAAATATCAGAAAGTTCCTCTTTTAGCTATGCTAACTGCACATCTCTTCTGATCCCCCTGTAGGATATTCGTTATATGCTTTGGAATCCTGCACTCTACAGATCTTCCATATTCCAACACTCTATTTATCCTAGGGATTTTTCCTGCCCAGCAGAAGACAGAAAGCAAAAGGTATCCTATTATATTAATGTTGTATCCTTAATGCTAAGCATCAGAAGAGGCAGTCAGCACTGTTTTAAGCAGAACATTATGGGATAGATGAGATTCTTTCTTTGTTAGGAGCTGCTAGTAGAGTTGGGCATGAACCTGGAAAATGGAAGTTTGTTGGACTTGTGGGTGGTTGTGGGTCGGAGGGGAAGTCACGAACCCCGAACTTGTATGGATCCCGCCCTGTGTTTACAAACTTTGGGTTTACTAGAGTTCATTAACTGTTTAGTTGTTTCTTGGGGTGCTATACATGTGAAATTCACTGGGGAGCCCTCTGACTCCATTGCCTCATTGTGGACATAGTTTATGGGTCTTGTCTTGTGTCCACCCTTCTCCCCTTTGGCCCTGGGAGGTGGTCATCCACCCACCCACCTAACCATTTCATAATTTTAGAGAGCAGCAAGGTTTCCTATGGACTGATTACTGATTACTGAAATGGGCATTGGGAGCCCCCAAGAGGGACAAGTGGTGCCTGCACATATGACCATGAGGGTCCACAAGCTTGGAGGGGCCTGGATGCGGTGTAACTTCCAATACACTCCCTGGGTCCTGGGTTAGGTGTTCTGACTTCCTACCTACCTATCTACCTACCAACCTAACCAACTTTCTACGTGCCTTCTGAACCAACTCTACCTGCCTACTTAACCAACTATATACCTACCTAACCAACTTTCTACCTGACTATCTAACCATCTATCTTCCTACCTACCTACCTATCTAACCAACTATCTACCTGCCCACCTACACCACGATCTACCGACCTATCTAACACATGCTCACACCTGACACCAACCCACCACTTCTACCATCCCCCATGTAGCATCTCTAGAAGTTTAATCCCCAGTAACAGAGGTCACAAACCATAATTCATGGATGTTTGTGGCCAAACTTCCTGTTGCGGCCTACAGCTCCATTTTCCCGTCCCAACACTCTACCTTGAATGTGACCACTGTAGACTTATTTCTTCATTGGGATGTTGGTTAGGGTAGGATACTCTTCCCATCAAAAGCCTTCTGTGTGGCACCCTGGATTCCATGGGAAGGAGTACTGCCCCTTAACAGGACTGTGGTTCTACTCAGCATTTTTAATCCCACCTGGGTTGTAGCCACCTGGACAGATCACTGAGTGTTAGTCTCTGTCTGAATCACCATGGCTGCCTGCCAATGCTATCCACACCTGCCCATGAGGGTCCACAAGCTTGGAGGGGCCCCTTTCCACATATAGCAACAGAATGCAATGAGCTCCCATAGGCAGGGTATTCTCATAGAAAGCAAAGGGAACACTACTCATGGCTCATGAGGATGCCAATCAAGCTAAATAGGTAATCATTGGAATAGCCATGGAAACCAAAAGACAACCCTCCCAAGCCCTGTTTATGCCGGAAAAGAGATTTTCACACACTTCACATGCTCAACGTGCATGCACCAAGGGAAGAAACTCCGCCCCACAAAAAGCTCGCAAGTGTGCACAAAAGGGTAAGACTCATGGGTGGTCATGCGTGGTCATCTTGGGCGTGGCCATACAACCCCAGTTCGCAACCCATGATCAACCCCATTTTGTGGGTTCTTGGAGACCCGTAGGTTGGCTCATGCCCATCTCTAACTGCTAGAGATGCCCTGTATTTCCCAATGAGTATGTCCATCTATTGAATTCACCATGCCCAAAGGTGTCAATTAAATGTGGGCTGATCACTCAGCCTCTTGGGTCTGTGCTGAATAGCTGTGAATATGTGTGAAACAGATTAGTATTGGGATTTTGCAAAACTGTGCATGCACCAATATTAAAACCTCAACTGCTGTCCTGATGCCAGGATCTGTAAACAAGAACTCTCATACTTTGGTCTCAAAGGATGGATTGGGGTGGGGGGAAATGATTATGTTTGGTAAGACTGAAGGAAGCAGAAGAGTGTGATGGATGGAGAGAATCAAAGACATTAGTGGATTGACATTACAAAAGCTCAAAGGAATGCCTGCAGCTAGAGTGGGCTGGTGGTCCTTGGCTTAGAAAGTCACCCTGAGTCAGAAACGACCATGCACAAACACGCTGCTGATTCAAACCATTCAGCATCCATTAGCATCATTAGGGAATACTTAGATGAAATGGATTTTTAAAACCTTTTTTCAAATTATTTATGGAGGATTTCTGTGGCTGGTTTAATGATCTGTTTAAACAACTGCCCACTGAGCAGTGCTGTTTGGCAGCCAAGATGGGGAGGTAGCAAATCGGGAGATATGAGAGCAGACACGTCTGAGAAGCCAATTGTGCGGTATGGCATGCTTAGGAAGGACTACAGCGAAGTCACCTGCTGAACAGCCCCCAAATGGGTCAACAAGCCATCAAGTCTAGCATACAAGAGTAATGTGCATGTTTATGACCCATGGACAGATGTGAGTTGAGCAGGCAGGTGTTTGAGCTTCCCTAATTCCAGCCTGTACCTAAATTCATTTTGGGTAAGTACTGAGGAACCAACATCTTCCATGGCCCAGGCTGGACTGCTCTCATCAGATCTTGGAAGGAAAGCAGGGTCATCTTTGATTAGTATTTGAAAGGGAGGCCACTAAAGAGTTGCTACACAGGGGCAGATAATGGCCAAACACCTCCAAATGTCTCTTGCCTTGAAAACCCTATGGCAGCCTTTCGCGAAACCCTGGTACATCTTGATGGCCCTGGAGGAGTTTCCCAAATCGGTGGGAATTAATTATATGTAGATATATAATTTATTAAATATTTATATGGGCATGTCAGCCTGCCCCCACTCCCAAAATTGGCATTGTTGTGCCTGGAGGGGATGGGAAGGGAAGATGTCCTGGGTGGGCATGTCCATAGCTATGCTCCCCAACCATATTCTGCAGGATCATACCACTTTGGGGGGTTCACAAAGCCTGAAGAATGTTTCAGGGGCTTCTCAATGGTAATCCCTCCCCCCCAAAAAAAACCTTGAGAAAAGCTGCCCTTTGGGGCTACCTTAAGTCAGCTTGACAGCACGTTTACCCCCACCAATGAGGAACTGAATAAGCTGACTGGAGAAAATTAAGTCCTCCACACGGTAGAGAAGAGCAGTACATGGCACAGAAGGCTATATTGACTGACATCCATGGCTATCTGACTTCTTGGGCTCATGGGCTAAGGTCTTTCATAACACTTGATCCTTTAGATGGCACATGCTGTGGATTGGACCAGTCACTGTCTGCAGGCCAGGCAGAGGATCCAAGACTATCCTATTGGTCACTTCTCTTAAGAAGAACACATACGGCAGCCCTGTTTTAGCCCCATACATTTGATCCCTCTGCATGTTGACTGAATGAGTGGAAAGAGAGTGATCATGAATATGCTGGCCCTACCTCACCCTTGCCTCACGTAATCACTGGCTCCTGAGCATGGTGCATAGGTGCAGAGGCAGTATGCACATGTTTGCTTCCTCCACATGATTGGGGATGCTGATTTCTAAACATCATCAATCATGGGGAGGGCAATTTTTTTTTATACACAGTGCCTCTGAATATGGAAGCTGGAGATCACAGAGAGACAGTAGGTTGTGCCAAACTGTTCATATCCTCTCTCCTTTTTGCATGTTTACTTAACTCAGTGAGGAGTTATTTGTACAGGGCTACTGGATCAGGACATTCATCTATCATGGACTTTATCATTTACATCACAGGTGAAGAATGCCAGCCTCCAGGTGTCCTGGGGATGTCCTGGAATGAAGGCTCATCTCCAGACTACAGAGGTCAGTTCTTCTGGAGAAAATGGATGCTTTGGAGCGTGGTCTCTATGGCATTGTAACCCCACTGAGGTCCTTGGCTTCATCAGGCTTCCTCCCCAAATCTCTAGGATTTTCCCAACCTGAAGCTGGCAACCTTACCCGCCATCCCCCCCTGGATGGACCTGCCAAACCTATCAGAGGCAGAAGTCTTTCATGTTCTGTTCCCTGATTGATTTAACTGGAGATGACAGGAATTGAACCCGGGAACCCAGGATGCTCTCCATTTAAACAACTGCCTTTCCAGCAAAATGCTCAACATTGCAGAAGATATTCCTTCTTTATTCTGATCAAAAGTGAAAACGAATTAATCAAAAGGGAACTAGTCTCTTGCTACTTAAGAAAGTAAAATGATACATGAACTTCAATAATGTTTTCACATTTAAGTCATCTACATAAACTTTATAGGCCTTGGCTTTTATGACATTTTATTCAAAAATCAAAACATAAAGTCAATGTTAATTTGTGGGATAAAAATGAAAATTAATATTTTATAGAGACCATTCTGGACCGAGTTTCATTTTATAACCTATACTGTTTGTAATTATAGATGTGATGCATTTTTATATTATCTATAATATCTGCACTCTACAATATAATTACAATTTTTCAATCACACAACCTTTATGAAATTCTGTTGTTAATCTGCAATATTAGATAACTACTTTTTTTCAATTTAGTAAACTGATTTATTTTTTAAGCAGCAAAAACTTACCTGCTCCATTGTTAAAACGGGCTTCACAAATTTGCAGACAATACCACATACAACCTAAATAACGTGCTGATTGAACTTGGCAACCTCAGAAGTTCAGGTCAAAAACTTTGGCTTTCGTATATACTTTTCCTTTGAGCAAACTGAATGCACTACATGACATTTTCATGCCATTTTCAATTTCTTTGCACCATTTTTCCCCCATTACATATGTGCAATATTTATTCCTACGCTTGCAAAATTGCATATAAACAGCACAGAAGTGGCACAAAACTAGTGCCAAAAAGCCATGCAGAAAATATATTAATTGGCAACATTAGCCATCAAAGTTAGTTTCCAAATGGAGGAAACTGATGTTTTTGAGGTGGACTCACTGAGGTCAGTTACAACCCCAAGACCATAACAGATACCTGCAAGCCCCCATTTACTGGTATTTCTGGTACATTCTAAGCAAGTGGGGCTAGTGGCTAGGCCAGAGAGCCTGGCAAGACATCTTGCATATAAAAATAGATCAATGATGGCTCAGTCTGAGATGTCATCCTCATCCAAGAGAAATCCTTCGTTATCACAGGAGTGATTCTACTAATTGTACAATTGAATGGCTGGGCCATTAACCCCTCTCTTATTGTAAGACAACATGGACAAAGGATTCATCAGCATCTAGCAGTTGGCTGATGCTCTCACTGACCCTCAGCACCTGGAAGTATAGTCTCCCAAAATTTCTTTCTATCCATTTCCCTCAGCATTAATGGTCATCAAGCTCCCATTCAAGGAGAATGCAAATGCTTGAGAAACACCTTTTTTCACAATTTCAACAAGAGATTTTTCCTGAGCTTCCGGGGAGGGCGGTATATGAATATAATAAATAAATAACTCCATCAAGGTTTCCTTGTCTCAAAATTGCTGCAGACATTATCTACAGCAAAAAGTAGTTCAGGCACTTTGTTTTGGGGAATAACCACCAAAGCCTGGCCTCAGAATCTCTCCCTCTCCCTCTCCCTCTCCCTCTTTGCTATTTAAACCAATGCTCTGAACCCAGTCCATTGTGTTGTCAGAACCTCACCCAACACTGCATACTTGCTTGTTTTTTGCTGCTTCTACACATGGACCTCCCTATTGGACATCTGCACATCATGGGCAGTAGCAATCAAAACCTTTGCTGACCCTGAAACTTAATCCTCTGTTGCAACCATCTCATCCCTTTAGTTTCTTCTGCATGCTCGTTTACTTTAACTCATGTAAAAGTGAGTTAGAGCCTTTTATTTTTTTCAATAAAATCCTTTTGTTGTTAATTGCTAAAACCCTACCTTTGCCCGTGATTGCCTCCTCCCATATACACGGGTAGATAAGCTTGCTTGTTACTGCTCTCAGAAAGCAAAATCATCTAGAATAATAAATTCAGGAGACAGGTCTGCTTTCGGTCACATTAAGCAACATGTCCTCCCCAGGCTTCTTCCCTAATTCTCCATGGGTTTCCCAATCTGAATTGGGCAACCTTGCCTCCCCATCCCTGTCTAATAATTAGAGAGAACCTGGAAAACCTATTCATTAACCCTGGTTAGAAAGACAGAAAACAAAACCCCTGGTTCAGGGGTAGTCAAATGCTGGCAGGGACTCATGGGAATTGTAGTCCATGGACATCTGGAGGGCCGCAGTTTGACTACCCCTGGCCTACATCATTTGACTACTCCTGTGCCTGGTTGATCATCCTGTGTCCTTTAAACACCAGTTACAGAGTAACGAGTCAAAGTAAGGTTTACATTAACCTCACGCTCCTCTACCACCAAGAATCCAGCAAGTCCCTCCCAAAGATACCGTGTGCTTTTTAAAAACAATGGCCAGCAGGATTCTTATGCTCATTTGGATGCAACGTGTGGTTAAGGCCCCAATAACCTAGCAAGAAATTAGATCCCTTCAGAGCCATCTGCAAAGAGTAACAAATATGTTTATTAATGTCCCACTCTTGAATAGCAATTTGCAGCTCTTATTCCCGTGTAACTTTTCCATCAATTTGAATGACAGTCTGTTATTTCCCTCAGCCATCAAAGAACATTTTATTTATGTGCTATTATTATTGGGCGGGTATAAAGCCACCATATATTTTAATCACATATGCCATAATGATTGGAACACCTGGATTTCATAAAACTGAAACAATACGAAGCCAGCCAGCAAAAAACAGCCTGTTAGCCCTAAGTGGTGTTTGGAAGAGAGTTTTTATAAAGAAAAAATAATACTTTTAACCATCCGTAGGCCTAGTTATACAACTCCTAATGTTATACTATTAAGGTATTGATTCCATTTTGTGTGATTTACTCAAAAGGTATCATCTGGCTGCTTTCCTGGCAGATGTCCTGATTCCTGTCCACTCTCTTTTTTGTTCAGCCACAAAACAAGAGTTAAAGTTGGAAAGTTTGCAGCGGTCTTCAAAAACCTCTGATGATGCATGAACGCTGGGGTTGCCAGCCTCCAGGTGAGCCCTGGAGATATTCCACTATTACAACTGCTATCCAGATAATATTTGCAATCTTTTGATATTTTTTTGAAAGTTGTTTTGATGTTATACTCTGCATAATGTTTTATGTAAGTTATAATGTTCTGTGTAAACCGCCCAGAGCTGCAAAGAAATGGGCGGTATAGAAATCTAAATAAATAAATAAATAAATAAATAAATAAATAAATAAATAAATAAATAAAGAGCCAGTTTGGTGTAGTAGTTAGGAGTGCGGACTTCTAATCTGGCATGCCGGGTTCGATTCTGCACTCCCCCACATGCAACCAACTGGGTGACCTTGGGCTCGTCACGGCACTGATAAAACTGTTCTGACCGAGCAGTGATATCAGGGCTCTCTCAGCCTCACCCACCTCACAGGGTGTCTGTTGTGGGGAGAGGAATGGGAAGGCGACTGTAAGCCGCTTTGAGCCTCCTTCTGGTAGGGAAAAGCGGCATATAAGAACCAACTCTTCTTCTTCTTCTTCTTCTTCTTCTTCTTATAAATAAATAAATAAATAAATAAATAAATAAATAAATAAATAAATAAATAAATAAATAAATAAATAAATGAAAGAGATCAGTCCCCCTGAAGAAAATGGCTCTTTTGGAGGGTGAACTCAATGACATTGTACCCTGCTGGGTTTGCTCTGGTCCTCAAATCCTACCCTCTCAGGCTCCAGCTCCAAAATGTGAGAGCCGACTGAGTGTAGGGGTTAAGAGCAGCAGCCTCTGATCTGAAATACCAGGTTTGATTCCTCCACATGTAGCCAGCTGAGTGACCTTGGGCCAGTCACAGTTCTGTCAGAGATCTCTCAGTCTCACCTATCTCACAGGTCGTCTGTTGTGGGGAGGTAGGCAGTTGTAAGTCTATTTGAGACTCCTTTGGGTAGTGAAAAGTGGAATAAAAAAAAACAGCTCTTTTTCAAACCTCTAAGTATTTTTAAAAGAAGCCTCCTTACTTTCTACTGCTTCCTTGACTTGTGTTGTTACCCACACAGGCCTTCGTTTACTTGGCAGTGCCTTTCCAATCCCCACCACTGAAATGCATGCTCTTTGGACTTCAATTAGTGTGTTGTAAATACCTCCTATGCATCCTCTAGGGCAGGGGTAGTCAACCTGTGGTCCTCCAGATGTCCATGGACTACAATTCCCATGAGCCCCTGCCAGCATTTGCTGGCAGGGGCTCATGGGAATTGTAGTCCATGAACATCTGGAGGACCACAGGTTGACTACCCCTGCTCTAGGGATTTGACTCTCTTGTGTTTCCCATTCAGCATTGTTTTTACCATTCCTCTCATTTTTATTACATCCCCCCTTTTGAAATTAAATGGAACCATTCTGGAATTTAGGCATGACTCTTCATTGACTACCCTCCTCACTCCAAATCTCTAGGAATTTCCCAACCTGGAGCTGGCAACCTTACAGGGTGAAGTTCCTGTCCTGTCCCCTTGTCTTTATATCCCATTACATTGCTTTGAATGTTTTGCTCTTGAAAGTTGCTTGCTTCTCTGGCCTCTGATTCCTTTTGGATTCAGTTCTAGTGTTCCCAGTATAGCATTGTTTCACCTTTTGAGATCAAACCTGTGAATCATTTTCTGACTTATTCTGCTGATTCCCCCTCCTCCATGTTTTCATGTGATCTGTACATATATAAATCACCATTATTTATTAGTCAGGCATGGTGTTGGATTGAGACCAATTTATTTGTTGGATCGAGACCAAATGTTTCATTAGCAAAAAGGAAACTTCCTGCCTCCACCAGGCTGCTGCAGTCTGCTGGTCTCCATGCAAAGCTGAGACACCTGGGACCTTGGAGAGCAACCTCAGAAGGGTCTTCAGTGGAAAGCAGGAAATGGCAGAAATGGCAGGAAATGGAAAATATAGTCTGAATCCAACTCATTGTCTGCATAAATGGCATGCACATGCATCTATCTACCTATCCATCCTATTCAAACTTAACAAAGGAACAAATTAGTCTTCATGGCCAGCAACTATAATGGGTAGGAAAAAACTCTTTGCAATGGCAACACATAGACAGGTGAAAATGGAAAGTTCCTAAATATAACTTTGTTCCTAACTTTTAATTTAACTCTGTTCCTAAATTTAACTTTGGAAGTAGTACTTTCAATTTTTAGAATCCTATAGCTGCTGTATTGAGGAGGGGGCAGAGCCTCTTGTGGCGCAGAGTGGTAAGGCAGCAGACATGCAGTCTGAAAGCTCTGCCCATGAGGCTGGGAGTTCAATCCCAGCAGCCGGCTCAAGGTTGACTCAGCCTTCCATCCTTCTGAGGTTGAAATGAGTACCCAGCTTGCTGGGGGGTAAACGGTAATGACTGGGGAAGGCACTGGCAAACCACCCCGTATTGAGTCTGCCATGAAAACGCTAGAGGGCGTCACCCTAAGGGTCAGACATGACCCCGTGCTTGCACAGGGGATACCTGTACCTTTACCTTTTACCAGTCCAGTGATGAGGGGTTCCATCATACATAACACTTCTTTGGAAGCATTTAAGCAGAGGCTAGATAGCCACCTCACAGAAATGCTGATTCTGTGAAGTTGGGCAGATTGTAAGTGGATAGGCAGAAGGGATTGTGTTGATATATGCCCAGGTATATGCCAATTCCCACTTTGTGGTCTGGAGGTGGGTTCTGGAGGTTTTTTTGAGGGAGGCATCATCTGGGCATGGAACCGGGTTCACTGTAGATGGGCAGGTAGTTATGAATTTCCTCAATTCTGCAGGGGGGTGGACTAGATGACCCTGTAGGTCCCTTCTACCTTTATGATTCTAAGTTGGTTTCAGTATGATGGCACTTTAGATATACACATTGACTGAATTAGTGTATCAGTAGATCTATCTCTGAATGGCTGCTCTTTTGCTATTATCCCATCTGCTTTCTGTAATCAAGTGCTAGGAGATTGGAGGCAGCCCTTTTAGAAGCCCACCTTATGACTGACTTCAGTTGACCAGCTAGAATTGAACTAATGGCTCGCCTCCTGCTTTGCCTTGGGGTGGTGTGTACCCATTGCAACCCATCCCGTCACCTGGGGGAGAGGAAAGGGATGAATTCTGGTGGGAAGTAGAACTTCAACTTGGAAAGAATCCCGTTGGATCTATAAATCATGAAAACAATATTACTGTAATCACTCCTCATCCACTGCAGATGGCACTTTATAGTTCCTTCAGTAAAGGAACGCAACTGAGAGAGGAGGTGAGTCAAGAGTAGTAAAGAACAAATCTGTGGAAATGCCATTATATATACTTGATCGTGGTTATAGCAGGGAAAGAAGATTAAGGAGTTAAGCCAAGGGCCTTGCGGACTAAGTGAATTTTGCGATCAATAAGGTGCAGAGCCAAATGGATTGGGTGAACTACAAAGGTCTCCAACCTTAGGAAAATCAAGATCCTGAGACAGGAGTAGAGAACACATTAATATTTTACAAGTGTGCCAGCACATAATAGCAGCTGCTGTGCTCTTTATGTATTTATTTATTTAAAAGATTTATAGACGGCAACTCTCGACCAATGGTTCCCAAGGTGGCTTATAATATGAAACAGCAATGAAAACAATCCAACAAAAGTGCTCTGGAAAGATATGGCAGCTTCAAGACAGAGATTCCCTAAAAGGCCGTCACAGCGATAAAGCCCAGGCCGCCATAAAATCACCAATAAAGCTTGCTTAAAACAGCATGCCGTAATGTCAGTCCAACAAAGGAAGGGAAATGAGTCAAGACTGTGAAACCAACTAAAGCCCTAGGATGAAAGGAGAAATCTTCACCAGGGGGTTTAAAACAGGATTGGGTGGTGGGAAGGAAGACAAGTTGTAGGAAAGACTTGTAGAGTTGAGTTACCACCACTGAAAAAAAAAATCCTTTCTCTATTGGGCATCTTCCTGACCTCCCAAAACGTGGAGGCGCACAGAGGAGAACAACCAAAGATGATCTCAACTGAGAAAGCAAGTCTTTGCCCTTCAGATATTCCAAAACTCAATTGGCACGAATCCTCAGTGAAGGCCAGATAGACATGAACCTGGCTCTCTACTCTGTGATTCATTGAAGCCATATGAGATATCAAAGAGCATTTGGTTAGTCATCTTCCAGGTAACACTGGCAACCTTAGGTTGTCCCCAGAATCTCATACAAATAACTGAGACACCAAAAGCCAACTTCTGCTTTCTGTTTTCTTGTCTACCCTTTCACAACACAAAACTATCTAACTTCCCTGTTATTTTTTCACATTGCCCCGCATTCTGTGCCATAGTCTCTTGCCTGCCTTCTTTGTGGAAATGGAGGTCGCCGGGTTAAATCGGCTTGTGAATGCCTGAATGCTGTTTCCACAATGAATCTGGCCCCGGCATCTTGCTCTTGCCCTTTCTTAACCTTCCTCCCTGCGCATAATGAACCACAATCTGAAGAGTCTTCTGTAGATGCCCTCACTTGACACTTCTGGAGGGTTACAAGAGTACCTGAGTCCATGTAATCATTAACTCCATTTATGTAGCCACACTGTGTTTGCTGTTTTCCTGCCCTCAGTTGCAACATTAAGGCTTTCAGTTTTAGTTAACTGTAATAGTATGAGGGAGGGAAAGTGGCACAGTCTAGCCTAATCTCACCGGGTCCCAGAAGATAAGTAGGGTTGCTGCTTGGAAGGGAGACACCAAGGAAGACTCTGCAGAGAGAGGCAATGGCAGGCCACCTCTGCTTCTCCCTTGCCTTGAAAACCCCTTATTAAGATCACCACGAGTCGGTGGTATCTTGATGGCATTTACCCAGATAATGTCATGGTTTATTTCTTCCAAGGAATGCTTGGAAAGGAAAAACAGTATCCCATCTATGAACACCATGAGTTTGCTTACACCCAGGAAAGAACCTTCCTTGCCCTGCTATAGTTAGGGCTGTACTTCTCACAGAAGTAAATTCTACCTTGTATCTAGATACTTCAGGGTTTGCTCTACAACAACTAGTCACATATTGCCCTTCTGGGATTAAGAACCGTCTCTTAAAGAAGACCATTTGTCTGAAGAACTATTCTCCAAGGAACCGTTTGCTCAAACATAAACAGGATTGGCCAAGGTAGGCCATGGTGAATCATGTTTATTTAGAGGGGAACATATGGAAAAAATAATGTCGCAGCAGGGAAGTTCCTTCCCCACACCTAATCTAGCTGTTCGCTCTGTCTAGCCCAATCCATCCTACACAGTCTTCACCCAGGAAGCTTATCTCGCAGTTCCATGGCAACAGATTTACAGTTTGTTCCCAAGAGAGTAAACCTGCACTAGACATAGGACTGTCAGGCACCCCAATTTATTCTCAAAGAATGGAAACAATCCAGACACCCAGCTATATTATCAAAGCAAAAAGGGAAAGGTTGCAAGATGCATCACAAGCTGTAAACACAACTTGGACAAGTTCACCAGAGGACTTCAAGGAACTCCTGTCCAGTAGAATAAAACTCATGTACTTGCTTTGGGATAGTTTAACAGCTTACATTGTGATGGCCCTAATCACATGGCATGTATCTGTAGCTTCTTGCCCAGAGATGTTTTTGCCCAGAGTGATGGCCTAGAATCTGGGAGGCTCAAGTTTGAATCCCTACTCTGTCATAGAAGCCAGTCTCACTCATCTCAGGATTGTTAGTGAGGAATTAAGCTGCTCTGGGTCCCCAGTGAGAAGAAAGGCATGACATAAATTAAATAATGGTAAACTCACCATTGCTATACCTACATTCTGAGATTTTGGAGCCATAGCTGAAGCTGGTGTGCTATCCCAGTTTAAGAACCGCTAATAGAACCGCTAATAGAAGAAGTGCTATTTCAAGGGAAGCACCAAGTTAAAAAGAAACAGGGTTTAAGGCACCCAGACCAAAGGTGCATCACGTTCCCAGGTACCAGCACCACTTTTACAAGCAGCGTTTACAAACTAACTGTTAATTGGTTGACTGTGAGAGTCATCCACGTTGGTGTAATTTTTAATTTGACATTTGCATAGGACTTTATATAGGCACTCCTGTGTGGCTGTAGGACCAGCTGTTGCAAGTGACATCATGCCTAGGCACCCAAAAGTATTTGGCAGCCTTTCAAGTGGGACACTAAGCTACAGACAACTAGGAATAGTGTTCTGACAAGCCCCTAACCCGCCTTCCTCCCGCATATATTGAAATTGACCACCTAGGCCAGGGGTAGTCAAACTGCGGCCCTCCAGATGTCCATGGACTACAATTCCCAGGAGCCCCTGCCAGCGAATTCCTCTGGAGGGCCGCAGTTTGACTACCCCTGACCTAGGCAGTAGCCCTGGTTTCTTGTGGACAGGCATGTGGTGTTGTCCAATTTTTTTTTTTTTTTACTAATTCCTCAGTTCTGATCCCCTTTGGTATCTGGCTTGCCAGTTTAGTTTTCTATGACTTATTCTTTTTTGCAGGATTTCTTAACCCCCCTTAACTTGCAAAGAAACATAAATTTATCCATCGGATTTACAGCGCACAATCTCCCTTTTGTGAATGCATGCTGACTGCTCATAATTTAATCATAACTTTTTTAGGTGTTCCCCAGCTCTTTCTGATGAATGTTTCTAGTGGAGATTTCTAGCACTGCCGTCAATCTTTTAAGCCCAGATCTTTCGTAGATCCTCTATTTCAAGCAACCTTAAATTACGCTTATCACCCAGAGTTCCATTGGCTTTTGACTGCACCTTCCTAAAATTCCAAATGATTTAGATGCCTGTTTTCCACAGCTGGTTTCCAATTCTCATTTATTATTCAATTGCTGTTGCAATTTATGTATGCTCAAGCATGCAAGCTGATGGCGTCTAAAAATTAGGAAAGGCAGAGAGAACTGGCTTGCCTCTGATTTACATGCTTACATTAATTACATGGTAAACATCTAGGTGGGAGTAATGAACTTTGAACATGAACCAAGACACGTTAATCATGGACCAGTTTTTAATACCATTATGTGTCCTGTTCCGAAGTCTAGTTTGCATATAGCTTTCCCTTGATCATACTTGGGCTCGGTGGTGAATGAAAAATGTCGCAATCTTGCAGCTAGTGAGGATTTCACCTCACACCTCTCAAATGCTAAAAGTCCTCAAAGATTAAGAACATCAGACCAATCCTGATGGCCTTGAGAACCAATCTGGTATAATGGTTAAGAATGATGGTCTCTAATCTGGAGAACTGGGTTTGATTCCCCCCCCTCCTCCACATGGACCCAGCTGGGTGACCATGGGCTAGTCATAGTTCTCTCAGAACACTCTCAACTAGGATTGGGCACCTGTGTGTGTGCACCAGAAGGCACCAGCACCCATGCCTTCCCTCCCCACCCCCATGCCACAGCACTGTCTGCGTCGGGCATGAATAGCCACTTTGGACGCTGAAGCACCCAACCCTACTGTCAACCTGAACTATCTTACAAGACTGGGGAGAGGAAGGGTAGGCAATTTCAAGCCACTTTGAGAATCCTGAGAGTGGAGCAGCCTTCCTCAACTATTTAATCATTGAGAAACCCTTGAATCATTCTTCAGGCTTTGAAAAATCCCAGAAGTGGTGGGATCATGCAGAACATGCTTGGAAAGCATCGCTATGTGCGTGCCCACCCAGGGCCCCTCACCTTCCCAGCCTCTCCACCACTTAATCATTTGGAAAGCAGGGTTTAAATTTTAAATGGCTTACAAGCTGATATGAACTGGTTAGTTTGGGCTTGGGATCGAATCACTAGACAGTGTAATTGCTATACTAATGGGGTTGCACATGCCCCCAGTAGTTGGTTCTGACCAGCAGACTGCAATAGCTGCAACTTCCAAACACTCTTCAAGGGTAGTCCCCAGTTGAATGTATTGTAGTAGACCAGACTAGATGTAATTAAGACATTGATCACGTAACAGATGCAGCAGAACAAATTTAGGGTCCCGTGGCACCTTAAAGATCAACAAAGTTTTATTCAAGGTATGAGCTTTCATGTGCACGCACACTTCCCCAGATACAATGCAGTTGATACATCAGCCAGAGCTGGGCAAATGCACTTTGAGTCACAGCAGCTGACTTGCTTTCCAAGATAACCACAGAGTTAAACAGCACTCCAAGCTGTGAACCTGGCTAGAGAAAACAGAACTGGGTAAATGCTGGTTCCCACCACAGAAGCAAAATCAGAATTAAGATAATTGAATGTCAACATATTTGTCAAATTTAATACGATTTCTATTTGTTATTATGCTAAGTTTTGCTATTTTCTTCCTGTAACTTATCATTTTCCCCTCAAGACCCAATAATCCAATGGTTTTCAACCTTCCTAATGCCGTGACCCTTTAATACAATTTCTCATGTTGTGGTGAGCCCCAACCATAACATTATGCAAGTGTTCTTTCACAAAAAAAGTAAACCAAAACTGACCAGTGGAGTGAAGATCCATTGTTCATGATTGTATATAAATTGGGTTTTTTTCTGGGGTTTCTCAGTTCAATTCTGCCTCTTGTCCCACCATGCCGATCTCGCTCTTTTCCACTGCTCCAGACAGACGAACGCTCTATCTTGATCTACCCCGCAAGGCTGATATGTGGATGAGCCAAGCTGCTTGCCCTGCCACGACCCCTGTGAAAGGGTCATTCAACCCCCCCCCCAGAGGGGTCCCAACCTCCAGGTTGAAAACCACTGCAATAATTTTTTCATCTTTTCCATTCTACTTTTCAAGTTGTTTTGGGGTTTCCGTGGGTATGCCTATAATCACAATACAATGTCCTCTCCCAGACATGTAGACAACTCCCACTACAAGATGGGAGGGTGACACGTTACGACAGCAAAGTCATTTTTGGTAATTTATCCATGAGGATGCCCTCTCAGGGAGGCAAACCATTGGCCCTGCTTGCCAATGACTGAGAAGCAAGGAAATAAACTAAATTAATAATAACCCAAACAAAAATCATTCTTTGTTTTTGTTCTTCTGTACGGCACCATTTAGTCTCAACGATTTGCAAAGCTTGTGGTGCTACGTTAATATTAGATATGTAATGTTATTCTAATAGCTAATTATAGAATTGGTAATGCTAATGAAGGCAATTTAGCTGAAACCCCTTCTGTTCATTTTACCAGTGCTGTTTATTTTCTTTATTCCTTTCAAAACAATTCTTTTTTTCTCCCCATTTAATTAATCATGTGTTTTAATTTCTTTTTGTTAAAATAATTTTAAAATGTCAGGAATAAGCAAGGTGCGCACATACATCAAACTCACCATCAAAAAAAGAAGAAAAATAAGGGTGGGGGGTAGAATCAGCTTAATAGATGACAAAGAAAAGAATTAATTGCTAACAGATTCTCAAAGAAAATAGCCATACATCATTATAACATAGTGTATATGTTTTTGTGCATTGCTATTGCAAACCTTTTATCTTCCACATTTCTATTGCTAACAATCGAAATTAATTTGCTTCTCCTACACAATTTTCACATTTATACTTTATACAAACACAGGAAGCTGCCTTATGCGGAATCAGACCATTGGTTTATTGTGGTCAGTATGGTCTCCTCTGACTGGCAGTGCCTCTCCAAGGCTTATATGATTAACTGGAGAGCCAGCTTGGTGTAGTGGTTAGGAGTGTGGACTTCTAATCTGGCTTGCCAGGTTCAATTCTGCGCTCCCCCACATGCAGCCAGCTGGGTGACCTTGGGCTCACCACAGCACTGATGAAGCTGTTCTAACTGAGCAGTAATATCAGGGCTCTCTCAGCCTCACCCACTTCACAGGGTGTCTGTTGTGGGGAGAAGAAAGGGAAGGTGACTGTAAGCCGCTTTGAGACTCCAGGTAGAGAAAAGCAGTGTATAAGAACCAACTCTTCTTCTTCTTCTTCTTCTTCTTCTTCTTCTTCTTCTTCTTCTTCTTCTTCTTCTTCTTCTTCTTCCATCACATTTTTATACCTTACAACCTTCAAGGAGTCTAGAGTGGCTTCATTTGAATTGTTGAAGGCTTTCATGGCTGGAGTCAACTAGCTGTTGTGGGTAGACCAGTGGCTTGACTGACTGATTGATATTCAGCCTTTCTCATGGGGACTCAAGGTGGATTAGACACAGTGAATCAATGCATTCACCAGGGTCAGACATTCGATAAACAGGATTAGGAAGGGATAAAATTGGAGTCCAGTGGCACTTTTAAGACCAACAGAGTTTTATGCAAGGTGTGAACTTGCGTGTCTTTGCACACTTCCTCAGACGATGAAATAGGAATCATCAGAGTACATATATAAAGACAGTGAAGAAGCAGTAAAATACTAAACAACATCATAAAGATATTCAACAAATATGCAGCATATTAAAGAACAAATAATGTCTTGTTAGAAGAAGAAGAAGAAGAAGAAGAAGAAGAAGAAGAAGAAGAAGAAGAAGAAGAAGAAGAAGAAGTTGGTTCTTGGTGGGTGACCAATGGGCGCCCACCTCATTTGGCTCCCCAGCCGCCTGGCATGGAGCCCTTAATTACCCAGGCGGGTAGGCCGCACTCCCGAAAGTTGGTCTCTTATGGTGACCCCTGCTTCAGGGCTTCAGTACACAAACTGGGCCCTGACAAACTCAGGCTCTTGTCTTAAACCACTGTGACGGAAACAGATATAACAGAAACATGAAACCCGAAATGAGGGTGGAAGGGTGGGAAGCTGTCCTGATGTAAGCTGACGGGAGAAAGGATGGGCCTGTGCACATGCCACCTTAAATAGGCACCTCTGGGCCCACCTTCCGCTACCAGAGCCATGCCAGCTCCCGCCTCATCAATCGGCGGCCCCGGGTAAGTCGTGGCTGCGCCTTAATGATTAATAATAATATATTATTATATAACCTGCCCTTCCCTGAATGGCTCAGGGTGAGTAACAACAATATTTAAAGACAGGCAATATAGGTTTATATAAAAACAATCATTAGGTTTTTCAAATCTTTTAGAGCTGATAACTCTCAATTTGTATCCTAAGGGTGAAAACAGTCTCAAAGGTTTTCCTTTTGGTGGTTGGAATTTCAGGTAGGGAGGTCAGCATCGATGTAATCTTATTTCCTGACTTCACCCACAGGCCTGCTGGAACAGCTGTCTTACAGGCCCGCTGGAACGGTCTAAAGCCCTGGAGGGCCCTGTACTTATCAGGAACGGTATTCTACTAGGCCTGGGGCAGGGCTGAAAAAGCCCTGGCCCTGGTCAAGGCCAGTTTTACTTCTTTGGGGCCAGGGAACTTGAGCAGGTTTTGACAACGCAATTTTAGTGATCGATGCAAACAATGGAAATATTACATAACTAGTAAAATAAGCCCGCTGCAGTCTGAATGCAGTGGGCTCTAGCGGGGTTGTGAGTCTTGCTGGTCGCGCTGGGGCAGGGGCGGCTCAGGCTGGGGCCAGTTGTGCCGCGGCGTGGCGTACTTGTTGGGGGAGGCGACAGCGGCGGCGAGGCGAGTGTCGGCGGCAGTGGCTGCGGCACTCGGCGCGGCAGCGCAAGTATGGGTGGTGGTCCCGAGGCCGGGCGGGCCTCCCTGCTACACTCCCAGGATGTGACATGTCACTGGAAGTCACCCACGTTAACAGGCAGGCTCAAAGAGGACTGGGGGTTGGAGAGACAGGAGAGGGTTTAAGGTGAGAGTAGGTATGCAAGGCTTCCAGGCACAGAAACCACAAGAGAAGTCAGTGGACATGGCCAGTTGTAGCTTGTGAATAAGCCCCTTAAGGCAGGAGGGGAAAGGCCACATACCCTCTCCAGAGCTCCTGAGGACCCCCCCCCCCAGGGCTTCACAGACCCCTAGATGGGAATCCCTGCCCTAATCATGACTCCAAAATAACTTTGTAAACTGTTTTGCTCAATGCATAACATTATTACCTGTGTAGAAAAAGCCCTCAGGCCAAACTTCTGGAGGTAATCTTGGCTGACAGCAGATGACCACTCTATGAGTTCCATGGCTGCTGAGTCTCCCTGGTATTTCTGGGTCTCCCTAGTGTTGTGCTGATATTCTGAGCATTTCCCCACAGTGCCTGTATTATCTGCTCTTTATATGCCATGGATGCTAAAGCAGCATTGGAAAATATGTCTTGAGAAAGTCCATTAATGGTAAATAAATGGTATAAATGGAAAAACTTTAGGGTTGCCAGCTCTGGGAGATTTTGGGGGTGGAGCCAGTAGTGGGCGGGATCTGGGATCTCAGTGGAGTATAATGCTGTGAAATCCTCCCTCCAATGCAGCCATTTTCCCCACGGGAACTGATCTCTGTTGCCTGGAGATGGGTTAAAATTCCAGGAGATGCCCAGATCCCCCTAAAAGAAGTGGACTCTATGGTAGTGCACCTGTCCCACCCTCACATTTACACTGGTGCATCAGTGGCATTGTGTTACATCCGTGTATCACCAAGTGATGCCAACATATCTCTGAGTTGTGGTGGTGTATCTCCATGGTTGCACAGCTGCGGGAGGGAGGGGGTGTGGGATTGGGATCATGGCGGCAGCTATGCCATGGGATTGCCGAGTCGCTTGTTTGAATGTCTGACGACAACAACAACAACAACAAACAACAACAACAATCTCCTCAATATGCCAGTTTAGCACCTGGCTTGCCCATACTACGGAGTTCCCAGTTAGCTGTAAGACTGTGCCTTTAATACTCCATGAGTCAGTTACGCCTGGAAATGTACCCCACACCTCACAGAAACAGCTTCCATTTATCACAATTTTAAAACAAAGCTTCTCGCTCGGTTACAGTTGTTCTTGGCTCATTTAATTTTCAGTCAGCATTTTTAACATTGATGCTTCCTGACACAACATGATTTGTCGGTGTGAGAGGGAGTCGAAAGCGCTCCGTTACATGATACCTTGCTGCGGAGTTCAGGCATTACACCATTAATGGGAAGTTGCAGAGGACCAAAAAGGGGTCTTTGTGTCGCAACTGTATAAGGTAGGCGTGAACCCTGTTCAAGTCAGTAAAGGCCCACTGCACTCTGTAGCTCAGGGTGACCTTTTTAGTGTTCCTGCTGCCTGTTAAAGGCATAATGGAGGTAACAGCCAGTGCCCAGTAATAGACACAAAACATTCTTGAAGAAAGAATTGCTTGGCTTTTCAGCAAACGCAGCCTCTCCTTCTAGCTCTTGCCCATTTGACAGCAATGACAGCAGTGGATACACTAGCCCTGGTGTTCCTTTATTGATTTACACGTGTTTTTAATGAACTTGTAATAGTACCAGGCCCATTCTCCTAATAACTTCCATAATGGGTTGGTCATGCTTTGTGTTTCCCCAGCAATGTAGTTGTGTCCTTCTTCCCCCTCCACGTCTTGTCATGACTAGAATTGCAATTCTGGATTTAATAAGGGGAGAGCAACGCATAAAATGACCCTTCACAATAATCCAATGTTCCCAATTTGTTTTGTTTTTCTATTATAATCCGTTATCTATTTTATTTTACAATTACACTGAAAGACAACAAAGTGTGAAATGTGCAAGCGGGACATGCAAGATATGAGTGGGGGAGGAGGAATCCCTGTAGTAGAAGGGCCAGGCTAGTGCTTCATTTGCGGGCTCTTTCGCTCTCTCCTTTTGCCAGCCCACCTGCTGCATTGTCTGACTGTTTCAATGGCCGTGGGGAACAGAAGTGGCCTTCAAGGCTCCCACACCTCCTTCCTGGCCTACCTGCAGAAGCATGATCTTGGTGGAGGCTCCTGAATCTACTGCTTCTCCTCTCTGACCCACAGACAGTAGCTGCAGGGGTGTGACTACTCCCACTACTCTTCCCCTGCCCTCCACCTCCCCTAGCTGCTTTGCCTGCCAGCTGCGGTAGTCAAGACACATGTCTTCTGTGCTTGGAAAGACAACCATTGTCTGTTTGGGAGGATTTTTGAAAGGTCTGGGATTTCCTCACCAACCTGAGTGTTCACTCGAGGTTTGTAGAAATCTCTCTCTTCTCTCTGCATGGCCCTAATCCATAAATTTACAGATCCACAGCTGAGGCTCTGTTTTGAATTAGTTTTAATGATACGTACATATTTATAATGTGCATGACTTACTCATACAGCATGTGTTTTATAGGTATAATATGTGTGTAGTATTTTGATTTACTGACAATGCTGAACAATGTATAACTTTTTTTGCAAGGAAATAATTGGTTTGAAAACTATAAGGAATCAGTGGTCTGATTCACGCAAATGGGAATCAAAAACACAGAAAGCAAATGAAAAGGACATGGGCTGAGCATGTGTTTTCCCTTGGGCATAACCGGAGGGATAATGGCAAAAAGCCAAAGGATTCCTTGCCCTTGAGCTGCACCCTCAAGCCTGTGACCCTGTATGAGCCATGCTGGCAAGACCAACACAAGTTTGGAATATCCTCGTGGCTCATTACCAGATTGAAATTTATACGGAGGCCTGCTGGTGTGGTGTGCAAATTCGTTTTGCATGCATTTTTACATGTGCTATAATACAAATAAATACTCAAGGGATTACTAAAATCAAGATGGTGATTGGTGGGGGCAAGCAGGGATGAGAAATTCACAACCATCCCTTGAGTTACCATCCGCATCAAAGCCTGCTTGGCTGTCCTAGAAGATGTAGAAGAGTTCCAGCATCTTTGGAGTTCATGAAATGGTGGTGAACTGTATACAGAAAGAAGCAAAGTCTCCCTGCCCTGCCCTGCCCTGCCCTGCCCTGCCCTGCCCTGCCCTGCCCTGCCCCACCCAGCAGAACCCTCCTGATAAAAGATTTCTCACCTCTTCAGTTCTAGGAAAGCATTTGCCTGCTTTGATCTTTCACGTTTCTCCGATCGGTTACCAGCCCAGCTTTTTTGGTGCCTCGGTTCCTTCAAATTGTTTTGCAGCTGTAGGCAGTATCTGTCACTGGTATAAAAACTCCAGACTTTTCAAAGGGCAGCTAATACATATTTTTCATCTTGACATGGTTTATGGCATGTGTCATTATCCAATTGCATTTAAGCTCCCCGTGACAGCATGTCATTGTTGAATTAGGCTTTTTGACATCCTTCTTAATTGTAAATATTTCAGCTATTCCACTTCCTCCTACGTCTGCGTTTCACCTATTTCTCATTGGAAGCCGTCGCTCAAGTGAAATGAAATACTTGTGTTCTTTGAGATGGCAAGGGGAGGGGGAGAGAAATCACATTGACTGCTTTACAGAATGCACCTTCAGAAACTTTTCCATAGTGTTTTTTTGAAGCTGACTTTAGCTTCAGGCCTAACTGAGTGGACAGGGGCTTCTTGGCTGCAATGCCTGGCTTATGAATTAAAAGAAATTAAAACAAAACATTCAGCATACATTTCCAAAGCAAATGCCTTTCAAGTTTCAACAGAAACCCACAGTGAGATAAAGCGCTCAACTTACTCTGTAAAGTGACCCTCATTGGCTAATCGCTGGATGAAATCAACCCAACTTTTTTGTACCATACTGCCCAAGTCCTCTCCTTATGGCCCCACATCCTCAGGCAGGGGGTGAGGCCAGGATACTTCAGCCTCCTCCTACTATACAGCTTGATTCCACCACGTATAATGGCTTGAGTAGAGAACATACAAACACAAGAATAGCCCTGCTGGATCAGACCAATGGTACATCCAGTCCAGCATTCTGTCTCACACAGTGGCTAACCAAGGCATAGAGGCTGAGGCCATTCTTTGATGTTGATTCCTGGCACTGGGATTCAGGGGCTTATTGTCTCTGAACTTGGAGGAATCAGTGTCATCTAGAAGAGGTGGTGCTCTAACCGGGCCTGAGCCATTTATGCACACGTTGGATAATGCACTTTGAATGAGCTTTTGCAGCTGGATTTTCCGGTGTGAAACAGGAAAATCTACTACTAAAGTGCATTGAAAGTGCATTATCCAACATGTGCATAATCTGTCCAGCCCTACTTCCCTCCTCAATCAGGGCTGTGACAAGCCCAAGGTCACCCAGCTGTTTGCATGTGGAAGAGTGGACAATCAAACCTGGCTTGCCAGATTAGAAACCACCACTCTTAATGAGTACACAAAGGTGGATAAATGAAACAATCCTATTCACGTACTTAACCCATGGCTCCTTGGAGTATGTGAGAGATATAGATGAAATGAATAAATACACATTGGTCACAATAACTTGATCGTTTCTTTGAACCGCCCCTAAAATATAAAGGCAGTATCAACAAGCAAAGAAGACTGTCTATAGATGCTGGGCTGAAGTGGTCCAGTCTGGAAATAACTTTGGTTCACGTCCTGAATGTGAGTGTGGTGTAGTGGTTAAGAGTGTCAGACTAGCATCTGGGAGACTCAAGTCGGAATGCCCACTTGTGTTATGGAAGCTCACTGGAGGACCTTGGGCTAATCACAGCCTAATGGACCTCCAAGGTTGTTTTGAAGATAACATAGAGGAGAGAAGAACGTAAGCAGCTTTGAGTCCCCAGTGAGGATAAAGGTGGGGAATCATAGGATCAGACTCAGAATCACACACAGCTAGGAGAGAGCACAACGGCCATCCAGTCCAGCCCCCCCTTTTTTGGGACCTAAAATAACACACTTCTAAAAGTTGCTCACCAAACTCCTCTTAAAAACTTCCAATGAAGGAAACTCCACCACCCTTCGAGGCAGCATATTTCATCTATGAACAGCCTTCACTGTCAGAAAATTCTTTCGAATATTTAAGTGGAACCATCTTTTCTACCATTTCAACCCATTGCTCCTTGTCTCTAAAACTGCAATAGGTTGACCCCTCTACAACATGTCTTTTTTTATGGCACCCAGAACTGGACCCAATATTCCAAATGAGGTCTAACCAATGTGGAATAGAGTGGTATTATCACTTTCCTTTCTCTGGGTTTTATGTTCCTAGCAATGCAGCCTAATATTGCGTTGGCCTTCTAAGTTGCCAAATCACACTGTTGGCTCATATTTATCTTATTGTCCACCAGAACTCTTAAGTCCTTTTCACAGGTACTACTATCAAGCCAGGTATCCCCCCCCCCCAATTATATATCAATGCATCACATTATTATAACCCAAGTGTAATACTTTACATCTCTCCCTATTAAAATTCATTTTGTTGGCTATGGCCTAATTTTCCAGTCAATCCAGATCTTGACTAATAATCCTTTCTCTAGGGTATTAGCCATCCCACCCAATTTAGAGCCATCTGCGAATTTGATCAATATACACTTCTATTGCCTCATCTAAATCATTAATGAATTAAGTGAATAAATACTAAGCAAGCTTTAACACTTCATCCCCTCAAAGCTCTAGCAGAAGAAGGTTGATTCTTATATGCTGCTTTTCTCTACCCAAAGGAGTCTCAAAGTGGCTTACAATTGCGTTCCCTTTCCTCTCCCCACAACAGACACCCTGTGGGGTAGGTGAGGCTGAGAGAGCCCTGATATTCCTGCTCGGTCAGAACAGCTTTATCAGTGCTGTGGCCAGCCCAAAGTCACCCAGAGGTCTACACTCCTAACCACTACACCAAGCTGGCTCTACATGGCTGACTCTCTCAACTGACTCTTTGTGAGTCTGAGGACTCTGATAAAAGGATATGTTCTTGAGGGGGGTCAATAGCACCAAGTATAAGTTTATTTTCTGGAATCGCATTCAGTCTTAGCTCCGTCTTTTATAACTTGCGAGAAAAACCTAACAAGCTAGCTTTAACCCAAAGAGAGAGTTGCAACAATGGGCACACAATACATATCCCCAGAGCCTCAGGTACTATGGTGAAGGCCTCTGGATTATCAACAAAGGCAGCCTGAAATGTGTCGTTCCTTTCACTTTGGCAATGAAGCCGAACTAAAACCCTCTTGCAAGAACACTCTGAGACAAGGATTGAGGCTGCTTCAGCTGGCATGCTCACAATTAATCCTTTCCCGGGATATACAGCAGGCTCCAAAGATTCAAAGTCCTTCCTGGCTATATTAGAATGTATTTATCAGAATGGCATTATTTCTAAAGTTCTCCTGATCAGTCAGGTTTTTTTTCCCCCCATCAGTTTAAAAATAGATTTTTTTTAAAGATGAGAGAGAGAGAGAAATTGCTTCCGATATGTTTGCCAGACACCATTTATCGGTTACCCAAAGTTATAAAGTCAAAAAACCTAAGTTAAGGATCTCTTTCATTGTTTATTAAGACTGAGGATGACACTTATGAACAGAGACAGACGGACAGACAAGACAAGACAGGCAGACAGCTGTCCAACCTTGCAACAAAGAGTTCATAAGGTAAGTGGAAGTGTAACTTCCCATCAGCATTCACAGGGTATGCAAAACTGGATGCTTCTCCTTGTGAGGGATGGTAATTTCATACAAGGTTTGGTGTGGTAGGCCAAAACGAAACTGGTTAGTTAGCTTCTTTTCAAAAAGGCTTCCCCTCCTAGGTCTAAACTGCACGGAGCTTTTATTCCAACCCCAGGTCGATTCAGTCCCTGCCCTCTACACAGAATGCGATTTCCGTTTGGATTTGGGGCTATTTAAAATTTCCTTCAGCAGCAAAAAGGATTGATCCGGAGTGACCCTACCTTTATTGTACGATATCTTGGAGTGCTTTTAATGCTCAATATATTTTAAAATCGCATTGTTTTGAATCTGGGCTCTCCTCCATGGTAGAGGACCCGTGATTGGCAACAGGTGGTCATGTGACAAGCCTGCCTTAAAGAAGAAGCCCCTAATTTCTCTCAACTTCTGTCGGCCTTGGATTTATTTTTGTGCCTTCTTCGTTCCCCCCCCCCCACCTTCAAGAAAAGAAAGGATTTTTTCCTCCCTCCTCTGACTTCTTTGATCCTCTCCCCCACTTCAAGAAATGTCTCCATTTGCTCCCCCCTTTCTGAGCCTCCCTAACCACGTGCAGAACACTTTCCTGTTTCAATGGGGAGGGGGGGGGGAAGAGGAAGATTTGAGTTCAAAGCGATCTGAATTCAACAGGATTGACAACAAAGTAAGTGCAGACTCTGCCCTAGTCTTATGAATTTCTCTTGGCAAAAGTTATAATTGCATGAGGCATGCACAGCCCTTAGTGTGCATGTGGCTTCTCTGGGTTTCGATGATGAGGATGACGATGATGACGATGAGATTGCTGGGCAGAGCCAGCACCAGGTCAAATTTTCTGTAAACTGCGGTGCCACTATAAAAGAAAGAAAGCCTCAAGTCAGTTTAGAAACCTGGAAGAAAGGAAGGATCGTTCTATTCATCCAGAAGAGGGTTACAGCTATCCAGGGCTGAGCATGTGCCAGCAGTTGCTGCTGCCTCCACCGGCTGCTGTTCCAATCAACGCTGACTCTGCAGGCACAGAAGTGGAATGTCAGCATGACCCAAGTCTTGCTATTAATTGCCAAAGGAGAAAGAATGTCAAGGTCAGATTGCCCCCCCCCCAAAAAAAAACCCCTACAGGAAGTAAAACAAAAAATGGTTATTACAAATTGTGAACTCTGTGTCACTACCCTCTATCGATGCCTGAACTGTGTCACAGTAGATGTATCGAGGAAAACACAGGCTTGCACTCATAATTATCTGAGTTTGCTAGTATTTCACAGGACTGTTGTATGTGTGTGCGTGTGTAAAGAGCCATCAAGTTACACCTGACATTGTGACCTCAGCAAGGGGCTCTTGAGACAAGTGAGAAGCAGAGATGATTTGCCATTGCCTTCCTCTAGAGAGACTTCCTTGGAAGTCTCCTTTCCAAGTTCTGGCCGTGCTTAGCTTCTGAGAGCTGACAAGATCAGGCTATGCCATGCTACCCCCTCCCCCGGACTATTGTATATAGAGAGAAATATATTGAAGAAAAGACTTCCCCTAATTTTGTTTCCTTTAGTTCCAAGATTGAAGGACAATGTGGTATTCTGTTTAGTGCATTGGGGTGGGCAGGTTCAAAGCTCAAGTCTCTAGGAAGTCATTGGGTGTCACCAAACCCCAGCGACACCCACAGCAGTATATTGGCTGAGAGGACAACCTGCTCCACCAATTGCCAGCTGAAGGATAAAAAGAAGAAAAGAAGAAAGAAACTAACCTCACAAGGTTGTTGTTAAAATAAAACTGTGGATGGGAAGGCCACGGATGCTTCCTTGAGCTTCCTATATCCAAGGTGAGAGAGCAATATACTAAATAATTAAGCACAAGTTGAATACATCTGAATGTCTCCTGATATTTGAGAGCTCCCAACTTCCTCAGCTTGAATCCAGCAGAATGCTTCTCTGGGTGGAAGAATTTCCTCCTGTGGATTGCATTTGTCACACCTCCCCCTCTCATTGCAGCCCAAAACATACCTTCAAATGCTGTTTGAACAACATTGTAGGGTATTTGGGGGGCTATAATAGGGAAAGTAAATAGGAAAGTTGAGTTCTACAGGTAGTATTTTACTTATGGAGACCCTATGTTAGATGCAAGCTCTGGTCCCATTCTGAAAGGCTAGCAAAGCATTATGAATTTTCAATTGTTCTAGTGTTATAGAGTTTTAAGCCACAGCTGTGTATGTTTGTACCATATACTGAAGGTTTCATGATGAGGTTCCAAGACAAATTTCACAATGAATTTCTCAGTTAAATAGGAATTAAAGCCAAATGCAATATAATGTAGAGAGGAACTATAGGGGCATTACTAAGGAATGAGGGGAACTAGCTAGATTTCAAAGACTGCATTTTCATGGTTGTGTTCCTAGGGGCCCATCTCATACAGAGGGCTAATAGTTGAAATGATTTCAGGAACAAAATGATCCAAAAACAACTCAGGCTCTAGAAATCAGAGGCAGGCAAAGTCAACATGATAACTGGCACACACTTCCCTTTCCCCGCCAACCAGGTCCTGATTAATAGGAGAAGGTAGGAGAAGAAAAAGCATGCCTAGAGCCCTCCTAGACCAGCCTTTCTCAACTTTTTTTTACCATGGAGACCCCCTTAAACATTCTTCAGGATTCAAGAACCCCTGAAACAGTCATGCAGAATATGCTTGAGAAGCATAACTGTGTATTGTCCCACCTGGGCCATTTCCCACCCCCATTGTTGGGCATTTGGGACGAGGGAACAGGTCGACATGAACATATATGGTCCTATCATCTGATAAATGTTTAACATTTATATATATATATATATATATATATATATATATATATATATATATATATATATATATATATATATATATATATATATATATATATATATATATATATATATATATATATATATATATATATATATATATATATATATATATATATATATATATATATATATATATATATATATATATATATATATATATTATATATATATATATATACAAAAATTAATTAGCTCCCACCCATTTGGGAAACCCTTCCAGGGCCATCAAGAAACCCCTGGGTTTTATGAAACCCTGGTTGAGGAAGCCTGTCCTAGACTGTCAAGGAAACAGATGGGAAGACATTGATCCACAGCCTTTCTTTCTTTGTCTGAAGAAGCAATAGTGATCATGTCCTTGCCTAAGGAGGTGGTGAGCTCTCCCTCACTGGCAGTCTTCAAGCAAAGGTTGGATACACACTTTTCTTGGATGCTTTAGGATGCTTTGGTCTGATCCTGCGTTGAGCAGGGGGGTTGGACTAGATGGCCTCTATGGTCCCCTCCAACTCTATGGTTCTATGATTCTATGTCACAACAGGGATGCCAGGACCCCAGAATGAGGCAACATCCTTTCCTTGCCCATTCTTCTTCTCATTGTCTCCCCCTCCAACCACGTAAAAGATAAGGCTTCACTTTGACTTTGGACGTAGTGAAGAGCCTCCTTCCCTCCCCTGATCCTGCTCCAGGGGCACAGCCCTTAAAGAGTCACTTCAGTTTAGAACCTGCCATAGATCAACACCGTCTATCCAAGACTGAACCATGTAGCAAAGAAACTGAGGAGCTGTCTCATGATTCCCCACTGAAATGAAAGAGAGATGCCTTGGAGCAGATTTGAGAACTTCCCATTCTTTGCCATCAGAGTTCATCTGAAAAACATGTCCATGAATAGTCCATAGAAGGAGGGGAAAGAGGAGGAGGTCTTGATATCCTGCTTTTCTCTACCTTAAGGAATCTCGAGACAACTTGCAATTCGCTTACCCATCCTCTTCTCATAACAAGTACCTTGTGGGTTAGGTGGGGCTGAAAGAGTCCTGCGAGAACTGTGCCTGGCCCAAGATCACCTAGCATGCATCACACAGAAGAGCAGGGAACCAGCCCAGTTCTCCGTATTAGAGTCTGCCACTCTTAACCATTACACCATGCTTGGAGGTAGTGGGATTAAAGGTATGTGAAACATAAAACACATTTGTTGATCTAGGTATTCATGTCCTGCTTCTCTGTCCACTGGGAACTCAAAGTGGCTTACAAGGAAACACAGAAAGAGGATGTACTTGTAACTGAACCACATAAAGAGGCAACACAATTTGTACTCGGCACAAATCCACTGCTAATCCTGGATCTGCTGGTCAGCTCACACCGAGCTGCATGATGAAATAGGCTAAAAGCAGGGCTGAAGACTAAAACCCTTTTGATTCTTGGCCACTGGCTCCCGCCAAATACCTGTAACTGGAAAGGAGAACAGGCACTCAGCCGATATCTTATTCAGATGCCCCTCCCTTCCTTAAAAAAAGCAAAAAGCAAAAAATCTAACCATGCCGAGGTATATATAATGCCTTTCTTATTTCTTGAAACACATGCTTTGAGAGGTCTCGGGAATTCCGTATGATTGTAAAAACAGAATGGCATTTCATGAAGTCCTATTAAGTTGATATTGCGGCATTAAATACGATCTCTGTTGTGCAGGAAAAGCAAATGATTGTTCCCTCTCAGAAGCTGGCTGTGGGAAATGTGCTTCAGTAAAATCCAAGGGGGGGAAAAAATTAATATTCCATGATTTACAGTAAATCTCCTGAGTACGGAAGATTTGCTCTAGACAGGGAAAGCAAACACTTATGGGCGACATTATAATGATGGCTTATGCTAATTAAACTGAAGCAGAAATGCTTAATTTATGCCTCGCCATTGAGTGAATGGGGGAGGCACATCCTCTTGGTTCGAGCTGTACCTTATTAAGAGGATTTACCTCCTTATTCCGCCGTCTAAAAATCTATTTTGGAGTGTAGGGAAGGAGAACGGCGACTCTGCCGCTAGTTGCCATGGCGTTAGGGATCTCAGCCTCCATTCAATGTAGTGGTTGCAATTAGGTTAATTAGAACATTATCTCCAAGTGCACAGTCACTGAGGAGAAAAGAAGAAAGAATACAGTCTCACTTACTGTTGCCAATAAATGATTTTTTTTTTCCCGGCTGAAAATTATTTTCTAATTACCCCGAAGAATGGATTTCTCCGAGGGACGAGTGGCATTTAAACGGAATAACTGTTGACAGAAACAGAGAAGTCACGTTGTTAGAATGTCATCAGGACACTCGTCTTTGGCAGGCCTTTCTAGTGAAATCTCCTTCTGGAGAGCAGCTATAGGAAAAGCACTGCTTACTCTGACAGGACAACAGTATTGCCACTTTTATCTTGCTGTCCAGTCACAGCTGACTCACGGCAACACCATAGAGTTTTAAGGCAAGAGACGTTCAGAGGTGGCTTATGTTCCTTGCTGGATTGGCTTGGTTTCGCTTCAGTGATCTGACTGATCTGACTGACAGCACTGATAAGGCTCTCTAGGGTGGGTCATTGTCACATTTAGATTACCAGTACTGGAATTGCATATTAGCAAAAACAACAACAACAACAACAAGTGTAGGGGGAGTTCTGCAAAACAGAACCATATGCCCCATGTTGAGTTTTGTGTCTCCTCGTTCCCAATGTGTAACACATCTCCTTTCCAATGGTATGATTGTGCAAAGTGCATTCCCACATCTGCTCCATATATGACTGCCATAGGTAGGAAAGGAAAATGTTTTCTTAATTTATTTAGTTGTTTACTATTTGCATACCCACCTTTCTCCCCACTGAGGAGAGACCCAAAGGGACTCCTTCATTTTATCCCCACAAGGCTGCTTAGGCTGAGAAGGTGAATGGCCCAAGGTCATCCAGCCGGCTTCCGTGGCAGAATGGGGATCCCTACCTGGATTCTCCCAGATCAGCACTCTAACTTCTACAGTGCATTGGCTCTTTGCATCTGGGATAGCCTATGTTCAGATAACAATATGATCACAAACATGTCCAAGTCTCCCCACTCCAAATATGATACTACACCTCACTAGATCTTCTAATCTAGAAGGACAACTTCCAAAGAAATTTAATAGTCATAGTTGTGACCCATTCACTGAGGTCTATGTCCTGGTGCTCAGTAGCCCCACTGAAATGAAATATGGGTGTTCCACTTCTTCTTTCTTTTGGCACCAGCTCAAAAAAGTTGGAAAATGCCAAAGCAGTGGATCTCTTCATGAAGGCTGAAACCCTAGGATTTCAGCTAGGGATGAAACTGATGGGGGCTGGGGGAGACGTAGTTGTGCGAGCAGACTGGTGATGTGGTGATGTCACTTCCAATGATATCACAGAAGTGATGTCATTGTGTCATGTCATCATGATGATGCTCTCATATTGGGGCAAAATCTCTACGGTAAAAATGGCTTCTACTGTAGAGTTTTTGCCCAAATACCAAAGCATTACCATCACATTGTTGCCATCACATCTGGTACATGCCAGAAGTAACATTACCATGTGGCTGGCAACAGCAGCCTTCATCCACCTCCCTTATTAGTAAGACCCCCTGCTGCCCAGCTGATCTGCAGAAGGGGGCAGGGCCTGAGGCCACAGGATCCCCGTTCCTTGGAGGAGGGCTGGAAACCCTAGCTGGAGCTTCTTACATTAAACTGGAATGGGAAAGAACTTGCTGTTACTAGTTGTAAGAAGTTCTGTGGGTAGCCAAGAACTAGTTTATTACAACATGTTATGACACTAGCTGTGATTCTCTCCAACCAAGCTTCTTGTTGCTATTTGTACCGCTTATTAGAATGCAGTTCTTAGAAAATGAATGATGTCAGAAAGATGGAACAGAAAGGAATTAATATCAGACAGTAGTGAAATGGTCAATGTAATAAGGAGTAAAAAACTGGAGACATTATCGAGAATTTTGAAGCTTTGGTGGGTCCTATGTGGGTTCAATTAATTAATCGAGTTAATTGGGTTTAGTTTCAGGCCTTTCATTTCTTGAAGCATTAATGCCTTCCCTATTAATTTCAGGGATTAAATGTACTCAGTAGAACCACCCACTCTCCTTGTGCGGATCATAAACCAATAGCCTCAGTGAGCTGACTTTTAGAGAAATGAGAGAGGTGCTGCGAAGGTCAAATGGGGAAATATCCATGAGAAAAGAATTGCAGAAAATGCTACACCATCTCCATCCGTCTTAATTTAGGAGTGGTGAAAATCAGAAACAGGAAAAGATAATATTAGGAGATTTGGGTATTAAATGATTGTAGAAAACACCCCATATAGCTGTCATAATTAATCCAAATTGGGAGGGGGGGGTTATGTTGGTCAGTAATACTTCAGATCAGATTTTTTTTTTTTCTGGAACTGGTTAGGTATTTAAGAAAGGACGGGGAAAAGAATCATCCAGAAATATGAAACTGACAGGGGAGTTTTCCAGTCCATAGAGAAACATACCGATTTTGCAACAAAAAAGCAAGCAGAGGGTAAAGAATGTCTATTTGTAAACAGAAAATGAACAATTGGATGAGGAGGTCTAAACTCTCCACCCTCCAATGCCTTAACTTGGATCCAAGCTACACAGTACAATGCATGTGAGTCAGATATATTGCAGCCGTCAGTTCCTAGGGGGAACTCTATTTAAAAAATCGTTCAGGGGTCCAGTTCAGATTGCGACCACTGAATGAGGGGAAGAGGGAGTCCTGCTTTCCCTGAACTATTTTCTTTAGTCAAAAATGGCACCAACTGATGTTATTTGCCCCTTCAGGGGCTGCACCTTCAAGAATTCTGTTTACATGGAGCCTCCACTGATGGGGAAAATTACATTCAGGAAAAGGGTGCATGGGGAGTGCAGCCTCTCCTCTCTCCTATGGTCCTATTCTGTGTCGGGCCCCTGCAGCACTTTTAAATAGGGCTCTCACAGGGAACTCACAACTGTAATAAGACCAAGAGTCCCATGGTGGACTCACATATGTTTTAACATTCAGTTGGGCCCTTAGAAGGGTTGTCAGCTCTGGCTTGGGAAATACCTGGAGACCTTTGGGGTGGAGCCAGGAGTGGGTGGCATTTGGGGCAGGGAGGGTCCTCAATGCAATCTAATGCTATGGAGTCCGGCCTCTGAAGCAGCCATTTTCTCCAAGGAAATTGATCTCTGTCACCTGGAGATGAGCTGTAAAACCAGGGGGTCATTCAATTGCCTGTCATCCCGTTGTCTGTATTCCATCCGTTTGATATATTTTATATCTCACTCAGTTTGTGATTTTTATTTACTAAAGGTTTTCTGCTAGGTTCGGTACGGTTTAATGGTGGAGGAAGCTGATTTTACTGTTTTAATCACGTTTTGACTATGTTTTTACTGCTTGGTTGCTAGCTGCCTCAAGCAGACCTCTGGAGAGGTGGCCTACATATTTCCCAACTGAAGAAATAAAATAAATAGTCTTGTTGCCATCCTTCGGCAATCACCTATTAAGTGCACTCAACAGCACGAGGCCATAAAACAAGACTGTCGCTCATGATAATTTATGGCCTTCAGGCTTTACTGGGTGGGGGGTAATGTGTATGGGTAAGGTCACTGGGTGACAATGTTATATAAAGCCATAGAGTCTGGGGGGATTTCGACAGAGGCAGCAGTCCCATCCCCCAGTGGCAATCTGCTATTCCCTGGGGGTGCGAGGAAGGGCCAAAAGAGACCAACACTGGCACATCCCCTCCTGCCCACCCACTCACAATTCATAGTTCATAAAACTGTCAGATGACTATCCAGCCTCTGCTTAAAAACTTCCAAAGAAGGAGAACCTGTAGGAACTGTTTATTGTTCGTATTATCCTGCTCATATTACACTTTCTGCTTTTTAAATTCCCTTGTCTTCATTGTTTGAAATATAATGGCTGATATTTGTTTCATTGATGGCAATCCTATTGCTGTTGCATTGCTTATGAGATGTCTCTGAGGATGCTACTCAGAACCAAGGGTCTACAGCCACCCCTATAGCTCCAGCAGATGTCAGTCTGTTTTATGAGTAACCTTTCATCTTTACATGCTTCAAAGTACTTGCCAGATATCCCTGCATTCCAGCCACCCATCCAATTCCCTGTCATCCCTATTTGTGGCTGCACCATTCCATGACAACACATGTCTCTAACCTCACACTCCACAGAAGAACGTGAAACAGGAGGGAGCGGGGGAAAAAGAGAGATTAAAATGTAGAATGCCAGAGGATGTAGGGATGGCCACAGGAATAAACATCTTAAAGGGAGATTAGATATATTCATGAAGGATAAGTCTATCATTGGCAACTAGCCATGGTGGCTGAGGAGGGCCTCTACCTTCAGGCACTAGGCCTCTGAATCCCAGAGCCAGGAGGTAACAACAGGGGAAGGGCTTGGCCTCTATGCCCTGTTGCTGGTTGTCCAGAGGAACTGGTTGGGCATAGTGTGGGACAAGGTGCTGGACTAGATGGACCAATTCTTCTAAGCAACTCTAACCAGCTCCCCGTGAGCTGTTCCCAGTTTGATGTAACCAACCATGCCCCATGCCTCCTTTGAAACATTGGGCTTGCAACAATGACATCTATGACTTCACTGCTTCTGGTGCTTCCTAGATCAGAGCCTCTACTGAAACACAAGAAGTGGTGGAGCTGCCAGACCTGTTCTGAACTCCTTCATTTGCTGTCAAAAAGCTCTTGGTGGAACACCTAACTTCTCAGATCTAGTATTTGTGTTCTCTCAGCACCTGAGTTTTTATACCTAAACAACCTTCCTTTTGCTGGAAAGTTTCCTAGCCGTCTTCAGTCCACTTTTGGTGAACTGGGACAGCAGCAGCGGACAGCGGATAGATTTCACGACCTGATGCATTTCTTTCAGGGTGTAAAGGTTTATTGCTGGGACCAAAGGAAAATTTTCCTCACGCAAGACTAGAATGGTGATAGATATTGAAAACCCTCCAAAATTTCAAAACCGTGTGTAACTATTTTACTCTTTATCCTATAAACAAGTCAAATGTGACGAGCTATGTAATAGCTTTTTTATGGTAATTATATCGGTTTGTTTGGTCCTTTTTACCACATCATTAAGTTGCTGATGGTGCTGGAGGACTGGAGTTCTTCTCACAACATTTTAAATAGTTCTTCGATTGTGTCAGTGGATTTTCTGTTGTGCTAAAAGAGATTTTTTTTGAAGAGCTAAAGATATATATATATATAGGTATATATATAGTTATATATATAGGTAAAAGTATCCCCTGTGCAAGCACTGAGTCATGTCTGACCCTTGGGGTGATGCTGTCTAGTGTTTTCATGGCAGACGCAATACGGGGTGGTTTGCCAGTGCCTTCCCCAGTCATTACCGTTTACCCCCCAGCAAGCTGGGTGCTCATTTTACCGACCTCGGAAGGATGGAAGGCTGAGTCAACCTTGAGCCGGCTGTTCATTTTCCATATCAAAAGATGTGAGATGTACCTCAGAAAAGGGATTCCCTCCAAAAGGAGTGTCATTGTTCATCATACTAAAGGGGGAAAGGAGATACCAAGTTTCTGGTTCATGGTGTGGATGTGAATTTGCTCTTCCTTTCTCATTGCTTTCCCAAGCTCAACTCAGGTGAGTAGCCCTGTTGGTCTGAAGCAGAATAACACGTTTTTGAATCCAGTGGCATTTTTAAGACCAACAGCGTTTTATTCACACTTCCTCAGATACGATGAAACAAAATGTCCTCAACCATTACATATAGTTGGAGAGAGGGTGGTGGAGAGTTAATTGCCAGGAAGGGCTAGTTGCATACATAAAAAACTGGGTGATTATAGCTGAGATAACTGGATTCAAACTTCAAGGGTGTGAAGGGATTTAAAGCTTTTTCGGTGCCATTTCTCTGACCTGAATTGGTTCCACAGAGCTACTCTTTGCCCCGTTTTGGCTTACGTTCATCGCCATAAATCTTATGAGGTTGGTTCACAAGCTATAGTGAATGCACACACAATCCATGGATAGTGCACACTTGCTAAAGCACATGTCTTACGTAATTCTTCTATTGCACTTAAATTATGTACATCTGAATGTATGATTTTAAAAAAAATCCATGTTTATCCAGGTATTGGGCACTAGTTTCAGCTGCAAAGAGAACATATGTTGGCCCTTTCTTACAAATACATGGACATCAAGTCAAGTATTTTATTATGTGGTCCAAGACCATTAGAGATAACATCAAAATAAATGGAAAATATAATACAGTATGTCAGATAAAAGCACATACAATGGAAAAAAAAACACACCCTCATACAGATTTGGAGATATTCTTATCTACCTACGATCTATACATCTAAATTTTCCTTCAGACACTTCGTTATCAGACTACTATACTTAGCCACTTTGAATGTAACCTCTTCATTCTTATCTGCAAAGATAAAAATCTTCTCTCTCTTCCTGGGGGTTACTGTGCATTAGGAATCCATGAGTGTTTCCTGATACAATTTACACTCAAATACTAACATGCTCCATGAACTTAACTTTCCCATCCCTGCAAACACATAATTGGACTTGATATGGAATCCTCCTAAATTTGCCCTCCAGTACAGTGGTGGGTAAAACATCTTGTCTCAAGCCAGTAAAAGCTCTTTTACATAAGGTGAACAAGGTTATGGTGAGGGAGTGTAATTATACAGATCAATGACTAGGTTTAGTCTTACCTGTCAACCCAAACCTTAAGTCTCATAGACCAGGAGTGGAGCTTGGCGATGTCTCATTGAACACTTGCATTATTAAGAGAACTTCCACATATCATGAGTTATGTACCACATGTTATATCCCGTTCCCCCCATGGGAAACCCAAAATGGGAGACCCACTGTTCTCCACTCCTCCACTGTGTCCCAGGCCACTGGAATAAAAACGTCCTGCACATTTCTCTTTATAGCTCTGCAATGAAAAGAGCTAGAGACTTTACAAAAAATAATGCTGGCAATTTAGATGTGGGGGCATGACACAAGGGAGGAATCTGCCCCCAAAATGAGCTTCCTGTCTACAGGTCTGTTGCTGTTTCAGTGAAACATTTTGGGATAAAATCTCAGCAATGATGTCACACTCTCAACTTGCTGCATGCTTGTAGGTTCACTTTCTTATGTTTTTAGACACAACTTTTTTTTTTTTTTGGTAATACAGGAGCTTCATGCCCCTGGGAGGAAAGTCCAGATGGTATATTTCTCTATGGCAAAACAGTGGTAGGCAGACGATAATGCACATCATCTTTAAGAGCTGCACGTCTTTTCTCAGGAAGAGAGAAATGTTCATCTACCGGATCATTCAAATTAAATAGCCACAATTTGAGGGACTATCATTCGGATTGCAAATGGATGTTTCTATCATTACATGCCACATTAACCATATTCACAAGTTAAAGAATAAAACATATTACAGATGGGGGGGAAAGTGAACACAAGCTGGTTATAGATAACAAAATTGCAAGTGGAGAAATCAAAGCACAACACTTTTTTTTAAACAACAATGTTCCATCAAGAAATGGTTTCCAGATGATTGTTAAAACTTTTAAGACTGCACTGCTCTTCAGTCTTTTTTTGGGACAAGGTGAGGTTCAGTCTCTGACAGGAATTCTTCATGGAATGTGCTTTTCTGATCCAAACTGTCTATGTCTCACTTTGGAATAGCACACCAGTTCTTTTTGCCTGTTTGTTGACTGTGTGTCTTCCATCCTTTTGGTGAGTAAGGTTGGGTTTGCGTATTTGCTGGAAAGCCAGTATGGTGTAGTGGTTAAACAGTGGAGGATTCTAATCTGGAGAACTGGATGTGATTCTTTATTCCTCTCCATGAAACCAACTGGGTCACCTTGGTTCAGTCACAATTCTCTCAGGGCTCTCTGAGCCCCACCTACCTCACAGGGTATCTGTTCTGGGGAGAGGAAGGGAAGGTGATTGGAAGGCACTTTGAGACTCCTTTGGATAGTAAAAAGTGGGGTATGAAAATGACTCTTCTTCTTCGTCTTCTTCTTCGTCTTTGTCTTCTGTGTTAATGTTACCTAAGTCCTATGAAATCTCTACTCTTGTCTGAAAAATTGCTGGATGGCTTTGGGCCAATCACATCCTCCCTCAGCCTAACCTACCTTAACAGAATTTTTTGTGAGGGGAAAATGGAGGAGTGGGGACTGATGCAAGCTGCCTTGAATCCCCCTTGGGGAGAAAGGCAGTGCGTAAATGAAATAAGAGAGTAAATGAAATCAGTAAGCCTCTGACCTGGAATTTTCCTCACCCTCTTCTAAACTAGGCTTCAAATGGTAAATTGGTGTCAGTCAAAAGACTGAAAAGGTGTTAAATAAACATCATCCTTCAGGACTTCACTACAACAGCTGCACAGAGCAAATGTGTACTGAACCCAGCCAGCTTTCCTCACTCAATCCTATTCATTTGTCTCAGTTATGGTAGTCCCCATCCCACATGTCTTTTGTCCGTACAGGCCCCCTGATCCCCAGCACAGCCATTGCTGGTGGCCAAGGGCCCTCCCCCTTCTTTTCTCACCAGCTGGAAAGCTGGTTGGACCCCAACCAACGCTCTGCAAGTGCCGTCAGACAAGCGAACAATGGGGCGGCAAGTGAGTTATCCCCTGCCATCTTGCCTCTCCTCAGAAATCAGTATTGCACCGATTTCTACCCTGCTAGGGAATTTTGTACGCTCATGTAACCCCATTGATTGATTTAATTAAGCCTGTTGGTAAATTAGGATTTTAAAGAGTCACTCATCCAAATAAACAGCGAATTAGCAAAAAAAAAATGGGCAGCCTCCAAGGTCACCTCCTGATTTTCAAGCTGGGCCCACAAAGCATCTTCCAGAAATGTAGCAGATAATGTGATTCATTAGCAAAATCATCTAAGCAGTTGGATTTTTGTCTGGGAAAATGGAGGCGGGTTGTTGTTGTTGTTGTTGTTTTTTTTTGGTCTGATTTGCTTAACGTCTGCGATCGCCTGATGTGGCTCACGTTATGTTTGCTTGTAAAGTTTTCCATCTCACGTTATAAAACTGTAAACAAAGGCACATCCATTTTAGTGAGGGAACAAATTGAAACCTCATATGGTTGGTGGTGTTCTGCTAATAAATTTGATTTTCTGAAACTCCAACTAGAGTGCTGATTGAGGCAAAGTACTTCTGTAAACTTTTCTTCCTGTTCAAATAAAAACTATGTGCCAACTAACTTTCGAAAAAGCATCTTGCAAAGCCATTTGAAAGAACTGTCTCCACTGTTTCTGTCAAGCACTCAAACAGTTTGGACTGCTGGAAGCATGGGAGCAGGGACATGGGGGGGGGCATGGAATCACATGTGCCACCATGACATTGCTTCTGGGAAAACCAAGCAGTGGCAGAAGATTCTTTCTAACACTGGAGTCAGGTGCATTGTGACCGTTTACGCACTGGGAACTTCAGGGGACACAAATTGGGGGAGGATGAATTCCCTGTGTGGGGCCAAATGCTCCCCTGTGTGAGTGCTGGAAGAGGTGGGGCAACCTGCCATGACTAAAACTCTAGCCTGCAGCCCAGCATGAAACCTCCAGTGCATAAACGGTTTGTGGCATCATTTCTGGGGAAACTTGGAAGTGACATCATATCACCTTAGGAATCTCTGGAAGCTCTAGGAACAATAGAGTTTCCATAGGGTTCTCCATGTCTAATGCCACGGTTTTAAATACAATTTCTCCCACTACTACCTATAGTGGTGGCTGGCAACTAGGGATCCCCACCTTCAGATGGGACCTGCAGAGACTCCAGCATTACAGCTCATTGACCATTTATGCACTGGGAACTTCACTGCCCCAGCTCTCATGAAGAAGTACAAATCGGGAGTGCATGAGGTGCACAGGGCCAAATGCTCCCCTGTCTGGGTGCAGGAAGAGGTGGGGCAACCTGTCACAACTAAAACTCCAGCTTACAGCCCAGCATGAAACCTCCAGTGCATAAACAGTTATCTCCAGACTACAGAGATCAGTTCCATTGAACTTATTGGATGCTTTGGAGAGTGGGATCTCTGGCATTGGGCCTCACTGAGGTCTCCATCAGAAGACCCTCAAGACCACGGTTAGATCTCTTGGATGATGCAAGACCTGCAGTGTGCAAGATTGAGCTAAATACAAAATATGGACACTAGTTGGGATTTGTATTTAGCACAGACAAGATAGGAACTTCCAGATGATTTTCAGATTATCCTCTCCAGTATCCTATTTGGCTCCACAGGAGATGACCTGCTTTTTAAGTGCACTTCCTCCCTGCTTGCCTCCAGAATATTTGTTGAACAGAAAAATAACTGCAGACAACAGTTAGTTAGACTGGGGGGCTCTATCTCTTTCTTTCCCTTCTGAATAAAAACTATTTTATTCATTAAACAGACTTCTCTCTCTGCATATTGAAACTCTACCAAGAGAACCTGCAGGTAGTATCCATTTAGGCAGTATCCATTTAAAAATTTTTGAATTAATCATAGAAGGACAGCTAGCTTGGAACCTGAAAACAATTTGGGATTGCCCTTCCATGGCAACAGCCAAGCACAGGCAATCAGGCAGAGTACTTTGGGAGTTTGTGCCCAGAATTATCATAATAATACTCTAGGAACTGGCCCCTATTTATGGTAGTTTAACACATATCCTTATCCATGGTTCCTCTATATATTTGTGAAACAGCCTGGGGGGTGGAACATGTCTGGCTGCCCAAGTTGGAATAGGGCCCCTCCAGCTCCCACTCTCCATCCCTGGAATCTAGCCTCTTTGCCCTCAGATGCCCTCAGTGCCTGGAGCCAGCAGCAGATAAGGAGAAAGGGCCCGGGGCAAAGGGTTGTGGTAGAGGGCCTGCTAACGAGGACCTCTTGGCCTTCTAAGAAGGGCCTGCTAATGATGGCCTCTTGGCCTGCTGACTGCCTGCTAAGGAACTCTGTCCCGGGCCTGCTAATGAGCTGGCCAGCCCCCACCCCACTTCATCTGGCTGCAAGCTGTGGCCCAAAGCCACATTAAGCTGCCTGGCCAGGGACCAGGGAGAGGACCCTTTCAAGGCCTGTTCTTAGGAATGGGCTTTGAAGCTAGAATTGGTATAAATGCAGTCTCTGAACCAGCCTTTCTCAACTTTTTTTTTTACCATTGAGAAACACCTGAAATATTCCTCAGGGTTTGAGAAACTACAGAAGTACTGTGATTATGCAGAATATGGTTGGGAAGCATAGCTGTCCACACACCCACCTGGGGCCCCTCCGGTCCCTCCTCCTACAAGGCTATCATTGGCCAATTATATATCTAATCTTTGGATGTGCAATGCCAAAATAAAATAAAGATCTCTTGCTGCAACATTTCAAAGAAGGGGGCCTGACACAGCACCAGGGACAGTTCCGACTGGAGTTGTTTGATTGCTCCTTTTTGTACTAGGGAGGCCTGCAGCAGGATTCAACCAACCTTCTTGCTTGCCGCACAGCAAAACGAGCAAGGTGTGATTGTGGCGGGGCTTACAAACATACTTCAGAAATTGGCGCCACATCACCTGGGTCATATAATCGATGCATCTCAAAAAGCTTGAACAGCAAGACCGAGATGCCATCGATGCAATGTGAAAGGGGGTCGTCAACTCTGTTAAAAGTGTCAAGCTCATGCAGCCTGCAAATGTCGGCACAAGGAGCGACAGGATATTGACAGATACCAACGCTCAACATCTCCTCGGGTAAAATCAATTAAACATGTAAGAACAGGGAGGCGAAAGGTGCATTCCAGAGGTACTTGCAGAAGGAGGCTGGGGATACGGGATGAGGAATAGCATCCCCGCCTGCACAGGCACCTGCGGAAATGCAATCGAAAGAATTTTCGGCATCAATATTGCTGGTGTTGGAAGCTGCAGTCGTAGAATGTTCAAGTTCGGGTGCTATGGTTTTGAAGTGTTTCAATAACAATCGCACTTGTTTTAAAAAATTAAATCATCTTTTTACGGGGAAATATACCAATCATGTAACTGTTTCACTTAGTAGAGCTGTGAACGTTAAGTAACAAGAACAAAACTTGTTTTCTTTATCATCAACTGTATAAAATGATATTTCAGAGTGAAAGGGAGTTTAAAAAAGCATTTTGTTGTCTTTGCTGCTTTTCATCTTTATTTTTCATTATCCAAACAAAGAGGCATAACTTTTTTTTAAAAAAATCTGGTTTTCTTCTTGTCTCTTGCACTAGTCATTTCCAGATAACGTCAGGGTTGCAGACTATGAGTATTCTGAGAATTAATTAAAATGTCATGAAATCGTTCTTTCATTAGCATATATGTGGTCATAAAAGTAATTATAATTACTTCATAGAGGTGGAACCGAGTTAAGTTTGATTGATGGAATTAATGAATATGTGGACCTTCCTGACATACAAAACAGAGGAAAGGACTCTGCAATACATATTGGACGGTTAAGCATTTTCAAATCTCACTGATTTCCAAGGAAAGAGATTAGCCCTTGCTTAACTTTCCCACTGAAACCGAAGCTTCATTCGGCTGGTTTCCTTCCCATGATTCCTTGTGCTTTTTGACTTCCAAATGTAGCATCTTGTTCTGTGTATGCCAGAGAGCCAGTCTACTGCAGTGCTTAGAATGTTGGCCCAAGATCTAGAAGACCAAGGTTTGAATCTCTTCCCTACCGTGGAATCTCACTGGGCAACCTTAGACCTGTCATACACCCTTAGCCTAACCTATCTCATAGATGAAAAAGGAAAAAAAAATTTTTATACCCCACTTTTCACTACTGGAAGAAGCCCCAAAATGGCTAACAGACACCTTTTCCTTCCTCTAGACACCCTGTGAGTTAGGTGAGACTGAGAGAGCTCTCTTTGTGAGAACAACTCTTAAGAGAACCATGACTAGCCCAAAGTCACCCAGTTGGCTGCATGTAGAGGAGCGGGGAATCAATCCTGGATCTCCAGATTAGAGTCCACCCATCTTAACTGCTACACAATGCTGGCTCTCATAGGGTTCTTGTGAGGATAAAACAAAGAATGGGAGAACAGTCTAAACCATTTTGAGTCCCCATTGGGGAGAAAAGTGAGGTACAAATGAAGCGAAACCAAAACTGTTGTAAAATAATGTAGAGAATGAGCTAAAAACAAGGAGGCAATGCCAGGTTGTTTCTCCTTCATGGGCCTATTATGCACGGGCACTGAAACAGTGGTATGGAGAACGCGGAGGAGGAAGAAGCGAAGCAAACCGCTTATGCACAGGACGGAACACAATGGCGGCAAAACCCAGAGTATCTGATTATGCACGTGGCTACTCCAGAGCTGCTTCTGGTTGCTCCCTGGTCCCGGGAAGCTCCACTTTCTTCCGCATCTCGCTAATGCGGTGTTTTCGGCGGCATACGTTGACTCTGCGCCCTGTTGCCACCTGCAGAGTGCATAATTGGTGATTTTAGCCACCGCCATTCCACCCCAAATGCAGACCTTCCACTCCGTGCATAATGGGCCATGGCGCTTCCTTTTCCAGTGGCAAACTGAAGTGAAGCCACACTCAGGTATCCAGTTTGTAGTCTGCTTTTCTCATTGCTATTGAAGATAGATTTTTTAAAAGTTAAAACTGTATTCAAATGGCATCAAATGATTCTAATGTAGAGATGTCAGCCTCAAGGGGATCTCCCGGAATTACAGCTCATCTCCAAACTACAGAGATCAGTTTCCCTGGAGAAAAAGAATGATTGGGAAGGTGGACTCTATAGCCTTGAACCCCACTGGGGTCCCCAGGCTCCATTGCCAAATCTGCAGAAGTTTTCCAACCAGGATCTGGAAACCCTACCTCAATCTCCTGCCAGTGGCCAAGGGGGACCTTACAACCCGATGCTGCTGCTGGTTGTGGTGGTGATACTCCTGTCCTCACATTCTCCCAGCTGCTGCTGGTGCACATGAGCTTCTTAAAAGCAAAACATAGTATATCTATCAATACTGGCTGTTCCGTATTTCATCAAGTCCTGAATTGGGCTTTGACAGCTATAAGAAACTAAAGCTGAGCAATAGCAAGTTATAGTCACTGGGACCATGCCTCTGTTTTACTCTGCCCAATTTGCTGACATGTTGACATGAATCTATTGGCTGCAAGGCAGGGAAGATTTTCTTTCGACATGGCCAGCCATGTTTCCACTTGCTTCTGTTTGAGAAAGCTCAAGTAATGCAGGCCTGCTGGTTTAAACTCTGCCCGGGGCCTATCAGAACTTATACAAGGCCTTGGCTGTTTCTGCTCCTGTGCAGAGAGCTAGCTGCTGTAAAAAACAGAGAAGTAGAAGGCATCTGGCCCAAAGGGCTTACAACTGATATGACACTAATGGCACAGGTATCCAGAGAAATGCTGGGGATTTGAGAATTATTAGCAGAGAAGAAAGGAAGAGAGAGACATCTTTAAGCATAGAGTTTTCCGTTCTCCCACTAGTCTGTCCCCGAGTGCTAAAGCGGAAAAGAATGTGCAATACCCATGCATATTTTTATTGGTTTTGGCAGGTGTACTGGGGGCTACTTTCACAGCCACCATATATTTTCCTATTTCGAATTAAGCACTAGCAGCTACTTTAAGTGCTTTAGATTTTCAGATAAATATAGCCAAGTGCAAGTGCTCCATATTTTTCAGCACACATAAATTCTCAACAGAGCAACAGGAACCAACCAACCAACCAACATGGAACACAAACCAGCCCAAGGGAAACACTTGGAAGTCCCACTCACTTCACTGACTTGTTCCCAAACTTTAGCTGTGGGTTTTTCAGACCATAGAAACACTGTGCTTAAGGGCCCATAACAGCTAACTAGATCCCCTTCACTGGCAGTCTTCAAGCAGCAGCTGGACAGATACTTATAATGGATGCTTTCGGCTGATCCTGCATTGAAGTAGATGCCTTGTATGGCTCCTTCCAACTCCATGATCCTATGATAGCAATTGACCTCTTTCCCCTTGACCAAGATTAATTTATTTAAAAAAATATATATTTTGCGATATATACACCGTCCCTCCCAGCAGGCTGGCTCAGGGCATTTTCCAACATTTAAAAACCAATAGTAATAAACATGTCATAAACGTTAAAACATTAATATTGACACCCTACAAGGTGGGGGCCAGGACCAAAAAGGCCCTGGCCCTTGTTGAGGCCAGACAACCTCAAGTCTTGGCCCTGATCCAGAGATTATAGCTGGTGCAAAATACAGTAACGTGGGTCCTCATGAGGACACCATGGACGGCTAATATCCAACCTGCCCTCCAACAGCTGGCGGAGACCTGGATCCAGTTCAAGGCCAGGGATCACCAATTTATTGGAATTGGATGATTGTAATGTCCTTTGGTGGGCATGGTCAATCAAGTGGCCTTTCAGAAATGCTAGACCCAGACCGCAGATGGTCTTAAAGGATAACACCAACACCTTGAAGCTATTCAGCTGCCTGGGGTAAAAGGCAGCAGGTATGGACCAGTGTGGAGAAAGTTGTCCACATGGTGCTTCCTATCTTCTGCTTCAGGCTCCCTGAGAGAGAAAGTATTGCTAAGAAATGTACGTAACCTCTGACAGTCACCTGAAACCCACCCCTGTCCTTTATGTCATTCATCTCATCAAATGTTTGGAGTTCCCTCAAACTTCCTTGGCTGTTTAGCCTGAGGAGCCACCTCTAAATCCCCTTTGCATTTCACTCGAGGGCTTCTATTGCACTGTTGTTGTTCTCTCTACCTATCTGTGCTCCATGTGTGGTTCATCACAAGCCTAGAGGAAGGAATAGCTTAATAAATTCTTGCTGGCAGTTACTGCCTGCTCCGTCCTTTAAATCTTGTTATCAGATATGAAGCATCTGGATGACCTGATTTAACTGCTGTGATTATACAAAGCAAGACTCGGTAATAGTTTTCAAATGGTAGCTAGGAATTGAGGCAGCATTGTGCACCAGGAAATATGCAAATAAACAACATTAGGAGATGCATTGTAATTAGTGGTGTTCGCAAAGTGGCTGCTGGAACCACAAGTAACCTAATCTTACTACAGTTGAGTTGGTATTAAAATATTGCATTCTTTTTTTCCTGAGAGCTTTGACTATTGGAAGAAGAGTTGTTGGTTTTTTTTTAATATCCCACTTTTCTCTACCATGCAATGGTCACCTCCAGACTAGATAAGCATAACTCTATGCAGAATTATCCTTGGCTCTGATCCAGAGATTATAGCTGGTGCAAAATACAGCTACGTGGGTCCCCATGGGGACACCATGGACGGCTAATATCCAACCTGCGCTCCAACAACTGGTGGAGACCTGGATCCAGTTCAAGGTTCTGGTAATGACCTTTAAGGCCCTATGCAGTCTAGGCCCTGCATATCTGAAGGATCACCTCTCCCTCTCCCTGGAGGTCATTACACTCTGCAAACTCCAATTTGCTGGTGATCCTTAACCCCAATGACATGCGCTTGGTCTCTGGCAGAGCCAGTTGAGATCCAGGCCCTGATGGAGGTGTCAAAGTTATACAGGACCTGTAGAATGGCACTCTTTCACCAGGCCTATGCTTGAGACCAGTGCAGTCTGAAGTTGTATGGGTCTCCCTCGATCTCCTCCTTGGCTCTCCCTACTTGTTTATTTTTATTTGAAGTCACATCCAGTCTGGGGTAGCTGGCAGAGGGTGCAAAAGGGTGTGTGTGCGTTAAATTGTATTTTATCGTAATTTTATTACTGTGATTGGTTTTAATGAATGTTTTTTATTGCCGTGAACTGCCTTGAGCCCATGTAGAGAGAGGTGGTAAAGAAATGAAATAGTCATTCATACCCTAAGGCAGGGGTAGTGAACCTGTGGTCCTCCAGATGTTCATGGACTACAATTCCCATGAGCCCCTGTCAGCGTTTCCTGGCAGGGGCTCATGGGAATTGTAGTCCATGAACATCTGGAGGACCACAGGTTGACTACCCCTGCCCTAAGGAGTCTCCCAGTGGCTTACTATTGCCTTCCCTTCCACTCCCTGCAGCAAGCACCATGTGAGAATTTAGGGCTGAAAGAGTCCTGAAAGGATTGTGATTGGCCCAAAGTCACTCAGCTGGCTGCATGTGAAGAAGTTGGGAATCAAACACAATTCTCCAGATTAGAGTTCACCACTCTTAACCGCTACACCAACGCTGGCTCTTTTATACTGGAAAAACAGTTGGGCTGCTTCATCAACTGCTGCATGTTGGTGGAAGCAAAAGTGTGCCATAGAGGTCAACATCAATTCAGAATTTAAAGAACAATGACCAAGCAAGAATATACATTTCATAAGCAATGGTTAGGATGACAAAGAATCCTGGATTCAGATTGCATTCCATTTGTTAACAGATTTGTCGATACAGCTCGCAAGCTTTTGGGCAAGCCCAACTTTTGTAGGAAGTTTTAAGAATAAGTTACAACAGCATATCAACAACAATAACAGAAACCCCAACCATGTCCTAAACTGTTTAAAACTGACAACAGCAATGATACAATGAAGGGATTAAAACAAACTCAAATGAGTTTCTTAAAAAGAAAAGAAAATTAGATGAAATTCTAGGGTGGTGATCAATCTGTTATTGTTGTTGTTATTAATATCTAAAAAGGGGTGTGCTTGAAGTTATAGCACAGCCTGTGGGGGCCCTGTTGCTCTTACTGACAGCCTTAACCATAGACTTGGCAGAAGAGCTCCATTATGCAGGCCCTGTGGAATTTTGCCAGCTCTGTCAGGGCCCTCAGCTCTTCTGGGAGCTCATTCTACCAGCTCGGGGCCAGGACTGAAAAGGCCATTGCCCAGCTCTGGGGCCAGAGACCACTAACAGATTAGCACGCAGAGCAAAGGGCCCTGTGGGGGGCATGAGCAGTCAAGCGGTCCCTCAGGCTGGGTCCAAGCCATGAGTTGCCTTTAAGCCAAAACCAAAACCTTGAACTTGATCTTGGCCAGAACTGGTAGCCAGTGCAGCTGTTTCAGCACTGGCTGGATATGGGTTCTTCAAGATGAACCAGTGAGGACCCTAGTGGCTGTGTTCTGCACCAGCTGGAGTTTCTGGGTAAGGAACAACAGTAGGCCAGCATAGAGCAAGTTACAGAAGTCCAGTCTACAGGTATCTGTCACATGAATCACTGTGGCCAAACAGATAGAGCACTACTAGCCTTGCTTGGTGAAGATGATAAAACACAGTGTGTGCTACCCCTATGACCTGCACCTCCATCATAAGGGAGGCATCCAGAATCACTTCCAGATTTCTTGCTGTGGGTGAGATGTTAAGTTGAACTATGGCAAAGATAGGGAAACACGCTTCTTGTCCTGCTCTTTTCTCCTCAGCCACAGGACCTCCATCTTGGAGGGGGTTGAGTTTCAGGGGGCTCTGCTCTGACCATCTAGTAATGGCTTCCAAACCATCTAGCAGTGGCTTTCAAACTATATATATTTATTTACACAATTTATACCCCACCTTTCTGCCCTCATTTAAATATTATTTGTGAGGGTGTGTGTGTGTGTGTAATATCCCCCTTTTGTCTTCTCCAAATTTATTGTCCTTCCATTCCCCCCCCTTGGTTTCCCTTTCTTTGTTATTATTATTAGATTTATTGTCTGTCACTATCAGCAAAGCCGACTCCTGGTGGGTTACACACAACAAGTTTGCTTCAAAATAGGCATGGTTAAAGAGAGCCTGACCCAACACCATGCATGCATGCATCATCCACACCCATGCACGTTTCCCTCCCTTTCCCCTCCCACACTCCCTGATTGCTAAGGATGCCTAGTGTCCCCTTTTGACCCGACCCGCCATCTTGTCAATAGAGACTTTGGGGATCAGGTAAGTCCCCAGCCCCATATATGTTCATAGCTCTCTTCTGTAGCAGCCATTTTGTAGCATCACTCATCACAATCCTTTCAAAATTATCTACAGGTTCAATAAGGTTGAGGACTCAATACTCTGTGTCCTAATATAGTCTTCCCTCTTCCTATGTCCAAGTACTTCTATCTGTCTTTGATTTCCACACTAGGTGTACAAATTTACTAGGTGCACAAATTTACTTGGTGTACAAATTTAATGTACAAATTTACTTAATATTTAGGCATCAGATTTGCAAGTAATACAAGAGATTAATGACATTATAAGGAAAAAATTGTATTTCATTTAGGTCTATTAGCCACTTGGGGCCCACCACTGTTGCTCTGCTTGTCAATCTCATAACTCACTGCAATTGCAATGTTATTTTTATGAGGCTCTGCTACTACGCACTCTGCAGGCTTAACTCCAAAATCATATTTTCTGTACATTTGCTTGACAGCAAATAATTTCTTAAAACACACACACACACACACAACCAATTAAAACACCAGAAGGTAAACACACAGCATTTGGATTATAATTAGTTTTATTTTAAAAAGCAGCAACTTATACCCATGTTGTTTTCCTCGAGAAGCCTATTTGGACGCTACTATCACAGTGAGATGGTTTTATAAAAACTCCATCTAGCTTTCGATCCTCATGGATTAATAGGAAGTGCTTGTTTCTAAGTTCTCAGCTGATACATTGGTGATTCTTCCCATAATTATTTATTCACAAATCCTGCAATGTGAAGTCTAAATAGGGTTCCAGCCTCCAGGTGGAACCTGCCCCACCACTGATGTCTGTTCACCTATAGAAAATGGATGCTTTAGAGGTTGGACTCTGGTATTGTACCACACTGAGGTCCCTGTTCTCCTCAAGCTCCCCCCTATGCTCCAGGAGTTTCCCAACCTAGATCTGGAAACCCCCTCCCCCATCTTCTGCCAGTGGCCAGGGGAGACCTGGCAACACTAAATCTAAAGATTCTATATTATGAATCTACATTGGTTCCCAGTTGCAGTCCAGATCAGGTTCAAGTTTCTGATGCTAACTATTTGTGATCTGGGCCCCACATATCTGTGGGACAGCATTTCACTCTGTGGGTGCAAATCTGTTGGAGATCCTGGTCCCCAGAGAGGTTCACCAGGCCTCAACCAGGGCCAGGGACTTTTCAGACCTGGTGGAAATGAGCTCCCAGGAGAGCTGGGGGTGATGGAACTTTCCCAGTTCTGCAGGGCCTGAAAAATGGAGCTCTTCCACCAGGTCTTCGGTTGAGGTCAGAGCGATCAAATCTGGGGCCCCTTCCTGGAATAGCCAGGTCCTCAGAAAACCCTGTAGTGTCCCCTGAGGCACTAGACCTACGCTTGTGGGGTGGGGTGCAGATTATTTGTCACTCCTATGGGTGGGTTTTAAGTGGTCTTACTCTTTTATGGATTTTTTATTGTGGGTATGTATGTCGTTATCCATCATGAACCACTGTGTTGGACTGGCGGATTTATAAATCCAATAAATAAATAATTAATAAATAGCGCACTCCTATAAAACTGCAGCTTTTGCCATTCTTCTACCAGTACTGCGAGCCTTTTACTCAAGGGTTGACATACTCAATTGTTCTTGTGTCTGTGAGAAATTGTATATATCGTAGTCATTGCTGAAACAACTCCTACACTATTGCCAGTAAATCTGAACTGGGCCTCGTCCAACTTTCCTCAGGTAGAAGTATCTTCTTTAGAAGTTGCCAAGGACATTATTAATCAGAAACAGTCCATATTAAAAAGAACAAAATTCCGATATTTCCTTTGCAAGATCTTTGAATCATTCATTTTTGTCACTTGGAGATAAGCATTTCATAAATTGGTTTGTGAGGTAATGGATGGACTGAAGGCACCCAAAGGCACCCGAAGCTAGCACATCATTGTAGCCTGGCAATTGTGGATGATTTTGGGTACTGGAGTTAGCACGTGCCCTGGAAACCCATTCAGAACTGTTTGGCTTGGAGGTTGAGAGAAATGGCTGTTTCTTATTGACTTAAAAGGAATTCTGGGTATTCAGAGAGCCAGTTTGGTGTAGTGGTTAGGAGTGCGGACTTCTAATCTGGCATGCCGGGTTCGATTCTGCGCTCCCCCGCATGCAGCCAGCTGGGTGACCTTGGGCTCGCCGCGGAACTGATAAAACTGTTCTGACCGGGCAGTGATATCAGGGCTCTCTCAGCCTCACCCACCCCACAGGGTGTATGTTGTGGGGAGAGGAATGGGAAGGCGACTGTAAGCCGCTTTGAGCCTCCTTTGGGTAAGGAAAACTGGCACATAAGAACCAACTCTTCTTCTTCTTCTTCTTCATGTTTTGAATTTTTAAAATTCCATATCCAAACAAACACAATTTTGGATTCCAAATCTCAAAACTAATTTTGTGTTGCTGCAGATCTGTATATAAAAGACAATGCAAATAACTCTTTCATCAGGTGTATGGTTGAGAACAGGGGGCCTTTTCGCACGGGGATCTTTGTTGCAAATTGTTTGCGGAATGAAAAATCGCCATTTAAAATAGTGGAATTCGTCGTTATGCATACCTGCCTTTGTAGTGGAATCAGTTGCATTTTTTAGCGTTTCCCACAGGCTTCCGGTCTCGGCAGAAATCGCTAGAAAGGAAGCGCTATTGCCAAGCTCGTCCCGCCCCTGGCCATCAAGCAGCCAATGGGCAGCCGTTAGCATGCTCCCAAACAGCCCCTTTCCCTTTAAGAAAGGTTAAAAAAAAAAAAAAAACGACCCATAGCAACGAATCTAGGTAGATTCGTTGCTACGGAGAGACCCATCCAGCTGCCTAATGTGAGCTGTCGTTTGATTGTATGATCGTTTGCACGCTGCCTCGAGTGATAAAAAAAAAAATCCCCCCCCCCTCTCACGGGCCCGATTTTCGGCTGAATTTATTTGTAAAAAATAAAGGGACTTTATTTCAGCAAACGGGCTTTTCAGTGGTTTGTGCTTAGTGACTAAAGGTGAAGGACTGAAGCCAGGGAAGCCTCTAAACAGAAAGAGGCTCGCTGGTGCGTTTATCCCCGCTCGCTCGGAGAAAAAAAAATGGCGATCGCTTCGCCGGAAGTTTGGAGGAGAGAGCCAGGGGGAGGGACTTTGAAGAACCAGCAACAATGGTAACGCACAGGTCTTTAGCGCTACTGTTGCAGATTGGTTGCAGGAGTGTATCGCTATCCGGAGGGTGAATCCACTTTTCTGGATTCCCCTGAAAGCGCTACAACGAAGCGCTTTTTGCGGGTCGGTTTCAGGATTGTTGCAGATTGTCTACGACGTCGTGGGTTATGGCAAATTAGTAGCGTTTCCAAATAGCAACCATTGTGCTATTTTGAAGCCGTGCGAAATGGCCCAGGGTGTTCTCATCAGATGTCTATTAGATCTAGCTCCTCACTCCCAGCAAAAGATAACTTGGCCCATCAGTTGAACCGGGGATTAGGGAGGGGGAATGGGAATTGGAATGCTTGAGTAGGAGATCGCCATCTATAGCTATTTAGTGTTGTTTTATTATGTGTGAACTGCCACGAGACCACTGGAAGAGCGGCAGTATAAAAATCAATCAATCAATCAATCAATTAATCAACTGTTCAATGTTTTAACTAATTCAATTTAACATGTGTTTTAATGTTATTTATGATGGTATTTTACCATTGATGTTACCTGTCCTGAGCCTCATGGGAAGGGCAGGCTCTAAGAATAAAGATTATTACTATTACTATTACTATTACTATTACTATTACTATTACTATTACTATTACTATTACTATTACTATTACTATTACTATTACTATGAGCCTCTTGTGGCACAGGGTGGTAAGGCAGCAGACATGCAGTCTGAAAGCTCTGCCCATGAGGCTGGGAGTTTGATCTCAGCAGCCGGCTCAAGGTTGACTCAGCCTTCCATCCTTCTGAGGCAGGTAAAATGAGTACCCAGCTTGCTGGGGGGTAAACGGTAATGACTGGGGAAGGCACTGGCAAACCACCCCGTATTGAGTCTGCCATGAAAACGCTGGAGGGCATCACCCCAAGGGTCAGACATGACCCGGTGCTTGCACAGGAGATACCTTTACCTTTTATTACTATTACTGTTACTGTTACTGTTACTATTACTGTTACTGTTCACTCACTAGGATACATGCAGCAGAGTAGCCATGTTGGTCTAAAGTTACAGGGGAAAGTTTGAGTCCAGTGGCACCTTTAAGAGCAACCAAGTTTTGTTCAAGGTATTACCTTTCTTGTGTTTGCATGCAAAGGTTTATACCTAGAATTAAACATTGTTGTTCTTAAAGGTTCCTCTGAACGCAAACTTTGTTTAACTAGGATGCACTTTTTTTTTCTTAGTCAGAGCTGATTAAGGACAAGACAAGGCAATGCTTCCTTGAGACTGGATCTGAGAGGAAGGCCACGAGGAATAACTTGAGGATTCTGAGCAAGCACCTTGGGTTGATTTGAGCATTATTTGCCTCCCATTCTCATTTCTTTTATGGAGCACCCGGTGTCCAATTACACTTGCCGCCATGAATCATGATAATCTGGAAAACTCCTGGAGCATTTGGAGAGTCTCAGGTGTGTCTGCAGAAATCTGACTGTGTTGCCAACTCCTGGCCTTAGAGGACTAATTTGAGCAGGAGGCCTGAGGAACAACTGATGTTTGTAGCAAGCACTTATTTCTATTGGCCAACTGGGGCTTATTAAGATTTGGCTCTAGGGTTTCCCATTGTAAACTTAAAAAAAAAAAAAAACACCTTCCTTTTTGAATAGTTGAATGGTACAGGAAAGCCCAGCTGCTACAACATCTGCTAAAACTCCATCTGCCCCAAAGTTATTGCTGACTTGATGCCAGGGCTCTTGTTCTGGACTGACAGAACATTCTACCTCCACGTCAAGCAACTTCTGGAACGCTGAATGAAGGCAAGATGGTGTCAAAGGCTTCAGCCTCTGAATAGGAAACATGGTCTCATGAAATGAAACTGCTATAAGATGTATTCCTAAATTCTGTTGTGTACTTACTGTTTCGCTCTACATTTCAAGGATACATGTCAGTGATTCTTTTTGGATGCATAAGAGCCACACATTGCTAATCACACTGTAAGGTAAAGGTAAAGGTATCCCCTATGCAAGCACCGGGTCATGTCTGACCCTTGGGGTGACGCCCTCTAGCGTTTTCATGGCAGACTCAATACAGGGTGGTTTGTCATTCCCTTCCCCAGTCATTACTGTTTACCCCCCAGCAAGCTGGGTACTCATTTTACTGACCTTGGAAGGCTAGAAGGCTGAGTCAACCTTGAGCTGGCTGCTGGGATCGAACTCTCAGCCTCATGGTCAGAGCTTCAGATAGCATGTTGGCTGCTTTACCACTCTGCACCACAAGAGGCTCTTAATCATCATACTGTATAAAATAGAAAAACAATGCATTCATCAGAATATCTCTGAGGTTGGTTGGAACATTTTTTCTTCAACAGCCTACAGTGGATGGGGCAGTGTTGAAAGAGAATTTTTTGAAACATTCAAAATGTCTCCCACCCACTCTCGGAATGTATGCAAATGATTATGCATCTCTGGTCAACACTTTCCTTCCCTTTGAATGAATAAAAGAAAGGTAGCAAAATGTGCTGGAAAAAAATTCTGTATTTAAGATGTGATGTAGAAGGCACCCCCCGGTACTCCAGTTTCAAAGACAGGAATTGCCTGTGTCAGCAGAACCAAACCAAGTGTAGTTTGTGAGATGCATGTCTGTTTTAATCAGATTTTGTACTGAAATTAGCCAGCTACATTGGCACAGATACCTGCAGTTCTGCAGCAGGTGAAATGCTTTTAGGATGTCATATAGGTGCATTGTGCTCCCCCAACACCTTGTTTGCTTCAAGTGGGCAGCCATTTGGGTCAACTGAAGAAGAACAAGATGCAAATCTGGCTTTTCGAGTACCTCAAAGGCCAACAAGATCTCTTGGGTATAAGCTTTCAAGAGTCAAAGTTCTCTTCATCTGCTACCTCCTTTAGACTGTTTACGCACTGGAGGTTTCATGCTGGGCTGCAGGCTGGAGTTTTAGTCATGGCAGGTGGTTCCACCTCTTCCCTGCACCCACATGGGGGAGAATTTGGCCTGGTGCACCTCACCCGCCCCATATTTGTGCTCCTGCACGGGAGCTGGGGCAGTGAAGTTCCCAGTGCATAAACAGTCACTAAACCTTTGTTTCCTTGTTTGTTTGTTTCCCCTTCTCTCCCTTGAAACAAATACATTATGCTAGACCCAGCCCAAATTTTGTTTTCAAATTATTTTCTGCACAAAGCACTTCTGACAGTAGCAGAGCATTTCTCCTCCCCACTTGCGTGGCAGTCCACTGATCTCCCCAGATGCTGCTCCTGAGGGACCCTGGACCCTCAAGAATAGGGCAAGAGACCTGGCTTCCAGTGAGTCTTTTGAGAAGGTTCCCCCTGAGGTTTTGATGGTTAAAGTGGGGGACTGCAGCCTGGATGGTTAGGGGGATAGAGAACTAGTTAGAAAACTGAACCCAAAGGGTAGCTGTCAATGGCGTTTCATCAGACTGGAGGGAGGTGAGCAGTGGGGCACCACGGGGCTCGATCCTGGGTCCGATACTTTTCAACATTTCTATCCATGATCTGGATGAGGGGGTGGAGGGACTCCTCACTAAATTTGTGGATTACACCAAATTAGGAGGAGTCAGAACACCTCAAAAGATAGAGATAGAGTTCAACAAGGGCTGAACTTGCTGGGCAAATTGGCAAATGAGAACAAGATGCAATACAATAAGGAGAAGTGCAGAGTTTTGCATCTGATTCGCAAAAATGAGAAGCATGCATACTGGATGGGTGGTATACTTCTGGGGAGCAATGTGTGTGAATGAGATCTTGGAGTTCTTGTGGACTTTAAGCTAAATATGAGCAGATGAAGCAGTAAAGAAGACTAATGCAGTCTTCGAGCTGTATCAAGAGAGGCATCACATCCAAATCACACAATGCCATAGTCCTACTGCATGCTGTGTTGGAGTATTGTGTGCAGTTCTGGAGGCCTCACTTCTAAAGGTACTTGGGCAAAATTGAGAGGGTGCAGAGGAGAGTTATGAGGGTGATCTAAGCCCTATGAGGACAGGCTGAGGGACTTGGGAAGGTTCAGCCTGGAGAAGAGGAGGTTGAGAGGGGACATGATTGCTCTCTTTAAGTATTTGAAAGTTTATCACGTAGAGAGAGGATGGCAGGGAAAGGGTCCTGTTGGCAGCAGAGGATAGGATCTGCTCAAATAGTTTTAAACTACATGTGAAATGCTATTGACTAGATATCAAGGGGGAAAATTTCACCATCAGGGTAGTTCAGCAGTGAAACTGACTGCCTAAGTAGGTGGTGAGCTCCCCCACACTGGCAGTCTTTAAGCAGCTGCTGGACAGCTACTTATCATGGTTGCTCTTAGCTGTTCTTGTATTGAGCAGAGGGTTGGACTAGATAGCCTTCCAACTCTATGTTTCTAAGAGACAAACTCAGAGAAGCAGCAGGAAGGGGGAATTCAAGAAAACTACCCAATCCCTTCTATTAGCCTCCAACACATTTGTAAGAAACATAGACTTGCTTCCATTTGCGTATCACTTTGTCCCTTGCCAAGGTTGTCCTAAGGCAACAGGTGCTCTTCTCTTTATTGAAAGATGCTGTCATTGCATGAACAGAAGTTCTTGGTACCCAAATGGACAGTGTCCTGCACTGGAGGACCAAGCTGGCTATGGAAAAAGGCACAGTGTAAACAGAAGCAAGGTTTATGCAAGGAGAAAACAGGCCTCCTTATGCAAAAGGCATGGAAATGATTCACACATATGCAAAACAATGTGAATTCCCTCCCATACATTTTCATTTGAGAAGGCGTTTAGAGGAATTTTTCCAACTTTGTAGCTAGACACTATCCAAATATTCAACAGTAACTTCACCAAATAAGCAGAGATCTGCACTAATTGGCTCCTGCCTTTTCTCTTTGCTTTCTGCAAAACTAGGTAGGAGCACATTTCAGATATTAGCGTGACGCTGTGAAATCTATGCGCTTGCTCACAATCATGTTAGGAGGGGGAACGACTTCTCAACACGTTTAAATTTGGCACTTGGCGAAAGCTAGCATTTGGGAAAAGTTGGCACAGTCATCGTCAAGCATCAATATCTGTAAGAGAGCCGAAAACAAACTCACGGCCACAGCTGTGCGCGCCCACTTCCACCTGTTCCAACCTACCACTTACTGCTTTTTTCGTCCAAATTGTTTGGGAGATTGGGGGGGGGGGGACAAATCATCTAGTAGCAGTTATCGAAAACTTTAAGTAGAACAGCAGGTCTTGAAAAATATAGCCAGAAAAATTAATACACAGAGCTCAAGCAAACTGGAGGCGAGCAAGAAAAAGAACAGGAAAGGGTATACCCAAAGCTCTTGATTCCAGGGAGCACTGCATATATAGCCCTGAGAGAGGAAGGGGGGCCTGATCTTCCAGGAGCTCATTCCACCAGATAGGGGCAAGGACCGAGAAGGCCCTGGCCCTGGTCGAGGCCAGGCGCGCCTCCCAGGGGCTGGGAATCACCAAGAAATTTGTACCCACAGAGTGTGCGGGGGGCATCGGGCGCCAGGCAGTCCCTCAAGTATGTGGGTCCCAGACCGAGGAGGGCCTTAAAGGTTAAAACCAAAACCTTGAATCTGCCAATTCAGCTGCCTCAGCACAGGCTGGATGTGGGTCCTCCAAGATGTTCCTGTGAGGAACCTAGCAGATCAGGCGCAAGGGTAGGCCCGCGTAGAGCGAGTTACAGAAATCTATTCTGGAGGTGATCGTCGCATGGATCACTGTGGCCAGGTGGTCAGGAGACAGGTAGGGTGCTAGTAGCCGAGCCTGGGGAAGATGGAAAAAAGCCTGGCCCGCTACTTTCTTGACCTGTGCCTCCAGTGTTAACGAGGCATCCAAGGTCACACCCAGATTCCTGGCTTGGGACGCGATGGTCAGTTGCGTCCCAGCCAAGGTGGGTAGTGGCGCTTCCTTAGCTGCTCCCTTCCTCCCAAACCACAGGACCTCCATCTTGGCAGGGTTGAGTTTCAGGTGGCTTTTAGGGTTCGATCAGATAGTCTATTGGCCTGTTTACTGAGAGACACTTTTAAATTTAAATGGTTCTCTACCATCCTGACTACACTCCAACAAATTGGCATTGACTACAATTACATCTTATCTCTGAATGAATCCTCCATTATGTACCAGATCAAACAAAGGCTACTTGATCAGGAATTTCAAAAAATCCATCCCACTGTGCCAGCAATCTGCTCTCCCTGTGCGCTTGGTCTCCAAGTGAAGCACGGGATAATGCCGGTTTATTTCCATAACTTGGCAAATCCCCTCCATCGCAGAGCGTTTTCGCTTGCTCGGCTTAACGCCTTTCCATCTAAAGTATTACAAGGGAGATTTGCCAAGATCCCCTTCGAAAACAGACTATGCACCTGTGAATCAAGTTCTCCTGACACCATCCAACATATCCTACTGGATTGTCCCTTGTTCACTGAACAGAGAAGGCATATCATACCTCTCATACCAAAACGGAGAAACCATTCAAGAGACCTGATTTGCCAATTTTTACTGAGTAATAAGGATGCCGACGTCACTTTTATTATGGCTGAATTTCTGTCCTCAGTTTTTAAATTTAAACTGTCTGACGCATCCTGACTATCTTTGTTTATCCTGCTTATCTGCTTTATGCCAATAAAGGTATTGTATTATAAGGTGGCTCTGCTCGAGCCATCCAGCCACGGCTTCCAAACATCTGGCAAATGGATCCGGGGGGAAATCCAGCCGGCCGTCCATCAGGAGATACAGCTGGGTGTCATCAGCATATTGATGGCCACCCAAGCCATAACTCCAGACCAGCTGGGCCAGAGTGTGCATAAAGATGTTAAGGAGCATGGGGGAGAGCACCGAGCCCTGTGGAACTCCACAAGGGAGCCCGAACAGACTCAATAGCTCATACCCCAATGCCACCCTTTGAATCTGGTTTAGGAGAAATGAGTGTATCCAGCATAATGCTGTACCACTTATCCCCGTCCCGGCGAGGCGGCATGCCAGTAGCTCACGATCGACCACATCAAATGCGGCCGACAGATCTAATAGAACTAATACAGCAGAACTGCCTTGATCCAGCTAAATGGACACTATCATAGAAATGAATAACTGGCAAATGGCTGGGACATAAAGTTGTAAGGAAACTCCAGGGGGGGGGGGAGATGATAGCTTTAGAACCCAGCAAATATACAAACACACACACACATGCACGCCCATCTTGAGTAGTGTTGGAATTGTACTTACTTTGTGCTACTCTCCCGATTCGAGAACATTGTTATTTTTTATGCTGTAAACTGCCCTGAGCCCACAAGGGAAGAGTCATATAAAAATGCAATCAATCAACCAACCAACAAATCCACATGAACTAAATGCAACAGGATAATAGTTCTTCATTGTTCCCATGAAGGAATTAACGGAGAAGAACACAGGAAAGTTTTTACTAGCCAAGGTCTTTTTTATTCATTGTTGAACTTTTATATGGCCTTACTCCCAGAAGAGCTTGGGGCAATTTACAACATGGATTAAAATACATTTTAAAATATCAACTCACTGGCAATTAAAATTCTATCTAGCTAACTACCCCCCCCCCCACACACACACACACAAACACACACACACTCCGGCCATTATATTTTAACCACCTGATGCCTATGGCAGGTGGCATCTATCACTGGCACAGAGAACAAAGAGAGGTAGGGAAGGAACTTCAGAGAATGGAGGGAGGACCATTGTCCTTAATGACTTCGGCCTCAAAGCATCCTAGGTTTGCCAGATATCCCAGAGGATGGGAGAGTAGGGTTGTGAGACCCGGGTTGGGAAATTCCTGTAGATTTTGGGGTGAAGTTTGGGATGACAAGGACTTCATTGGGGTCCAATGTCATTGAGTCCACTTTCCAAAACATCCATTTTCTCCAGGGGAACTGATCTCTGCAATCCAAAGATCAGCCGTAATACTGGGGGATCCCCAGGAATCACCAGGAGGCTGGCATCCCTAATTTATCCCCCACATCATTGTCCATATTTTAAGTAAATTACACAGGGCAGCACAATGCAGATGATATACCCACTTTTCTTCACTGCTTTTTTTTAAACAGGGATGTTTTTGACCCAACATTTGGTTTTAATATTCATGCGTAAACAAATAAACTTTGCTATAGGTTAAATGGTTTTCTAACAGACTCCTGCTTCTCTCACTCCTTGCAGACAAATTGCACGGAGGCAGGGATTTTGGAGGGTTTTTTTCTTTCTTTCTGCAAGAGACAAGCTGTCAGATCCTTAAACCTGTTACCGCAATCATTTTTTAGACTATTGAACCCTAAAATATAAAAGCTTGGTCATGATTTTTTTTAACCAAGGTCAAAGGCAGCCAAACACGCCTTCTTCGTTTGGAACATAAACTTCTTCTAGGATCTAATATTTCCCTCCTGTGCCTTCGTTGGGTTTTTGAAAGTTTCATGATGTTCATTTTCCAGTTTTCATTTTCCAATTTGCCCTCTTTTCTGATGACTAACTTTCCTGCATGCCCACCAATGCCATAAACAAGTCACAGATAACAAGAAAAGTAAAACAGCAGGTTATGGACATTAATGGTCCAATTCTAAATAGACCTTGAATTGTTTTATGGGCTTTTGCTCCAGGATATATATATTTTTACACAACATAGTTGATTATGCTGCCACCAGTAGCTTTCAAAACATAAAAAGGCAAACGACAGGTACTGCCAGATAGTCAAATGAGAAGAAGTAGAAATTCACCGAGCATGTAATATGGGAAATTTCAGAAAGCTAAAAATCCATGGTAGAGTCGACTGACGTGTTCTTTTTTTAAAAGTTATTTGAAGAAACCATTCTTAAAATAATGAATTGGATGAAGTCTTACATAACCGCTAATTCCCTATGGTTTTGTCTGCTGCCTTCTCTCATAAATCGTGAGGATTTTCATGCTACATCAAAGAAAAGCATACAACAAAATAGAGATGAAAACAGCCCGTACATGCCCTCAAGTGTATTGCTGATGTTGTCAGAGTAGCAATGAAGGAAACAGATCATTCTTTGTGTATATTCTTGGGTTGGATATAGACCACAGTGAGGGGGGGGGGAGTGTGATGAAGGGAAGGACCTGAGTAGTCTCTCCCTCCCATTGCCACATCATTGTCTTAGTATTGCAAAGAGTCAGCAGCCTGTACCCAACTGATCTCTGTAGCCTGAAGATGAGATGCAATACTGGGGGATACCCACGACCTAACTAGAGGCTGGCATCCCTAACTTATCCCTCACATTATTGTCCATAATTTAAGAAAATTACACAAAATAACACAACACAGATGATATGCCCATTTTTCTCCACTGAGCAAAATCCTCTAGCCTAATGAGGCCAGCCTTTCTTCAACTAAAATGGCTCATCCTCAGTAAAGGAGCCATTTAAGTTGGAAGGCAGCTTGTGAAAGAATACTTCAATGGCTTCCTGCCATTTCTGGAGGGGTGTTATAATTTTTTTCCATCCCCTTCTGATATGGTAGCATATTTAAGGCTTTATTTTGATGGTTGTAGGGTTCTGTATTGTGAAGTCAGTCTTATTCTGAAGTGTTTAAAATACTTAGAATAATAGAATCATAGAGTTGGAAGGGGCCATACAGGCCATCTAGTCCAACCCCCTGCTCAACGCAGGATCAGCCCTAAGATTACTTACGTAATCCTTGGCCATGTGAACAATAATGCTATACAAAGTGATGCTATCGGCTGGTCTGATTTTTTTTCCTGGGTTTTTCTATGTAGGACACATCTTCTGGCATGGACCCTGAGACAGAAATGGGTATGGGAGGGATATCTATAGTCCCGCCCCAGGGAGCACAACAAAAGAGTCTGGGGCAGCTATGGGGCACTGCGGCAAACGGCCAGCTGGGACAGCATGGGCCATTGCTTTAGGAGGCTGGGACATGGGCAGTTGCGGGGCAGTGCAGCAGCCGGGTGGAGCAGTGTCACTGTGAAGGTGAGGGGAGGTGGCAGAGAGAAGGGAGTCTGGGCCGTGGGGAGGTCTCTGAAGGATGGGGCAGAGGCTGTGACACCAGTGCAGGCCCAGGTGCTGCCCTCCAGGCTGGAGGAGGCCGCAGCCCTCCTGGGAGAAGAGGTAAGGAGGGAGGGGAAGGACAATTTGTATGCATATGTGTGTGTGTTTGTATATCTGGGGGGGGGAGGGACCAGGGAGTAGGTCAGGGATGGAAGAGGGGAGGGGGAACTGGGGAGGAAGGGGTTTGTTTGTGTGTGTGAGGGAGGGAGGAAGGGAGGGAGAGGGAAGGGCATGGATTAAGGAGTTTTGAAACAGGTATGTGTCCCACATACCTGTGAGAGCCTGTGTGTCACTACTTTTATTTACTTATGCAGGTACAGTGTCAGAAGCTCTATATACAATTTAACTTGAAGGTGAAAAAGAATGTTCACCACTGAATGATAATTCTCATCAGGAATGAATCAGGAATGACCTGGAGACAATTTGTTTCTGTCACACTCCCAAAGGCTTGGCATTGAGTTTCCAGTCAATCTCCCTCTTTCTGAATGACTGACTTGTGCCAAATTAGACTTGGTTATCAACTCAGCCTGCTCCACCCTGGAAACAATGTCTCTTTATAATTCATCTGTTCTCCTCACAAGTATGAACCTAACTCTCTCAGAGACAGACCCTCACTTAACACATCTGGCCTCTTATAGGCCTTAAGCCTCCCCACCACACTACCTTCACGTCCCCCAACATTCTGTCAACTCTCTGAATGTGGATAGGATGCTGTCGAATCCGTCAAATCAGCTCAAACATTCACATGAGGCTGATGTTTCGACATCTGGGATAGGCAGCCTGTCCATTACGGATCCTTTGGGTGCAGGAACTCCCTCCAGTGTATGGCCATATGCCAACCGTTATCTCCATCATTACTTCAGTGATTCTACATTTTCCCTTCACATGATTCCAGTACAACAGGGGTGGCCAACCTTTGGCTCTCCAGATGCCCATGGACTACAATTCCCAGTGCTGTCAGGGGCTCATGGGAATTGTAGTTCATGGGCATCTGGGGAGTCACAGGCTGGCCACCTCTGCAGTACAGTATGGGCAACAGCAGCTCCCAGGATCACAGTGAGCTAGATCTATGTCATTAAGATGTATATGACAAGAAACATTGGACACACGCCTGAGTTACCATGCAAAATATGCCACAAAGTGAACTGTTCAGTTCACTGCTCTGAGTATTATCATAACAGAATTTCTGATTTTAATCCTTTGCAAGACCTGAGATTAATATTGCTTAGAACCAAAGGAGTGGAAGGAACCCTTTTATTTAACACATAAATAGCTGTTTGAGCTTGCAGGCATTCAGCGTTATCCTTGATTAAACAAGAAAATAATTTTAGAACAGAAAGCTTTGATTGTACAATGCTATTCCTGAACACTGTTTTAGGTCAGATGCACTAAGACCATTTTTTTTTCATCCTCTTTTTTTACAAGCAAGACTTGTAAAGTCTCTTTTTTTTTTTACAAGCAAGACTTTTACAAGCAATATTTTAATTTTTCATTGTGGCTGCAACATTCATTGTGTGTTTAGTCATTTCTTCCACCCTGATCAAGTTTACTAAACTATTCATTTATTATTGTACTACTAGTAGTAGTAGTAGTTGTAGTAGTAGTAGCAGCAGTACTAGTATTTATTAGGCCTATATCCAGCTTGCAAAGACAGGATCAGAGATTCCACATTTATTGTATATGGGGGCCTTGAAAATGGACAGGATATCATACAATAAATGTGGAATCTCTGATCCTGTCTTTGCAAGTTGGTGTCCTAGGCATGGGCTGTTGAGAATTATTGCAAGTGGCATCAGGGCAAAGACAAGAGCAGCAGTGATAGTGAGTGTCCTTGGAAATTAACTGTTTTATATTCTCCAGTGGTCCTTCTTGTTTGGTATTCTTATCCAGTCACTATCAACTTGGTGTTCCATTTACTCACAGCATTTTTGATAAACGTTATTATGATTTTGCTGATGTCTATCATGACTAGTGCTTTCGGGATCTATGTCTGAGGGGGGGTATATCAAAAGCCTTCTTAAAATCCATTCAAGCAACTTTCAGGTTGGTTTGCTGCTTTTTTATAAAACCATTTTATCAACCAGTAAGTGATCTTTAATGCCTCTGGATTTATTCTTTTTTTGTTCATGGGGTACAATTGAATTGAACTGTAGATTAAGGGTGGACATGAATTAAAGTATATCATGAATTTTGGCATGTTCATAGTACTAAAGAGCCCCCATCTACTTTGTGAATGTAAGGAAATATGAAGGTGTTCATGACAATTTGTGAAGAGAAGAAAGTAGGGGTAAAATGTCCCCAAGCCATTTAAACCCCTGCTTTTTGCTCTTTATTATTTTAATTATTATTATTCATTCGGGTTAGATATCACCCCTTATTCAAAAACATTTGAGCAGCGAGGAGCAGAAAGCAGGGGGTAAAATGGCTGAAAATCATCCCCCCCCCCACACACACACCAGTTACTTCACTTTCTGCATGTTTCTTCTTTTTATGGGGAGCAGAAAGCAGGAGGTAAGTGGCTTGGAGCCATTGTTGTTCAAGTGATGGTAAAATCAGGCCATTTTTCTTTCCATATTTTAAACATTCATAAAGGTAAAGGTATCCCCTGTGCAAGCACCGAGTCATGTCTGACCCTTGGGGTGACGCCCTCTAGCATTTTCATGGCAGACTCAATACGGGGTGGTTTGCCAGTGCCTTCCCCAGTCATTACCGTTTACCCCCCAGCAAGCTGGGTACTCATTTCACCGACCTCGGAAGGATGGAAGGCTGAGTCAACCTTGAGCTGGCTGCTGGGATCAAACTCCCAACCGCATGGGCAGAGCTTTCAGACTGCATGTCAGCTGCCTTACCACTCTGCGCCATAAGAGGCTCTTATTCATCCTGATGAAAAAAAGCATTGCATGAAATGGTTGTTGCTGTTGTTATCCTGGTTTATAGTTATATTGCAAACAAGACACTTAAACAGATTTCACTTTTATCCCTTAAATACAGTGCTTAGTGTTCAGGACTCCTACATCCTCAAGACAACCATCACCATTGATTCCTGGCAATAAAAGCAATTCAGCCACAATTTATTTCTCATTTGCAAACTCCCTACAAGAACACATAATACAAACAGAAATTTTAAGGTATCTTTTGCCCCCACAATCCTTTTTCTCCAAAGAGCTTCAAAGAGGGAGCTATACATAGCAATATATCTCTTGGGAGGGAAACATATGCACCTAGAGCTACCATCTCCGGGTAGGGCTTGGAGATCTTCTGGAATATGACCCCACAAGCAGGTTGGCAACTTTTCTGAATTACAACTCATTTATAGACTACAGAGAGTTACCCTGGAGAAAATGCCCCCCCCCCCGCCCCTGTTAGCAGAGTTTGAATAGGCAAGAGAGGAGTAAAGCACTAAGTTGTACCAAGCAGGTTTGTACCTCCATGGTCAAAAGGTTGAAAAAGATCGGTCTACTGTGATGGACAGCAGCTATTCAGGGTCTCAAACAGGCCTTTCACCTCCTCCTCTACCTGATCTTTTGAAATGAAGGTGGAAAATGGGACCTGTATGCAAATCAGATGCCAGTGAGCCTCAGTTAAAGAATACAAAAAAGAGGAATAAAAAGAGGAACATTAGCTTTGGAGACATTACAGATGTAGATGAGGAAAAAGAAGTAACGGAAGAAAGAAATATGTGAATGAGAGAACATAATTGAGAAGAAAATGGAATATAATTTTTTTTGCACATCTTTCTATCTCGCACACAGAAAAAAAATGATCCTGATTTTCCTTTCCTTAATATTTAATTTGTAATAACAAGAGCCTGCATTTCTTTCTTTCTTTCTTTCTTTCTTTCTTTCTTTCTTTCTTTCTTTCTTTCTTTCTTTCTTTCTTTCAACTTATTATTGTGCATGTTTTCGCTTTTTCATTATGCCTATGCAATTCTGCAGATTTCTATGCAAATGGCAGAATGGTTAATTTCTTTACAGTGCCTTTGACATATTCATTGAAAGGAAGCACAATATTTATTTTTATTTGAGAGAGAGAGAGAGCCTGTCAACTTTGCTGCCTAAAATCCTGGTACTTGCTAAAGTTATACTATCTATCTTTCTAAGGCTGCCAGCCACCATGTGACGGAGACCTCCTGGAATTACAATTGATCCTTGGTGACTTCGGAAGCTACAATCCCTCCCCTCCCAAGCCCTGTCTTCCCAGACACCCCCACCCCTCCAAATGTTCAGGAATCTCCCAACCAGTAGCTTTGAGATGTGTTCATGCAACTACCGGCCATCGCATTGTTTCACTTGCCTTGCAGTGAGGTTCATGTGGAACTAGGATAAAAAGAAGTCTAACATATCCAGTTTTCAGGTCAATATGAGTATGGCAAGCAAGATAGCCAGCTACCCTAAGCAGTAGCATCAAAGGAAGCAGGAGGCAACTATAGCTCAGTAGCAAAGTGGGTGGTTTGCTGCAAAAGGCCCAAGGGTCAGTCTTTGTCTCTCCAATCATAACAGTCTTGTTATGTCTCTCCAATCATTACTGCTGCCAGCAAGAGCAGCAAAGGAGACACTATTGGGACAATATTGTATAGAATGGCTCCACTGTTCTGGATTGCTGTAAGGCCATTCCATGCATGGGGTTTTAGTGGGGATCAAACTGGGTCTAGGACCAGTGTATTGTTTCTTGCATTTTATTGCATTGTAATAAGGAGGGTAGAAATTCTGAGTCTTGCGGTTTGACAAAAGATCTTTCACAGGAGATGGTGAATGGTCCTGTTACTTGGGAATAATTAGCAATCCATTCCTCACCTGCAGAATAAGATAAGTCAGGTAAGAGATAAGTCTTTTCTCTCTCCCACCTGAGCAGGGAAAACCTAGTGGATAGATAGACAAAAAGCCAGGATGATTTCAAGGAAGAGCTAAGGAATGTGCGGGCTGCTTTGTGATTCCGGGTGATTAAGAAAACACACACACACAGGCACGCTGTGTTACAGGATGCTGTGACAGACAGGGAAGGTGATTTGCACTGCAATAAGACTGTCTGCTGCATTTGAAAAGCACAGGGAGACAATGAATAGCTAAGGCTGGAGAAAGACTGATACCAGCCCATACCCTCTTTGAAACACAGATAGCAATGCAGAATTCAGTGTGCATTCAGCTTTATAATACGCCAGCAGAATGAAGAGTGGAACGTGCATTCTGATCCATGGCATTGACCAGAGAAGTTCAGTCCAAAGAAATTTTTCTCAGAGGGAAATTTCACTGCGGTCTGGAGATCAGCTATAACTCTAAGTGACCTTGAGACCCTACCTGGAGGTCAGCAAGTGTTTCCTCCCCTGGAAAACACAGGTGTGGGTGCTGTTATTGGTACCATTTCAAGTTGCAAAATGGCCTAGAGCACGGGTAGTCAACCTGTGGTCCTCCATGTATCAATGGACTACAATTCCCATGAATTTTTTCCCCCATGGAAACTGATCATTATAGTCCAGAAATGGGGTGTAATTCCAGGGGATACCCAGGTCCCACCTGTAGGCTGGAACCCCTAGATGACAGCTACTACAGCTTGCACAAGGATTCCTTTCTTCCCAGATTTTCCCCTTGTCCTGGCAACCATTTCCAACCCTGAAAAAATAAATTCCCAGGCTTTGCTGGGATTGCCAGCTTCCAAATTTACAAATGGTCTCCAAAACAGAGGGATCATTTCTGCTGAGGAGAATTGGTGCTTTGCATGGTGGCGCTTTGTGATAGCTGAGGTCAGTGCTTCCCTGTTTTGCTCTGGCAAAGTATTGCATGCACAAAAATGAAACTAACTTCTTATTTAGCAAGCATTTTATTTTACGAATGATGCCTTGGACACTGTAAACATGTGACTTCCAGTGGTGTAGCAGGGAGATGTAGCCAGCTGCTGTCACTTCCGTGGTAATTTGAAGCCTGAAGAATATTTCAGAGGTTACTCCACAGTCAAAAGACTCAAAAAGGCTGCCCTATGTTATTGCACAGTGTGAAAAGTTGAAGAAGAGTTTCATCCAAAGGGATCGATGAGTTTTGCCGGATGAATTTGGAAGAGTCTCCTTGGGCATGTCAGATACCTTTATAAGAATCCTGATGGAAGTCAATAGAAGTTTGGTCAGATTAGTGAAATTCCTCAGGGGCTTCCTATATCACTGCATAAAGCATCTGGACTCTTAAGCACTTTAGCAGGAAGATTATAGGCTTTGGATAGACAGATGTGTGATAAGACATCTTGACAGATGTTCTGACCTTTACTTTTAAAACTCGCATTTTCAGGGGATTTTTTTTTAAATGCATTTTCTTATATCTAACTTTGCTTTCAAATGTCTATGGCAAATAGTTACTTTATACACTTGGAAATAGCAGGAAGGACATTTGCTTTTAATGTCATCATTATCTACCAGTGCCTTCTGGATAATGAAACTGTATTAAGTTTTCAGTGCAGGCTGTTCTAAGGGACCTCTATTTCAGACACTGAAAGATTTAGTCTAATCATGGGGGGGGGGATTAACTCCAGCATCCCTAGATAGACTTAAATTCATTCTCTTCCCCCCCACCCCACCCTTCAAATTTACTTTCCGATATACCTCCTTACAGAAATTACCGGAACCGAATCGGAAGAAGAGATAGCAAGAGGGCCATTGAGAAAACAAAATGAAATGGATGTAAGTGAAGGGACAGTTTTGGACCCACAGAATTTCCCCATGACAACAGCAGCAACATCGGACGGCCATGGTGCTAATATAGCTCTGGTGCAGCTGGTCACACATAACCACTCTCACACGTTCTCAGGTGCATGAACAGGTTCATTCTCCCCATTCACAGTGCAGGCACATAACCACCTAGCGGTGCATCAGAATTAACTGCATGATCAGAGGGCTGTTTCTAAAAGGGATTTCTCTTGCTGACATGGGCTCACCACAGAGCTGCAGCAAATTGTGTCATCAAAAGTGCAACATCAGGTGTGCTCACTATGCAAATTGGCATGCCGGTCATAGCACTTTAAATGGTTAGTGCAAAAGCATAGTTCCTGTGCCAACAGCCACCAAAATAGCCTCTTTCTTCTCATTTTGGGATTTTTAATCAGAGCTCCTGAAATGCTCCATAATCTAGATTGTTCCACATCAGTTGTTCTATTAGGGGGGGGGGGGGATTATAGTTCTCATCTGAGCAAAATCCATAGAAAGATGCTACACTCTTAAAAGCTCTTTCCTGGGAAGGCGCTTCAGTGTATAAAACAGGACTTACTTCTGTGTAAACCTGCTCAGGATGGCTCTGTGAACTGGGGCAAAATCATTTTGCAAGAACCATTTCTGAATCCTCAAACCAACTGTCTTGATTTATCTCCATAGTTTTCCACTGTAGAAATGAGATAGCATGGTAACAGGCTTTGGAATGAGGGGGGTTAGATAGGAAGATCCTTTGTTGGCTGCTCTCTTTTCTTGGATCGTTGACATAAAATTTGTTGTTGTTGTTGTTAATGTAAGCATCATGGGAGACAATGCTTTATTTACAGGAATAACCCAGAAGGAACCTAGATTGAGTCTAGGAATTGCCGGAAACTCTGGTTTTACCTGAGATTTTCTGGTGATTCTTAGAGCTGTTCTGAGTCACCTCCAAGTTGTTTCCAGAGGTAACATAGCAGCACACACAACATCACCCACCCCCAATGCATCTGCTCTCAAACTTTCCACCAGTTGTCAAGCATGACCTGACAACAAATCCATTATGCCAAATTCATTTACAACATTGTGTAGAGGTTAAATGCGGTAGCTTCTAATCTGGTGAGCCAGGTTGGATTCTTCACTCCTCCACATGCCACCAGCTGGATGAACTTGGGTTCCTCACAACCTGAGAGTGCTTTTGTCACACAGAGCAGTCCTGTTAGAAGCTCTCTCAGATTCACCTATTCACCTACCTCACAGGGTGTCTGTCGTGGGGAGAGGAAGGAAGGTGATTGTAAGCCACTTTGAGACTCCTTCATGCAGTGGAAAGCATACAAAAAACAACAAATTTTCTTCTTCGTCAAAATGAATCTATTGGAATCCTCATTATTTTCTTTGGAATTCTAAAGCTTAACAAACGTGTGTCACCGAAAACATAATGCTTCTGCCTCCCCTTGACTTTTCAGTACAGTCCTGGTCAGATCTATACTCTGTGTTTATATATTAGTTTCTCAGCCATCTCCTTTTGTAACATAGATTGTAACTCAGGGTTGGAAAATACCACGGGATTTTGGGGGTGGAGCCAGAAGTAGCTGGGATTTGTATCACAGTGAAAAAGGTAACTATTGACAGAAGGTATCCCTGGAATGTAATCCACTTAGTGATGTTGGGTGGGACCTGGGGATGCCCCAGAATTACATCTCATCTCAAGTCTAAAGAGATCAGTTCCCCTGGAAAAAATGGCTGCTGTGGAGGGTGGACTCTACAGCGTTACACCCTATTGCGGCCCCTCCACAACCCAAATCTTATCCACTCCTGGCTCTGTTCCCAGATTCTCCAGGTATTTCTCAACCCAGAGCTGGCCACCCTAAACCCACTATTAAAAAAGGTAAAGGTACCCCCTGTGCAAGCACTGGGTCATGTCTGACCCTTGGGGTGACGCCCTCTAGCGTTTTCATGGCAGACTCAATACGGGGTGGTTTGCCAGTGCCTTCCCCAGTCATTACCGTTTACCCCCCAGCAAGCTGGGTACTCATTTTACTGACCTCGGAAGAATGGAAGGCTGAGTCAACCTTGAGCCGGCTGCTGGGATTGAACTCCCAGCCTCATGGGCAGAGCTTCAGACTGCAAGTCTGCTGCCTTACCACTCTGCGCCACAAAACCCACTATTACCAAACCTTTAAAAATGGCATGAGCTATCATGTTAAACGCAGTCTGGTACTGCAAGATACAAGTCAATGTCCCTGCATTGATATTCACCATGAGCCTCAGTGAGGACAGTGGAGTATAAATGAAATAAATAATAACAACAGGAAATAGCTGTGTTTGCCATGGAACATAGTGAAGTTTGCTAAGGTCCATTTCAGAGCTCAGCACTTTCTCACTTCCCCTTTCATGCAACGTTTCATTGTGACCAGAGGCCTGGAGCCAAAGATTTGGCTGCTTATTTCAAATCAATATGTGAACTTCAACTTCCCTTACCTCTGCAGTTCTTCCCATCTTATTCTTTAGTAAGAAGATTTGGGAAAGCCCACAGGCTCCCATTTTTCTTAGACAGCAAGCAAGCCCGATGACATTGAACAGGACCTAGCTCTACAGACACTATATAAATAATACATATAGCTCTATTGCTATAATAACCCCCATCTAGCCCATGTAGATGTTGGCAGTGTTTAAATGAGCTGTTCTTCAGTCATTTGAAGCCGGGTTCTTGTAGTGGTTAGGAGTGCCGACTTCTAATCTGGCGAGCCAGGTTTGATTCCCCACTCCTCCTCCACATGCAGCCAGCTGGGTGACCTTGGGCTAGTCACAGCCCTGATAGTGTTGCTCTGACCAAACAATAATATCAGGGCTCTCTCAGTCTCACCTAACTCATGGTGTGTCTGTCGCGGTTCTTGTTTTTTCTAGCAGATAAGTATAGGGAACTCACTCAGATGCTGCTGAGACCTGTGTTCAAAACAGCATCTGTTTATTAATGACCTGCAATGATAGGGTTTGCCAGCTCTGGAGATTTTGAGGGTGGAGGCTGGGATCTGCAGAGGGGAAGGACTACAATGAGGTATAATGCCATAGAGTCCACTTTTTCCAACCGCCATCTAGGCAGGGATGGGGGGGCAATAGTATTCACCGCTGTGGCTGCTTTGAATAAAAAAAAAATACATAGGATGGAAGGCTGAAGCTTCTTCTTCCTGAATAGAATACTCTTGAGTCAAATTAGGCTCTGGAGTACAGTGAAAAACCACCCATGATGTTATATAACTCTAGGAATCACTAGGAACTCTATGTTTTTACTATAGAGTTTCCAGCAATGCCTAGAAAGGCATTACTTGACCGTTTATGCACGGCTGAAAAAAACCTCAGTTAGGAGCTGCCCTTTCTTGCAGGGTTTTATTGCTGTTTTAGGCTTTCTAAGTTAAACAAGAAAAAAAATCATCAAAAAGAATTCAGGACATAGAGACACATTTTTTTTCACTCGATTGATTCTTATGTTTCTTAACAAAGAGAAAATGGTAGGGGATTCCCCCCCCCTCCCCGTCTCTAGTACTTATTATCAGCAGACCATATAAATGACTGGTCCTTGCCACATGAACAATTACTTTAATTTCCAGTTTCGTCTGCTGGAACTTTAATTAATTGAAAGATGGGTCTTTTATAATGCATGAAAGACTGGGAAGACGTAGCTCTGCAACTTTGCCTCTGCTAGCAAAGACCAGAAGAGAATCAGCAGCCACTTCACCTGCTCAAAATAGCTGTGTGTGTTTTAAAATTTTAGTGGGGATTAGCACGTTGTCATCTCAATATATCACTTTGAGTAACTTGCAGAATAATGTTCTGTTCGGAATGATGCAACGATGCACTGGAAAGATGAAATGACAAATCCCTGACATCAAATCTGTCCTTGTTTGAACTGGTATATTTGCCTTTTCATACTAAACTTGGACACATCTGTATAGTAGTTGTGCTCTTCATGTAACAATTTTGGTAACTGTCCAGCAGCGATAGATCTTTCAGTGACACATTGCTGGAGTTGAGCCCAAAATTATCAGCAGATGTTTTGGCAGTATTTTATGTGTTTTTTGTTTTTTTTAGACTTCTGTGAAAGTATTCACATATACATTTGCATAGGGGACCTGGCAACCCTACTTGCATGGCCCTCACTTTCCCACTCTCATTTACCCTCACTTGCCTTCAAGGATGTAATCATGAGGACAAGAGTTGTGTTTATATATGAAATGATCCCTGATTGGAAGGAACCAGGCAAATGACCAGATCTTAGGAATGAGGAAGCAGCAGTATCCATGGGAACCAATGGCATCAAGTAGGCTTTTTAAAAGCCAAATATGCACTTAGTAAGTAATTTCGGAGGAAAAAATCTATCCCTCCAAAATTACTTGGTTTTTTTCTACAAAGTTTAATCAGTTTGTATAACTGATTGTGATTGTGGAAGGTAAAAAGCAAGGATTGACTTTGACCAGCCATCGAGAGATTGCAAACATGAAAAGTTTAAAAGTTAGGAAAATCCATGTCTTGTGGCGCTTTATGTCTACGGACCATATCTTGATGCGTTTGGTCAAAAGGACTGAAGGCGAATAATCTCTGAGGCAAGAAATCCCCCAAGGGCCGCAGATAAACTGGGATGAGAAGAAATACTGTCATAAGGCATCACCGAGAAATAATCTGGCATGTTCCCAAGTTCAAGAGCCTATCCAGCCTTCCACAAATGAAACATGGATTAATCTCACAGTAGGTTGAAGCTGTAAGGCAGGTTTCATATGATTCTAACTTTAATTTGAAAACTTAATTAATGAATTATAAATTATAAATTATATATATAATTTATAATTCATTAATTAAGTTTTAAAATATATAATCCTATTTTTGTTTTATTTATGTTACCACCCTAGTAATCATTCAAACCTTTCGGAAGTTGGTCAGAGCTCTTGTGAATTATGCTGGTGAAGGGGTTCTCAGCATCTGGATGTTCATACCTGGCCTCAGCTATAGGCCTGATGGAACAGCTCCATCTTGCAGGCCCTCTGGGACTGTTTAAGGTAAAACTGGCCTGGCCTGGTGGAATGCTCTTCCTGGTGAGATCAGGGCCCTCCAGGACCATCAACAGTTCTGCAGGGCTTGTAAGAGTCGTTCCACCAGGCCTATGGTTCCGGCTAGAAAACCAACTAACATAACAAAAATGTTGGCCTCCCTGCTTAAGAATCTCACCGACAAGACATCGTTTTGCCTAGTATAAATTATTTTCCACCACACGCACCCCAGAATGTTTTTAGAAGGTGGCTTTTAATAACGTAATTTTAATGTGAATGTATATAAGAACTATTTTAATTATGTAAAGTATATGCTTTTGTCTTCTTTGTTGTCGTCATCTGCCCTGAGGCAAATTTATTTATTAATTGGACTTATTGTCTGCCACTCCCTGTGCCCCGGCTTGTGGCGTTTTACATATAGGTTCCAATACAACCCCGCCCAGTAAAACCAGATTAAAAACCAAATTAAAGCACAGTGATACAACAATTAGCAACATGGCGGTCAAAACAACCCCATCCTAAATGGTGCACCCACCTAGGTGGGATAGTAGTACAGTGACTGGTCATCAGGAAAGATGTCAAGAAATTAGAGGTGGGTATCTTTCTGAAGGGGGGGGAGTAACACCAGGTCTATGCCCTGAGAGACTGGCCTCATCAATAAATGGGAAGGGCAGGTTATAAAAATAAAGTGGTTGTTCCTATTAAGATCATCATCATCATCATCAGATGAAAAGCCCATTGCATTCAGGAATGCAATGGGCACTAGAGGGCAGCGGCAGGGAGAGCGGACGAAGGGGGGGACCTACCGGAGGCGATGGGAGCGTTGGCAGGGAGCAGGCCGGTTGCGGACAGGCTGGTAGGAAGCGGGGTGAGTGGTGGCGGGCTCGCAGAGGACTGGCGGGCGTGTCTTCGCGAGGAAGAGGGCGGCGGGTAGCCAATGGCGGTGGTAGCAACGCATCCTTGGCAGCCAGTGCGTGGCTGTGGAGCATCGCACTGGCAGCCGGGGCCATCAGGAGCTCCTGGCTTGGTGGTGGGCGGCCAGAATGCAGCGCGGCTCCGATGGCGGGAAGGCCTCTGTAGAGGCGGCAGCTCAGTGACGTGCGGCCACAAGGCACCTCCTCCAAGAATGTGTGTGTGGTGCAGGTGGTTCCATGCTGGGCAGGTGGAGGGCTGCGGGCTTCAGCTGCCAGGCACAGTTCTTGGGACTGGGTGCCTCGGCGACAGGCGGAGTGCTGCAGGGCACCCTGGAGCCTGGAAGGAGGTGAGTCGGGCAAGCGCAGCCCTCGGCAGCCAGGAACCGTGTGGCAGCAAGGCTGTGCAAGCGGTCCCACATGCCTGGGGGAGGCGGGCGCTCTAGGGGCCCTCCCAATCCGGAGGCCTGCTGCCTGTGCTGTCCTAGGACAGATCCAGACAGCAGACTCGAGAACAGGACAGTGCCGCCCAGATTGCAATTTCAACCTTATTTAAGAGCCAGTGGTAAAGATGATGATGATGATGATTCATTTTCTCCAGGGGAATTGATCTGAGGAGTGGGGAAATGAGCTGTAACTCCAGGGGATCCCCAGGTCCCACCTGGAGGCTGGCATCTTTATCTGATATCCCATTTCCCTGCACTTCTGTGCAAAGGCGGATTTTCCCCCCTCTCCCCTTCTCTCAAAGTAGCTGCTGGGTAGATTATTGATCACAGCCTATGTTTACTTGTGCTATTACATTTATCCCATCTTGTCTCCGGGAAGCTCAGGCCGTTGTGCTTAGTTCTTTTAGGGCTGGCAACAACAATAACAACAAAAGAATGGCTTGCCCCTTTAGGAGAGGTTTAATGTGTGGAAATTGGCAGCTGAAGCTTTCCTATGATGGAGGAAAACAGCATCAGCTGGTAAATAACACCCCATTAAGCCTCTGTTAAAGGAGCAGGTTATTCCCCCCCTTCCAGATTGTTGTCAGTATTTCTTTCTCAATTTTATCCTCAAAAAGCCTAGGCTCAGTTTAGAGGCTGGATGGTTGACCCAAGGTTGCCCAGTGAGAACAATGCGTGTCTTTACTAAGGAAGGTTTGGATTGGTTCTCCCCTTTCTTAAGGTAGCAAACTATCGATCACATCACACTGGCTCTCTGTTGCCTTGTACTTTTATATATGTTCTGCTTCAAATTTGAGTTTTATAAGGCCCCTTAACATGTATGGATAACAAGAGACAGAAGTTTGTATTTTAAAAAGCAGAAACAAGCCATACCTGAGACTACATGCTTTTATGAACAATGAACTAGTCATTGTAGAAAAAACTGGGGTACATATTTACCCAGTGGAAGAGTTAAATGTAACAGGTACCTGTTTTAATTGGTTTGCAAAGCCGCCTTAATTTAAGCAAACAGATTCTTGCTGTACTTCCTTGAAGTAAATCTGGGGTATTTGCCTGGACATGAAAATGGAATATGTGTATTTAAAAGCCCCAGGTAACCAATCATTAATTCAATAACCAGATGCATAATTGAGTACATATTCTGAGTGTTTTGACATTTAATAGTACATTTTAAAAATCTATATTTAAGGGACTGATATCATTTTTCTTGCTATCAGTCAATATTTAAGGATTAATCATTAAATATAATTTACTTTTGAATGTCAGCATGCCAGTTAAAATTCTAAATACCTTCTACAAGTTTAATGTTCCAGTTTGACATTAAACATACTGCTCTGATTTAATCATTGATCTAATTCCATTAATGTCAATAAAATGTATCAAGGATATGCTTGATACCATGTCTATGATTGATATAATTAGGAAAAAAACTGGGCCGCCTTCTGAAGGCCTGTATTTGGAAGCATAGGTGTATAAATTCTAAAATGAACCAGCTCTTGATCATATCATAAATATGTGATTTTAAAAATATATTAATTCTTTAAAATGTCTTTTAACTATGCCATTTGAGCAATAAATGCACATTTAATGCAACTATGTAGTCTTAATGGAGGCATAAGGCATTCAGTATGGGGAATGCAGCAGTATGAAATAGTATAGGCCAGGGGTAGTCAAACTGCGGCCCTCCAGATGTCCATGGACTACAATTCCCAGGAGCCCCTGCCAGCATTCGCTGGCAGGGGCTCCTGGGAATTGTAGTCCATGGACATCTGGAAGGCCGCAGTTTGACTACCCCTGGTATAGGCCATACAAATTTCTCCCCGTATGTCCCCAGAGAGCTTTAATATCCAGCAAACAATGCTTGGTCTGGATCTCTTGCCCCCTCCCCCCAAATTGGTCTTTTTCAACTCTGGCCCCAGCCTGGTAGAACAGTCTTCCAATTGAGATCAGAACCCTGTGGGACCCTTAGTCCAGCCTTTCTCACCTTTTTTTTTTACCATTGAGAAACCCGCAAAATATTCTTCAGGCTTTGAGAAATCCCAGAAGTGGTGCAATCATGCAGATCATGGTTGGGAAGCATAGCGGTTGGCATGGGCTCCTCCCCTTCCCACCCCTCCAGGACCATCATTGGCCATTGCGGGTGGAGGAGGCATGTCAACAGGACCATATATGGTCATATCACCCAATAAATATTTAACAATTTTTAAAATATATAAAAATTAATTAAATTCCAGGGCCGCGTTTAAAATCTACAATCCCCCCCTTTTTCCCCAGTTCTAAAATGGGAAACTTTGTGAGCTTAAATGGAATAAGGGGAGTGGTAGAGGACAGGAAGGCCTGGAGGATCATTGCCCATGTGGACGCGATGGGTCGGTCACAACTTCGCAACTAACAACATCGACAAAATGGGGATAATGTGTGTCGGGGTGGGGGTGTGACAAAAAGCTGCTTCTGAAATTTGTTTTCCAGATCAAGTGAAATAATTTATTAAAAAAAACAGTGTTTTAAAATCATATTCATATGTAGCAGATTTACACCACTTTTTCAAAGCAAATTAGTTAACAATACCTCATCTGGATAGTCCAGGCATGTTCAGTCTTGTCAGATCTCAGAAGCTAAGCAGATTCAGCCCTGGGAGACTGCCAAGGAAACCCAAGTTTGTCATGCAGAGGGAGGCAAGGGCAAACCGCTACTTTGTCTTTTTCCTTGAAAATGCCATGACATAGCCACAAGTCAGATCTGACTTGACCCCCCCACCCCACCCCCAAAATGCAAGTTACTGCAGCATACTTTGGATGCTTTGTGATGTATTTTCAAATATTATTGAACAGAGTCTTCAAATGTTTGGAGCAGAAATGCTGACTGGGAGTCTGCCAAACAGGTGGCTGTTCAACAGGATGGCAAGAGGATGTCTACCTTCCTTGCCACAGATCCCTTCAACTTCTGTATCAGGGAAAAGAAACAGAATATCCATGCCACAAGGAGCAAGCTAACCAACAGCAGCAAGTGGAAAGGTTGTGTTAGACTGTTTACACACTGGAGGTTTCATGCTGGGCTGCAGGCTGGAGTTTTAGTCATGGCAAGTTGCCTCACCTTTTCCTGCACCCACATCCGCCTCTGATTTATGCTCCTGCATGGTAGCTGGGGCAGTTTCCAGTGCGTAGGTCTTAGTGGAAGCTTATGCTCTGAAAGGTAGGTGGCGCAAGTTCAGATTGAAAAGCTATGGCTCTTTCAAGAGAAGGCTCTGATTACAGAAACAAATATGTTTTATGCCGCTATTATCAGAGAGATGTTTTTAAAACCAAAATAGAACAAAAAATTGGTGTAGCGTTAGGGATGTGGACTTTTAAACTGGTGAGCCGGGTTTGATTCCCGCTCCTCCCCCACATGTAGCTCTCTGGGTGACCTTGGGCTCACCACAGCACTGAGAAAACTGCTCTGACCGAGCAGGAATATCAGGGCTCTCTCAGACTCACCTAAGTCTCTGAGTCACTTTGAGACTCCTTCGGGTAGAGAAAATCAGCATATAAGAACCAAATCTTCTTCTTCAGTAATATCAGGGCTCTCTCAGCCTCACCTCCCTCACAGGGTGTCTGTTGTGAGGAGAGGAAAGGGAAGGTGATTGTAAGCCACTTTGAGACTCCTTCAGGAAGAGAATAGCAGCATATAAGAACCTACTCTGCTTCTTCTCTTCTTCTAAATAAAATAAGCAAAATAAGAATGGCTCACTTGCTTGTCTACAGCTACTATGTCATTGGCTGAGTATGATGATGAAACGTTTAGCTTTTCAGTGGTATTAGAACTTGGAAGAAATATCCAAATTTATTGGCACTTCCTGATGACATTATGCTTTTTTCCCATGTTTCCCCCTCACTGATATGACTTATTGGCACTTCCCGATGAAATTATGCTTATTGTCTGCTTTTGTTTTTACCAATTTGATTGTCGGTGTGTTTCTGTGTGTTACTGCTATAAATCTCCAGAAATCAAACTAATGTGTCACCTGACATCCAAGTAGAAAGCCTGGCATAAAATCTTCCTTTCATTATTAATGTGTTGATTGATTTCCATTTTCAACTCTTATAATCCCCCCCTGCCACCACCTAATTTTTCCAAATGGCAAAACCTTTAAAGAGAACAAAATGTGGGAAAGAGTCTACCAGTTTGTAAATTCCTGCCTGAGTGTTTGGGGTTTTCCATTATCAGGTTTTTGAAGAAATGTAACCCACTAACTGCGCTAAGTTAAGAGAATGTCTTGTGCAGATCAGTGCTCTCTGCCCATCCCTCCAAATTTTGCCTGTGTTTCTTCAGACCACCTCAATAGTGGCTTGAAAAGACATTGGAGGGGAGGGGGAGAGAGAAGTGAACAGCAAAATCCTCATTTTTCTACCCACATGGCAGCCAGCACAACATTGCAGTGGTCTTTCCCAAAATATCACAACAAACCAGGCTTGGGATGGGGTTGTCAATTCTAGATTAGGAAATACTTTGAGGGTTTTGGGGTGGAGCCGGTGAGGGTGGGGTTTTGGAGGGAGGGAGGGACTTTAATGGGGTACAATGTCAGGGTCCACCCTCCAGCAGCCCTTGTTTCCAGGTGAAGTGATCTATGTCATCTATGGAGATTAGCTGTTATAATAGGAGGTCTCCAGACCACACCTGGAGGCTGGACTTCCCCCTCCCCAATGTATTACACTTGCAAAAGATCTCAGAAAACTCCAGAAAAATCTGAACGATACCTAGAAGTGTCACCCTCCAAAGAGGTGACCTTATCTATGGAGATCAACTATAGTTATGGGAGATCTCCAAAACACATGTGGAGGTTGGAAACCCTACTTTGGAAAGACCATAGAGAAGTTCAGGAAAACGTTATGCTGACAAAAGTATCAGAATGCAGTGGGGATCCAGGAAGGAAAAAAAAAGTTTCTAACCATATAAGTCCTTTGGTAAATCTCTCATGTAGACTCTGACAGGGAAATTCTGAGGGAACTTCGATGAGCTCTTCTTTCATGGAATTTTGTGGCACGTCTGAACGTTTTGTATCATCAAATAACATCTCTGTTTAAGTAGGCAGGTAGCCAAGTTTTGTCTAGAACCCACAAAACTCCACATAATGATTTAGAGCCCCTTTCAGATCACCCCACAGCTGTGAACTAAGGGGAAAGAAAACATTCCAGCCATACCTAACCCCAGAAAATATTGTTGCATTTGGCATACATGAAAAATAGACATTCACACCTCGGGACTCTGGTGAGTCAACACTCCTAAAAATATATATCAGTTTTTTGTAACTCTATTAGCATATTGTCAGTGATATGAAGAAGAAGAGTTGGTTCTTATATGCCACTTTTCTCTACTGAAGGAGGCTCAAAGCAGCTTGCAGTCGCCTTCCCTTTCCTCTCCCCACAACAGACACCCTGTGAGGTGGGTGAGGCTGAGTGCCGTGGCGAGCCCAAGTTCACCCAGCTGGCTGCATGTGGGGGAGTGCAGAATCGAACCCAGCGTGCCAGATTAGAAGTCCGCACTCCTAACCACCACACCAAACTAGGCTCTCATTTGGCATACAAGTACCTTCAAAGCATATCAATGAAAAATAGCTGCCCCTCCCTTGAAAGGTCTCTGGCCCTCATTTCATTGAAAACTGGTCAAGTAGCCAGGTGTAGCAGCATGAAAATTAACCCACCCTCCTTGACACAACCAGTTAATCCTGCACTGGATTCAACTGGTTTCTGTGTGTGAACGAGACCTTGGGGTACTTGTGAATTGTAAACTAAACATGAGCAGGCAGGGTGATGCAGCGATAAAAAAGGCAAATGCCATTTTGGGCTGTATCAACAGGGGCATCACATCAAAATCACAAGATGTCATAGTCCCATTGTATACGACACTGGTCAGACCACACCTGGAGTACTGTGTGCAGTTCTGGAGGCCTCACTTCAAGAAAGACGTTGATAAAATTGAAAGGGTACAGAGGAGAGCGACGAGGATGATCTGGGGCCAAGGGACCAAGCCCTATGAAGATAGGTTGAAGGACTTGGGAATGTTCAGCCTGGAGAAAAGGAGGTTGAGAGGGGACATGATAGCCGTCTTTAAGTATTTGAAAGGTTGTCACTTGGAGGAGGGCAGGATGCTGTTCCCATTGGCTGCAGAGGAAAGGACATGCAGTAATGGGTTTAAACTACAAGTACAACGATATAGGCTAGATATCAGGGAAAAAATTTCACAGTCAGAGTAGTACAGCAGTGGAATAGGCTGCCTAAGGAGGTGGTGAGCTCCCCCTCACTGGCAGTCTTCAAGCAAAGGTTGGATACACACTTTTCTTGGATGCTTTAGGATGCTTTGGGCTGATCCTGCGTTGAGCAGGGGGTTGGGCTAGATGGCCTGTATGCCCCCTTCCAACTCTATGGTTCTATGCTCATTAAACTGGGCATAAATGAATTGAAGAGGTTTGGATTGGTGCCACAGATTTATGCAGGTCTGTGCAAACCACAAAGCAACAGATTAACGATCCATCTATTTTAGCATCCCATTGCTTGTATGGCTGCTGTTCCTAGCAAATTTGTTCTTTCACCTGGAGGCTCCCCAGCACCTGTTCAGTTTCACTCAGCTTCTAGTTTAAAAATAATCTGCATCACCATTTTCAGATGCTTTGTTCTATTGATGCCACTGAAGAAGTAATTCCTGTCTGGAAAGAAGAATCTTTGCCAATGATCCGCACAATCATTGTGAAGAGATTCACTTGGGTGAGAGGAAATATTCCGTCAATGACGTTTCCCCTCAGTTCTTGGAAGTTAAAATGTGTCTTGTGGAATGTCCCCCAGGTCCTGAAAATCTCTAATGTGTTAGTGCAAGTGACACCAAGTTTCGTGTGGGTGGCGGGATATGAAGACATTATAAATATTGAAGAGATCACCTCCTTGGTGACTTTTCTCTTTCAAAAATGGTATTGCTTCCTCATCTCTAACTAGCAGCACTTCTGTATTGGAATATAATTGTAAATTTGGACTCGTACTGTGGGTACCAGCATCCTTGCTGAGCCCTAAAATCTAGAGTTACTCTGCAAGGGTTGCTGTGGGGAAGGACCGAGTATACCATCCTGAGCTCCCTGGCAGAAGAATAAGATAAAATGCTATAGTATTTATTATTATTATAGAAATATGCAACTCTCTAAACAATGCGCTAGCTCTAGTAACTTCCTTTGCAGTTGAGTCTTTCTCTGAAGGAGGTCATCAAGGGCTGTTGAGGAATGGCTTCTCCACTGAGGATGATTCCTCATCTAATAAAAGAAGTTGTCAAACCCAGTCCATAATCTAGATGGCAGCCTGATAGAAGAAGAGTTGGTTCTTATATGCCACTTTTCTCTACCCGAAGGAGGCTCAAAGAGGCTTACATTTGCCTTCCCTTTCCTCTCCTCACAACAGACACCCTGTGAGGTAGGTGAAGCTGAAAGCCCTGTTATTCCTGCTTGGCCAGAGCAGCTTTATCAGTGCCGTGGCGAGCCCAAGGTCTCCCAGCTGGCTGCATGTGGGGGAGTGCGGATTCAAACCCGGCTCACCAGACTAGAAGTCTGCACTCCTAACCACTACACCAAGCTGATAGAGAATATGCCATCTAATCTTTCCTCAGAGACCATGTCACATTTCTGCATATTCACAAAATGGCTGACCAATCAAGGAATTATTTTTCTTGTCATTGGCTGGCCAGTTGCCCTACTGGACTAGCTACTTTTATAATGAATGAGTATTTTGGCAGAAGCAAGATATTTCCAATGGTTAATGGTTGCTCCTTTGCTATTGGCAGTGTTTGAAAAATATACAGCCTTTTTATCCCCTGTGTTCATCATATACGTTGATAAAATATATTTGTCTTTAACATGTTTCGAGTCGATGGCTTACTTGTCTTACACCTTAATTAGAGAAATAAAATTAGAATTTACTGCAGATTCTCAGCCCTTTCCCTTTTTCTGTCTTTCCCCTGTATCACCAGAAAGGGAACTATTGAGAGATATATTGTTTATATCTGATGAGTTTTTAAAATCTGGTTTCCATATTTGCATAACGTATTTGTTGCCATTTGAGCCCCTAGATAATCCCAATACTTGGGCTAATTTAAATATACTTATGTAAATTGTCTTCCTTTGGTTTAAAGAACTGAAACTAAATGAGGCTAATATGGCGGAGTAATCAACAATAGAAATGGGAAATACTTCCTTGCTGAGAAATACTCAAAAAATTAATTATTTTGTCGCTATACAAAAATGGTAGGGGGAAAACAGTCAATTACTTTCGAAAGCCTACAGAAATTAAGGGTGATTGGGCATCCCTGCTGTTTCAACTCTAAAATCCCTGCTTTGATTTCAAATAAGCAAAATCAAAGCAGGGGTCAAAACAACAGGGAGTAACTAAATCACCGCTAAATCAGCATTATACATATGTATAAATGATGTGTATTGTACATACAAATGCTGCATAAATTGTGTTTAAAAATGAAAGACAAATGCAACCTTCACATAAACACATGTATAAGGCCATCAACAAGAAGCAGAGAGCTGAAAGTTCAGGGGACGACGACAGCACACTAATCAAACATAAAATGAAACACATAATAGACATTCACTCATCTGTACAGGATGTATGTGAACAAATTCAATATGAAATGGTATTTGTGAAGAATGGTGGGGACCAAAATTCAAAGGTTTTGGGGGGAGGGGTCCCAAATGGAAAACATTCAGAAATTTCTGCAAGTGTCTGCTGTTCGAATAATTATACTAAATACTCCCAGTACAGTATTTGTCTTCATTTTGCTTAAATTGATTTTTAAAAGTATTACACTGGAGCAAAACTTGGGTTGGCCCCTTACCTGGGCCGTTCTGCACAAATCAAACAGCTAGTGTCGTGTAGTAGTTAGGGCCAAATAAGGAAGTAAGGGGAGCCACATTCAGATCCTTACTCTTCTATGAAATTTAGTCCAGTCATCTATCAGGTGAAGATAAATGGAGATGAGAGACTGAGCTCTTCTGAGGTATAACAGTATAAATGTGGACTAAATAGATGCTGTTCTGTAGTACAGCTGCTGAAAGGCTACATGTAACCCCATATTGCACTTCTGAAATTATTTATCTTCCAGGTTTTTCCCTTCCACATTGGGGATAGTTCTGATTTGCAACACTAAACCATGATATGAGATACACATGCTTGGCTTTCTGAATGAATCAAGGATGCAAAATGGGAACAGTGGAAACAATAGAAAGATCAACCTGCAGCATCTCTCCCAGCCATGATTTTATTTATTTATTTATTTATATAAATTTATAAACCGCCGTTCCCGATTGGGCTCACAGCGGCTTACACAATAAAAGAAAAAAACACAATAAAACCCATGAATACCCATAATTACCATTACTAAAAGTAACAAGATGGCAAGCAAAAAACTACTAACTAAGCTCAGCCCCTCGACCAGCCAGGGCCAACCATCTGACTGGCTTACTGGAGAGAATGGGGAGACAGATCTATTTATTATCAGATGGACACGATGGACATAGAGAATCTCAAACTGAATGGTGGGCCCTGCCCTGGCCTCAACCGTATGCCTGGTGTTAGAGATCCGTCTTGCATGTCCTGCAAAAAGTTGACAACTCCGACAGGGCCCTTAGCTCTTCCGGGAGCTCATTCCACCAGGTTGGGGCCAGACCTCTTCCCAACTGAAGGCTAATCATAGGCTCTTCCCTGCCCCTCCTCTATGCCACTTTCCAGCACTTTGCATCAGGAAGAAGAGCAGCCAGGAGATGAGCCCAAGAGCTGGGGATGGACATCCAGTGATGCTTCATCTCACACTCCTAAGCCTCCTGTGAGGGAAGAGCTCACGGGGGCCATCCAACCTACCTCACCACAGAACAGGGGGAACTAGGGTAGCAGCCAAATGGCAGCAGGGGACCTGTGTGGTGACCACACCATGCACCAAGCCCTCCTCACCATGGAGACAGCCTAGCTTGCTGTCTGGCCCTCTCTGCTCCGTGGAAGAAGGGCTGCAAAGCCAAAGCTTGACAGGAGTTTTGCTTGGTGGCCATGCTGCGTACCCAAACCTCCTCACCACTGGAGCAGCTCATGAGGCCTTCCCTATTTCATACAAGCAGGGATACTAGGGCAAGGGGCAACAGGGCTCCTGTGCAGTGGCCACACCCATGTTCCTCACCACTGGAGCAGCTTGCAGGGCCCATCCACCACAGCTTGCTGCCTAGCACTCCCTGCTATCTGAAATCAGGGGTGCTTGGGAGGAGGGCAGGTGGTGAGGAATGTTGGGGCTCCCCCAGAGCCTGATAGCTCAGCTACTAAGATCGCCCACCTACCTCTGTAGGGGCTCTTCTATCCTCCCCCCCATCTATAGCCCATTTAAAAATGGACTTTGCTACTAGTTAAATATGTATATTTCTGGCAGGTTTGCATCAGCATCAATTATGTCTTCTGGTATAGTACATCTCCTTTCTATTTATTGCACACTGATTGGAATGTATAAACATAACCTACTATTCTCCTGTTGCCTCACTACATCGATAAGTCTTAGCAATCCTCAAGGGCCTTAGTCCTACAATTACAGCATTTTCACAAGAGAACAGAATGCAGAATTATTAAACTGAAGTTGACCATAGCTACTATTAGAGGTCATAAAATACCAGAAGCAGTATGTTTGCACTTGACTATGAAAAATTGGGCCATAGAACATTTCATACTAAATCTTGACTCATCACCCACAGATAGTGTGCTGATGCATTGGAACATTTAGAGAACCAGAAGATAGCATTCATGAAAGCAGGAGAGGGGGACCGAAATGCTGATAGCAAGTAGTAGCTTTGATTTATACTGCTTTTATATACACTTTGGTCGACATAGAAAGTTATGAAACTCTACTGTACTGTCTTAGGCTATTGCTCTTGGAAATAGAATAAAATATTGTTGTAGTGAGCAAAGGAGCAGATTGGCTTGGGGCTAAAGGTTACTGAGCATTCCTAAAAAGACACACACATAAAAGGGAAATCCAGATAGCCCTAAGTCACTGGTTCTTATGTGAAACTCCTTATATGATGCTGAGATTCTCCTTTTCCACACTTTAACCATTACATCATTATTGTTGGTTTACTGGGATGTATTAACTAGGAAGAAGAGCCTCTTGTGGCGCAGAGTGGTAAGGCAGCGACATGCTGTCTGAAAGCTCTGTCCATGAGGTTGGGAGTTCGATCCCAGCAGCCGGCTCAAGGTTGACTCAGCCTTCCATCCTTCCGAGGTCGGTAAAATGAGTACCCAGCTTGCTGGGGGGTAAACGGTAATGACTGGGGAAGGCACTGGCAAACCACCCCGTATTGAGTCTGCCATGAAAACGCTAGAGGGCATCTCCCCAAGGGTCAGACATGACCCGGTGCTTGCACAGGGGATACCTTTACCTTTATTAACTAGGAATGCTGAAATAATCCACCAGTTGGGCTCATGTTCACCCTTCCAGTTGCAAGTAGGGAGCCAATTTTTCAGTGAGCATTTCAGCGACTTATTAGGAATTCAAACTGGATTCATGGGGCCTATCGTACCAGAGCCAGTTTAAGGATTTGTGGATCCTCAGCAGAACACAACAGATGCTGTTACTTGTGCTGCTCAAGTAACTTCAGGGGGGACCTTCCCAGGAATAGTTGGAACTTCGGAAACAATTGACTGTTTCACTTTGCTGAAGACATTTCTCAAACCTCCAGGATACTCGCTAGCACAATCGCTCAACATCTAAGGGAACTTTCACACTTACACAGCTTGTGGTCTGCAAGTATTCTCACAAGTCAACAAGAAGTCAGGCAAGGAGATCCAAGGCTCAGTTCCTGAGTGATTGTGGTTACCAAACATGGCATATTTGCTTGTCAAACCTTGGGAGCCAGTTTGATGTAGTGGTTAAAGAGCAATACCCTCTAATCTGGCAAAACAGGTTTGATTTCCCACTCTTCCACGTTCAGCTAGCTGGGTGACCTTGGCCCGGTCACCTGGTTCCCAGAGAGCTCTCAGCACCACCTGAAGAGAGCCAGTTTGGTGTAGTGGTTAGGAGTGCGGACTTCTAATCTGGCATGCAGGGTTCCATTCTGCACTCCTCCACATGAAGCCAGCTGGGAGAGAATAAACATGAGTTCCAGGCTGCCTGATTCCCTATGGAAGGTAGCCAGGCCAGGCCTAGCAGCTCTATTTCCTCCCAGCTCATACTTTGGTCTCCTGTTCCTCCCAGTACTAGCATCCAGAGAGAGAGGACAGCCAGTTTGGTGTAGTGGTTAGGAGTGCGGACTTCTAATCTGGCATGCTGGGTTCAATTCTGCACTCCCCTGGGTGATCTTGGGCTCGCCACGGCACTGATTAAACTGTTCTGACCAAGCAGTGATATCAGGGCTCTCTCAGCCTCACCTACCTCACAGGGTGTCTGTTGTGGGGAGAGGAATGGGAAGGTGACTGTAAGCCGCTTTGAGCCTCCTTCGGGTAGGGAAAAGCGGCATATAAGAACCAACTCTTCTTCTTCTTCTACGTTCCAGGAAGTCTGTTGTGAGGAGAAGAAGAGAAGGTAATTGTAAGCCATTTTGAGTCTCCTTCAGGTAGTGAAAAGTAGGGCATACGAAAGAACTCTGCTTATTTTTTCAGAAGCTCATAGAAAGGGAGGGAGGAGTAAATAGATCCCCCAGTAAACATACTGTTTTCCACTTCAAGCATCAAGAGGACAAACACCAGTGGATGTGGCATCTCCCTGAAATCTGCTTTCAGTAGTTAAGTGGCATGGATCATTCCCTTTTGTCGTGGCACTGATGAACCTCTATGAAGAACCAGCTGTTCTGGCCCAAATGTAACATTTTTGGTGTTAATAATTAAACACCAACTACATCTGCTGCATTTCTATATTCGTGCCCTCGTCAGCTCTAGTGCAAAATGAAACTTTCCTTCCACACCCATTTTTGCCCAGCACCCTGATTGTTGTGAGCCGCTGCGAGTTGTCTCGCCAGGAGCAGCAGCATATAAGTTTTTAATAAATAAAATGAAATACAATATCCTCACAGTTGTCAGAAGGAGAGCTGAAGCTAGGAAAAACTCCCATCTTTTTTGAAGATACTATTAAATAAATTGGCCTCTTCAGTGTTGTGAAACCTTGCTGTGCAATGTGCCACTATGAAATTTTCAGGGCAGTCTAACAGAAAGAAACTTGTCCTTGATGAACAAATAAGCTTCTATAAATGTACAATTATTTATTAAACTTTTATGCCACCGCTAGAACAGCTAACCTGCAGCGGCTTACAACATTAATTGATGAAGCAATAAAAACAATACAGCAATAAAGGAAACCATGGCCTTCAGACTGCAAGACATGAGCAAGACTGTTAAATTTTGGAGGTCATGAATTTATAGGGTTGTTGTTGATAGGTGCAAAGTCATGTCCGACCCATCATGACCACATGGACAATGATCCTCCAGGCCTTCCTGTCCTCTACCATTCCCCAGAGTCCATTTAAGTTTGCACTGACTGCTTCAGTGACTCCATCCAGCCACCTCATTCTCTGTCGTCCCCTTCTTCTTTTGCCCTCGATCGCTCCCAGCATTAGGCTCTTCTCCAGGGAGTCCTTCCTTCTCATGAGGTGGCCAAAGTATTTGAGTTTCATCTTCAGGATCTGGCCTTCTAAGGAGCAGTCCGGGCTGATCTCCTCTAGGACTGACCGGTTTGTTCGCCTTGCAGTCCAAGGGACTCGCAAGAGTGTTCTCCAGCACCAGAGTTCAAAAGCCTCAATTCTTTGACGCTCGGCCTTCCTTATGGTCCAACTTTCACAGCCGTACATTGCAACTGGGAAAGGTCAAAGGTTCCTTGATGGCATTTAACAGTCTCTCTCACTCTCACATACACACACAGTCATCCACTGCCTTTCATGACAAGCAGGAATAGGAACCCGACCTGATCTAGTTTGGCAGTCTAATCACTCCCATGTGGCTATGGTTCAATCAAATTTCCCTCTTCTGTATATAATGCAAATCAGAACATAAGGAAATGGGTTATTTGTTTCTTCATCGATAAGATGCTTGCATTCTTTCATCGTATTAGTCTCTCACCAGAAATCAATACGTGAGACATGTGATTATAATTTCAGAGGGCAGCCATGCTGGGTCTGTGTTAGAAGAGCTAGATTCAAGCCCAGTGGCCGCTTGACCAGCAAGATTCTTGGGGCATAAGTATCTAAAAAAGCAAACTCCCTCCATCAGAGTCAAATCCGGACAAGTGACTAATTACTCAGTTCTTATTATGAAACAACAAAATGTTCTCTCTTCCCCTAGAAGCAAAGGGAGTCAGGTCCTTTGTCTAGAAGAGTTTAGAAAAGGCCGAATGATGGGAAAACCACAGCAGGAAATCAATAGAGATGCGTGGAAATAGAATGAACAACTGAGGGAACAAATTTGTTTGGAAAGATTAACAAGGGACAAGCTGCAGTGAGTGAAATAGTGCCTACAGGAATCAATGTGAGAACTGGTATTGATGACTTAAATGACTAGGTTAAGACATGCAGCCATGCCAGTCTGTTCTTTCAGAACCAAAAGGAAAATGACCCTCTAGAACAGGGATAACCAACCAGGGGTCCCAGGCACCTGGGGTTACACGAAAGCTTCCCAGGGGTTATGCAGCCTTTCCTAGACCACTAGATGTCACTGGAATCCACTTCTTTGGCTATTCTATAGGCCTAGTATCTTTATCCACAATGGAAGTGGCCAATGGCTAGATAGGCTGGCTCCAGCACCTTGCTTCCACCCCCATTTCTCTGAAGGGGCATGTCACCATTTTTGGGGTTCCTTAAAACCTGAAAAAAGGTGGAAAGGGGCTGCTTCAAAAGACTAAAAGTTTGCCCCTTCTGGTAGCCAGTTTCAGCTACAGCACACTGTGGCTTGGTCTTCCAGAAGGTGGATCATTAGATGTGAGCAGAGCACAGATAAGAACAGAGGTGGGAAACATCTATCCTATTCATGTGATAATGAACAAAACTTCTCAACATATATAAGCAATTATCATGAACGGAGATTAGAACTAATAGCTTAGCACAGGAATATTATAATGAAAGTTTGTCTCTAATAAGCAGCTAGACTTTGGGTTTCTGTTCCTCTAATTGGTCTAGCATTTGAGTTCAGCCAGATCATACATCTGGATAGTAGTTAATTAATTTTTGGTGCTTTTATTCATAGAAATATATTTGAACTAGATGTAAAGGCCATTGTACTTAGGAATACAATGGGCGCTAGAGGGCCCCTCTGCTGCACTGGCCCTGCCGCCCCCCCCCCCACCGAGGGCCTGGCTTCAGCACCATGAAAGGAGGAGGCCCTGCTCCTATCGCCGCACCGAAGCCTTTACCCCCCCCCCCAAAGTCCCAGATTTCATGCGGCGAAAGGAGCAGTGCCTCCACGCCTCTGACGCGGCGGGTCTGCTCTTCTCGCTGCACTGAAGCCTTCTCCTCCCCAATGTCCCAGCTTTGGCGCATCTCTGATGTGGTGGGCCTGCTCTTTTTAGTGTGTCAAAGCTCCCCCCCCCCCCGAGGTCCCAGCATTGGTGCTGGGAAAGGAGCCCTGCTCTTTTCCTGGTGGTGAAGCTTCTTCCCCCCCGGCCCTCTGGCCTCCGAGTCCAGGGCGGACCAAGTTGCCAATCGGGAGTCGCGCGCAGTGTGGCTCCCAATTGGCCACTTGGCCCCGGACTGACACTCAGAGGGGCCAATTGGGAGCCGCTTTCCGGCTCCCGATTAGCCCCTTTAAGTTTTTATCACAGACTCGGCCTGCCCTTTCTCCTCCCACAATGCCGCTACTGAATTATTCTTACCGCTCTGTGGAGCGGTTTACAGATGTGTCTCTCTAGGCTACTGTCCGTGTTAGCACGTTAACTGCACTGGGTCTTCTGAAATGTGGCCGGTTGCAATGGGAAAACTAAGAGCTGCAAGATTATGGTTTGGAACCCAATTGTGAGTGATGACTCTCTTACATTGGTTATAAAGTCACAGAGGAGGAAGAAGAATGGTAAGAACAGGGAATGGAGACTCTGGGCAGTTCAGTAGTGGGCGCTAGAGGGCCCCTCTGTGACATAGAATGTGACTCATCGGATCCATTTCATGGAATGGGTCTTTGGGAATGCCAAAATGGCAGCTTAAATCCCAATTTATTATTGTGTAGGAAGCCTCCCCCCAATGACAAACCTTAGCACTACTAGCATCTGTTCTAGACATCAGCATCTATCCTAGACTATTCAACTATGAGTTAGTTATTTCCAAAAGCATGGATAAGTGTTTGAGATCCCAGATAGCCATTATGCAAAAGGTCCTACCAAATAAGTGATAACTGTGATGTCATGAATAAAATTTGGGACTAGGATCTGGGAGACCCAAGTTCAAATCTTCACTCTTCCATGAAGCTCACTGGATGACCTTGGGCCAGTTACTTTCATCTGAACTTACATCTCAGGATGGTGGTCAGGAAGGCACAAGAGAGAATTTAAGAACTGTTTAAACTTCTATAGGTCCTCAGTGGGACAAAAAGTGGAGTGTAAATAAATTTTAAGAAAAGAATAAATTGTGATATTGTTTTTCTTGCTTCCATTTTAAACCGCTGCATGAAGTCTGGGAACTTCTCCGGAGTTCTGTTTTTGCTAAAGGAAGAATCGACCTTCCATTCCCCTTGAAATCTACGTCCAGTGGTCATTTAGTCTAAACAAAGTCATCTTTGTTTGAACTGGGGCATTGATTCCTCTAAGGAGTTAGGATGTGATATGTCAACCGTTTCTCTTTGTTAACTGTGAGGTCCTTATTTCTCAGAGCCATTAAAACAAAGCGATTCAACACGTGAAACCATGTTGTCCCATTTCCACTTCCCAAATGCAGTTTTGCCAAAGATGGTTAAGTGAACGATTCTTTAATGAAAACCGCCAAAGTTGTTGTGTTTATTGCTAATGGCTCTGTTGCCTTAGAACCAGAAAAATCACAATTGGTGTCTTTCTAAAGAAAGGAGGGGGGGGCACAAGATGACCTTACAGCAGAGATTACAAACCTTTTCAAGCTACAGGAATTTTTGAGATATTCACACTGTCCAATGGGCACAGCCCCAAAATGGCTACCTAAGAGGCAGAGCCAACCACAAAAGGAAGGGAAGAGAAGTCATTCATAATTTTGATAGGAACTCTTCAGCATTTCAAGCAGAAGGCTTGTTAAAGAGGATGACTTTTAAAAGGAGCATGTTTAAAAATATTTTCTACCTTACTTTCAGTCACACAAAGAACAATGCTGCACTGTAGTGGCTACTGCTGCTGAAGCCATTAAAAAAAAATCTGCAGAGCCAGTTAGATCCACCAATGGCCATTCAGAAGCCCTGCTGGGCAAAACCCCTGTCTGGCCCCAACCGTTGTCTAAAAACAGTTGATGGGCCCCAACAAAGGAGCTGGCACATCCCATGGCACCCAAGGGCACATTAGGGAGCTCTGCCACATTGATTACCTGAATGATGCAAATTTGGAAGATGCATTTATTAAATCTAATATTCTTGCACTGCCCCCAGTGAAGACAGAAGGCATGGTGGTATCACCAAGGTATTAGGGTATAGACATCAGAATCAAATTTGCAGAGAACAGCTTAGCAAAATGTTTGCCTTGATATCTGAGTCTCGATCTCTGTGTTGGTCTGAAGCAGCAGAACAAAGCTTGAGTCCAATGGCACCTTTAAGAACCACAAAGTTTACAAAAAAGCTTATAACTGGATTAAAACTCCATTGGTCTTAAAGGTGCTATTGGATTCAAACTGTGTTCCACTGCTTTGGACAAACACTTGAATCTTATTTTCTCCTTTTGATATTCCATAATCATACATGATGATTATGTTTTCACAAAAACTCAATGAGGTATATTGGAATTGCCCTCAATCACCTGCCAGTGTTCATAGCTGAATAAAGGGGTTGGATCCAGACACCTTTCTCACTCAGACCCAATCTAATTCCTCTAGTCCCATTGTGGCTTTTCTCCCACATGGCTTTTGTTCATGTGGTGAACCAAAAAAACCAACAGCACTGTAATTGAAACCATAATACTAATGCTTAAAAGTGGTGGCAGTTGCCGTGACTCAGCTCTGATGGTGGTATGGTCTGGATTGTCAGTATTACAATTAAGTGGGGGGTGGCAGAGGCAAATTTTCCTCCAGGCCAGACTGTCTAGGGATTCTGGTTTTGGGGGGAGGGCATGACCTGGACATGGAATTGTGTCGCTGTGGGTGGACAGGTAGTTGGGAATTCCCTGCATTCTGAAGGCAGTTGGACTAGACCATGGGTAGTCAAACTGCGGCCCTCCAGATGTCCATGGACTACAATTCCCAGGAGCCCCCTGCCAGCATTCGCTGGACATCTGGAGGGCCGCAGTTTGACTACCCATGGACTAGACAATCTTGGAGTACCTTTCCATCTTGATGATTCTATGATTTCCCCAAAGTTTCTTATTAGTTGAGACCCAAGACTTTATTTGTTAAACTCGCAATTGCTATCCATTGCAATGTGATTAAATCGAATGTCCTAATTGGACCACCTGCATGTGTCAGGGTGGACATGGCACACCAAATGAGTGTAGGAGAATCAGAATCAGGAGGAATAAAATGTAGGGGGTTTGCTTATTTATATTCTGTTTCATATTTAAATATTTTCACTGTTCTGCATAATGAACTAATGAAGTTTGTGGTGTTTCCATCAGTTTGCGGTTCACCCTACTTATTTTTTAAGATGTATTATGTATACAAAATGATCATACTTGTGAAAACTTTTGTTCGGAAACCCAAACTGATCAAAAGGGAGTATTTTTTGGAAAAAAAACTAAGAATTAACAATGCTATTTGATGAAGGGGGAAACGCAACTCTGAACAGGCATAAATCACTGCCAAACTTTTAATACCTGAGGCCATTTCAGGCGCACAAGTTTGAAAATTTGCCTTTTAAAGCATGGGAAGTGTTATGCATCTTATTTTAGTCTTCATTATGATTTTACATGCTTTTTAAAAGCAAATTATTGATAGGCTCCCCCTCTCTTGACACCAGCTAGCTGTAGTGAATAGAGCAAAAAGCAAAATGAGGAAGGAAGAAAAGTGCTTTGCTGGAGAACCTAGAATGGGAGTGGAATCCAAAGAGATATTTTAAATATGCCCAAGGGCTTGTGCATCTGCTTGGTATCCAGAAAGTCTCAGCTGCAGTTTAGAGGTCTCTCTAGTTAAAAAGGGTCAGGGTTAGGTGCTGATGTGAAAAACCCAAGACCTTTGTAGGGCTGCCAACTCCAGGTTTAGAAATACCTGGATATTAACCAATCAACAAATTCAGGTTGGAGAATCCTGCATTCGTGAAACACTTGATTCGGTGGGAAGCATCTTAAAGGGATTATTAGTAAACATTATTGGGACATGTGACGTGGTCTGTATATTCCTGAATTGCACAGTGTGTGACTATCACCCTGCAGCGATTATTCCAAGTGACATGCCACAAAACATCAAAATCCCGAAACTGCCCAAGCCTGGGGCGAAATGATCGGAGAGAAGTCAAATCTGAGCAGAAATTGAATTATGACCATGTTCAATAGACCAGCTTAAGACAAAATCTGAAGGCACTTAGCCTTGCTGGAAGTTAGCAGACCTTTTCCTATTGACTGCCAGGATAAAAGATGTCTAAGAGTGCCACATGGAGCTCTGACATTAATTTCATTTATCAATGGAATCAAATACATCCATTTCCATCATTTCTTTTATTGTTCTCTCGACTTTAGCAAGAGGTGTAAACAACAGTCCTTAATATCATTTCAAATGCCGCAGGGACTTCACCGGAAAGCTTAATCAACATTTAGGTTGCTTTTAAGGCATAGTTTCCGCTATTTCTGTGGATACGTGTCGCCTGTCTGCAGCACTTACTCTTCATTTTCCTGAGAAAGTAACAAGTTAATCATTGTTACCATTGTCTTCTCAGAACAGCCTCTGGGACAAATGTTGATTTGGAGTGGATGATGACTAAATTGTCAACCAAGCTGATAAAACAATTTGGACATGTTTTCACTTGGCCCTCAGTCACCGTGAGTTCCAGATTACCTCAGTACACGTTGGGACATTGGAGGAATCTATACTAAACTGATCATTCATCTTTTTAAAAATCCAGCACCGTGAAGCGCATAATTATAATCTATTCCACATTAGTTGGCTCCAGCATTTGTTTGCCAAATAGACTCCCTCCTGTTAGAAAATCTTTCTACAATAAAGGCTAAATTTCCCATCAGAATCAAACAATCCTATTCAGAATCCCTTTACAAGTTCTCTTTATATGAAGGATCTCTTTGTATTTTTTTCCACTATATATTTCTGGTAAGGGCTTGGAGGAGGAGCATGTCTCATGGCTTAAGTGCCACGCAGCATTTAAGATCTCGAGATCTTGTTGGAGGTGATTAAACAGAAGCAGACTTTAATCTCAAGAGCGCAGTTTCATCAGACTGTAGAGATCTGGAGAAAAGGGCTGCTTGGGAGGGGGGACTATGGCACTGTGTCCCAGAGAGGTTCACGGATGCCAGCCTCTGGGGGGACCTGGGGATCCCCCAGAATGACAGCTCTTCAAACTGCAGAGATGAGTTCCCCTGGAGAAAAGGGCTGCTTGGGAGGGGCTTCCCTCACTCCACCCAACCTCTATACCCAGGCAACTAACTGGGTGAGCCCTACTTCCCTTACCCCACCCCATCTGAAAACTACAACACGGCAACTCACTGAAGCAACTCTACTACCCCCTTTCTCCAACTTCTACACCAAAGCAACTCACTGATCCAGGCTCTACTTTCTCACACCACACACCACTTCTACACCAGGAGAACTAACTGGGCCAGGCTCTACTTCACCCCACCTCTACACCAGGGCAACTCACTGGGGTACGTGCTACTCCCCCCTCCCTTCCAGGGCCGAGCCATTCACTGTGGCTGGATCTTCTGCAGCTGTTGCTGCTGCTACTCCAGGTGGGAGGCTGGCAAAATTCAGGAAGATGAAAGAGAAAGATATGATGAAAGAGAAAAAGAAACAGAAAAAGAAAGGGAGACAGAAAGACAGAGGGAGGCAGGAAGGGTGGAGGAAAAGAAAGCATCATTTCTCCTGGAGGAAACAGCTGATTTGGAGGGGCCCTGGCCGTCCTACCCCACCCCCATACAACAGTATCTGCACAGGTCACCACTGTCCCCACCTTGCCATCCACTCCACATCTTCCATTGTCTGGGGTAGGAAAGAAGAGACATGGGGGATGGCTGCCTCCTTCCTGCCCTCCCATCTCCCAAAGGACAGGTTGGACAGGTAAGGCTGGGGTGACTGACTTCCTCCCATTCCCAACATCGCCCAAGGGCCAGGCTGCATGGGGAAGGCTGCTAGATATCCCCAGCCTCTCTGAGGAGAGGAAGGGTAGGGGGAATTAAAGAGCACTCTGATGGCCAGCTGCAGGCCTATAGGGAGGTCTTGTGAGTCCAGATCCTCTTAGGGAGGATGCCTCAAAGGAAAAGCCTGGCCAGACACTCCCAGTTTCACCCAAGCCTCAGCTGGATGAGAGCTTAGCTCAGTTAGATCCTTAACAGGCAGAGAGCTCTGACCAGCAGGAAGGAGTGTAGTTGCAGATAAACTAAGGCTTAGATTCCAAAGTTGTTGCAGGAGCTCTGCATCCCTCTACCTAGCCTCCATTCCCACCTGGCTCACCTGAACCAATTAAGCAATGCCAGCTATGTGCTAGAAGAGAGCACCATTCTAGAAGGCACCACATCATGTTGGCAAGATAGTTGTTGACTGCAGAAGACTGTGAGGACTGAGAAGCTGCTGGCAGCCTATATTAACTTGAGACTGGGCGACCTGGGTTGTGGACACATTCTGTGACCTGCTCCTTCAGCTAATGCCCTTGGATAACTTAAGGAACCCTTGGCTCACTGGCCTGAGTTAAAACATTAATTGCATTCCATCTATCCCTTGGCATTCTGTTTTTGAAATACTGATTCTCTCTGCCTGCCTAGCAGCTTGTCTGTTTTTCCAGCACAGAGCTGAAACCTGAGACCAACACAGGAGGCAAAGAAAGCAGCTGGTTTCCCTCCCTTTTCTGGGAGAGAAGGAGAATGGGAAGAGGCTGCGCAGATGGAGCAACTTACCAGCAGCATCTCCTTTCAGAAAGACCAGCACCACTTCCACCCAGCAAGCAGCAAGAAGAAGGAGGAGGAGAGGACAGATAAGCCCTATGATTGGCCCTCATAGGAAGAGTGTTCATTCCCTATTGGCAGCACAACCCCAGGGAGGACCAATCAGGTAGGAAGCAATTTGACCTGATTGGCCCTCATTGCCAGATTGCAATTTGAACTGATTGGCCCTTAATAGCAAAGTGCAATTTGAACTGATTGGCTCTCATTGGCAAAATGAAATTTGAACTGATTGTCCATCAATGGCCAAGCACTCTCTTTCATTTGGCGGCTCAGCTCCAGGGAGAGCTAGTCTGATAATGGGTGAGTTATCTGCATGCAACTTCAACTTTATAATGTTTAGTGATTAAACATTTATCTGTTGATAGGACCATACATGTTAACCTGCACCCCTCCCAAAATGTCCTGAAGGGTGTGGGAAGGGGAGGGGCCCATGTGGATATTTGGGTATCTACATATATATACTTCCCATAGTATTCTGGTTTCTTGAAGCCTATATAATATTTTAGGGGGTTCTCAATGGTAAAAAAAAGTTGAGAAAGGCTGCTTAAGCCATATGATTTCTAATGTCATATTTGACTTCAGATGATCTTTCAAGTCACTTTGTGTTCTATGTTTCTATGAACTGAGTTCTAGTGTTTCTGAAAGGTTTACTGGATTATCTGGAGGGGTTATCCCCCCCCCTTTTTTTTTGAAGGCATCAAAAGGAGTTATGTAGCATTTGATCTCTTCTAATGGATTTCTTACAGGCATTAGATTGATTGAATACAGGGAAATTCAATATAAATTCCAAAAAGGCAAGCCTGAAAGCAACATGATTATCTCAACCATTGTAGAAGTAGACCAGGATGTTGATTAATTTTGTATTAGGCTCACAAAAATAGGAAATATGAGGTCATCCTGTTTGTCCACTACGTCTCTCTCTCTCTCTGCCTCTCTGCGATTTTTTTAAAATTCTGTGCATTGATTTAAGATATTTACTTTCTTATAATTCACATCTGCAGACCCTTGAAATTGTCAGAAATTCAAAGGGAGAGTGACTCCCCTTTGGGTGAATTTGTGAATGGATAATATTTTTCAGCATCAGAGTAAGAATACAATCAGAACATTCATTTTCATAGGGGGGAAGAGGGCATCCCCATAGAGATACAGTGGAATGCAGGGGTAAAGAGATCAGCAGAAGTGTCTAATGGAGCCATTATTCCTCCTTCCTTAGCTATGATGTGCATATTCAAAATACTGTTTCTCAATCATTATTCTTAATGGAAGGCTTTTCATTGTTTTTTAATGTTAGAAGTTAGGACCTAGCAAAGTGGGGCTCCATTCCAAAATGAAAAGCGTTTTGTACAGAAAATGCAATAGAATCCCACATGTATGTTGCCATATGCACGGATAACTGGTAAGCTATATCTAATTCCTGAGCTACAATCGAGCCCTTTTTGTGAATTCAACTTGGCTGGACTTCAGGAGGAAGGCAGCCTTGTATTGTTTTTGCAGAGGCAGAGTGACACTAATTCACGTGACATGCAAGTGACAGCTACATTGCTCCAGAATACAGCAGTGCCCTCAGGGTGCGATAACCAACATAAATAATGCAAACCAATAGAAGAACAGGCAGGCCCCCTGAATGCATTAATAAGTAAGGATAAAGGATGGCCTTGTGCCAGGATAGGTGTAAGCCCACAGTGTTAGGTCCTATGAATTTTGAGCAGGAGGTTCTCAAGGGATAATGCCTGAAGCAACTTGCTTCAGCCCTTGAGAAGTTGATGGTGGGGCCTGGGAGAGTCATATGGACACCACGTGACATAGAGAAGAGAGTGAATTGTGTGAATAGTATGAAGTCATCACTCTTAATTTCATGTAAGCAGAAAGTTTTCTCTGTCAAACTTTGTTCATTTCTTCTTGGCATCTGCAGCCCCAAGCTGTATTTTCCCCATGATGCTCTCTCAGCCTCTGTCCTTGGCATTCCAGGGATCAGAGAGAGTAGCTGTGGGAAGCCATAGGAGATGTTTGCACAAGCATCCTGAGCTATGGTGACAGTGTTCAAGATCCAGCATAGCTTTCTTTTTTCTAGTTAGGGAAATTAGAAAGCATCATAGTAAGGTCTTAGAAGCAAGGCATATGGGGGGGGGAGGAATTGTATTAAAGTGGTTATGAATCAAAGGTCTTCCAATTTTGCTGCAAGTTTTTTTTTATTGAATGCCGCAGTGGTGACTGTAATCTAGTTTGTGTTACAACAGAGCCGTTTATAAGAATTGTATTTCTATCAGAAAAGATGGGAGAGTTTTAGAAATCCTCAAAGGTAATTAGCTAGACAGGTTTTTTTTTGAGCATTTGGCTCATTGCTTTTTGAAAGACATCCTAGCCCCCAGAGCTGTGGGAAAGTTAAAAGCTTCGGTCTAGACGTGAAGTCATCTTTCTTCATTACCACCTCATAAGTGGTGGGTGGAGGAGATGCACTCATGTCTGGCTTCTAAACACTTATTGATAGACCCCTTTGCAATTGCCTTTCTGAAAGTAATTCTTTTCTGTGACTGGCTGATCCGTGTGCCCATTTTACTCTTCCTCACACAGACTGAGCATTCCTCTATGTGTGGGTGGGTGTATGAGTGTGAAATACTGTCATGTCATTCCTGGCCTATGGTGACCCTATGAGTTAATGTCCTCCAAAATGTCCTAATGTTATCAGCCTTGCTCCGGTCTGGCAAACGCAGGGCTTTCTTGATTCAGCCAATCCATCTCATGGTTGGTCTTCCTCTTATCCTAGTGCCTTCAATTTATCCTAGCATTATTGTCTTCTCCAGTGAGAGTTTGGTCTTCTGACCAAAGTATGATAACCTCTATTTACTTATTTTAGTTTCTAGGGAGAGTTCAGGCTTGATTTGACCTAGAATCCACTTATTTGTCTTGGAGAGAGGGGGTCTGGAGTATCCATAGATACGACACCGCATTTCAAAGGAAACAATTTTCTTCCTGACAGCTTTCTCTATTCCCCAACCTTAACATCCCTATGTAGTAATCGGGAATAATGTGGCGTGAATTAGCTTGATCCCAGTTGCTACCAAGTTGCAAGACATGCTTACATGTAAGAATCTTTTCTAGCTCCTTCCTGGTTGCATTAGTTGGAAATATAATGCAGTGCTAGATGCTCCACTGGTTTAATCCAGCAGGACTCTTATCTTCCAGTTTGTAGATCAGAAGGTTCAAAGGGAAGAGAAGGTCATCTGATCCTCCAACCTGCTAATGCAAGGCAATTCACAAATTGACTGTCCTCCTTATCAGTCCTAAGGGTGTGAATCACTGTGTGTCACATGCAGAGTGAGGTTCACTTCAATAAACTGCAAGTACAAATAGATTCCCTAGGTTCTCCAATCTTTATTTATCCAAATGCTCTTTAAACCTTCATTGCATAGTTTGTTTGTGCTTATCCTTAGATAAACAGAACTCTAATTTACTTTTTTACTTCTTGTGAAATCAATAATTTGAGCTTTCTTCCAAGCCATTAAGATGTTGAGAATTGCAACCAATTTGTATGTGTGTGTGTTTGTATGTGTGTGTGTGTGTGACCAGATTCACTCTCTATCAGATAAAGTAAGTGGTGTGATATCTTAGTTGCTGGTAATAAACTGTTTTTTTTCCAAATGTGCCCACTGCACACAGGATATTATCGATGGTATCGCCAAATTAAAATAGACTGGTGGCAAAATGTTCCAAGAACTGAGACCCCGGTAATTAAAAGACTTTCAGATAACACTGCTATCTGCATTCATCTTCAAAGGCATTGTTGAAAGCTCTTCGTTAAAAGAAAATTATAAAGAAACATGTACCAGAGAGGGGAAAAAATACTTTAAACAATAACAAATGAAGTTCCTTGAAGGAATGAGCAATTTCTTTCTAAATGCTGGAAACTTAAGCACGTTATGCTGAAATATGTGCAGCACTGCCAATCAATAGAGCTGGACCAGAAATAAAGGAAACTGATGGAGAAGCAGTGGCTTAGCAGTAGGCCATCTGCTTCATATGCAGAAGGGCCCAAGTTCAATCTCCAGTTGATAGCACCAGACAGTAAGTGATGTGAAAGACCTCTGCCTGAGACCCTGGAGATCTGAAGCCAGTCTGAGTAGACAACTCTGGCCTGATACAGTATTAAGGCAGCTTCATGTGTTCATGGAAAATAATTGTCCACATTATGTATATATGATGACTAGTGACATGACCATTATCATGATAGTGTTTTTTGGGGGGCAACTTCATGTTATTTTTGTGAGCAGAATTAAATATAGACCATTCCCAGAGAGGATTAGTTTGAACTTTCCTACAACTGGAGAACACCACAACTCAGTGGTAAACCATCTACTTGGCATGCAGAAGGTCCTCAGGTCCAACCCCTGGCACCTGTGGTTAAAGGAGTCAGATAGGAGGCAATGTGAAATGCCTCCACCTAAGACCATGGAGAGCCATTGCTAGTCTGAGTAAACAATACTGACTTAGATGGACCAAGGGTCTGATCCAGTGTAAGAAAGCTTCATGTGCATGTTCATGTCAATTAATGTGGGTTTGAGATTAATAATTCAAGGTGGATTGGTGGACACCATGATGCATTTGATGAGGTTAGGCACCAAAACCAGCAATTCATGGACTGGTGTGTTTGTGTGTGTGTTGGAGGGAAATCCCATAATCATCTGAACCTTTAGGCTGACCAATTTGGGGTTGAGCCATCTTGGTGTAGTGGTTAGGGGCATCAACTTCTAATCTGGCGAGCCAGGTTTGATTCCCTGCTCCTCTATATGCAGCCAGCTGGGTAACCTTGGGCTCACCACACCACTGATAAAGCTGTTCTGACCGAGCAGTAATATCAGGCTTTCTCAGCCTCACCCACCTCACAGGGTGTCTGTTGTGGGGAGAGGAAAGGAAAGGGGATTGTAAGTCACGTTGAGACTCCTTTGGGTAGAGAAAAAGCGGCATATAAGATCCAACTCTTCTTGTTCATGATCAGCATCACAGCTGATGCTGAAGGTTTGTTTGTGTATGTGTATGCATAGATAGGTTAAAGGGAAGTTTTATGTCACACGTGAAGCCAGAGGGAATTTCTCATTTAAGAGACTTGCACTGAATGAGAAAAGTGTGTAGATCAGTTGTTCCAATATGAGCCTATCCAATGGCTCTTGCATGACCATTTCACACTGTGGCGGGACAACGGCCCTTTTGCATGAAGCATTCAATTCACACTTGGCATGGGGTATCCTGTTCAGGTGAATGGTGAAGAGAATATTTTGTGCTATTCTTCTATCATGCAGAGCACCAGGAGATTTATAAACTGGCGATTATATATATAGTCTGTAGTATTCCCCTAAGAATGCCTAGAATCCTGCCCGACATTTAGATTCCATCCTGGGCTGGCTAGTACCTGATCAAACATTGGCATGTGACCCAGTAATCCTAGTACCAAATCAGAAGGAAGCCATATTGACACTGCAGGAGCAGGAAAATACACAAAACTAAAAGGAACTCTTCTCCCTCCCCATATATTATTCTCATATAAGAGTTGGTGGCTGTTAAACCAAAAGGACTGAAAACAAAACAGTTGTGGGTTTTGGGCGACAAACCAACAATGAAGAATCTTTGTCACGGCATGATTATAGGACCCTGACAAACCTATCCAGCAGAAATGCATATCCAAAGTACACTTTGTTGCTTCAATCTATGACTAGCATGGCTTCATTTCCGAGGAAAGTTGAAATCTTGTGTGGCCATATAAATCACTGCCTAGTTTAAGCAGAGGAGCCGTTTCCAGAGAATACTAAGAAGATGATATGTCTCTTTCAAACTTTGGGAAACAGTATTTTATTGATCCCATAAAAGTGATCTATCTGGGGAGAAACAGGCTGAACGTCCTGCCGTTCTCTTGGTTGACTGAACGCCATCTTCGCTTTGCACCATTTACTCTGAGGGAAGCGGGGCATTATAAACTTAAGGCAGGAAACCGATAGGCCTGTGGTTCTTTATGTCCTGCTTTGTCACCTTTCTCATGAAGGAGGTAAGATGGCATTACAGAGCTATGGCATTTGCTTCCAGAATATATGCAATGAGCCTTGGTTCCTGGAATGCGGATGGCCTTCTCCAACACAACCTGAGCAGAAGATGGGACCTTGGGACAATATTATGAAATCAGCAGAATATAATGCCAGTCATTATATAAACTGAGGTTTAACAAGATTAAGGGAATATTGTATGCAGGATACATAGAATGCCACATTAGAATGCCAAGAAAATCAAACCATATTTAAATAGTGCATTTATTTTCAAATAGATTTATGGATCTCACAGATGAGTTATGATGCCAGGAAGACTCTTAAGGCTGGAGGAAAGTCCCAGTGGGGTTCGGATGGATCTGTGTTGCCTGCTCCCCCCCCCACACACACACAAGGTATTAGACCCAAATCAATGTTTTGATCCACTTGACCATAACTGAGTGACAGCAAAATTCCTTTGGAATATGGCTAGCCACCAATTCCTTTGGAATATGGCCAGATCACCAGAAGCATGCGATCTACTGAAATGCATAGGTCTCTTTTATCCGATTTCAAAGAATTATAGAGTTGGGAGGCGCATACAGGCCATCTAATCCAACCCCTTGCTCAAGGCAGGATCAGCTTAAAACATCCAGTGACTGGAGCCCTAGAGTAAGAATGATTTTCCCAAGTCCTAGTCTTACATTGTAATTACTGCAACACAGTGACTTCCTTTAATAGCACTGATGTTTTTACTGATATTCCAATGTTTCTCATTGATTAGCAGGGCAGCAGTTCTGCCAAGGAAGACACAACTCTCTTTTGGTGTTAATATGGCCGCTATTTATTATTATGCCACTCTCTGAAAGGGGTTGGCCTAGCACAGTAAGGAGCCTGACATCCCCTCATCCATCAGGCTGCTTATCCTGAGGGTCCAGGATGCCTTGAGACCCACTCCATCCTAGCCAGGAGAGCAGGTCTCTTGTGCTGGGAATCCCTCACCAGGGAAGTGACCCATCGGGGCCCACCAGGCATTCACCTCACTTTGGAGTACCCCTTAGTTCACTTGGCTACAAGCCCCTGACCTCCCAGCTGGGTAGGCCATGTTTGTATATTTCCCGGTCTCATTAAGGAGACCCTCAACCAACAGGGAATCCAGCGCACAAACTGGACTCCCTGCCAACAGGCTCCTACCATGCCTGAAGTGTCATGACGAACCAAACAAAACTGTATGAAAACTGTGCCCATCACCAAATCCGCAACATGGGGAGGGAGGGAAGTTGGCTGGCTGCCTGGACACGAGAGGGCGAGGCACACACACATGTTGCCTTTAAAGGCACCCATGCCCTGTCTCCTATGCACGCCGCACTGCATAGTCTCCTATGCACCCTCGCACCTGTGCTCGTCACAGCTTCCACAGCTTCTTTTTGCTAGTTCTGCTTCTGATCTATCTTCTCATTTAAAGCACAGGGGGAAAAGAGACCCTCTCTCATCCAGGTATTGTGATGGGTAACACAGTATGAGAAGGGTTGTCTTTTAAACTTATAAGAGCCAGTTTGGTGTAGTGGTTACGAATGTGGACTTCTAGTCTGGCATGCCGGGTTCGATTCTGCGCTCCCCCACATGCAGCCAGCTGGGTGACCTTGGGCTCACCACGGCACTGATAAAACTGTTCTGACCGGGCAGTGATATCAGGGCTCTCTCAGCCTCACCCACCCCACAGGGTGTCTGTTGTGGGGAGAGGAATGGGAAGGCGACTGTAAGCCACTTCGAGCCTCCTTCAGGTAGGGAAAAGCGGCATATAAGAACCAATTTTTCTTCTTTTTCTTCTTTTTCTTCTTTTTCTTCTTCTTTGCATGTTGTTTATAAGGCACACTGCTTCAGAGGAAATGGCTCAGCCAGTTTTAATGTTCATATTGACCTGAATATCTAATAGCATAGAACACTGCATTAAAAATTTAGGCAGTAGTCCACTTAAAACTGCCACATTTCACCTGATAGGTAGATTGTTTTTCAACAGAACAGCTTGTACAGGAGAACACAGAGTGACAATGGTTGCTGCTTCTTAACGGCAGGCTAAGCAATTAAGAATTATGGTCAGTTGATTAGCTTGTTTGCCTGGATCAAGGAAGCCACTGATTTCAATCTCCACTTGTCTATGAAGTTGAATGGGGAAATGGTGGCTGTCTTTAAGCTCTTCCTCCCCATCTTTTCTTTCCTTCTTTTTTGGTGGGACTTTGGTTGCCCCCTGGGGACTGGGGACTGACCCTGGGAACCTTAGGCATCCAAGGGAGATGCTCCACAATGGAGCCATGGCCCTATCCTGATATGGTTTGTGCTTACCACAACCTTATGAAGGCGATGAATTTAGCAACTGGCCCCAGGCTGCACTCACAGCCAAGTGGAGACTGAAAACAGAGTCTTTCTTGATCCAAAATATGGGAAGCATAGCTGTGTCCATGCCCACCCAAGGCCCCTCCCCTTTATACCGCCCCCAGGCCTATCACTGGCTATTTTGAGAGGAGGGGTTGGGTTAACATATTTGGTCATTTCACCTTATAAATGTTTAACACATTTTTAAAACTTCACAAAAATTCATTAACTCCCACCCATTCAAGAAATCCTTCCAAGGCCATCTATTGCTGGGAAACCCTGGTTGAGAAAGTCTACATTAAATAAAGAAAACTGTTTAGGTGCCATCTCTCAGCCAAGGATGTTTGCTTTGTGGATCTACCATAGAGATGCCGGCAACATCTCTAGCTTTCTAGTACTGAAGCAAAAGAAGCATATTTTCCTTTTCAGTTATCTGTCCCACGGAAGCTGTGTGCCTGTGACTACAATGGTTGTCTATATAAGATTATTTCCAGGTAATTCAATTGAGCACACAATGTGCCACAGCAATTCAGATCCACTTTATATTACACTTTTGATTTACACGATTTATGATGAACAGTGATTTACATCGAATCCCATTGTGAAGAAGATGGGCGATAAGCAAAAGTGATGTGGTTCCTCCTACAGAAAGAGCACACCTGCGTTTGCAGATACCTGTCCTAGTCACTCAACACCTGTGTGATAAAAGTATCTGCAGAAATAATGGGGGGTGTTATTCAGAGTTTTCAGTTAAAGCACTTAGAGAAGTCCCCCCGCCCATGCAACCATACTATCGTAAGAAAAAGCGGCGAAGACTTATCAGCAGCCGCCATTGATGCAGCGGAGGAGCGGGCGGCAAGAAGACACGTGGGGGTGGGGAGGTTCAAAGCCAGGAGGAAGGGCAGCTCTGCATGAGAGGATTGTGCTAGCCTGGTTGGCGCCTGGGCGTGGGCTCAGGGCGCCTTAAAAGGCACCACGTGGAGGAGCCCTGCCTTTTGCACCAGGCTTGCCGCCCGAGCAGCTTCCCTCCCACCCACCCTGTTTTGTTGGCTGTTAAGCTTATGTCTGTATGGCCACTGGTTGATGTCTTTATATTGCATTTTGTCACAGCTGGCGGTTTTGGCATGGGATGGAGCCTGTTTGGGGGGAGTTCGGTCTGCGCATCGGACTCTCCAGGTTTGGGACCTCCCTACGAGGTGGCAGGTCTGCGAGCAGGGCCGACCCGGCTGGGAAGGCTTTTGGCTCGCAGTGCCAGGTAGCCCGGGGTGGGACCAAGAAGGAGGTGGGCACCTCTCCTTGGCACCCCGGGGCTTACAGTGCCGGGTGGCCTGGGGCGGTGGCCGAGGGAAGTGTGCGCTTCCTCTTGGCGCCCCAGGTGGACACTTCCCTATGGTGGGAATCCAGTGGCAAGGGGACCCGCGTTCCTGGTGGGGGAACCGGGTGGGCCCCAGGGTGCCACTGGCTCTTCCTATGGATGGGATCCCAGCAGCAAGGAGGCCTGTGTTCCCAGCGGGGGATCCAGAAGGACTCCAGGGCGCTGCTGGGTCCGGGTTCTTGTGGTCTTCTGACTGCAAGTCAGGCTCCCTCTCCCATGCTGTGCCAACACTCCTGTGGAGTATTAATAAAGCTGTGGCCTTGTTTAAGCCAACTAAAATGTGTGAGTGTCTTCCTTGAGCCCAAAATGCCCTCCTGCAAGTCAATAAGCAGCATAAGGATTAGTGTAGAGGAGCCCAGTTTCTTCAGAGATTATGAATGGATACTCACTCACTCATTTTATCTAGCCAGTTTGAAAAACAAGCCAGCAGCAGGGTCAAAGGAGGACAATACCTTGAGGACAATACCTTGACTTCTTTCAAAGGGTCAAAGGGCTAAGTAGACAATACCTTGACTTCACAGAAACTGGTTGTCCTCTCTGAAAAGCAGGATATTGCACTAGGTGAACCATTGATCTGATCCAGCAGGCTGCCACACATGTTCTTATGTGAGCCTCTGGGGAGGGCGGTATATAAGTATGATAAATAAATAAATAAATAAATAAATGTCCTTACCAGCCATAACTGCTGTGAATTAATGGGCAAAGCAACAGAGTATATAAAAAACCCAGCTTGAATCCAATCCATTTTGCATAATCCATTGGATCCAGCAAGTGTCTTCAGTCAGTAATGCCCAGTTTGCCTTCATACTTCAGCCCCTGTCCTTGTGACTTTATTTTTTGCAGTGTTGCCAACCCCCAGGCAGCACCTGGAGATTTCCAGCTATTGCAGTTATTTCCAGATGACAAAGATGAGTTCCCTTGGAGTAAATGGCTGCTTTGTGGGGTATATTCTATGGCAGGGGTAGTCAACCTGTGGTCCTCCAGATGTTCATGGACTACAATTCCCATGAGCCCCTGCCAGCATTTGTTCTATGGCATTATATCCTGTTTTATGGCATTATATCCTAATGCCTTCCCCTCCCAAACCCAGCCTTACCCAGGATCTGCCCCTCAAATCTCCAGATATTTCCTAACCTGGAGCTGGTGACACTATTTATGCAGGTCAAATTATATCAAATTTAACTTTTTTTATGGTGTTCAAAAGGGACTCATCCTTCCTTTTTCACCAGCTAAAAAGCTGGTTGGATTTATTGGGTAAAAATTAATAATAATAATCTGCCTCCAGCGCTAACAAGCGAAATAATTAAAAATGGAGTCCAATAGCACTTTCAGGACCAACAAAGATTTATTTAAGGTGTGAGCTTTTGTGTGTCTTAGGAAGCGTGCAGGCACACGAAAGCTCACACCTTGAATAAATCTTTGTTGGTCTTAAAGGTGCTATTGGACTCTATATCTGTTGTGGTACTTCAGACCAACATGGCTACCCACTTGAATCTAAGAGAAATGTGATTACAAAATTAGAGGCACATCTTACCTGACAGATCCATGTAGGTACATTGAACCTATTGTGAACAGATTTACTCTGAACAGGTTAATTTGCTACACCTCCAAGCCTTGGTAAGTGAGAGAAAAAGAGAGGGCTTATATAAGAGGAAATAGAAGGCAAACAAGGACCAAAGAGGGTCAGCATCTAACTGCAGAAAGGATTCTCTTAACCTGTTATATATATACGTACACACAAAAATAAAGTATTGTTGATCAGGCAAAAGTTACAGGGCAGCCATGTTATTTTTTTACGGACAAAACGATAAGGAGTCTTGGATAACCCTGAAGACCAGCCCATTTGTTATGGCACAACTGTTCATGAGCCCCTGATGAAGGTTCAAAGATTAAAGCCCATCGAAAAGTCATCAGATGACAAAACAGAAATATTGAAACGTTTAACCCCATCAAATATCAATGAGAAATGGGCCAGTTCTAACACCACTGTATTCCAAAACTCGTCAAAAAGTCAGCGGCCCTCGCACAGGGATGTGAGAATCCTTTAAGTGTGGAAGAGGAATAATAAGTAAGGAAGCGGAATAGCAAAACAAAGTAATCTTTAAAGAAATCAATTACTAGCGGTCGAAGAATAATGGAGGGAAGATATTACAAAAACAGCAGCATCTTGCGGGATCAGCAATATCTGTACATTGACCCCCCCCTCGCCCCCACTACCAGATCAACATCTCTCCTTTCATATTTTGGAAACAGAGGCCTCAAATTGCCACCTGAATCATGTCCAACACGTCTTGCAAGCTCTGTAGGACACAACCAACCCAATGATGCATTGATCTGAAGGCAGCAGTATTTATGGCGTGCTCATTTGCGGCACACATTATTTGAGCAACCAATTTAAAAGAAAGAGGAGCTGGTAATCTCCTTGCTGCTAAACAATGTAAAATGTTTGGCTCAACTGATGCATAGATGAAGACTTTGGAGGTCAGCCAGACGAGTCAGCAGTTTTCTTTCTCTCTCTCTCTCTCTCTGTGTTTTTTTTTTAAGATGCAAGGTAAAAATAAACCTTAACTTGGAGGCCTGTCTTTGTCTTGATCTTGTTAGGCTGTATTGTTTTAATCTTACCTTGTTCTGGAGTCCAGATAGTTGGATCAATCTTTTTTTTTTAATGTTATGCAAAGCACATAGTTCCACTCAGGAGTACCAGATTAGATTCCTGAACTGCAAGAGAAACGGACGGAGCCAAGGAATGCACATATACAGAAGTGGTTGAAAGATTTGTGGGGTCCTATCAGAGTACAATTGTGACAGAAGCATCCAGAATGGGGACAGAGAACCTCCCCAAAGTGGAAACGGGTATCCCTGAATGTCCTTAAAGAGAGAAAGGGGAGAAGGAGAGAGGCTATGACATTGATCCATTGGGGGGAAGGCACCATGCAGGGCCCCTGAAGCTACATGTGCTACATAGTTAACCAGCCCTGCACATATATAGCCTTAGCCAGCATCACCAGGGCCCTAAGACAATAGGAATCACCTAAAATGATACCTCAAACATTCCATCAAAGCGCCAGGGTCACATGTTCTTTAGGATGCTTAGGGCTGATTCTGCGTTGAGCAGGGAGTAGGACTCGATGGCTTGTATGGCCCCTTCCAACTCTATGATTCTGTGTGCAGTATACTGGCTCTCTAGCTGAAGTAGTGCAGCTGAAAAAGATTAAACAGCTCTAAATTAGCATTTCTCTACCAAAAGAAAAATACTGCTTTTGGAAGATCCATCAGTTGCTCTTCTTTGTAGCTCTTCCTCTCGGGGAATACAATTATCGATTTTTCTGTCATGTTCGAAAGCAGACTGTGGACAAGGTGATGATAGGGTGATGGAGACTGTTCTTTTTGGTGTGGCTGGAAAACTTATGAATGAACTCTGTGACCTGCTAAATGTACTGTCATTGTTTTTGTTGCCTCCGCACGTATTCTAACAGGGTCGTCACATCTCCAGAAGACCATCAGAGGAATCTTTGACTGGACCAACCGTTCAAATAGTCACACATTTTGTTTCTGACACTGCCCAGTCAATTGCTTCTGGGAAGCATGAAGGTAATAACATATTTCTGCTGTTGGTATCAAGAATCTGGTAGTCCGCAGAACATTACCTCTGAACATAGAAATGCCATTAGATGCATGTTCCTGATCTTTCTAGTTTAACACTGGTTGAGATTGGTGCTTCCAGGAAGGCAATAAAATGGCTGAGAAAGCTATAGCCTTCCCCTGGTTCCCCACCACCATTACCAAGTAGTGATAGTTCTATTTTCCTTTTAGGACAGGCAGTAAGGACTTGTGACCCATTATCCATTTTCGGTGGCCTGCTAAGTGAATGCTAACAGTACTGATTTTTTTTTCCAGTTCAATGTATTGAATTCAAATGGGAGATTTGCTCTCCCCTGTGGGTCCCATCTGGTCTCCCCTGTGGGTCCCTGGGGCCCTTAGTGTGATAAACCTTCTTCTTAACCGCCAGCTTGGTGAAGGGGGATGGGACAGCAGAAATCATGTTGGAAATGCTATTCTTTCCACACTCCCCCCATGAGCTATGCGGGAGAGATGAAAGCACCTGAGATGAAAGCCCCCTCTGAATGAGTTACTGCTGAAAATTTTCAGCATAGTACCATGAAGAGTTGAACACTTTTTATTTGAATTGCCCTTGATTTGGGAAGGTTTTTTTTAAATCACTATTTGTAATGCCCAAATTCCCAGGTGAGTGGAAGCATCTCCCCTTTTGTACTGGCCCCATTGTACTGATTGTTTGATCCATGTTCTGAGGCCAAGTTTGGAACTAGATGTATGATACGTGCTGCCAACCCTGGTGAGTTGCATCCGGTTGACTAGTCATAGAAGTAACCTGAGCCTGGTTTGTGATCCGTGAAAACACTTTAGTAGGGCCATCCAAAGCCAAGTTACTTTCTCCATTGACTACAATGGAGAGAAGGGTGTAACTCTGCTTAGGATGAACTGGTTTAAACATTCATAATTATAAATATGTTGTTTTCTTTTCTTCTTTTTAGTCCTTATTCACGGAAGCTCCATTCCATCGTTTGTTTAGGTAGGTACGAATCTAATAAACAAAAAAAGAAAAATCTAGGAAAGATCCAACACTGCATCTTATTTTCCCCTGGGAAAATAAGGTAGCTTCCAAGGCTACATTCTATTCTCCTGAGACAATCTGTAAATACAGTTCGCTTTCCAAATTACATAATGCATATTTAAAAGCTTGCTGATTTCCCCAGGAGAGAAAGCCAGCTACTTAAGGATCAGTTTTATTATACCATCTAAGTGTGTTTGCTATTACAAAACCTATTACTTGATCAAAATATCCAGAGCATAAGATCAGTAAATCAGCTTAGTTTCTATATCCAAACACTTGTAGGCAACGCTGCACAAGACGATGCTTCTAATGAGGTCTTCAAAAAATCTAATTGGGCAGAGTATGTTCAGATCTTTTTTTCCTATGTGCATCTGCTGATTTGGACACAAGAAAGAGACACAGTCTTTATCACATCTTGTGAAATGGTTCTTTTGTTCCCTTTTAGAGATCCACTACCATGTGTCATGGCAATATTTAAAAAAAATAGAACTGGGCCAAATATCCTTCATTAAAAAAAGAATCTTAGGTTGAAATTCAGACATAGCCTTATATTGAATCAGACCAATGGTCCAGCAAGACAGCTAGCATGGTGCAGTGACTAAAGAGTGGTGGACACTAATCTGGAAAACCGGGCTTGATTCCTCCCTCCTCCACATGAAGCTTACCTTGGACCAGTCATAGTTCTTTCAGAGTACTCTCAGTCCCATCTACCTCACCAGGTGCCTGCTGTGGAAAGAAGGAGGGAATGCAATTGTAAGCCACTTTGAGGCTGTATACCACAGAGTACAGTCAGGTATAAAACTCAACTCTTCTTCAAGGTCAGCAACATTGTTTACTCAGATGGGCAGTGGCTATCTGGGATCTTAGGCAGCTGCCTTTTACTAAATCAGACCAATGGTCCATCAAGTCAGACAATAAGCCACTATCTGGAGTCTTAGGCAGAGGTCTTTCATGTCACTTACTGCCTGATCCTTCAAAGTTTTATTCAAGGCATTTGTATGCATGCACACTTCTTCCGATACAATTAAACAAAATTTCCTCAAGCATACAGGTAGAGAGAGGGCGGGGGGGGGGATTGATCACCACCACCCCCAGCACACCCTATATGTAATAGTTGAGGAAATTTTGTTTCGTTGTATCCAAAGAAGTGTGATCGCACATAGAAACTTATTATTTGAATAATAATTTGTTGGTCCTGAAGGTTCCACCACACTCATTGAATCATAGAGTTGGAAGGGACCTCCAGGATCATCTAGTCTGATCTCCTGCAGAGTGCGGGAAATTCACAACTACGTGCCCTCCCACAGTGACCCCAATTCCATGCCCAGATGATAACTTCCTTCTGCTTCAGACTAACATGGCTACAAACCTGAATCTGTCTGATCCTTTTAGCTGAAAATGCTAGGGATTACATCTGGGACCTCCTGAATGCCAAGCTGATGCTCTCCCACTGTGCCATGATCCCTCCTTGTAATTTTGGTGGAGTAGAATATTTTCTCCACAGATATTTAAACTTAATAAATATTCAGTTTGGGGCAACACAACTCTGTTTTCTTCCATAATTTGCTTTTCTGCACCTTGCCAGTCAATCTAGAATAGGGCAGGTTTCAGGGGGAGGAAAACAAGAAGAAATATTTAGTGCCTTGAACATTATTCATATGCACTTATATAGGTAGTTATAAGTAATAATTAATTACTTCTGTGAAGAGCTGACAGCAGAATCCTAAAGATCCACTTCAGCGGAAATCCAATTCAGATTGCTCTGATAAATAAGAATTGCATTGACAAGTTTTTCAGCTGTGATTCGATGTCAGTAGAATGCCAGAAATGATCTACACAGTATGTGTGAGATACAAAGGGATTTCACGATTGTTTCTTGCACTGTATTTATCGTCTAATCATCACAGCGCATCACTTAGGAGAACTCCAGAACCTTGCGAAGCAATCCTTAAATTAATAACCCAAGACTCGGGAAGTATGCTGGAATGAACACAAGCAATATATAGCCATATGCAAAATTCGAGACGAAATCCAAATCCCTCTCGGGTTCTGCTGGAGGAGTGGTTTTCAAAGGAGACATTCCGAAAGCGGGACATGGTATGCAGCGCGGATTCTGAGTGGCATCGTAGATCTTTCCAGTGCCTGATTAGCTCTTGGCCTTATTTATAGCCCACGGTGTGTGATAGAAACATAGGGAGAGAGGCATGAATCTCCCTGCTTCAGCTGACAAGGCAACTAATACATTACTAAGCCTCTGCCATTCTTGTTCCACTTACCTGTAAACCAATAGTGTCACGGCAGGAATTATTTTTTGATTTTGAGCCTATTGATGAACTGCAAAGGTTAAAATTAAAGTGTGATTTATGCCGTGATCAGCCACATGGTGGCGGAGCACCAAGTGAAGTGTGTAAAATTATAACCATAAATATACTTTGGGCTGTTCTTTATAACCAGCGCCAAGTGTCTCTGTTTCTCCCACCTTCTTGCCTCAGCTTCTTTCTCCTTCAAAGAAGAACAGTTTGGGATAAGAGAAAGGGGGATGATGTAGGGAGACGTTTCATAAGCTCTTGGGGACCACTGGCTTTATGAAGAGGTGGGGCCACAGTGGCCTGTTGCTTAAAGAAGAAGAAAAGTTGGTTCTTATATGCTGCATTTCTCTACCCAAAGGAGGCTCAAAGCGGCTTACAGTCGCCTTCCCTTTCCTCTCCCCACAACAGACACCCTGCGAGGTGGGTGTGGCTGAGAGAGCCCTGATATCACTGCTCGGTCAGAACAGTTTTTTCAGTGCTGTGGTGAGCCCAAGGTCATCCAGCTGGCTGCATGTGGGAGAGTGCAGAATTGAACCTGGCATGCCAGATTAGAAGTCCGCACTCCTAACCACTACACCAAACTTGACACGCACTAGAAACCTTTGGAGAAATGAATCGTAGCCATGTAATACATACTTCATTTGTCATTGATGCCGACTACAAATCTTGGGAACTGTTTAGCACCATTGGACGTCTATACGGATATAGCACCATTTTACCTAATTGAAAGAACAAGGTCTTTCAATCACAACATGCTGGCTGTGTATAGAAATTGGTGAACTGTTGTGGAATCCAGAGGAAAACTGCTGGGCCAGAATTTATTATCATGTATTCATAAATGAGAATGGGATTTGTAGGAGGTGACAACAAATCTAATAACTACTGCTCTGTGATCACGTTTAAAAAAAAATACTTATGAGGTATTTGTATTCTTCTTTCCTCCTTGATGGTGAGCTTACAAAAAGCACCCTTTTGATACACACCATCTGCAGAGCGCCTGGCTTAAGAGGTGATGGGAAGGGAGAGATGGGGCCTTGGATGCTGGGAGGTGTGCAAGTAGCACCCAGTTTAAGAGGTACTGAGGGTCAGAGAGAAGGAGTCTGGGGTCCCTATGGAATGGCATGGAATGTCTGAGTAGTGGAGAGTGGGGGGGGGGCAGAAGAAGGGATGGGGGTCTGAGAACCAAAGAGGAAGGGAAGGATGCACTTAGTTGAAAACAACTAAAGAGAGACGTAGTGCCATTTTAAATGATGGGGGGAGAGATGTGGCTCCCTCACCATGACCTCCACTGGCCGGCTGTGTTTTTTTTTGGGGGGGGGTGGCTTTAACTACCATGACAATTCATTTACATAGGGCTGAATACACATTGCTATGTGTAAGTTTAAAGTAAATAAAAAGGGCTAGACCAATAAACCTCTGATTGGTTGGCCCCATTGATTGACAGGCCGTGGAGCGGCGAGTGAAAGAGCATGTCGCTCTCTCATTTGCTTCTTTGCACAGCATGTGAGAAGGGGGAAATGCGAGAAGATGTGGCAGAAGAAGACGGGGCTCTGATGTGCTCCGGGAGCTCATTCCACCAGGTAGGGGCCAAGACGGAAGAAGAACAGTTGGTTTTTATATGCCACTTTTCTCTACCCAAAGGAGTCTCAAGGTGGCTTATATTCACCTTCCCAGCTGGCTGTATGTGGCGGAGTGCAGAACTGAACCCGGCTCGCCATATTAGAAGTCCGCACTCCTAACCACTACACCAAGCTGGATCTCAGAAAGTGTCCTGTTCTTGGTTGAGGCCAGACATACCTCCCTGGGACCAGGGACCACCAGCCGGTTGGTGTTTGAAGGATAGAGTGTACTTTGGGAGGTATTGGTAGAGAGGTGGTCTATCAGTTGTAAAATGGAAAGGTACATGGCCTGTTCCCAAATCTCAGACCAGATGTCAGGTCTCCAGGATTTACCTGGAGTCATTAGATTAGATTAGATTAGATTAGATTAGATTAGATTAGATTAGATTAGATTAGATTAGATTAGATTAGATTAGATTAGATTAGATTAGATTAGATTAGATTAGATTAGATTAGATCGCAGGGGCTGACATGCTAATATCTGCTGAAGACAACCCAGTATTCAAATACTGTTTTGCTACCTGAGAAGGCTTAGAAGGAAAGTAGTGTAATTAAAAAGTTGCATTCTGGAGGCTTTGTGAAACCAAAATGACTTGATGGCTCAGACTAAATTTCCTAAAATGTGCTGGTAAAAAGCTTTTATATGTATCAAGCGCTTAATCCCTTTGATGCTGAATGGTAGGATTTCTCGAAGTAAAAGAGAGAGAAAAAAACATTGCTAGCAGTGGGCAGAAAGTCAAGCTCCAGTAGTAAGGCACCTTATGAGTAAAGCATCCAGTCCCAGTCCCGTAACTCAGAAGAATGATGTCTCCCAGTAGCCACATTATTGTGCAGTCTATAAGGTCAGATCCAGCATGCTTTTTAGCTGGTGAAAAACAAAAGATATTTCCCTTCAACACGAGGCTATGCTGGGATTCAGGGGACTTGTATGGACAAGGTGCACTTGGCCTCAATCAGAACAAGGGGTTAGGGTTAGGCTCATCACAGTACAGTCAGAGCTGTTTTTACCGAGTGGCTTCTCTCAGAGCTCTCTCATCCTTAACTACCTCACAGAGTGTCTGCCATGGGGAGGTGATTGTAACCCACTATTTGAGACTCCTTCAGGTAGTGAATGTGGGATATAAAAAACTACTTCTTAACTTCTGAGATCTGATAGGATCAGGCCAGGCTTTCTCGTGACAGCGTCCATTTTGTCATTCCACCTGCCCAGCTGAGTGGCAGACCGTGAATCTGTTTGCAGCTGGCCCATGGCCTTATGCAGCACAGCTGACAGGCAAATGCAGAAGGCCAGTTCCAACAGCCAGCTCCAACATCCAAACACAGGCATTGTGCCGATCCGTAGCTGTTGCTGGACCCTGGGCAGAGAGGGCAGTCTGAGCGAATCTCTTCCTTTCCCAGAAATGTACTGTTGTCTAACATTCTGATCTTGTTGTCGTTCTCCATGTTTCTGTACCGAAGAATACAATTAAATCATAGGCATCTTTTCAGCTCTCCAAAACAGAAAACCCACTTTGCCTGCAGGTTCGGTGTTATGCCAAAGCCCCCCTGAATATTTAAATGTAATGGAAGATTTTGTTTGATTCTTCCTTTAAAAAGCCAGGGAAAGAATCCTTTGAAACATCATCAATAAGACACCCTTCTGCAGAACAAAGAGAAGCAATGACTCAAACCTGTGGCTAAGTACAGGGAGAGGACAAGGACCGACATCCCTAGTGCTGGTAAGTGTTTCGGAAGATAAAAACTCCCGCTGCAGCCGAACACTAGGCTACAAAAGGATTGCTTAGCGACAATGACAATTTCTCTGCCATGGCATCGTGCGCAGACAAAGTCCTTGCTGGACTTTAGGCAGAAGAGCTGCTGTGATTTTGTTGGAAGAACTATTAGGCTCATCAGCTCCTCCGAAAGTGCTGCCTCACCCATCCTGGGACCGCTCTAGTCATGCTGGGCCTTGCAGTGCTTAATTGAAATTGGTGCTATAAAGGGACTCGCCGGGCTCCCGGAGCACTGCCAGGGCATTGCTTCATCTTAGCATGTTGCTTAGCAGAGACTGAAAAGGCACTTTACAGATCAAAGAGGGGATTCGGTAATGTTCAGAGCAAATCAGAGTGGGGATTAGAGACTCCTGCTGCTGTTATCCTTTGGGGCGTACGAGACCGGGGTTGCCTCGAACATCCTAATTCTGATGTAAATACACGTTGGAGAAAGAGCATCCCAGATACGCAGCGGGTTTGAGAGCATTGTCAGTGTGCTTAGTGGAGCGGGCGGGTGTGTGTGTGTGTGTGTGGCGGGGGATGTGGCAAATAGATGCACAGATTCATGAGCTACAGTGGGCAATTGGAGAGAATCCTTCTGAATACTCCTGACTCCAGACTGGAAGAGTCAGGTTGGCTTTGCCTGGTTGGGGTGTGCCTGTGACTTGTGGATTGGTGACAGCAATGACTCAAGGGTCCCATCATGGACTTTTGCCCAGGGTTCTAGAATTCCTAAGATCACTTCTGTCCAGTGGAGAGCCCAATGCTCTTTTAAATGAGCTGCAAACCACAGCAGTAACCACTCACACCTACTCAGTTTGGGGCTTGGGAGAACAACTCCTCCTTGGACAGGATGAAGGCTTCCCCTTGCAAGGCCTGGTGGAGGGGCGACTGGTGGGGTGCTAATGGTAGAGGCAATGATTTTTGGGGTCCAAGGCTGGGCTTTTGCTCAGGGCCCCAGGATTACTAAGACAACCCCTGTCTAGTAGAGAATACAATGATGTTTTAAGCAAGTTTTAGACCACAGCATGCATCCATTTCACATTGTATATGATCAACTCTCCTCAAAGAGCAACATGACATGTTGGTGGTGTTATTTTTCCTTGATGTCTTTTAACAACAGTGCATGCCATGATAATTTGGATAGTTATGGATGTAACAAAAAAAAATCTTTCAGGAAATGAATATGCTTTTATGAAAATGTACTTGGCATTAGGTACTGAGTCATTGTTGGGATAAGTATCCCTACTTCAGCTATGAGGAAAGGCAGGATATGAATATTGTAATAAATTGAATATGAATAAATGTAGTAAAATGCCAGGGAGATTGTAGGTTTTCTGCCTATCAAACCTCACAGGTGACCTAGGAGCATGAAAACAACCCTCCACTTCTCTTGCAAAGCACATCATTATGAAGAGCTAGCCACATCAGAGAATTCTCTCATTAATTGCTTCAGTATCCATTCTGATTGATGTTGTCTACTGATACCAGAAGCCAATGGCCATGAAACCCCTTCAGAGGATTCTGGACTAAATTAGGAACATCTTAGTATATGTACACAGTGTAGAAGGTCCCGGCAGTGGTAGTGGAACAATGAAATTCTAGGAGGTGGTTTCTCACTATGATGGATACTCCTCTACACCCTTCCCCACCCTGAGGTAAATTTTCCCTCCAAAATAAGTTGTGTTTTCCCTCAGAGACTGGGTTTGCCTGGTAGCATGGTTCCCTTGCCATCAAAATAAAACTTATTGTCCCATCCTGTTGCTTTTACATCTTTTTTTTTTGTTTACTTTATTCAACCCTAGGAGCTGTGAATACTCACAGAAAGGAGGTACCTCCTAGTGCCAATGAATAGGCCAAGGAACAAGGGTCCCAGGAATCTGTCTACCAGCTAAACTGAATAATGCTTGTCTGAGCTTCTTTTTTTTCTTCCTGTACATCATCAAAGACTTTGTGAGCAAAGGAAGGAGAAACATCTCTGACAGTTGATATGATCTAGGCAGAATATTTCCCTTCCTGTTTGCAGGTAATTCCAGATTCTGTAACACCAAAAACATGAGAACTTGTGTGACCCAAAGGGCAAGAGTTAAAGGAGTCTTGGCCTAGCCAATGGCTCATTAGCCATGGCCCTAAACGAATCAGTCCAGTGGTTCCAAAATCAGTCCTGAGTGTAATCTTCTGTAATTTATTGTAGTTTTGATTATTTTATCATACTGATAAATATAGAACCTACATACATTTCTTTATGACGGAGAAGACCAAATACTCCTTTCTTTATTATTGTGGTAGCGTGAAAAGATATATGCCCATGGACCCACGTATTTCAATATTCAGTGGGATGGGAAATCCTCGTTTGCGGATGAAGATAATACTCATCATGACCAACAGGCCTTTAAGCAGCTACTGTAGAACCTCCAGTGTGGTCTGAGATATTTTGAAAAGCATGTTAGCTCCCAGAATGCTTCACGCTAGTTGTTTGCCATAAACTGAGGGTTTTCATGCAGTCAAATTGAAAGCAACATTCACGTGCCAAAGATTTGCATGTACCAATCATACTCTTAATTGCATGTATTTCTTTGTAAGTCATTTTGGATCCTTTATCACTAGTGAGGAAAGCAGGTTAAACATAACTAAAGCATTACAAATATAGTCAAGACTCAGCAAGGAGTATTGGGAGGGTGTTGGTGATCATGTTAATATTCTGCCTTCCTATGAAAGCAGCAGCAAAGACTAGAATTTACTTAATTTCATCAAAGAAGTTTCAGCATCATGAGCCTCTCATCCATGTCTTGGGATATGCTAGGAATGTACACTGCATGCTCCCAACACCTGTTCCAGAAGGTAGCCATGATAACCTGCAATGCAAGAACTAGATACAGGTCCAGTAATACTTTAAAGACTTACAAGATTGTTGGGGTATAAGAATCCGAGGGTCGAAGCTCTCACAAGCATTCAAGGTGGCAAAGGGAGCATCGATGGACTAAAGACCATACTGAGGACCCTGAATGTTTCTAGCCAAGACAGACAAGTCTTGAGGTCCGGCTGAAGTTGAAAAACACAAGCCAATAACCACTTGGATGACCTAAACCCTGCATTGATGCTGATGTGAGGCTGAAGTTGCAATGAAGGCAGCCAGTTTCTCAGAGATAGGATCATTTTCCTTTATTCCACCCTAGGAACTGAATACTCACACAAAGGAGATACCCCCTAGTGCCAAGGAGCTAGGACAGCTTTTTACTGGGGACAATTGTTTATGAATAAATAGATCCATCCTTTGGAGAAGAGAAACCTTCACACTTAATGTCGCACCATCTCTTTGTGACCCTAAATGAAAAATGACGCCCTTTCAAAAGCTTGGCTGTCCATGATATATCTGTAATATTATTTATTAAAACCTTGCAAAAGAAAAGAGAACCCAGGTGGTGGTTGGGGGGGGAGGGAGAAATTAATGCAATTAAAAATAAAGGAGTGTTTTTTCTCAGCGTCTTTTTATAATGGTATTGATTTGTGATTCGTCATCCTATTTAAAGTTCAATATTAACACAATTGTAATATATCAACTTTAGCCTGAAATCAATTCCAAAGCCAAAGCTACAGGCCATTATGAAGTAACGACAATGCTAATTTTATTCTGCCAAGTGTAAATTGACTGATTTATCACGCCATTACAGAACTGTACTACTCCCTCAATCTGTTTGCAAAGGAAAGTGCAGAAAGGAAGGAAAACATATTGTGGAGTCAACAACTTGCAGAAAAGAGCTGCCCTGGTAAAGAACAGTCCCATAGGGAAGGGAGGAAGAGGGATGATGGTTAGAAGTGTTTGCAACAGACAAAAAATTAAACCTGGTACCCTCCATGTTAAAAAAAAAAATAGCCCCATTAATTTTATCGCACCTGTAAATAATTCTTTATCTCAATTTCCCTCTGTTGCTCTTAGCAAACTAGGCCTCTGCCATTAATTGTGGAATCCTCAGCAGAATTCCTCCTTTTGAAGCTCATTGACTTGAATGGATTAAACAAAGTTGCAGCCTTATTCCTGTTGAAGTCAATGGGACTAGAAGGGTAATGGCGTGATGCTGTTTTGGAGTGCACTGTCCTAGAACTAAATCTGGGTGATCAATAGTCTTGGCAACCTCTAGGCTTGGCCTTCTCAACCAGGGTTCATGAAACCCTGGAAGGGTTTCCCAAATGGGTGGGAGTTAATTAATTTTTGTATATATTACTTTAAAGGTGTTAAACATTTATTGGGAGATATGACTATATAGGAAAGAGCCTCTTGTGGCGCAGAGTGGTAAGGCAGCAGACATGCAGTCTGAAAGCTCTGCCCATGAGGCTGGGAGTTCAAGGTTGGCTCAGCCTTCCATCCTTCCGAGGTTGGTGAAATGAGTACCCAGCTTGCTGGGGGGTAAACGGTAATGACTGGGGAAGGCACTGGCAAACCACTCCGTATTGAGTCTGCCATGAAAACGCTGGAGGGCGTCACCCCAAGGGTCAGACATGACTCGGTGCTTGCACAGGGGATACCTTTACCTTTATGACTATATATGTCATATATAGTCATATATATGGTCATGTCGACCCCCTTCCCCAATGGCCAATGATAGGCCTGGAGATTGTGTGCATGTATACCACACCAATTCTGGGGCTACCTGAAGGATTTTTCAGGGGGTTCTCAATGGTAAAAAAAATGAGACAGACTGTTTTAGATGGTGGGTGTAGATCTTCTGGGATTACAACTTATCTCCAAGCAACTGAGATCAGTTCATGTAAAGAAAAAAATATTGTTATTAAAATGTATAGACCACCTCGCTCTGTGAACAGGCTTGGGGCAGATTACAACAAATTAAAATTCATAGTAAAATACAAAAGCCCAAGCATATACTCTGAGAGAATCCTTTGTTTAAGGTAGCCTTAGAGGGTATGCCCTTGTTGAAACAAGGAGCAGCCATTAAGCTTTAGGCTCTCTGCATCTGCTGATGTGTGGCATGTAGTCTGACTGCAGCCTAGCCACAAGATGCTTGCATTGCATTTCTTTTGCAACAACTCTTTAAACTTTTGTACTCAACTTCAGTAAGGAGGCTGAAGCAGATAAATATGATATATTTTTTTGTAAATAATCTTTCTACTAAAGATTATTCTCATTTAAACCTCAAAGTGCTGTGATTCTGGATCTGTGCCTCATCCACTAGGGTAACTAGCAACTGCATGCTTTCAAAACTCTCTGTTACTCTGAAGTTCTAAATTTTTGGACGAACCCAGGACCATGACTAGTCCAAAAGTCCCAAGACCGCCCACTCCCCTCCAGTGGCCAAGGAGGACTTGGCAATCTTAACTGCAACCTGGGAAAATATACCAGCGACAGACCAATCGTGTGAACTCTGTATATGGCACCTTCGTGCCCCAGTGAACAGAACAATGCAGACAAGAGAGGTAAGAGTGCAACTTTAGATGCACTCACAAAGTCCAAAGCCACTCATGTTTCTGCCCACATGTGCTCCAGATTCACTGTTGTTCAGACTATATTTGTGGTATACGTTGACTTTAGCCTTGGCACGCGTGTTACAGTTCTCTTGGGGAAATTAGTTAATGTTGTTTCTTACTGCTCAATGACAAAGCCCATTTCTCCCAAGTTCCTAAGCCACTTCACTTCCAAGTGAGCCAGTTTGGTGTAGTGGTTAGGAGTGTGGACTTCTAATCTGGCGAGCCGGATTTGATTCTGCTCTCCCCCACATGCAGCCAGCTGGGTGACCTTGGGCTCGCCATGATGCTGATAAAGCTGTTCTGACTGAGCAGTGATATCAGGGCTCTCACAGCCTCACCCACCTCTGAGGGTGTCTGTTGTGGGGAGAAGAAAGGGAAGGCGATTGTAAGCCGCTTTGAGACTCCTTTGGGTAGAGAAAAGCAGCATAAGAACCTTCTCCTCCTCCTCCTCCTCCTTCTTCTTCTAGTATTTGGATTCTTAAAGCCTGACCCACCTCACAATCTCCAAAATTTCACTTTTACAGCATTTCATGAGACACCCTTATATTTGCCCCTTCATACAAACTGGATATCCAAGCTACTAATTTCAAGAGCTCTTCTCTGATCTGAAAGCTTGTTTCCTGCTAAGCTAATTAATTGTTTGCAAGCTATTTTATACCCTGGAAATCAACTTCTTGCCCTTTCTCATTGTGTGTCTAATTTGCTGGGGGCAGAAGCTAATATCATCACAACTGCAAATGTAACTAAGGTTCCAGGGGGGGAAATAGCCATTGCTTATTTAGCTTTTAAGGTTTGTTTTCAAAGGTAGCATTATACACAGTATGATAATATTAGTCATTGCTGTGGCTAACAATCCGTTGTCATAAGGACAGGTTTCACAGCTTGGAGTGCAATCAAAGGAACCCTAAAAAGGCATCCCATTTATGATTATTTCTCAAACAGAAAAGCCTCTCATCCCATCTACTGAACTTTAGCAAGGAACTTCCCCCCCCCCCTCTAACACCACTTCAGCCTGAGGGTCCCATGAGATGTAATAATAAAAAATTAAAAATAAGTAAAAAATGGAGAAGTACAATTATAAAAATGAAGCAAGTAGTGCTTATTTGATTACAATTCCAACTCTATCTAATTTGCAAGACATTGTTTTATTTGGATTGAATTACCTTTTGCCAAGAACAGGATTCTGTTGTTGGGTGTGTTATATTTTGTGCCTTGGCCAAGTTGACTTTGATCGGTGAATTCTATTAGCGGGTGGGTATAATGAGCTAGAAATCCCCAAGCTGTGCTCATGACTCAGGCTGTAGCTTTCAAAGAAAGAACTGAAGAGGCAGGAGCATAATGGGAAAGGTCTCTCATTTACATTTTTTTTGTGGCTTAAATCCAATACTTAGGCATGGAAGGAAAGAATGATGGTAAGATAAACAAAGAAATCTTTTCAAGTTTTGCATTGTGCACTGACACATTGCCATAACTGATAGGCTCGCAGGTTGCCTGCCATGGAAGTCTTCTGCCCACCTAGTTTCATCCCTGAGTGGTGGGAGAAAGCTGAGGATGACATCATAGACACAATGATGTCATTTTCTGTTGTTCCATTCATGGTTTTCCAGGAATTTCACCAATCTCTGTGATCTTTTCCATAGAAGGATGGGGGGAATTCCTAGAGCATCAACTGAGCTGCAAGGGGAGGGCAGACTATAAATATAATAAATAAATACTTGGTGATAACCTGGAAGTTATGCTGTCTGTAAGTTGTGGTCTCTTCCTTATGGCCCCCAAACTTTAAATGTATTTCTGCTAGCCCCCCAACTCATGCTAAGGAACAAATGAAGTTCTGGGCACCAGTTCGATAGTCTGATTTTTCCAAACCGCTGAAATCCATCAACTTCAATACATTAGGAAAGAAATAGTGCTCAGAGTCACAAATTGAAAATGTGAGCATATTTTGTGGAGCTGTACTGTTTTCAAAGGGAAAGAGATCACCAAGGTCATAAAACTGATCTGATATCTGTTATAAAGGATGCATGACAAAGAACACGAATTTTCTATTGCCGGGCATAATTGTGAGAAAATCGCTGGCTTATAAAAATAGGACCTTTCAGTACCCTTAATGAGTCTTAGAAACGGCTCTACCTTCTGAAGAATAAACACAGATTAATATTTCGACCTTAACCTACCAGGAAAAAAAATGTTGCCATATCATTCAAGATTGCCTGTGAAACGATGACTCGGTATCTGTACTGAATAGTTGCTTAAAACATTCATAGGAGTCTAAGAGTGAAACTGCAGGTGAGTTGTTTAACTTAACCCTTTAAAAGTAGTGGGGTGAATAGTCTGAAGCGAGAAGGTGGATGCTAATGGAACATGACTTGGATTGAATCCCACAGACAATTTCCAATGATAGAAGGGAGGGGGGCAATTTCCACGGTTTCCCCTCCTCCTGCCTCCAGACTTCCAGTGTTTGGGGAACATTTGGGGCTGCAACAGGAGGGCAGAATGTTACCAAGCATGGACAGAAATATCTTCCATCTTTGGAAAGCTTCCCTAGGATCCAAGCACATAGGGGAACATTTGGTCTGGTGCATCTTGTCCACCCAGGATTTGTGCTCCTACACGGGAGGTGGGACAGCGAAGTTCCCAGTGCAGAATGAAATGCTGTACTGGGTTAAATTAAGGATTGACCTTTGATTGACCATGATGATGAGGAAGAAGACGAAGAAGACGAAGAAGACGAAGAAGACGAAGAAGACGAAGAAGACGAAGAAGACGAAGAAGACGAAGAAGACGAAGAAGAAGACGAAGACGAAGAAGACGAAGAAGACGAAGAAGACGAAGAAGAAGAAGAAGAAGAAGAAGACGAAGAAGAAGAAGAAGAAGAAGAAGAAGAAGAAGAAGAAGAAGAAGAAGAAGAAGAAGAAGAAGAAGAAGAAGAAGAAGAAGAAGAAGAGTTGGTTCTTATTGAAAAGGGAATTTTTTTAGAATTTAGAAAATTAGAGTGACGAGAATTTATGAAGCCTTCTTGAGAAATTTCTCTAGTTTCAATGAAATCAACTGCAAATAGAACATTAAGGTTCAAACTAGTCTTCTTCTTCACATGCTATTTTTTTAAGTTCCCCCCAAGCTTGGGAACAAATTAAACAGCGTGATTCCCTGTCATCTATTTCTTGAGAAAAAACAGTCAGAGTAAAGTTTTATGCCCCCTCAACCTGTTAATGAAAAGCTATTTGGAATTAAAGAGGGTGGCACCACGGGAATGTTTTGAAAAGGCAGGTCCCTCAAAATAAATTGGAACTTTTAGATAACAGGTGCTCCAAACACTTGTTGTTTCAAAGGGAGGGAAAGGGCAGATGTGTGTTAATTCCTCCTGATCTTTGGTCTTCTGCTTCATGAAATCCTCCTGTAGTGTTCTTGCTCTGTCTGGAGAAGAATTCTGCTTGTCTTCCCAGATCTCCCCTTGTCCTCTAGGCTTAACTCTCTGGAAGTCTTCAATCTCTCCCTCCTTCTCTTTCTCTCTCTCGCATCCAAAATGTTCTTGAGTCCCAAAACATATGATCATCGGCTTAGAGAATCTCATAATCAAAGAGTAGCTCCACTGAGATTTTGTTGATTACCATATCTGACGCACAATGAAAAACCTTGCCTCCCCTCCTCTCCTCCTCCTGCCCTCTTCATCATGAAGCCTCAGGAAGAAGATGAACTAAGTTAGAGAGTTCAGCTTTCTTTGGATTTTTAATATTCTATTACCTGTGGTCCAGAAATCCAAAGATGGCCTCTTAATGCTGAGACCACCCTCTCTCTAGTCAGACCTGATTATACAATCCAAGGGAAGGCAGCTGTTTATCAGAATGGCTGCGGCAAAGTCAAAGAAGGGGGAAATGCCTTGTAGCTGTATTTTTCTTCTTCTTCTTTCAGCTTTCAGCTATAAAAGTAGAAACAAGAAGACAGAACAGTTTGTCCCTTTGCCATTTTGTGGATTGAACCTCCAAATGCTGCTTCCTTTCTTCAAAGCAGCATCAGCAGAGGGCAATTTGCGGAGAAATGATGAAGCTGCCTTAAGGGAAGTCAGAAAATTGGTCATTCCAGGTCATTGTTGTCCACACTGACCAACAGCCACTCTCTAGCAGAGAAGGGTCTGTTTCACCACTGGAAATCCTTTATCAAAGAACATCAGGGGTTGAAACTGGGACTTTCTGAATGCCAGCTGTGGATGTCTACTTCCAACTTCAGCCTTAGCAGCTGCCACGGCTTTTTGAAAAGTCATTTTAAAAGAATTTCTGCTCGATGTGAATTTAAGTTTAACAGATCCAGTTCTACCTGCCAACCCTAGTGTAACATTGTCACTCTAACTAAGGAGGGGGTTGAACATGGGTTCAATTTAAACATCTGCCTATTCAAGCATACCAGTTCTTTTCTGCAGGTAATACTCTGAAAGCATCGCCCTTTTAACAATTACACGAGCATTTGTTGGCATGGCAATTAAAGTCACTTCTTGACTCCATACAATAAAACACAGGAGGAATTATAGTAAGTCAAGAAATCTTTACTTTAAACACATCACAAGCAGCTGATTCTGTGTAGATAGCCTCGACGGTCCCAGTTATCTGATTTTAATCTGAAATTCTCTTGCCCTGAATTCTTTTGGAGATTATTCTAAGGCTTCCCGACAATCTGAGTCACATCCATGGCTAACTATGCTAAAAGGATCACCAAAACACATTTTCTTCTCCCCCCTGGCAGCCTCAGTATTTAAGCCTCCCATAAAGTACACATTGCTAGTTAAGATCTTCAAAAGATTCCTGGCTCTGGAGAATTGGAGATGTCACTTCATTTCAAAGGCATTCTTCCTTTGATTATTAAGATGTAAAAGTCAATGCCATTATAGCCCTGACATCATGGATTCCATAAATGCATGCAGCTGGCTCTGAAGACAGTCTTAAGACAGCATGCTAAACACCAAAATCTATGCACTGAAGATAAAGCTACGTATTACACTCTGGCCTATGGTACTTAACCACTGAGGACTGGATCCTGTGGTGCCATTCCTCTGGTAAAGCAGCAGCTCCTTTCAAGAAACAACTATTTCATTTGTACAGGAGAGGAGGGCCATGTTTTTTTCCCCTCCTGATTCCATTCTCCCTAAGCTAGTTAATTCTGCAGCATAAGATGTGGGATCCTTTCCAAACATGTCATGCAAAGATCATTAAGAACTAGAAATAAAATCTGCTCAGGGCTCCTGGCCCCAAGGAGATTAAATTGGTCTCAACCAGAGTTAGGGGCTGATCTTGGCCTAGAATCATAGAAAAACAGAGTCAGAAGGAACCTACTCTGGGTTCAACACCCTGCACCATCTATCTGTCTGTCTGTCTGTCTGTCTGTCTGTCTGTCTGTCCGTCCGTCCGTCCGTCCGTCCGTCCGTCCGTCCATAGGATGCTTTGGGCAGATCTTGCGTTGAGTAGGAGGTTGGACTAGATGGCCTGTGTGGTCCCTTCCAACTCTATGATTCTGTCTGCCTGCCTGCCTGCCTATCTTTCATTCTTTCTCAACTCAAGGCAGCTTCATAGTATCATAGAGTTGGAAGGCACATCATGGGTCATCTAGTCCAACCCCCTGCACTATGCAGGACACTCACAACCCTATTGCTTATCCACTGTAACCTGCCACCTTCACATAATCAGCCTCTGCATCAGATGGCTATCCAGCCTCTGTTTAAACATTTCCAATTATGGAGAACCCACCACCTCCCGAGGAAGCCTGTTCCACTGAGAAACTGCTCTAACTTTCAAGGACTTCTTCTGGATGTTTAGACGGAAATTCTTTTGAATTAATTTCATCCCATTGGTTCTGGTCCATTCCGCTGGGGCAAGTGAGAACAACTCTGCTCCATCCTCTATATGGCACCCTTTTAAATACTTGAAGATGGTTATCTGATCCCCTTTCAGTCATCTCCTCTCCAGGCTAAACAGACTAAGCTCCCCCAAACTTTCCTCATATATCTTGGTCTCTAAACCCCTCACCATCTGGTGGAATATTCTGGTGGAACACTGCCAAGTGAGCCCTGCGAGACCTAAAACAGTTCCATAGGGCTTGCAAGACATAGTTGTTCCACCAGGCCTATGGTTGAGGCCTGAAATAACATCTAAATCCACTGGCCTTTCTATCCGAACCCACTCAACTAAATCCTATTGTTATTTTGTATACTCTCTCCCCCTTTCCCTTATGAAAAAGCTGGGCAAATTTGGCCATTAATTCTTTTGCTTTCAGTGGTTTGAAAACTTTATTTAATTCAATTCATATTCTTATTTTTGTATTTGTCTTGTATATATGTAATTCTATTCTATGTGTAATCTGCCCGGAGTCTTTGGAGAGAGGACGGGAAACTAATATAAATACAATAAGAACAACAACAGCAGCAACAACAAATTGGTAGGTGTGGTGCTGATCTTGGCCTAGCCTCCTGTTGTGGTGGAGAGATGGGGGGATAGCATGATGTCACTTTCAGAAAAACCCTGAGATGATGCCACACCTTTTTAGATTTTCTGGCAACACGAAGAGAGGGTTGACATTGCTTCAATGTTTTCCCTGGAAGTAACATTACACCGTCAACCCCAAAACCATATTCTCCCACCAGCACTAAGGGGTAGGGGTGGAGAATCCAGAAGACTAACAACTCTACACATTAGTATGGTTGAAGTCCTCCAACTAATTTCCACTGGCAAGCACCCTTTGGATGTGAGGAGATGCTTTGAGCTGTCTGGAGAGTCTTGGAGAGGGTAGTCATAGAATCATAGAGTTGGGAGGGGCCATTCAGGCCATCTAGTCCAACCCCCTACTCAATGCAGGATTAGCCTAAATTATCCAGGATAAGTATCTGTCCAGCCACTGCTTGAAGACTGCCAGTGAAGGGGAGCTCACCACCTCTTTAGGCAGTCCTTAATCTCTTTGTCTTGGGTGTTATCATCTGAACCTACATACCGAGTGGTGTAAAAGGATGGGATTGATAGCATCACCTGGCCCTGTCCAATGTACAAGTAAGAAAAAGCGAGTGGATCTTCATTGCCACAAGCCTTTGCCCAGCGGGGTTCTGCCCTTAAACACCCATGCCTAGTGGACTTGGAGGAAACCTACATGGATAGAAGAGAAAGCGTTAATAATTTACAGTTCAGCTACTTAATCTATCAACAGACCATAATTTCCAACTCCATAATTGTCTGATTTTTCATTTTGAGATTGCGGGAGCGACTATGTCTACAAATCTATTGTAAAGGCTTTGCATTTTTGAGCATTTAAAGCGGGCGCTAAATTGCAATTGATTCTCTCTGAGATTAAATTTAACTCATATTAAAACAAATAAGTTCATCTTAATAAAGGATATACAGCGCATCACAAAGTAATCCATGGTGATTAGGGACCCTCTGGCGAGTGCAGTGCTCCTCCTTGTTACAGATAATTTATCACCGCCTATGTCTATCCTGTTTCCAAGGCAGGGAGAAGGGAACATTAATGAGATACAAATTACATATTATTCTTCATCATTTAGTCATACCAATTAGTAAAATCATTTTTTAAAAGGAACTTCCTTTCCCCCATGTTCCTTTCTGACAGAATAAATAAGAAATTGAATTTTAAAATAGCAATTAAAAACAAACCTTGGTATAGTTGATTACACAATTTTTAGGAGACATACAGCTGGAAGGGACCACCAGAATAAGCTAGTCTACCCCCTGCAGGGCACAAAGCAGGAAATTCACAACTATCACCCCCACACACACACACACACACACTCCCCCAGTGACCCTAACACTATGGCTAGAGGAAGTAAGGAAACCTCCAGGATACTTTCTTTCTGACTTCCAAATTCCTTCCTGTACCCAAATTGGCAATCATCGTTATCCTGTGCAGATAAGAAGAAGAAGAAGAAGAAGAGTTGGTCCTCCGGGGAGGGCGGTATATAAGTATGATAAATAAATAAATTATATGCCGCTTTTCTCTACCCGAAGGAGGCTCAAAGCGGCTTACAGTCGCCTTCCCTTTCCTCTCCCCACAACAGACACCCTGTGGGGTGGGTGAGGCTGAGAGAGCCCTGATATCACTGCTCTGTCAGAACAGTCTGATCAGTGCTGTGGAGAATCCAAGGTCACCCAGCTGGCTGCATGTGGGGAAGTGCAGAATCGAACCTGGCATGCCAGATTAGAAGTCCACGCTCCTAACCACTACCCCGTATTGAGTCTACCAAGCTGGCTCTCAGAAAGAAAAAGCCCCACCAGCCAACCACTGGCTGATCCCTTCTTGCCCTCCCTCTCATGATCTGCCTAAGTGACAGACAGCAGCCTCTAATCCAGTGAGCCAGGTTTGATTCCCCACTCCTCCAAATGTAGCCAGCTGGGTGACTTTGGCTAGTCACAATCCTGATAGAGCTGCAATGGCAGAGCAGTTCTCTTAGAGCTCTCTCAGCCCCCACATACTTCACAGGGTGTTTTGTTGTGGGGAGAGGAAGGGAAGGTGGTTTTATTTATTTATTAGATTTTTATACTGCCCCTCCCCACTGCCTGGCATGGCTGCTGCGGTGCATAATTGGGTCTCTGAGAGCCCTTCAGGTAGTGAAAAGCAGGATATAAAAAACAACTCTTCTTCAGTTTCCGCTACTTTGAGACTCCTTCAGGTAGCACAGTCTGGCGTATAATAACCAACTCTTCTTCTAAGTTCACAGAATCAGCATTTCTGTCAGATGGCCATCTATCCACTGCTTTAAAATCTCTGGAGAGGGAGAAATATATCACATTTCAAACAGTTTCTGACTATTAAAGTGCTGGATCTGGACCAAGAACTATTAGTTTGGATCCCTGTTTAGCCCCAATAGTTTACAGCCTGTATTGGGCCAGGTCATTCAGGTTAACCAACCTCAAAGAGGGTGCATTGGGTGAGGATCAACTGCATCAACATAGGCTCCCCTGAGCTTTTTGGATGAAAAGTGAGATTGAAATTTCATTTTACAAAATAACACTCTCCCCGCGATTCATCAGTGCATCCGACACTGAAAAGCACATTACTGCACCACTTCATGTTCATGCTGGCTCCCCCCCTCTCTTGGCCAAATTGAATGAAGGACACGTTTCAAGAGGAATTTTGCTGACTGTTTGCATCTAATGGTCTATCCATGACTCACACAGCCCTTTGAGTGCTTGGGCATCCAGCGGTATGTAGAAACATGAGGCTCATTTGGACAATTGCATCACAAATGAATGCCTAAAAGGGAGATTGGCAAGCATCTCAGTGGTTCTCTGATTTCACAGCCTCATTGCATACAAGGATGCTGAATACGGAAGCAAAAGAAGAAGATATGGGCTTTATAACTCACTTTTCTCAATCCTAAGGAATCTCAAAGTGGCTTATGATTGCCTTCCTTTCTTCTCCGCAAAACAGTTGCCTTGTGAAGGAGGAGGAGCTAAGAGAACTTTGAGTGAAATTTGAGTGGCCCAAAGTCATCCAGCAGGCATCATGTGGAAGAGCAGGCAGTCAAATCTGGTTCTCTAATCCAGAGAGTTCCCTTAACCTTGTTGACATTCTTCCTGTAGCATTGTTGTGCCCTGTTTTGAGAGGGACACCAGGAATCCAAGCACATGTAGACTAGCCGAGTTGGACGGAAGCAACAGAAGAAAACTTGAATCCAAGGTCCAAGGGGACCTTTAATACCAACAAAATTTAATTTGGGGTATAAGTGTTTGTCTGCATGCACAAAAACAATAACATAAACGAGAGCCAGTTTGGTGTAGTGGTTAGGAGTGCGGACTTCTAATCTGGCACGCCAGGTTCGATTCTGCGCTCCCCCACATGTAGCCAGCTGGGTGACCTTGGGCTCACCACAGCACTCATAAAACTGTTCTGACCGAGCAGTGATATCAGGGCTCTCTCATTCTCACCCACCTCACAGGGTGTCTGTTGTGGGGAGAGGAATGGGAAGGCGACTGTAAGCTGCTTTGAGCCTCCTTCGGGCAGGGACAAGCGGCATATAAGAACCAACTCTTCTTCTTCTAAATGTATTTGTGGATGGTTTTATTTTCCAGGTTCCTCACAGCCAGGAGAATCCTCAAAAACCCTTGCTGATAAGACTCCATCAGAAATGCAATGGAGCCTTGTTCTGAAATGAGCCCAGAAATCAAAATGAATATTTTGCAAAGCATTCTATATCTGTTGATTGCTTGCCTGTAGCAGGGAACCTTCCTGTTCCCTTCTGCTGCCATCCGCTCTTGAACAACTGAGTATTTGTGATGGTGGGGAAATGACAGTGTGTGTGTACATGTGACCATCACCTGTACCACGCTCTGTGAATTTCCCCAATCTCTCTTGTCATTACTAATGCAACAGATGTCCAATGGAGAACCCTTGCCCCAAACAACGATCAAGGACTCAGCAATGAATCAGTGTGCCTATGGCCACAAACAGAATCAGACACTTTAGCATTGCCTAAGATTTGCCAGATCAGTAATCCAACAAGTTGCCCAAGCATCTCTTCAGAGAAGTCCACTTTCCAACACAAACTCTTCCCATCTGAAAATCTTTCCTCAAATTTTCCACACAACCCAGCCTGTACCGCTTGCTTCTCCTAGGCTTATTAGATGTCCACTAATAGCACGCAAAGAGCCTCTTGTGGCGTAGAGTGGTAAGGCAGCAGACATGCAGTCTGAAAGCTCTGCCCATGAGGCTGGGAGTTCGATCCCGGCAGCCGGCTCAAGGTTGACCCAGCCTTCCATCCTTCCGAGGTCGGTAAAATGAGTACCCATCTTGCTGGGGGGTCAACGGTAATGACTGGGGAAGGCACTGGCAAACCACCCCGTATTGAGTCTGCCATGAAAACACTAGAGGGCGTCACCCCTAGGGTCAGACATGACTTGGTGCTTGCACAGGGGATACCTTTACCTTAATGGCACGCAGACTGCTGGTCATTCTTTCTCATGCCTGCCAACGTTAGTCAGTGGGTGGAAGCAGGCTGGCAAACAAGGGACCAGTGATCTTCATTGGAGTAGACCAATGTCACTTCTGGTGCAACCCAGAAGTGCCAACATCTGGGACAACACTGTGACACACACCCAGAAACTCTATGTATTATATATATTGTGTGTGTGTGTGTGTGTGTGTGTGTGTCTGTTTGTGTAGCAGCGTGTCTCAACTTCTTTACATTTGAGAAACCCCTGAAACACTCTTCAGGTTTTGAGTAACCTCAGAAGTGGGGTGATCATTTTGTCCATTGTCCTACCCGGCACCCCTCGCCTTCCCACCCCTCCCCACTCCAGGCCCATCATATATGATAATATCACCCAATAAATATTTAACAAATTTTATAAAAACTTCAAATGTAACTACCATTCATTCGGCAAACCCCTCCAAGGCCGTCAAGAAACCCCAGGGTTTCACGAAAGCCTGGTGTTGAGTATTAGTCCATAAAAATATTACTCTTTCGGTCAAAACAATGTCAATAAACTTGCAGACCTTTTATTTTTTTGCTAAATTCAGGAAGTCTACATCCTGAGGACAATCTTCAGGCTTAAGAAATGCCTGAAGTATCTTCACGGAAGTTCAATGCATATATCACAAGTACAGGAGTGAAAAGCCAGTCACTCAATGAGAAATGAATGCTTTGTTGTTACCTGCTTTACAGTACCACAAAGGACTTGATCCATGATCAAAGATCATATGCCTGAAGGCTGACACCAAAGGCAAATATCAGCCCTGTTGGGAGGTAACATCTTCCAGATAAGAGACTCACGCTCTGAAGTCTCATAATGGTGCATGACAGTCGACAGCTCAAAGTCTCAACTGCGTTAAGCACATTTGATCCAAGAGCTTGAAGACACTTATGCTACATCGTTCATCAGGGTGAAACTTCCTGAAGAAAGCAGAGAAGTAGAGAAAGAAGGAGAACAGGACATTTTTAAATGAAAGCCGGAACTAGACTCATGTACTTCCAACAAAGTCTGCAACAAAATATAATACAAAAACGAAACATGAAGCAGAATCTGAGGCTCCTGCTGAGGCAGAGCTTCTGAGACATTTTGAGAAAACTAGGAAAAAAGGGAGACACATCCTTAGGTTGTTGCTAGTTTTTCTTTAGGAAGAAAGCCTAAACAAGTCTACTTTGCAGCAGCTTCCATTTTATTCAATATGGCTTACAAAGTGTTGAAGGCAATAGGTAGTTGAAATGTCTCATGTTACTGAAGTGCCCTTCTGGTCACCCAGGGGCAAATCTGAATCAAAGTCAAGTTCTCCATAACCCTGATCCAATTTCTGGCTTGTAAGAAGTGAATGATGGAAGGACCAAGGGAAAGACGATAATGTGTGTCCTGGTAGACTCCGATACCTTCTTTCCCCAACCCTAGAGATGTTTTCTCATGGTAACTCTGAGGAGTTCTTACCCTGTGAGGCTTCTTAACTGACCAGTCTAAGAAAATTTCTCAATTCTTCTGTCAGTTGCTGAACCTTTCTCCCTACATTTGACTGTTCACAATAGATACATCAGAATTTCCCATTGTCCCATTTCGTATTTCTACTAAGTATGGTGCATGTGCAAGTTTTATAGATTTCAACTCCTCCGGGTTGGATCCAAACTATATTTTCCATAGTAAAATGGAATTTTGCTACCTTCTTTTTTCACAGCTGCCCAATCACCACAAAAGGCTACTCCTGGGAGAAATTGATTCAGGAATGACCGGGAGGGGGAAAAGGTTTTCAGCAAGAAGGAGAGATTCACAGAAATTGCCAATTTCCTCTGGATTCAGCTCTTTAGTTCTATATATCCATTTACGCACCCATGCATTATCTGTCTCTGTATTATCTATTTTTATATCCACCTTTGTCTTTTTTTCTCCCAAAAGAAATAATTAACAAAGAATTGTTACCTCTAATCATGGTAATATCCGCGTTATCCAACAAACTGGACAATGCAGAAAAGATAGTCTTTACCTTGACAAGTTTAGCTCTGATAAAAAAAATATATCATTACATTAATAGAACTAGTTACAAAGAATTTTATTTCCCCCCTTATTAATTAACTTTTTAATACATCAGCATATCAATTCATAATGTGGACCCTGCTTTCGCTGCTTAAATCCGGACATTGAAGCCAAGAATGAACAGAAATAAGATCTTTCTACAACCTCAATGAAGCATGAGGTTTGCAGGGGGGACTAACACAGTGCTGTGTTGAAACCACACAGTTTTCCCAGAGAAAAGTTGCAAACCTACAGAACCAAGAAATAAGGAAAACATGGGCAACATCTGATGGATCACACACATGATGTAAAAAGAGATGAGGGGGTAGGCAAGAAAAACTGCAAGAAGATTGACAAGGTCAGCCCCCTTAAATAAGGACAGGGTAGACCTGAAGGGAAACCTCCTTTGTAAGGTTTGTAGCGAGGTACACATTCCCCTTCTCCAGTAATGCAAGATCATCCCTGACTGGGCAGGCAGGGGGAGAGCAAGAGGCCTTCCTGACCACTTAGCTATGCCAGAAGGCCCTGCTGGTCCAGGATATAGTTCCGCATCTCACTCCAATGAGCCCACAAGGTGGGTCAGGCACCCCAACTTTTCAACCAACATTATGAAATCCAGATGTAAAATTGGTGCTAAAACCAATGTCTGAGTTTTGCATATAAATGGCATAAAAACATCAAGCAACGAATGTGGTAGAATGAACAGACTCACAACGAATATATGCAGAAATGAAAAGATATGAAAAATGCCCATACCTCCTCAAGAAGAGCCTGAGGGACACCTCCAGGAGACTGCATGAAGCCAACTGTGGAGTTCATATGAACCCTGGGACAAAACACTGAGGAAAGGAAGCTCAGATTCTTTCTGATTAAGAGTGCTAGTTGTGAACAGAGATTTGTGGGTATTCCATTTTCTGAGATTACCTTCATGGCAGTGTGTGGGTTCCTGGTAGATAGGGTTGCCAGCTCCAGGTAGTAGGGCTTGAGACCTTCTACAATTATAACTGATCTCCAGTCAAAAGGGATAAATTCCCCTGGAGAAAATGGCTACTCCAGAGGGCAGATTCTATAGTACTATACCCTGCTGAGGTCCTTCTTCTCCCCAAACTCTGCCCTATCAAAGGGTCAATCCCCAAATCTCCAAGAATTTCCCAACTTGGAGTTTTCAAGTCATTCAATACAACACCCTGTGCACACACTGGCATGACCAAGGTGGTACAAAATGGATTCACTGCTAGCAATGACAGCCAGTATTATGCTCCCTTCATAGGACCAGTTCTGCTTCTCTTAACATTGTTCTGTTGAGGGGAATTAGTCAGGCAAAAGAGGAGTGATGAATCTGGGGGGACATTGTGGTTGCAATGCAAATTAACATATCCATCTTCTACGGCAAAAAGGGTTAAAAAAATACCATCTGGTCTGAAAATATAAAATGTGCAGTCAAAATGCTCTTGCGTGCCTCCTCGAAATTATATTTCTCATTTGCTGTTGGCAATCAGCAAAAGGGAAAGAAAGAGGGACGTTCTCTGTGAGAAGCTGAGCAGGGTGCAGAGTGGAAACTAATAAGGCAGGTGCAGATCTTCATTCTGATAATGGTACAGTAATAATTGAAACGCCAAATATGGCCGACTGCTAAATGCTTTTTTTAAAAAATACTGCTTTTAATGTTTTATTGTTTTATATTGTTAACTCTTCTATTTTAAAGTGTTTTTACTTTGTCATACAACACATTTGTTGTTTATATTGTTGCTATTTTGTATTTTGTAATAGATTTTATACAAATAAATCTGTTACCTTACCTAGGTACTAATACTATTATTCGTAGTGGGAGTTGAATCTCCCATTGCACACGTTTCATTTCAGATTTTTTCTGCAAATCAGGGTCTTTCACAGATTTTTAGAATGATTTGTCTTGTCTGTTCATGGACTCAGTCTCCGATTTCAAGTATTTATAGATGGGGCAATTTGGTTTAGTGTTTAGGAGTGCGGACTTCTAATCTGGCGAGCCGGATTTGATTCTGTGCTCCCCCACGTGCAGCCAGCTGGGTGACCTTGGGCTCGCCACGGCATTGATAAAACTGTTCTGACCGGGCAGTGATATCAGGGCTCTCTCAGCCTCACCTACCTCACAGGGTGTCTGTTGTGGGTAAAGGAAAGGGAAGGTGACTGTAAGCCGCTTTGAGACTCATTTGGGTAGAGAAAAGTGGCATATAAGAACCAACTCTTCTTCTTCTTCTTCTTCTTCTTCTTCTTCTTCTTCTTCTTCTTCTTCTTCTTCTTCTTCTTCTTCTTCTTCTTCTATGTTGAGAATTAGCTATCTGAGGGACTGCCTTTCTCAGTATGCCTCCAGCAGAACACTACAATCGTCCGATACCAACATGTTGGTGGTCCCTACCCTCAAAGAAGTATGGTTGACCTCAACCAAAGCCAGGGCCTTTTCAGCCTTGGCTTCAGCCTAATAGAATCAGTTGCCAGCAGAGATCCAGGCCCCAATGGAACTATTTACATCTTACAGGGCCTGTAACATGGCACTCTTCCACCATGGCTATGATTGCTAGAACAAATAAATAAAACCATATGCGCCTCCCTCCTTCCCATCCCACTGCTGAACATATGGCTGAGAAATGGGACAATGGAACATTATGGGATATGTATTGTTTTTTACTATTTTACTGAATTTTAATCACAATTGTAATGTCTGCAAAAAGGGGGCAGTCTATAAATATAATAAATACATAAATATTGATATAATGGAAGGGCCGGATAAGTGTCCATTCACAAAGTAGGTGTCAGTTTCTTTGCATTGTTATTGTGGTCCTACATCTGTCAAATGAACCATTGCTGAAAATTCTGGCCAGTTTATGTCTCAAGTGTGTTTGGAGCAGCAAACGGCTGCTGGCACACCTCTGCCTGAACATCAGTTCTTGGATTCTGTGCTTTAACAAGCATCATTACTCTTGTTTCTTTACTCTTCATGGCAGGAGCCAATGATGTGAAGAAGTTTGGAAATGAACAGTATAGTAGAATGAGTTACGATGGAGTGGCCATTTATCTGTTTCATTTATATGTCACGGGATTCCCAACTATTGATCACGGTCGAGTCTCCACTTTGCTTTTTATACCCTCCCAGTCCGAATAAACCCGTCCCCTCTGCATTGTATTTGATTTCCATTTTGATTTTGGGCACTTTAAATTGTCCCTCTGCAACATCCCAGATCCAGATTGATCTGGGGTGAACCTACCTTTTCCCCGTGTTAGCCAAAAGCGGATATAAGTTGTGATATTTGAAGAACCATCTTTGAAAGCCCCTAGTATAAATACAGATGTTCTGCGTTTAGCTGGATTAACCTCCTGTTCCATACCTCCATTGTTGATGTTGCAAAGCAGTCTATCCCTGATTGGTAAATCCTGCAGGACCCGCAGCTCACCCGAGAGCTCATTCCACCAGGTAGGGGCCAGGACCGAAAAGGCCCTGGCCCTGGTCGAGGCCAGGCGCGCTTCTCTAGGGCCAGGAACGATCAGGATATTCTCCCCCACTGAGCGTAAAGCCCTGTGGGGGATATAGGGCGGTAGGCGGTCCCTCAGGTATGTGGGTCCCAACCCGCGTATAGCCTTAAAAGTCAAAACCAGAACCTTGAACCTGATCCGGGCAGCAATTGGCAACCAATGCAGCTGCCTCAGCACAGGCTGGATATGGGCCCTCCAAGGTGTACCAGTGAGGACCTGAGCAGCTGCGTTTTGCACTAGGTGGAGTTTCCAGATCAGAGACAAGGGTAGGCCGGCGTAGAGCGAGTTACAGAAATCTATTCTGGAGGTGTCTGTCGCATGGATCACTGTAGCCAAGTGGTCAGGGGACAGGTAGGGCGCTAGTAGTTGGGCCTGGCAAAGATAGAAAAACGCCTGACCCGCTACTCTCTTGACCTGAGCCTCCATAGTCAGGGAGATATCGATGGTCACCCCCAAATTCCTGGCCTGGGGCACGATAGTAAGTTGCGCTCCTGCCAGGGTGGGTATAGCAAATATACTTTCAAACCATATGTTACGTAAGGCAGAAATTTAATAGTAGGTCCCCATTTTCTACGGCAACCCCAGGTCTTTTGTAATAAGTATTTGTTCATGGAAGCAACAAGCCTTTCGGGGAGAAAGTTATTACTGAAAGATTAAGTACATCATTGAATCATGAGAATACAAGTTGATTGGAAACAGTGGGCATCCATACAGAACTACGCTATTCACTTGGTTTTGTATGCTGCTGAATTGGATCTAAATATCAGAAAAGAAGGCCAAGAAACAAAATGGCTGTTTCCCAATGGATGACTCCCGCTGCCTCATGAGCAACAGACATTTTAAAATCCTCATTTGATTGTCCAGTCCGGTTGTGAAAGGATCCAGGCCCAACTCAAAATGAGGCTTGCACCCATCCCTGCTACTACTTGGCCTTGCTGCCACTTCCACTGACTTCTTGGTGGAGCTACCAGGTCTCCTTTGACAGTGGGCCACCTTCTCCCAATAACCTACACCTGGCGTTTCTGTGAGTGGTGGGAAGGGAGAACTTTTTTTTAAAATGCTGTTGATGGTGTGAAATCAGTTCTAGAAGGAGACCAGAAGCGGCATCAGTCCTCTCTAGGAATCCCTGGAAACTCTATAGTGATTCCTAGAGAGGTGTGATTTACTTTCAGGTCTTCACAGGAGCAATATCAATCGCCAATGGTGCTCCTCTCATATCCTCATTTCTCCAAATCTCTGCCACCTTCAAGGCTATGCATGTCGGCTGCCTTACCACTCTGTGCCACAAGAGGCTCATATTTTATGCTTGCACACAACCCCAAATATTGGTTACTGAAATGGTGGGGAGAGAGTCAGGGTCGGTGTTTGTTGTATCTTATGTGAAAGCAAATGGGGGTGATAGATATTGGTTGACATGCGTCACTTATTAAAATGAATTTGCTTACATCAAGGGGGAAAAAAACAACAAGATCCATTCACCATAGCTGATCAGCCCCAACGTATCTCATCTTGAAATGTACCTCTTTCTTTGCATGAAGCCTGGGCTAATCAAAGGCTGAATTGCAGATCTGTGCAAAGTAGCCAGCTAACTCCTTTTAATCGTTTCTGACACCATGCAAACCTTTATGCAACTCCCGCATATCCAGGAGATAATTTGGACAGATGTTTTACTGACTGCAGCTTATTAAAATGCACCAAATGTGAGCTGTCAAAGTCAAACAGCTCCGAGCGCAAGAAGTCCGAGCCAAAGTGGAGAAAAACGGGAGAAACAGATTACTGTGTCGTGATGTGATCTCTTGACAAGTGGAGAGGGAGGCCGGGAAGAAATGAGCCAGGGAAAAGCAGAAGAGAGAGAAAGAAAGCCTTGCTTCCCAAACAATACTTGTAAAGATTGTTTCCCCGGAGTAATTTAAGGGGGAGGGGGAGAAAGGGGAAAGCAAAGAACATGATTTATATCCCAAGGCAACATCTTTAAATGATTTTCTTTCACCCATCCGAGAAGCTAGGCAAGACAGAGATGAGAATGTTAGAGTTGTCTACAGGAACGTGCTCAATCAGAAGACCTTTTTCATCCCCCCCCCCCCGTCTTTTGCATTGCAATCCATCACTGGTTTCACACCGTCTCAATCATCTGCAGGTTTTGCATGGTGGAGGAATGGGTGGATGTATCCTGTCTGTCACACTCGGATGGTACCAAATGATAGAAGATGTATATACCCCCATATGCTTACAGGTCTGGTCTAGGTTGGCTTTCTCTATCTTCCCTGAGAGCCAGCTTGGTATAGAGTAGGGGTAGTCAAACTGCGGCCCTCCAGATGTCCATGGACTACAATTCCCAGGAGCCCCTGCCAGCAGTTGCTGGCAGGGGCTCCTGGGAATTGTAGTCCATGGACATCTGGAGGGCTGCAGTTTGACCACCCCTGGTATAGAGGTTAAGAGTGATGGCCTCTAATCTGGACAACCAGGTTTGATTCCCCACTCCTCCTTCACATGCAGCCAGCTGGGTGACCTTGGGCCAGTCACAGTTCTCTCAGAGCTCTCTCAGCCTTACTTACCTCACAGGTTGTTGTGGGGAGAGGAAGAAAAGGTGATAGGACTTCTTCGGGTAATAAAAAGCAGGGTACAAAAAAAAACTGCTTCTAAAGAAGAGAGTGAAGTTATGCAGTTAGGACAATTAGCATTCTTAATCCTCACCCCCGTTAATTCTTTCCCAGTTTCCCCATGAAATCTAACAAACAACTTCTTTGGGGGAATTTGGAATCTCCTTCAAACTGATTTCATTTTGAATGATAGAGAAATTCCAAGAGAGGAGGGTGGGAATGGGGGTTCTATAAAATTTCCAAATTCCATTCTGCTGATGTTCAGAGGCAAACAAGGTCTTCCTAAATATCCTTACTCTCTTCCTAGATCACCACCCCGGGAGTGTCACATCAAAAATCCCTGGAAAGGCTGAAGTTACAAAAGGATGCATAGATGGATAACAAAAAAAACTACAAAGAGAAATGAAAGAGAATATATTCTTTTAAAAGGGAATAAAAGTGAAAAAGTCACAGGGAGCTCTTGTTCATCGGAAACTTCCTCAAAGAGTAAAGGGTTACACAACATTTTATATGTCTGCATCATGTCTACCTCATAAGGCTGGCTTACAGGCCTGAACCAATGCAATAATGCTTGTCTTTCAGTGTAACCTCCAGGACCACCCCCTAGGTTTCCAGGCCAGCCCTGGAGCCCTTGACATGGTGGGGGGGGGGGTACCTGGGTCAGCACGTATCACTTCAAGCTTATAATAAACAAAACATATTCTCTAAACACTCCTAAACTCCTGACTGCATTATGCTTATATCAGAGAGTGTTCTATCAAGGAGGTAAAGTCATAGTGACCTAGAATCTTAATCAAAACATAATTTCTTAGCATATCTGGAAGGCACGTCTATCTTCTACAAACTATGTTCCATGGTAGGTGAAAGGTTATATCTAACAAACAGCATTTCTTAATACAGAAAGAGAGATCTTCACTATGGTCTTCACTATTATTATTATTTTATTATTATTAATCATATTTCTATACCGCCCTCCCCAGAGGCTCAGGGCGGTTTACATTATAACAAAGAACCTTACATAAAACAGTCTGTAAAACATATACATCAATAACCAACAATTGCAACCAAACACAACACAGTATAACAGTAAACAGTTGTGATACAAACAGGTCCAGGGCTTGTTGATGGGATTCTGAGGGGGGTGGTTTATTGATTGAATTCTGAGGGGGGGTGGGGGGGAGCAGGGGCCCTTGGTCGCTGTAGATTACGTCTGGTCTCGGCCAAATGCCTGATGGAGGAGTTCCTTCTTGCAGGCCCTGCGGAACTGTTTATGCTCCGTCAGGGCCCTGATCTCTTCTGGGAGTTCATTCCACCAGGTAGGGGCCAGAACAGAGAATGCTCTGGCCCTGGTCGAGACCAGACGGACTTCTTTAGGGCCAGGGATCCTTAGCTGATTGGAGGCAGAAGAGCGTAGAGCTCTTTTGGGGGCATAGGCGGGGAGGCGGTCCCTCAGGTACACTGGGCCCTGACCGCGTATGGCCTTGAAGGTAATTACCAGAACCTTTAGTCTGATCCGGAATTCAAGTGGTAGCCATTGCAGCTGATGGAGAATAGGCCGGATATGGGACCTCCACGGTGTTGCCGTGAGGATCCTGGCTGCTGCATTTTGAACTAGTTGTAGTTTCCGGGTCAGGGCTAAGGGCAGGCCTGCGTAGAGCGAGTTACAAAAGTCTAGTCTAGAGGTGACCGTCGCATGGATCACTGTGGCTAGGTGTTCCGGGGCCAGGTAGGGCGCTAGTAGTTTGGCTTGGCGGAGATGGTAAAATGCCAGCCGCGCTACCTTTGTGATCTGGGCCTCCATTGTGAGGGAGGCGTCCAGAATCACGCCTAGGTTCCTGGCGGAATGAGCCGTGGAGAGCTGCACGCCATCCAGGGTAGGCAGGCGCGCTTCCTCGCAAGGGCCCTTCCTACCTAGCCACAGGACCTCCATCTTTAAAGGATTGAGCTATGGAGCTAAAGACAATTTCCAGTAACGGAATGATCAATTAGAAGGCTCTAACCATGTCCTTAAAGTCCACTCCATCACTATAAGAGAGTCAGAGAGAGAGAGAGAAGCCTGGACACTGCTAGCCTCCCTTTTACTGCTCTGCTGCTATCCCTTGGATATGTAGGTTACTACTCTTAGGGAAACTTCCTTCCTTTCGCCGTAACACTTTCCACATTCTGCCAGACTTTTCCCATCTTGGCACTATGAAGGCAGGACATGTTTCCTGCATCTCTATCTATCCTAGTTACTTGGACTTGAATACAATGCTATTTCAACTCTAAAACAGAGTTCCGTACAAGTGAAGACTCATATCAGTTTGCAAAGATAACGAGGATCCGTTTGTTATTTGATTTTTTTTACTAGCACACACAAGCAGATAGATTTCTGATGTGTTATGTGCCTTAAGCAGTCTGCTAAGCAAAGAACTGTAAGAGAATCCTGCTCAATCCCAATCTAAAACGTTCTTTCTTAGGACCAAATATCTGAGGATGTTAGATGACTTCCTCCAAGACAAGTAAAGTTTTGTGGGTAGGGCTTCAGGCCTCTTAGCGCTTGATAACCCCATATTCCTGGATTACAATGCCTAAATTAATGGCCTTTCAATATTTTGTCATGATAAGAATAAGGACTGTTTCAGGAGAACAAATAAAGACAGAAAGAACTGTAGAGTACTAGATCCAAATTTAGATTGCCTCCATTATGCCCTTATTTTTTGTTTTAAGCTACCCAATATGAGGTTGCTAGGAAACACAATGTCGCAAAAGCGAATAGCACAGAATGTTATTCAAGCAGCTTCAACCTAAACCAAAAGGACCGCTATTTTGTAAAAAGTGCTAAGAGACGAGGCACCCCAGAATAAATAGCAAATATGGGAAATATCACCCCTTTCTCCATTTCTGACAGGAGTGTATGCATTCTGATTTTACCAGGAGACAGATTCTGAACTCATAACAGTCATCTGATCACATATACAGCCTGCAGTGCTTCCTTATGCAGTATTACTCCAGTCTAAACCTACTGATCTCATTCAAGTGGGTAGCCGTGTTGGTCTGAAGTAGCACAACAATACTTGAGTCCAATGCTTTGGACTCAAGTATTGAGTCCAATACTTTAAGGCCAACAAAGATTTATTCAAGGCATGAGCTTTTATGTACATGTACACTTTCTCCTTATATCTTTACTCTTATGATCCATGTTCCATCGTCTGAGGATGTGAGCCTGCACACGAAAGCTCGCAACTTGAATAAAAATCTGTTGGTCTTAAAGGTGCCATTGGACTTAAATTTGTTTGTCCTACTGATCTCAGTGAGCTTGGAGCAATTCTGCACTGGATGACAGTGTCATGGCTGGCAACAATAATCGGTGCACTGAAGTCATCCTTGGCTGTCATTTCGGGAGCTTTTGCTGGCCTTTTTCCTGCTCACCCAGCTGGTCCAAAAGGTTGAGATCAAAAGTCATCCTATTATAAAACCAATGCCAGTCCCCAAACAAGCATGAAAATGTGACAAGGGTGTCTGTTTTTGATCTTCTGGAGAGAGATTCCATGTCCTTTTATAGTACACAGTAAAAGGTAAAGGTATCTCCTGTGCAAGCACCGAGTCATGTCTGACCCTTGGGGTGACGCCCTCTAGCGTTTTCATGGCAGACTCGATACGGGGTGGTTTGCCAGTGCCTTCCCCAGTCATTACCGTTTACCGCCCTCATTTTACCGACCTCGGAAGGATGGAAGGCTGAGTCAACCTTGAGCCGACTGCTGGGATTGAACTCCCAGCCTCATGGGCAGAGCTTTAAGACTGCATGTCTGCTGCCTTACCACTCTGCGCCACAAGAGGCTCTAGTACACAGTATGATCTAACAATACTTCCTGGGATATTTCAAGAACACAGTAGTACATGGTTACCTTGAATTCAAAACAAAGTATTGCAATGGTGACAACAGTGTGCATTGAATCAACTGGAAATCTAAAGTTTCCATGTTTAATACATGGGCATAAACCAACATGATCCAAAAGAAAAGAAAGGACTATGGTTTAATGCAGTGGTCAACGCTTGCCAATTTTACTGAGGCCTGGGGGGGAGTCTTTTGCCGCGGGCTGTCACCACCATATGAGCCCTGCTCCACTTGCTTTCCTGCCACCACCTGACTTCCCACCGCCCTCTGGGGGGCGCTGCCAGCAGCAGCTGTGCAGTGCCAAGCTGAGGGGTAGCCCCAGCCATAGCGGCCGCTAGAGAGCACCAAAGGTGAGCTGGTGGCACAGTAGCAAGGCAGCCCCCAAGGCAGCAGCTGGGGAGGAGGACGAGGAGGAACTGCGGCCCGGAACCAATGGATCTACGGACCAGTACTGGTCTCTGGATTGAGGGTTGGGGACCACTGGTTTAATGGACAGATTTGTGGTGACACCTATTTTTACATATATCTAAGGACCACAACTTTATTTCTGTTATATAATGTTTCCACTCTTTAAATGGAGTCTAGGATTGACCTTCCTGTCCCTTCATTTCCTGGATTCAGGGAAGCTGTTGGGGCCCATGTTGGCAGTATTTATTTATTTATTTATTGTATGGCACGTGTAGTGAGCTAAGAGACTGGCAACCAGATAAGGGACATTCAGAGGTGGCTTACCAGTTCTTGCCTTGGCATCCAGATCCCTAGTGTCCATTGGAGGAACTACCACCCGAATCCTTTAATGTCTGTCATCCAAATACTAGTCAGGGTAGTCCTGCTTTAGCTTTTGACATCTGATGAAATTGGGCTTGCCTGGGCAGGGCTAGCAGGACTTATGCTAGGCAGGCCTCCTGGGCCAATGGCAGGGATGACAGCAGTTTACAGGCCCTGGGTGGGGGGGGGCAGCTGTTCCTACCCGACTGATGTATTTAGAGCTCATCTTCAATATCCCACCAAGTTATGACATGGCTTCCTTTCTATGAACCAGACTTAGGCCTTTATTATTGGGCCAGGCTTATGGGAAATGGAGGGAGGTTCATTTTATATTCAACTGTATCCCAGGGTTTCAGATGGTCTTGCAACATTTTGTTTTCTTAGTACAACCACTCCAGCCCACAGAAGTCTGATAAACAGTTAACAGAGTCATTCTAAACAGAATGTACAAGAACATGGGAGCCTCCAATGAAGGTGATGGGTAATAAATTCAGGATGGCCAAAATGAAACTCTTTACTCAAAGAACTCACTGCTAGTGAACATAGTGATGGCCCCTGGCATACGTGGCTTCAAAAGGGAATTAGACACACTCAGGGAGGATTGGGCTAGCATTGATTACTAGTCATGGTAAGTAATGGGAATCCAGGAGCATTAAATCTCTGTTGCCAGGAGTCAACATCAGAGGATGGTTTTGACCTGTGTGTCCTTTTGTTGGACCTCTAGGACAACGTATTGATGAGCTAAGGTTTTCAGTCTCCAGGTGGTAGCTGGGGATCTCCCCATATTACATCTGGTGTCCAGGTTGCAGAGACCAGCTCTGCTTGAGAAAATCACTCCCTTGGAACATGGATTCTCTGGCATGATACCCCCACAGAGGATCCTCCCCTCCTGAAACCCCAGCCTTCCCAGGCCCAACCACCAAAATGTCCTCATAGATGGTAAGCCTATTGGTCAACAGGGCACCGGACCAGATGAACTACTGATCTGACCTTCCTCTTGTTATGTGTCTTCTAAGCTCATTGAAGAAAATAACTCAGAAGAGTGTAACTCAGTTCAGAAGTTCAATGGGAGTTTCCCCAACGTTGGGTCACTGACCTTTTCCTTTAAAAAGCACTAAACATGAAACATATACTAACATGAGATCACTAGCGATTTTTTTCTTAAAAGCAAGGTTGGAACTCTACACAGAAAATACTTTGCAGGAAAACTGTCAGATCCTACAAGATTGAGTTACTCCCATTGAAAAATCTTTTCAAGTGAAAAAAGAAAGAGCCTCCTTCGATTGCCAATATATTTCACAAAATGAATTTTTGTGATCTGTCCAGGCGTTGCTGAGTCAATATGGTAACACTGGAAATATCAGCATCAGAAGACTACAAAGCACAGTGACTTGCACAGGTACATGAGGAAAAAAATAACAATCTCTCAGTTTTTCAAAATGACTGTGACAGCTTGACAATTTGAAGGTTTGATTTGTACCAAAGGATCAACAAGACATATGACTGGTTCCCCCAGCCCCCTACTTTAAGACACAGGGTTAATGTAATACCAGGAAATGCAAGGACTTCGGTAGACAACATGGGGGGGGGAGGGGAATGTGTATGTGGGGAGGGAAGGTGACCTTCACTGTAAAGGAGAGAATTACCAATGAGTAACAAAGGGCTTAGACTGTGGGCTTCTACTAGCAATTTATGAATGGGAACAGTCTCGCTTTCTGGGATGGATTGCATTGGTGTGTTAAATGTAGCCTTTTGATTTGGAAATGAGACCTTCTTGCAAGGGAGCAAGAGGTTTCGACTCATAAGTGCTTCACTTGTCAGAGATAAATGAGAGGAAAGTGTGAAAGGCCCCAAACTGAAAATATCAAGCAGAAATAAGCTCTTGCTCATGAACCGGATCCTTACAGAGAGCAGAGGGATGACAAAGATTAAAGGAGCGTTTTGGAATGGGCAAAACATTCACAACAGTATTCATAGGAGCATCTCCTTCTGCATAGTTTGCAGTTGGGTAAGGTTGCCAGGTCTCTCCTTGGCCACTGGGTGGGTGGGAGTGGTGTGGTAGGGTTGCCCGATCCAGGTTGGGAAACTCCTGGGGATTTGGGAATGGAACCTGGAGAGGACTGGGATTTTAGCGGGGTACAATGTCATAGATTCCACCCTACAAAGCATCCAGTTCCTCCAGGTGAATTTACCTCTGTAGTCTGGAGATGAGCTGGGGTAGTCCTACTGGTCAGCCTTGGATATTGCCTGTCCTTCTTCCCTACTTGGTCTCAGTATTGGAAGTGTGTGAAATGCCACTTGGGACACCTTCCTTGTCCCCACAAATTCACATCCTCACATAATATAGGTAAAGATAAAGGTATCCCCTGTGCAAGCACCAGGTCATGTCTGACCCTTGGGGTGACGCCCTCTAGCGTTTTCTTGGCAGACTCAATACAGGGTGGTTTGCCAGTGCCTTCCCCAGTCATTACCGCTTACGCTCCCAGCAAGCTGGGTACTCATTTGACCGACCTTGGAAGGATGGAAGGCTGAGTCAACCTTGATCTGGCTGCTGGGACTGGGCTCCCAGCCTCATGGGCAGAGCTTCAGACAGCACGTCTGCTGCCTTACCACTCTGCACCACAAAATGCTCACATAATATATCTATGCAAAAAATATTCATGGAAAAAATCAGTAAAACTGATTAGTAAAAAAAAAACATGACTATACTTAACAAGCAGTGAAACTAACTAACACTGCAAAAGATATCCCAGAGAGCATGGTGATCTTTGGAAGCACATTCAGTGGAAGCTTTTTGAATCTGTTCAGGCTGGCCATTACAGATTACTGAGCCATAGCCAATATGCCCAGATGAGAAGGTCCAGATCTGCTGTGTCCACAAAAGCTGCCCAGAAGACAGAAGCGAGTGACTGTGGGTCTGTACAAGGGAAGGCAGTTCTTCAACTCTGAAGGTCACACATCAGGATGAGCTTCATACAGCACAACCTGCACCCTGAATTGAACCTTGAAACAATCGGGCAACCCCTGAAGCTATTCTAGATGCAACATGATACATGTACCAGTCAACACACAAACAGCAACAATTTGCACTAGTTTCAGGGCTCTATCTACTGGAAACATTTATGGAAAGTGTTGGCAGAGAAGATCTTCCCACCCTCAGTTGTGACGAATGCTTCCGGGCCAATGGCCCCTGTTTTGCATCTCTTCTGCAGCTGTTCACTCATTGTTATTTCTTGGCTTCCTCGAGTAATGTATGCTTTGAGTGTTTCAACCTTGCTCCATTTTTTCGTCTGGCAGAGTTTATTTCATGTGCTAGTAAGAAAGCGGAGGTATCCTTGCTAGGCTGCGGATTTGAATTGTCAGCACACAAATGATTTACCAAGCCCAAGTAATTGATGTGCCTAGAAAACTATGCAGTATCATGCTCTCTGTGCCTATTATGCATGTTCCTGAAGGAAATGTCTCCTGTTTTCCCAAGCTAAGATTGACAGCACCAGTCACTGATGAGACAAACTGGGGTTCTCTAGATCTAGATTTGTTGGATGGCATACAATTTCCCTTAAAAGATTCCGCACATATTTTACAATTATAGGCACTGCTGTATTCAGTGAACAGAGACCTTGATTAATACCAGCAGGGACGACCATTCTAAAAATACTGTGACTGAGAGTAACTACAGACATGACATTGGGGTAGAGGAGACCATCTACACGGTGCTTCCTGTTACTTTTCATTGGTTTCTCATCTGAAATGTAACATTCTTACACCCAATGGAAGAATGCTCTGTGGTAATTGCACTGGGGGTCTGCACAAGTCTCATATGAGGAAACTGTGATTTTGGAGGAGAGGAAGCATGAGATACCTGTGTGTTCTGTTTTGCCATAACGATACATTGCTGACAAAAGAGCAGCTGTGAATTCACACGGCTGCCACTGATGAAGCAGCATGCAGGGCGGGAAGGATGGTGCTCTAAAATGGAGTGCCCAGGGACGGGCTGGGCAGGCACAGCACAAAAGTGCCTTGTCAGAAGGGAAGGGAGAAGCATTGGGTATTGGCGTCTTTATAAGGCATCACATGCTCAGTGGCTGGCCTCTTCTCCCCAGCCAACAGAGCAGGCTTTTTTCCACCCTCCCACCCTGTAATGAAAGGGGTATTTGGAGTTGTACTGTCATTGGGTTCATTCTGTGTTTCAGGATCTGGGTTTGTACTGTTATATACAAATGGTGCTGGAGAAGACTCTTGCGAGTCCCTTGGACTGCAAGGCGAACAAACCGGTCAGTCCTAGAGGAGATCAGCCCTGCTTTCTCTTTAGAAGGCCAGATCCTGAAGATGAAACTCAAATACTTTGGCCACCTCATGAGAAAGAAGGACTCCCTGGAGAAGAGCCTAATGCTGGGAGCGATCGAGGGCCAAAGAAGAAGGGGATGACAGAGAATGAGGTGGCTGGATGGAGTCACTGAAGCAGTAGGTGCAAACTTAAATGGACTCCGGGGAATGGTAGAGGACAGGAAGGCCTGGAGGATCATTGTCCATGGGGTCACGATGGGTCGGACACGACTTCGCACATAACAACAACATACAAATTCTCATGGCTGGCGGAGGACAAAGGAATGGACCCTAACCAGGGAAGGAGAGTTAATACTCCCAGTTTGGGGGCCTCAGGAAGAAGAAGATGAGGAGTTGGTTCTTATAGACCATTTTTCTTACCCGAAGAAATCTCAGAAAGACTTACATTCACCTTCCCTTTCCTCTCCCCACAACAGACACCCTGTGGGGTGGGTGAGGCTGAGAGAGCCCTGAGATTACTGCTCAGTCAGAACAGCTTTCTCAGCGCTGTGGCGAGCCCAAGGTCACCCAGCTGGCTGCATGTGGGGGAGTGCGGAATCCAACCCAGCTCACCAGATTAGAAGTCTGCACTCCTAACCACTGCACCAAGCTGGAAGAGGCAGTGACTGTGTGGGATGCAGACCTGGCTGGGGAGGCCCAAATCACTCGCAGAGTCAGGTGGCCTGGAGTGGGCTGAGGGAGGTCCATGCCTCCTAAAGCATTTCAGGTTCATCTTTGCTGAAACACCCTGCAGCAAGGGATCCCATGGCCCAGCAGGGGTCTGGGACAGGCTACCCAGGCCGCTACTAAGGTAATTTGAAGGTTGGATGGCTTTGAGTAAATTAGTTATGCTCCTGTTCTCCTTGTGGGACAACACCTTGTTGTTGTTTCTGTTGTTATTGAATAGAAGCTCTGGCCTGTTTGCCAAAATTGAAGGTGTGTCATCCTTAAGCCCAACCACATACCTGCAATCCAATTGCCCGGGTAGTTTAACAGTTAGCATTTTCGCCTAGAATTGGGGAGAACCACGTTCAACTCTTTGAAAACTCCCCCACATGACCTTGGATCTATCACTCAGTATAACCTGCCTTGTAGAGTTGTTGTAAAGATGAAATGGGGGAAAGGAGGCTCATAGACAGTGTCCCGAGCAACTCTGAGAAAGAGCAGAATAAAAATGTTCTAGATCCACAGGCCACGCAATAAACTTCAAGCAACTAAATGCAGCCATTGAAAGCTATCCTGTTCACTGTACCAGTGGCTTTTCCGCAGAGCAGAAAAGGCAGAGGCAGAAGGGGACAGAAGACACCCTGAGGATTAGCCATGTTGGTTGGGCTAAAAAGTATTGACCAACCTTTCAGCATCAGCTTCCTGAAAGATAAATGAGACGAGGGCAGATACATGAGTGACAGGGAGCATCTCATTGCAAGTTAGCAGAGCAGAACTAGTCACTACTGTCTGAGCTGATCCTTCACTGTTCAAAGGCTTTAAAGTTGATCAGATTTGGCTCCTATGTGTTACTATGATAGGGAATGGAAAGGACAATATGTGAGATATATATGCTACCAAATTGGGAGACCTGCCAAAGGTGGCTCGCAAAGTAAAAACAATATAATAAAAGCATCCAGACAACAACGGAAGGGCTATCAATAATAAAACAAGCCAAATAACCAGTGGACGTCTTTTAGCAGCCGAGGCCAATTCTGCATGGCGGAAAAGGCCGAGAGCGTGCTTGTATGGAAGTGGGGCTAACCCCTGCTTTCACATGATGCAGCCGCCGGGCAGGCTCCCTCTCAGGCCTGCTGCAGATCAGGCCTTCATTTGCCCCGAGCTAAAGGAACATGGGAGCATCTGTGTTACCTTAGGCTGCTGCAGGAGCCAAGGGGCCCCATCCTACAGTTGTCCAGAGGGGGCAAAAATGCCCCAGTTGGCTTCGTGGCGCTTTGCTGCAGAACGGGGCATACCAGGGCATTTTTTATTTTATTTTGCAGGAAGGTTGGATTGCATGTAACAGAATTTCTTAATACAGAACAACATGGCAGAACCTATCTGCCACTGCTGTGTTTCCTAGCAGACACATTTCAGAGGGACACCAGGCGTCCCACTGAAATGTGTCCTCTGTGGGGACACAGGAAGCTGCAGAGCATAAACCTTCACAGCACTGCACTGCCGGCGGCCTGGTGCAGCTGCCACCATGCAGAATCAGCCCTACAGAGATATTCATAAAACTGCCCTGAAGCCAGAAGTAAGTGACCTTAAGTATTATCAAGTAATTAAATCATCCCATAGGGAAACATCATGAAAAGGTACTTGTCTTGGTTTGATCATAAATTTGTCCAGTGAATTAATGCATGGGCAACAATGAACTCGATTCAAAAATCACAAATGGAGGGGAAGGAAGGCAGCATTGTATGCACCAATCTCACCACATCTTGGAAGCTAAGCAGGGTCAGTAATTGTATGGGAGACCACCAAGGTTGACTCTGCAGAAGAAGGCAATGATTAATCACCTCTGCTCCTCACTTGCCTAGAAGTTCCTTGCTGGGATTGTCATAAATTGGTAGATAATCACAAATGGATTGAGTTCAACGTGGAAGATTCTTGATGCTTTCTACTGTTCCTCTCCCAAAGCCATCCCTGTGAAGATGCTCAAGACCATAGGGAGATGCTTACTGTGGGAAGAATCGTCTCAAGTAAGCTCCTTGTTTTGTTGGAAGATGCATATGTACAAGACCAGGGAGAGGAAACGTTTGTCAACTCCCACTCCTTTCCGCAGCACGTAAGCCACGTATAATACCATTGACACCCCAACATTCAGAAGAGAGAGGTTTCTCAAACGAATGCTTCTAATAGTCTCTTTGTGCTGTCATTTCTCAATCAAACAAGCAAGCAAGCAAGCAAGAAATGTAACATCTTAACATCTTTACAGAGGCTTTGAATTGCAAAGGGCCTGTCCCTGAGAGAGTGAGGGGGAGAACTAGCCCTAGGGTTCCCGTAGTAAATGCCTTGTGCACGCTTGTGGGTCAAACCGTTGGTGTCGCTTGTCGTTATTGTCATATAATTCTTTCCCTCTGAGGCGTTTGTCTGCTTTTGAAATTGCATGGAGTTAGAACATGAGCATGACAAGCCAAAGAATTGGATTAACATATGGACATCAATGTCAGTATTTTTACTCCAGAGGCTGAGAGGTACAGGGGAAGGGAAGAGGAATTCACACTTTGTCAGAAATGACCTGAAATGGTGCATTGAAGGGGAAATGCTCATTCTTGCCTTATCTATTCAATTTTGCGTTGTAAATCAGCCTATAGAACTGGATTATGTATCATAGCTATTACACTTTACAACCGTAGAATGTTTCATGGTCATTGTCTGAATGCAGGAGTGGGCCAAATGCGACGTCCCTGATCTATCAGGATAAGCAAAGATCCCCCATTTTGTTTCTTTTAAATAATCTACTTATATTTTTGTCAATAATTTCAGACCTGCATTTTGCATTGCAGGGACTGCATGATTTATAGGTGTGCTGGCTCCTGTTTATCACATCCCAGGTGGTAGGCATGATGCATGGCAAGATGGCGTGTCATGAGCATGGATCATTGGAAACATTCAGGGCCATTCCGCACAGCGTTAATGTTGCTGAAGTGTTACCATTGTGTGACGGTATTTATTTTTGTTATTCACGATGTCGTACACAATCTGCAACACGCCTGCAACACTCCTGCAAAAATCGCTTCATTGTAGCACTTTTTGGGGAATCCACAAAAGTCGATTTCCCCCTTAAAAAACTGCTAGACTCTTGAGAACAACCTGCAACACATCCAAAAATGACATGTGCGTTCTCAGTATAGTGGTAGCAAGCATGTCCCTCCCTAAGCTCTCGCACACGAGCTTCTGGCGTCGCGATCGCCATTTTTTTCCCCTTAAACCGGCAAAAGCAACGAATAAGTGATGCTTCTTTGGCTGAAATCCCTCCACAAGCAATTGTCTGTAAAGTTTCCAAGCACCATACAGCCCCCCCCCCCCATTCGATACTGCCTGTAATTTTGGCCAGAAACTGCACGGGGGAGGGGGATTTTTTTTTGTTTTACTTTAAGAACATATAAACAATTAAGCGCCAGCTCCCACATCTGATATAAATATGAGACAATATGCTTGGCCCAAGGTTGCTGAGCAAGCTTCAGTGGTAGAGTGAGGATTTGTACCTGGGCTGCCCAGAATCCATATCGACCCACCATCCAGTAGGCCACACCACAGTTTGTAATTTGTTATTTTTTTAAATAACCTCATCAGTATTATGCAGTGGAATAAATATTCTTTACCTGAGTGATGTTGTGGGGTTCTTTTCATAAACACATGGACTGAGGTTTAGTCTACAGCTTTTAGAATGAGTAAGTTATGGAATGGCCTCTTCGAGTAACATTTAATAATCCTCGCTGAAGTGAAAATGTCAATATTTTCCTGATGAGCCTTGATTTAGGGAGAGGGGGGAAAAATGAATTGCCAAACCAAGAATAGGTCTACGTTCTTACCCCTGCAAAACAACATCTGAGCATACACAGCAGAAACAAATAATTCAAGTGATATGGCCTTTTGAAAGGTCAGAAAATAACAAGCCATTCCCGCATAATTGCTATTGGCAGATCTATTGGAGAGAACAGGGATGCGCAGGGAAGAGCAGGAGTGACCAAAGATCGGATGGCAGAAAGACCGCTACAAGATTGATTCATCATAACTATCTATACTGACCTCTAATGTGACCTCCAGATGAATGATAGTGTGGTGATCATTGCCATCTGGACAGAGTGTATGTCGGATGAATGCACTAGCTTAAGAAGCCCATCCAAATCCACAGAAGTCCATTTGCTTTTAATAGGATAAGTGCACTATTTTCCATTGAAGGCACAATACCCTACCTCAGCCATCCACAGTAAACCCCAGCATCCATTGGGTTAAGTTGTAGGGGAAAGGTTCAACAGGCAGTGTTCAAAAGACATTTGCAATGAGATTGCTGTATTCATAACAAAATCATAGAATCATAGAACCATAGAGTTGGAAGGGGCCATACAGGCCATCTAGTCCAACCCCCTGCTCAACGCAGGATCAGCCCAAAGCATCCTAAAGCATCCAAGAAAAGTGTGTATCCAACCTTTGCTTGAAGACTGCCAGTGAGGGGGAGCTCACCACCTCCTTAGGCAGCCTATTCCACTGCTGAACTACTCTGACTGTGAAATTTTTTTCCTCATATCTAGCCTATATTGTTGTACTTGAAGTTTAAACCCATTACTGCTTTTGGTGTTCCTCCTATAAATAATTTTATTAGGACAACAGTGCATCAAAAATGTCATCAATAATCAGCAGCACCAAAGAAAATAGGTACATACAATATATCATAACCTGTCCTGACCAAGATGGCTCAAACTAGCCTGATTTCATCAGTTCTCAGGGTCATCCTTGGTTAGTATTTGGATGAGAGACCACCAAGGAAGACCAGGGTTGCAACACTGTGGTAGGTAACAGAAAATCACCTATGACTGTCCCTTGCCTTGAAAACCTTGTGAGGGTCGCCATAAGTCAGCTGTGACCTGAGGGCCAATGAAAAAAAAGCACAACCTCACTATAATCTAAATAGAGAACAAGACCAGCAACAACAAAAGCCTTAGGTCTCAGCCGCCTGTGCAAGAGAATGTGGTGGAAGACTCCGGAAGTGGTACATGGAATTGTACTGATCAGATTACGGACAGAAGGTGTTATATTTAAAAGCTTCATGTTAGCACTCACTGCAAGTAATAAAAAAGAAGTGTACTACATGGATCCTGGATGCTCTCTACTATGAAAGTTTTCCGCTTGAATGGAAGAGCTTTTTGTATGAAAGGGGAACATTAACAAAAGATAAATCTATTCTGTCTCATCACAACTTTATGCCCTTATGCCTTCCCTGCGCCTTAGAACAATAAATTGGTTGTTTCTGCTGTTCTGCCCTCAAAAACCCCCCATTTTGGTGGAATTTATCTATTGCATGAATTGAATCCATAATTTATTCATTTGGGACTGTATTTCTACTTCTTTAAGTCACATTGTTCTGATAGAGGACATGATATGACAGTCAGTCAGCAGTATAAAATATCTGCGTATTACCTGTATAAACAACAGACATTATTTGTATAAATACTGTAAAAAAAATTGTATCAAAACCATGCAACAGAATTTTACAAAACAAGAAGCATATAAAGAGAAGACAAGCCAACAGCAAAGATATAAACAAATAGAGAGAAAGACAAAAATGTGAAAATTAATGCATCCCTTTCTTTAAATTAAGTTCCACTTTGTTCAATGGGAAATCATTCCCTAGTAACTACATGCCATACTACAGCTTTAATCTGCCCTGGACAGCCTTCTAAAGTTGGTGGCTTTTAGATACCCCTCCACATGGCGTAGCCTGCATGCCAAGGCTGCCAAGGAGTTTTGGCCATTTTTAAATCACGATTAAGGGAACTGCCAAAACTGGATTTACAACCCTAAACTGTGCATCCCATTGGTGAACAACCAGTGAGCAACCAAGGACAAGCCTGTATGGAGCGGGAAAGAAGTGGTAGTCTCTGCAGTGTTGTCCCGTCGTGTTGTGATTGGTGGCTTGCTGTGATTGACAAGCCAAGGAGGCAGTGGGGAGAAGGTTGCATACTTTCCCTTGCAGCTTCATCAGGAGGCAAAAGCCATGACAGGGCAGAGGGAAAACATGGGAGGGGTCTCCCATGAGGAGGGCTGCAAACGCGAGATTTACCATCCCGTGTTTGCAAGCAGGAAGCCACTTGCGTTTTACCTCTCCATGCGGAAATGGTCAGAGTAAAGACAAGTAGCCTCACTGTTTTTTTAGGAATACAGGCTGAAGAGTGTTCCACTGCACAGGTAACAAGATATGTTAGCATTTCCACGTTATTCATCAGTCAGAAATACAAAGGGCAATTGTGACATTGCATGAGTAGTTAAAAGAAGTTCACTGAAGTCTTATTTGTAAAGCAGTTGGGAAGCCTAAACTGAATCTAGTTTAACTAGGTTTTGCACAGTAGGGGCAGAGCTAATCGGGGAAGCAGGACTCGAGAAATAAGCATTTACATCCGCTTAAATGGGATACTCGGCTGCTCATGTGGGGAATTTGTATTCCAAGAACTATTAGCAGACATCATTTTGATGCATTTTCACAGTGGGGAGAAAATGAGAGGAGGCGATGGTTACATCTCATGTGCAATATTTCATCTGTGCCTTATACCAGCACTTCCTTTCTCCCCCGGTACGGCATTCCCTCTCGCCTTCTCTTCCTCCCCACTGTTTGTAGCATGTTAATAATAAATGTGTGGGTAGAGAGAGGCACCTTTTGTTTTATCTACTGTGCTGATTGATAATGAAACATTCCAATGAGGCTCAGTGATGGGTATTATGTTGCAATTATAATGGCTTGGATGCAGTGATACAGAAGAAGAAGAAGAAGAAGAAGAAGAAGAAGAAGAAGAAGAAGAAGAAGAAGAAGAAGAAGAAGAAGAAGAAGAAGACGACGAAAAAGAAGATGACGAAGAAGAAGGTGGTTTTTATACTCCACTTTTCACTACTCAGAGGAGACTCAAAGTAGCTTACAAACACCTTTCCCTTCCTCTCCCCACAACAGCCACCCTGCAAGGTAGGTGAGGTTGAAAGAGCTCTGGCAGAACTGTGTTCAGAAGAGGTCTGTGCAAATTAGGTTGGAACACCTCCTGAGAATAGGAGGAGACAAACTAGCACTTGACCAGCAATTCACTTAATTGCCCTAGCAATTAAGAATAGAAAGATGGAGAATGGAACAAGTAGTCGTTCACACATGGCAAGCCAATAAAAGCCATTCAACAGTATCAGATAAAGCTAACTACCCAACTAACCCACCTGGCTAATCAAGAACAATCCAGTGTAGAGGCAGGAGATAGCTGAAGGGTTACCCCAAAGAGACTAGAAAGTACAGTGTTGTAAACAGGAAAATAATTTCAGGTAGAGAAGAAGGGGTCTCTGTCTTAGGAGGAGGAGATTCAGTGAGGGAGGCTGGTCAGTGATAAGGTAGAATGGTCTGGAAAGAAGATGGACATCTGGGTACTCTGAAGGGCCCATAGATGGAGATGATTGAGATAAATGGTTTTCAGGTTCCGTCATTTTGGCTTCCCACCCTTGTTGAATTCTCTCTCTCTCAGTGGACTCTTTTACAAGAAAAAGCAGCATGGATCAAGGAGAGATGTGGAAAAGGTATTGTTGACATTCAGCAAATAATATGATCCATGTAGCAATCTTTTCCTCAGTCTAAAAAGCATGCCATTTATAAAAAACACTACTCAGAAGTTAGACTTTTCTGCTAGCATCTTAATAAGTCTTGCATTAACACTGACACAGCAGGGGTGCCTGACCCGCTATACCAGCTCCAAGGAATCCATACATAATGAATGCAACAAATTACTGAACATGGTAGAGATGCCAAAGACAAAAAGCTATCTCCTTGCAGAGGAAGAATGGCAAACTAATTGTTGATATATGCATTTCCCACTGTAGATTTCTTGCAGAATTAAAGGAAAACACTTCTGTTTGATAAGATGCTGTATTCAGGTAGTGTCAAAAGTTGTCCTCCTTTGATGAGAATGAGGTTGCATTATAAATCAGGAAACTGTTGCTTGATTGGCCCTCCACTCCTAGTCACGGTGAGTAGAGGCCAATTCCTGCTACTGGATCCACTGTCAGTGCCTCAACCCATAGAATTATAGGGTTGGAAGGGCCCTCCAGGGTCATCTAGTTCAATCCCCCTGCAGAATGCAGGAAATTCAGAGCCCTATTATCTTCTGCTTTTTAAATAGGTAGGATAGAATTTATTTAATCAACAACTGATGTTTGGGTTCCCTAGTTGGCTCAGGGCAGATAACACCATTAAAACATTCCATAAAACAAATTATATATAAAAATGTTTGTTTAAGGCCACCTCCTCTTTACAATTAAAAACTTGGGGAGTGGGGCTCATCAGTATTTGGGGGGATTAATTGGCTGGATGGATTAAGCAGAGAGGTCAGTGTCTTCTTGATGATATTTATTGTTTTTCCGACTTTCCGTAGACCAAACAGATTACTAATTTTTTTTTCTACCTGAAACGTAATTGCAGCACCAAATTGAAGTTTCCTGAGGCTACTGTTGATTCTACCCCCCCCCAAAAAAATGCATCTTTCTTTCATGTCTGATTAATTATTCCCCACATTCTCTGGGCAGTTCTGTCCCATTTGTAAATCATTTGGCTTTGCCTCACTCATGTCTAAAATGACATCTTTGTAACAGGGATATTAACTATAGCAGGGGTAGTCAAACTGCGGCCCTCCAGATGTCCATGGACTACAATTCCCAGGAGCCCTTGCCAGCATTCGCTGGCGAATGCTGGCAAGGGCTCCTGGGAATTGTAGTCCATGGACATCTGGAGGGCCGCAGTTTGACCACCCCTGAACTATAGCAAACAATGAAATTTGAGTGGTGGGTTTTGCTTGCTACAGTACTTCAGATGCCTTCCCTGAGAACTTCCAACAATCAAGCTCTTATTCATGAGTAGCAAGGGAGAACTGGAAAGCACCCCAAAACAGAAGGTAATTAATTAGCCTAAAATAATAGAATGAATGAGAAGTAGCAGAGAGTTTGCTGGGGAAAGCTAAATAGCTGGGGAAAGCTGGGGAAATGCATGTTTTTGAGTCTACAGGGAATGTAGAACTTTATTAAGTGCAACACAGAACACCTTATTTCAATTGCACTTGCAGCTGAATGCAGAAAAACATCGAGCAGTGCTAAAAAGGTCTTTGTATGGAACCAGCCAAAGGTATTTCGTCGCTTCAGCTAACTCCACAGACATATCTGTAGCTTCAGCAGGCATTGATTCAGACAAATCCACAGCTTAGAAGTAAACATCAAGAAGTGGGGAATTCTGGGCATCTCCTCCAGACGTCAACATGACCCTTGCTGACCCCCGTTGTGTTGGTGAGCTCATGGTTTACTGGGTTCTGCAGCATTCTTTGAGCTGGCTGCTCTTCTTTTTTCCTCAGAGAAGGAGTAGAAGGTCAAGAAGACAACAGCAGCGGCACATGCACACCATCATCTTTTCCTCTTGGTGGTGCAGAGTGCACTAAAAAACCTGCCATCTTTGTAGTAAAATTCTGAAAAACATGGGGGTTAGCCACCAAAGCATCATAATGAAAAAGAGAGACAGCCTGTAGCTTTAAGCAACCTATCCACACAAGGACTGTTTCTAGACAACCTAAATGGTTTTGCCAGCATTGCAGGCTTGGTTTCTGACAAAAAAGGGCAGGAGGAAGGCAGAGTATTTCCAGGACTATTTTGGCCTTGGAGGCCATTTCTGCACTGGAAGGTGGCCTCAACCTGCTGCTTGTCCAGTGGTGGGGCAAATTCCTGGTTCCACATGATGTTGTCACCAGGCCAGGGGCATTCCAGGCTTGGCTTGACCCGGGCCTCATTTGCCCCATGCCAAGGGAATGTGGATAATTCCACGTTCTCTTTTTTGCCCCAGGCACCAACAGGGCCTATGTTGGGCCTGGGCTGTGGAGACAGGAAAAGTTGGGCCATTCTGGTACAGTTCCTCCCCACCCACATCTGTGACTACAGCATCCCAGATGGGACAAAATGCCCGCTGCACTGTGCAGTGTGACATAGCCACCTGGGGCATTTTTTTATGTTTGAAGAATGTGGCATGGCATTGTTATGTCAAACAAAACAACAATAAGCCCCTACAACCCTGCAGTGCACTGGAACCTCACCATCCCAGCTGCCCAATCCCCCATCTGGAACCTGGAAGAATTATGCTGACATGCCCTGGATTGGATGCCCGGCAGCAGGTGGCCTCACCCATGCAGAACAGGTCTGAGTGAATACTGAGTGAGGCCAACTCACAGCAACCATCAGCCTGAATGCTTGCTACTTTTCAACAGTGGTAACCCTTCAAAAGCCGGTGTGGTATAGTGGATAGAGTTTCAGCACCCTATTTTGTAATTAACCTGAGTAGCCTTTTAGTAGTCCACACACTGTCTTAGCTTTCCCTCCGATTTCCTCTCACTAAAGTGCATTTCCTCCTAGTTTTAGAATAATTTGCAGTGTGCATCTATCTATATTGCTAGTACCTTCAGTGTGTTGTGTTCCATCTTGGCTTAGAAGAAACAATGCACTGTAGCAGTTAGAATGCCAGAATAAGATGTAAGAGTCTCTGGTTTGAGTCTTCACTCTGCCATAGAAGCTTGTTGGGTGTCTATGGGCCAGTTGGGTTTGTTATGTGCTGTCAAGACATTTTCAATTCATGGCTACAGATAAACAATATGTCCTATCATTAACAGCCTTGCTTGGGTCTTGTAAACTGACTGTGACTTCCTTGACAGGATCAATTCATCCCTTCTTGGGTCTTCCTCTTTTCCTGTATCCGTCAGCTTTTCCTAGCATTGTTGTATTTGACTCTTGCCTTTTCAGAATAAGACCAAAGTTCTCTGTTCAGTCATTTTGGCTTCTAAGGTAGATTCAGGCTTGATTTTGTCCCCCAACATCATAGTTGAAATGAATCAACCAGTTGCAGACTCAGCTGGGCTGCATCCCACCAACTACGTGCTGTGAGCTTTGCTCAGGACTGGAAGTGCAACCCAGCAAGTTATGGACTGCATCAGCGGACAAAACGAAAAAGACATTAAAGGGGCTTATTTTGACCTGGTTGCGGGATAATCATGAGTTCCCAGCAACACCATTTTAATTATTTTGATTATTAAATATGGAATTAGAAAGCGGGTCATTCACTACTGCCTAATGATCATCGTAGCCTCTTATTATCTTGCGCAGCGATTTTAGTTTTAGAGTGGGGATGACAAAATAATCATCGTCATGTTTCATATTTCTGCATAATTACTTACCATTATTAGGGTGTGTTTTTCCTTCTGAAAAAAAAACAAACCAACCATTTCCTGCTTCCTGAAACCCCTGGCTTTCTCAGACACATCCTTTTGAAACTGAAGCATAGGACTGATAAAGGTTCTCAGATACAACTGGATCGACTCTGCCTGTAATAAATTCTCTGTTGTAATCTGGACTCCCAAAATATGGACAGCCTTGAACAAAGTATTCTCCTAGTGCTGCTGCTGCCCTGGATAGGGTCTCAGAGCAGGTGGGCCTAGCTGGGGAGGCTCAGCTCCACTCTGTCAGCGAAGCCACATAAATGGATGAAGACAAGCTAGCAGCCAACCTAACAGAGAATGGGCAGGTTGGGGGGGAATATTACCTGACAGAACCCAAACAGTTCCACAGGGCCTGCAAAAGGGAGCTCCTCCGCCAGGCAGTAGGTTGAGGTCGACCCAAACCATCGCTTCCAATTGGCCCCCAAGCCCCCCCCTCCTACTACAACTGACACTAATCTGCCTAACCCACTGGGTCCCAGTAAGAGTTGAGCTGAGGCTCTTTTGCAGTTCCATCATTCTCTAATGTTATTATTGTTATCGTGTTAAGGTTATTGCTGTTATAATGTTATTGCTGTTATCACATGTTGTTACCATATATTATCTGTATCTTTTTCCTGTTTCCTGTAAACTGCCTACAGGGAGGGCGGTATGTAAATATGAATGAATGAATGAATGAATGAATGAATGAATGAATGAATGAATAAATGAATGAATGAATGAATGAATGAATGAATGAATGAATGAATGAATGAATGAATGAATGAATGAATGATGCTCAGGGAAAGATGTAGAAGGGGGAAGGCAGAAATGTACCCAAGTTGCTTAGATTCATGACTCGCTTGTGATAACTGCACATAGGGCTAGAGCTGGATTTTGGTGGGTCCTGGAAGGAGAGTTCCCAAGGCCCCCCACCTATCCACTTTGGTCTCAGTACCAGTCTTTTCTTCCCTCCCCTGCCCCACTTGCCAGCCTTTCCCCTGACTATGCTCACAGTCCTCTGCACCACTCATAGCCCTTTCCTGGACAGTGCATGCAACTTGCAGTATGAATGGTGGATCACTCACAAGTGAGCAGGTAGGGAAGAGGCACATGGGCTTTAGCGGTAGTGGGTTAGCAGTAGGCCAGCAGCTGCCCTGCCTGAGTGTATGATGATGACTGCAGTCCCACAGGGATCCCCAGCCTACCTATATCCTTATTGTCAAAATATTTTCGTCTTGTGGACTCATTGAGCACATGTCAGATAATGTACTTTCAATGCCCTTTGGAAGCAGATTTCTCTGTTTCATACAGGAAAATCCACCCTCAAATGCATGTTGAAAGTGCATTATCCAGCATGTGCAGAATGAGCCATAATCCACCTGGATAACTGCTGAAACAGATTTGCAGGAAGTAAATGTGTGTTTTTTCACAAAGCACTTCCTTCCTTCCCTCCCTCCCCACCCAATGCCCCAATTCAGCTCACTCCAAACAGAAACTCAGTGCTTCATCAGTCCAACAGATACTGAATGTCCCACACCAATGTGGGCATATGGGGGGAGGGGGACAACCTTTCTAACCCTCACTTTACTTGCCCAGTGTTTTCATACAGACAAAGGCAATGACACAAGATGTCCTTTCTCAGCACATTGAGCACTGGCTCAAAACATATATTTAGCATGCGTTTAGCAAGCAAAACATTCTTGGTGCCAGGCTTGTTTCCTGAATTTTTGACCTGCAGTCTCTAAGCCTCAATACACAATCAGGCCCGGTTTTCATGATCGGCATGATAATGAAGGAGATTATTTTGTAGATGTGCAGAGTACATGCACTGCAAAAAAATATATAATTTTTTCTTTCTCACACATTAAGTGCACAAGCATGCCCACAAAGTCGTGATTCTGCCACTTTTGTCTAAGAGAGAAGTCTCGTTTATTTGGCAATCGGCACATCGTCATGCAAGCAACTTTCTAAGAGACATTCATTATATTTGACTGAATGCACAGAATCGTATACTGCCAAGCAGAGTTGTAACTTTCTAAGACCCATAAAAGGGTGTCTGGGTCTGCCCTGATCTGGATAGCCCCGGTTGGCCCAATCTTATCAGGCCTTAGAAGCTAAACAGGGAGAGCATAAGTAGTGGAATGGTAGTCCACCAAGAAGACGAAGAGTTGGTTCTTATATGCCGCTTTTTTCTACACGAAGGAGTCTCAAAATGGCCTACAATCACCTTTCCTTTCCTCTCCCCACAACAGACACCCTTTGGGGTAGGTGAGGCTGCTTGTGCTGTGGCAAGTCTGAAGTCACCCAGCTGGCTGCATGTAGGGGAGTGGGGAACCAAACCCGGCTTGCCAGATTAGAAGTCTGCACTCCTAACCACTACACTAAATTTCAGCTTGGCATGCAAAAGGTCCCATGTTTAATCCAGGGAGATCTCCAGGTTCTGCCTGGAGGATGGCAACCAGCCATACCTTCTCCTTCCAAGCTCAGTTTAAGCCAGGGAGGCATAGCATTAAAAGTCAAACGTTGTTGTCAACCATTCAGCACAGCTGCCACCATGATCTCTCATCCCACACTACCTCCCTCAACCGTGCAATGTTCTGGCACCTCCAGGTAAAGGATCTGGCAGTAAATATGAAAGACCTCTGCCTTGAGTGCCACTTTTGGATGAAGTGGACAATACTGACCTTATTTATTCATTATTATTTGATTTGATTTCTATACTGCCCCTCGGACTCAGAATGGTTCACAATTACAATAATAGCACAATGAAAATCAATACCCCTCCACCACCCTCTTAAATACTCTCCACCAAGCCAAGCAGACTGGGGATGGTCTAAATGGGGGAAGGACGGGAGCCAAGATTTGGAGGGAGGTTCATATCATTTCCATACAGCCATGGCCTCACCATAAGCCTGGTGGAAGAGACCCAAGTTGCACATAGATGTTGAATAGTATTGGGGGGAGAATTGCATCCTGAGGCATTCCACAAGGGAGTGGATGGCAGTGCAATTGCTCTTCCCCAATGTCTTCTATCTGTCCCCTTGGAGATAGGAGATAGGCCACTGCAAGTTGACAAGCCAAAAGCTCAAGATCAACTGTTTCAAATGCTGCTGTGAGATGTAGTAACCTTGATGGACCAGATCTAGTAACCTTGATTCACCGTAAGGCAGCTTCATGGGTGTTTGTGCGTTCATGTGTTCAACCATGGGTGAATATATCATGTTTTACTGTTGGGTGAAACAAATAAAAATTGCAATGTTTTCTTTAAAATGGGGAGATGTAATGATGGTACGATAGCTAGCAATCAAAGAAATTCTTGTAGATAGGGATGTTCTCTCAGCAGACACATTTAGAGAAGACCAAACCCAGAGTTCCTTTTCTTAGATTAAAATAATCCCCTCCTGAACACACGATATGCACAGGATGACTCCCCAGTGTCATGCATGGAACGTCCATGTCCATATAGTTGCCCATCTTCAGGATTTCCACAGCTGGTCATAAATCCTTGGAAGGCAGTTCAGCAATTCATAGACTATTGGTAAGTGAACAGTATTCAACTTTACAGAAAGACCGCCGACAGGATCGCACACATCTCTATAGAGATATAGAGACATGTAGGTATGCAACTGCCATTGTTCTGTTCGCACCATAATCACAGGATGAATATTTCACCCGGCACTCGGAGAGTGGAGTCAATGACTATGCAAAGCTGCAGCAGCTGGCTGCAAATGGTTTAAGGATTTCCAAGTGTCAGCTTAGCAGCCGCCTTGACTTTAATTAATTGGAAATGGCATGTGCAGGGCGTAAAAACTTCGGCTCAGATGCTTGTGACCAATGAATGGTCAAGTCCTTGGAGGACTATGCTTCTACTTTACCTAGCAAGTGAATGGATTTTTACTGCTCAGTTTGTCACAACCGAAGAAGAACCTGAACATTAGCCACTGTTTCCAAGTAGTTAAAGTCACAAAAACAAAAAAAGTTTCCCCCTCCACTATGAGTTGAACCTTGGCAAGAAAACTGATGCAATAGTATATGTAGTCTGTGGATTTGGTTTCAGGTGAAGAAATTCATAGTTATATTAAATCAGATGTTGGTGTCATCAAACCAGTTTCTTGAAAAGTCTCATTCAAAGTAACCAAGTTTGAGTTCAGTGGCTCCTTTAAGACCAACAAAGTTTAATTCTAGGTATAAGCTTTCATGTGCATGCAGGTCTGTTTCAGTGTCCGCAGGACCTTCACTCAAATCACATGGAAAAAGGATCCCACATTCAAATCTCAGCAAACACACAAGGTTGTGTTGATGATTTATTCTGCTGTGCTGTCATCCCAATCAGAATTGGGCCATCACGGTGTTTTTAAATTGGCTCATTAGACTTTCATATGGCACTAGTGTTTTCCGTAGCATTTCCCTCTGCCATCTTGACATGGTCCATCCCCATTAGTTCCATGACCATATTACCTCTGAAAATCCAGTCTGACAGCACATTGTCTTCTAGAATTATGTGGATCAGTTTTCCTCCTGTGTCTGAATTAGTTTATTTACTTCATTTATGCTCCACTTTTCTCTGCAGTGGAGACCAAAAGTGTTTTTCAACATTCTCTCCTTCTCCATTAGTTGAGAGAATAATGTATGGGTTGCTTCTAGTTGCCCTTATCTTGTCAACCTCCCCTCCTTACTTGCCCCACCTAACATGGTTATTATGTATGCAGATCCCATGATTCCAAACAAAACCTTCTTCAGTAGTTCAATAGGACCCTCTTTTTTCACCAGTTGGTTGGATCCAACTCCATGGATCTACTACCTACCGGATGCACACAGATAGAAAAGTAAACATTGAGAAGGAACAAAATTGGAGCCCATCAAGAATGCCAAAACTGCCATATTGTCGTGATGTAATTTGAAGAGTGCAAAATTATTTGAGGAAGGGTTTGAGCAGCCTTTCTCAACATTTTTATAACTGAGAAAAACCTGAAACATTCTTCAGGCTTTGAGAAATCCCCAAAGTGGCATGATTGTACCACTTATGGTTAGGAAACATAGCTGTGTACATGCCCACCCAGAGCCCCTCCCCTTTCCATCCCTTGCAGGCCCATAATTGGCAGGAAAGGAGAGGGCAGGTTGACATGATCTCATACGGTCATATCACCCTATAACGTTTAACATTTTTTAAAAATATATATAACAAATTAATTAATTTCCACCCACTCAGGAAACCCTTCCAGAGTCATCAAGAAACCCCTGGAATTCACATAACCCTGGTTGAGGCAATCTGGGTTAGAGAGACAAAAACACTGCCTTCAAAGTGTATACACCTAGGTGGAGGATATGCCAAGAGACCAGCTTAACATTTTGATATTTTTGTTTACTAAAGATTTCTATGATTTTGTAGCAATACCTTTTGACTTACCCTCATATAAACACAGTAGATGAATTGGTTTGGCCCTCCCAGTTCAGCCTTGCTTACATTCCAATGCACACGTGGAGCTCTTACACAAGTGGCTTTCACTTTAACAATGGAAGAGATCCAGTCTTGGGCAGTAATGGGTTTAAACTTCAAGTACAACGATATAGGCTAGATATCAGGAAAAAGTTTTTCACAGTCAGAGTAGTTCAGCAGTGGAATAGGCTGCCTTAGGAGGTGGTGACCTCCCCCTCACTGGCAGTCTTCAAGCAAAGGTTGGAGACACACTTTTCTTGGATGCTTTAGGATGCTTTGGGCTGATCCTGCGTTGAGCAGGGGGTTGGACTAGATGGCCTGTATGGCCCCTTCCAACTCTATGATTCTATGATTCTATGATTCAGTCATACTGTGCATCCCTTCCTCTGATGTGATAGTGAAATCCCTGTGGGCTTGAATGTCCTGCATGTACATGAAATCATGCAATCAGGTGGACACTGATGCTTTTTCAAAAGTATTATTTAAAGTACCTCAAGATGCATCGGTAGGCATGTATTTTTGTTTTTAAGTGCTGGTATTGACTAAGAAACGCATCCAATGAAACAGTAAAAATAATCAGTAAAGGGTGTCTAAAGGGCAGCTTAATCTCTCTGATTACCCGAAAAGTTGCTGAGCTTTTCGATTACCCAGATGCATGTCTTTAATATTAATATACCAACAGAGCTCAGCACTCACGAAATAGGAATGGGAACTGATTTGAGAAAACGGCGAAATCTGGTTAAATATGAAGACGGTCTTAAGAAGTAATCACCATTGTTAGTGTGATTGAAAAATACTTTGCAGGGCTCTGCATTTCCTTTGATAGGAACAACAGCCGAACGCCTGCAGACCTTTGCAGGAATTCTGCACACGACTGAAAGAAAGAAACAATGACCTAGAGAAGACCTTTCCCTGCCTTGTGGCTTTCATAGAAGTATTACCCTATTTGGCACAAACTAGGGAACCCTGAGCACAGCAGCTGGCTGAATGCCCAGTGCTGGACTAGCAGGACTTTCCCCCTTGCCTAAAGAGCTGTCTCTGGGATGCTATCCATCTATAGTGGTAGCAGGCAGACTTCAGCTATGTTTTATTTTTAAATTTACATACTGACCTTGGGGGCTGTGTATTGGGTAGGACGCCAGCACAGAATTGCTTTAAATAAAACCAAATAAATACCAAGAATTCAACAGTGCTTCAATCATCATAAATATTTTAAATGTACTACCAAAAAAAGAATACGATTATTAATGTTCAATGCTGATATTAATACTATTGTGCTGATTAGGGTTGCTTGAACTCCAAACAATTTGTTCACTTCCTGTTTGCTAGCCGAGAGAGTGGGGGACGACTTATTACTTGGTGTTCAGTTTGACTGTTCGCTGAACTGTTTGATCGTTTATGCACTGGGAACTTCACTGCCCCAGCTCCCGTGCAGGAGCACAAATCAGGGGAGAATGAGGCACACCGGGCCAAATGCTCCCCCATGTGGGTGCAGGAAGAGGTGGGGCAACCTGCCATGACTAAAACTCCTGCCTGCAGCCTGGCATGAGACCTCCAGTGCGTAAACGGTCTTTGTGGCTGTTCAGCAGGTTGCGCGACTGCACAGCTGGATTCTGCTGTATCCATGGCCACCATTTTTGTACCTGTCTTCCCCTAACACTGTGCAAGGAAAAGGGATGGAGACTTACTTTTAAAAGAAAATGAAAGCTGGGAATGCAGGGATGATGACAATAGGTGGTTAGAACGTTAGCATGCATGTTTATAGTAGCAATTACTGCAGTGTTTTTAAAAGCCATCTGGTAGCACCATTTGTTATGGAATAAACTGGCATGGACTAGGATTCAGGCAGACACCAGGGTTTTATCCTCAGCTGGAAGATGGGTATAGGTACAGCTAAGTATATGGGGAAAATTAAGCTATAATGTTTCGTTCCAATGTTAGCACTAGTTCCTGTACATACAGAGCGGAAATGTACCCACTAAACAAACATATTCATTAGAATCGCTGGCACTGTTTGCTACGGAACTGCAGTGTTTCAAAATTGTTCTGTGATTTCACGGCTTCGGGAACAAGGATAGGAAACCAGACATTTAGCCATTCACTAGGTAATGGCCTGCCTGCCTGCCTGCCTGCAGGTTTTCTACCTATCTTGCAATGCTGAATAAGGAAGACAGAATCCTCGAAGGTTGAATTTGACAGACAATTTTGGGGTTGGCAACAGACCTTCCACAAGGCAAAGGGTCCGCACTGCCTGCTGGTAGTCAGGGAAAGTGACTGCATCCTCACTATCCTCACCTTTCTAGCACATTCAAGACATCATAGAAGGTATTTCTTCTGAGACAATTTCAGAAGCGAATTAAATAAAATCATGCGCACCATCTGTTCTGCATGCCATTGCTATTGCTGCTGCTGCTTCTTATTTTATTTTATTTTATTTTATTTTATTTTATTTTATTTTATTTTATTTTATTTTATTTTATTTTATTTTATTTTATTTTATTTTATTTTATTTTATTTTATTTTATTTTATTTTATTTTATTTTATTTTATTTTATTTTATTTTTAAAAAAGAAAGATCTGTATTGCATTCTTGCAGAACTGGAATTGTGCTAAAATAGATTTTCCTTCCCACTCGTGCATTGCTGGATATAAACAGTGTCACAGGATTAAAACCCTACTCCCCCCTTCTTTTCTGTGCTTAAATGGGGAATGACTAAAAATGTACTCTTGCAAGCAAAATAGCCTCCACTTAAATAAATAAAATGGAATACTAACGGGATGGTCCTGTAAATGACAGCACTGAATGAGCATGGTGGTGCTAATTCTTAGTAGATTGAATAATATTGTTTTACTTAGAAAAAGACTCCCAACCCTATAGGTATGTTTCGCAGTCAGATGTAACTGTATGCATGAAAGTAGATCTCCTTTAAGGACATTCAGGTCTTACTTTCCAGCCATGGTCCTCAGGTACGTACACATTGTGGCAGGCGTTCTGTTGTACACTTTTATTAAGAAATGTGAGGCTTTTCTTAAGAGGTAACCATCTACTGGATTTATATTTTCTATGCTGTTCCTCCTCACAATACTGTATCGAAGTATACAAGTATAAAGTTGGAAAGGGCCATCCAGGCCATCCAGCCCAGCCCCCTGCTCAATGGAGGATCAACCTAAAGCATCCATGATAATTATCTGTCTAGCCGCTGCTTAAGGACTACCAGTATGGTGGGTTTAGGGTCAGTGACTGACTCAAGACCATTTCTGCACCAGAGGTTTTGCACTGGGATTAAGGCCGGAATTAGAGCTGGGGCAGGTTGCCCCACTTCTTCCTGCTCCTGTACAGGGGAACATTTTGCCTGGTGCACCTCATCTGCCTCGGATTTGTGTCTCCTCATGGGAACCAGGGCAGAAAGGTTCCCAGTGTAGAAATGGTCAAGGTCATCCAATATGATTCGAGAAGTGGGCTAAACTGAATAAAATGGAGTACAATTGGGAAAATGTAAAGTTCTGCATTTTGGTAGGAAAAACCAAATACACCAATATAAGATGGGGGAGACTTGTCTTGGCAGTAGCATGTGCGAAAAGGATCTAGGAGTCTTAGTAGACCATACATTGAACATGAGTCAGCAGTGTGACTCAGTGGCTAAAAAGACAAATGGGATTTTGGGCTGTATCAAACGGAGTACTGTGTCCAGATCACGGGAGGTGATGGTACCGCTTTACACTGCACTGGTTCGGCCTCACTTGGAGTACTGTGTGCAGTTTTGGGCACCCCAGTTGAAGAGGGATGTTGACAAACTGGAGTGTGTCCAGAAGAGGGCAACAAAGATGGTGAGGGGTTTGGAGACCAAGAGGTATGAAGAAAGGTTAGGGGAGCTTGGTCTGTTTAGCCTAGAGAGGAGATGACTGAGAGGGGATCTGATAACCATCTTCAAGTATTTAAAAGGGTGCCATGTGGAGGATGGAGCAGAATTGTTCTCTCTTGCCCCAGAGGTATAGACCAGAACGAATGGGATGGAATTAATTCAAAAGAAATTCCATCTAAACATACAGAAGAAGTTCCTAACAGAGCGGTTTCTCAGTGGAACAGGCTTTCTCGGGAGGTGGTGGGTTCTCCATCTCTGTAAATTTTTAAACACAGCCTGGATAGCCATCTGACGGAGAGGCTGATTCTGTTAAGGTTCAATGGGGTGGCAGGTTACAGTGGGTGAACAATAGGGTTCTGAGTGTCCTGCATAGTGCAAGAGGTTGGACTAGATGACCCATGAGGTCCCTTCCAACTCTATGATTCTATGATTCATGTCTGATTAGGGACTTCAGCCTGGATCTCCCAATTTCCTATTCCAATGTCCACCTTGACTTGCAACCCACTTTTCTCCAGGACTACAGGATATGGTCTAATCACGGTCCTTCACTCTCTGTTCTGTTCTCTCATTCTCTGTTCTGGCCCCCACCTGGTGGAACGAGCTCCCGGAGGAGATAAGGGCCATGACAGAGCTTAAACAGTTCCGCAGGGCCTGCAAAAAGGAGCTCTTCCACCAGGCATTTGGTTGAGACCAGACGCAATCAACAGCGACTGAAAGGTGTTACCCAAATTGCTGGACACGTGTCCTAAAACACGTATCTTTGAGCTTGTGGGGAATATTAGCTCAAATGCTGCGAGAGGGGGGTAACTTAGCGTTATCGGATCGTTACCTTTGTATACGAGGGTTATTACGCCTGTAGGAACTCAAGGCAAACACAGATTTAAATGGTAAAATATTAATATAAGCTTTTATTAAAAGGAAAATAACAAAAAGACACACAAATAGCTAACACACATACAAGCAGTCATATAGAGAAGGGGGAGGAAGAGTGGAAGGCTTGATAGTTACCTGTCCGAGGAGTGGTGGGTCAGAGGAAGGAACACGAACCAGCGTGGGAGGTCCCGGGTTGGAAGACACTCAGAGTGGCTGTGTGAAGCCACAGTTTTTATAGGATTTTGGGAAGGGGGCTATGTGACAAGGCTCAGGTAAGCATGTGCTGGAAGTTTCCAGGGTCCCCAGAGATTAGGACAATACCTGGCCAAGTGGGGGGATGGCCGTAAATGGATTTGGATAAAGGTATTAATGGCTCTGAGGAAGAGAGCCATCAGGTCTCGCTGGCAGGATGTGGGGGAAATATCCCCTGGCAGAGGGGCCAAGTGTGAAAAATGTTGCAAGACAAAGGATTTTCCTAGGAGCCCTTAGGCAAACAGGAGGAAGCCAGTCCACTCACTTAGAAATACAATTGGGGGGGGGGTCGAGAGTAGGGCATGGAGGCACCTGGATTTCGAAACCTGAGGCAGAGAGCAAGATTTCTAAGATGGAGTCTGGCCTGGCTTGGCTGACCCTAGCAGTGTCATGGCTTTAGCTTAAGCCTAGACTATTGTGGGGTGCCATTGGTTATAGAAGACAGTGTGCCAAGGCATAAGGCAGGGATCCTGCCATGCGTAACATTCCCCTCCTTCTGTAGTGAATTATATGTCCAATTTATTCACTACAGACCAATATACTGTGTTAGTGGCGGCAAAGATTGAAATTCAGACTAGAAATTCAGAGAGAAAAGTGGGGCCATCTTCTGCCACTATAAAAACTACAAAAACTTAAGCCAAATTAAAAACAAAACACATTTAGGCGGGGTTTGGGTGACTTAAGGAAAGCTGTGAAATTGCCGTTCCTCTTTACCACAACCACTCAAAACTAAATGTAACATACATGAACTATGAACTAGCTAAGCGTGAGGTCTCCACCATATGAATAAATAAATGAACCAATGCAAACTAATACGTTGAGCAAGGCAATCTAGCAAACAATAGACAAAAAGCAAATGCAGTGAAAACCAAATTCTATGCAGGCAGGAAACTGTGGGCAGTACCTGAGCAATATTTTAGAATGCGAGCACTAGGCAATCCTAAAAATGCTGGCAATGAATATCAAGCAATTACTATGAAGCAAGCAGAAAGTGGTAGAAACTAAAAAGTTAGACAATGAACTAAGCAATGGCTTCTAATAAGCAATGCAATAAGAACAAGATAAAGCTAAGCAATTTAGCAAAACTTATATACATAAACTAGCAAACTATTTAAAACTGATACAGGCACAATGCAATAGGCAGTGAGTTGAAATACAGGGCACAATACAATTTGGAATACAGACAATACAGTTTGAAAAACTTCCTCCCCCCCCTTGTCCCATTGGTAAAGGTGGGAGTGAAGCTGGAGATTCCTTGAATAGTTGAACATGAGGATTGATGAAGATGAGCAACTGGATCAGCAGTTGAATATGTTGATATATATATATGCATATATATATTTTGTTGTTGTTGTAAGATATTGCTGGATGATGTTTGCAAACACATAGAATGGTAAAGGAGGTTCCTCCATGGGGGTAAAAAGCAACTTTGGTGAGGATCCATTTTATGAGAGAGCCACTGGCAAGAGGTTGTGGCAACAAGCAAATAGCTGGAGATGTGTGCAAGTCCGGGTTAGCTTGCAAGTTGATCTTCTTTCCCCCCCCCCCCTCGTGACTGAAATGGCAGGGCAGTAAAGGCACTAATCCAGGGCGTCAGAGGGTATGCAGGGTCAGAGATTGCACATAGAAGAAGCAGCAGGCAGGCTGGGCAGCGAGGCTTCATAGAGCAGGAGCTGGGGTAAACAGCAAGCATCAGTAGTTCACCAGCAGGTGGGCTGGGGCAGAAAGTGCAGAACAGCAGGTCACAGGACACATCCATAGCAAACGCAGGCAGAGGATCGCTGTCATCTTTGACCAGGTCAGGTCTGGAGGTTGGCGAGCAGGAACAGCATACAGGCAGGACCATCAGGAACTGGCCTGGCGATCTGAGGTTTGTGATGCACAAGCCTGGAGCCTCACTAGGGCAGGCTTGGCAGATGTGGGTTGCAAGAATATTTGAGCGGCCCAGAGCATCATCAGCACAGTGGAGCTGAAGAGCTCAAGGGGGAGACACCCAATTGAGAGAGGGACAAAGATTGACAAAAGTTCACTGGAGAAGTGTGTGCAGCTGCAAAGAGTGATGCTGCAAAGTCTGTTGAGGCTGGGCTCAAGTAGGCACCCAGCCTGATGGATATACAGATTAGGAAAATACTCAAAAATTTAGAACTTTGAAGACAATGAACTCAAAGTGAAAGAGTGGAGCAGAGGGGTGCCCCCATAAGTGACTGTCAAAAAGATCTACTGTGGTGGCTGCCCACCATTACCTTACAGAGACTGAAAATAGAATTTAAGAGGAGCTAGATGCCATCTCCAGGGAGGGAGATGGAAATTAGAGTGCAATCATAAGACAAGGGAAGGAGGATGCCAAACTCCTGGTGAGTTTGGGAATTTGAGAGAAAATTGATAGATTACTATGGGTGACTGAAGCAAGATGCTTTGTAGAAATACACAAGAAGAGAGAAAGTCCTTCAAGTAGTTTTTGGAGGCTAGGTCTACTGGCCTTCTGCACTGTTGTGTAAAAAGGAGCATTCAGAAAAAGAATCAAAGAGCCAAAATTAAAGGTTCCTGCAAACATGTTGCAAATGGTCTATGAATGAATAGATTAGCAGCTCAAATACAAATATATATATGAGGGGGAAGAAAAGAAGAATTGCTAGATAGAATCTGGTCAATTGCTTCCCAAGTTAATAAGCACAAAAAGAAATAGATGCTCTGATGTGCAATAGGTTAAAAGCATAAGCAGAAAACCTACTACAGATTTTTCTCTATAAGGAACATAAGATAAATCAAAACACAAAAAGAAAGCTTAAACAACAAAACTTTGATTGTCATCTATAAAGATCTTGCTATAAAGAGCACAAGAGAGGACTCCTAATTAAAAGAGGACTCAAAAACATGGCAAAAGAATTTGCAAAATATTGTGGATTGACATAAACAATCTAAAAAGTTAGAGCACATAAGCACAAATCTAAAAGCAAAGGTTTTCTTATAAAAATGAATAAAACAAATGACCTTAAAGAAAATTCAAGGATTGAGGAATAGAAACTTGTTTTTCAGATTGAGATCTGCCTGCTGGTAGGCCAGGCTGATTAGATGTCAATTGCTTCTTTTAAAAGTTACATTGGAGTACTGCTGAGAATATGAGTGGGAAAGAATGAATGAGGAGAACATGAAGAGTCCCATTACACAATAGTGTGTCAAAAGAATTGTGTTCTTAAGGAGGAAAGACTGTTCCTCTGTACATACACAGAGTGCCTTTTCATAGGAGTCAGGCTGAGTGGAAGCCTGAGTACCCAAATGAAAGGTCTGTATGAAGCTTTCTAAACATATTCAAAACAAAAACAAAATTGCAAAAACAGATTTTTCTTACGAAAAAAGGGAAAAAAAGTGTTAACTGCCAATTAAAATTTAAACTAGGAAGTAAAAATGTCAGAGGGAAAAGCTATGGAGGGAATGCCTTTTCTCAAAGAGAAAATATTTCAACTATTAAAAGCAGCCAAAATTGTCTTAAAATAAAAACTAAAACAAAACATATTTTAGAACAGAACAATTTTACTGTACTCTCCCCCCCCCTAGATTCTCTCTGAGGTAGGGGTCAGTCTTTAAAGAAACAAAACTTCTTCCCTTACTGATTTGGGAAGAAAGAATAAAGTTCCTTTGTTATGTGGATTAATTGCCTGGATGGGGGAGAGCAAGGCATGAGTCATGGGGCTTAGTGCCTAGGGAGGCAGTTAGACAAAGAGAGTCTGTTTTAGGATTGCAAAATACTGGCTGTTTCAGTGTGACTGCAACTATAGCTGGAGGCTCTACCAATTGCAGCCAAATTTAAAATTTGAAAATTTTAAAGTAAAAATGGAAGCACACATGTTGAACCATTATTTTTCCTGTGTATATCATTGAATCTGTTAACTTTGCTTGCAACTTTTACTGGGAGGAGGGAAGCTAAGAGAAAATTGAAAAGGAATGTTGTCCTTGCAACAAATTCTTCCCTGTTAAAATAATGGTTGTCACCTTGGATTTTGGAACTCTGTACAGGTTCAGAGGCAAGATTTCCTTCCTGACTCTGTGATGGGGGAACTGAGGACATTTCCTCTTCTTTAAAGACAAGAGGTGAAGCTGGGTTACTGGGTCTACTGTATTTTCTTTTCAATTTATTATCTGTGTGGCTTTGGAAATCCAGGACATTTTGCAAATGGGTTTTTACATTTAAAAGTTCACCCTGGAATTCCTTGTTTTTCTCATTAAGATCCTTAATTTCTAAATCTTGTTTCTGGGTAAGTGTTTTAAATTTCTCTATTTCCTTCTGCCAATCCTTAGGGGATTCAGAAGAAATTTCTGTGGGCCTAGTTCTTGTCTCCATCTCTGGCTCATATCTGAGCATTTTCCTGGTTTTCCTCTTCCTCATGGCCTTCACAAAGGCACACATGAGCACAGATGTGGGTTGGTTATCATACTGGGTCATGTCTGCCCCAGTATTTCTAAGTTCCCGCCACAGAAAAATCCGGTCCCTAATTTTATTCTGCCACTGAGGGACAGAATCTCTATTAGGTTTGGGATTGTTCTGGGGGAAGTTATTGGAAGAAAAACCACTCTGTGGCTTATCCCTGTTTTGGACAGGGGAAGGTGGCTGTGGGAACTCTGCCTGGTGGAGGGAGAGTCTCCCATATGCTAGGACAAGCTTGTCCAGAGGCTGCTTATGGAACTGGGCCATGTCCAGTCCGGCTTTCCTGAGTCTAGCCCAAAGATGTTTCCGCAAAGAGGCATCTGAGCTCTGTTGCTGATTGGGGGCTGCTACGCTCGGCAAAGGATTCCCAGATGGGGGTGGAGGAGCGATAGCTTGAGAGCTTTGGGAAGTTCCTGTGCCCTGTGCAGGCAGATTCTTCCCTGCTTTGAAGCTATTGCTTCTGCCGTTGCCTCTCGGGCCCTTTTCCAATTGAGCCCGTGGTGGGTCCACGTTCCCGTTCCCTCTAGGGCGGGAATGGGGGCCATTGTTGGCATAGGTGACCACTTGTACTGGCTCCTGACTACTCTGTCTCTTCTTCCCCGATGGAGGAGGAACTGGACCTGTCAATCTCACTATGTCCGCGATGTGTCGGAGCTTCTCCTCAAGCTCACCCCAGTTCAAAGAGGCTGCATTGGTCGGGCCCATCATAATCCGTGTTGGATTATTGATGCCTCCCAGGACGGCCTCCTTGAACTCGGGAGTGTTGTACTGGGGGACACCGTTGCCGTCCACCCGGACAAAGCCAGATAGCAGACCCAAGAACTGCTTGCGGCTGCAATATACATCTGCACCCTCATCCGCTTTCTGCCTGTCCATGTAAAACAAGCCAGGGAGCGGCTGAGCTGGCCAGAGTATTCTGGCTACCTCGCGGATCCACTCTAGACGCGGAAGCGTGTTCAGCCCTCTAGATGCAACTGCCGAGTTCAAGACAGCTAGGTCAGACCCTGACATGCAAAGTCGCGCTAGCCGGCACAAGTCCTCCGCAGTGGCATCAGTGTGCTGGTAATAAACCACCGAAAGCCACTGTACTCCAGTGTCCTTGTCTAGAGGTCCAAGCCAGTCTGCTACTACTTTAACCTCATGTGGTTTCCAAGCTAGGGTCTTTCTGATCTCTTGTTGCTCCACGGGATCACCCTGGGTGGTCCGCTGAACCCATTCAGTTTGGACTGGGTTTGCAGGGGCCAGATTTACCCAGTCAGGGCTTACTGGTAGACTGCTAACAGCCTCCTCTGGCAAGGGCTCAGATGGAACCAAACTTGGCAGACTGGGAAGGCCATTAGGGCAAATGACAGAGATCAGGGCATTCTGACTCCCTAATCTCTTTTTCAGGGCTTCTACTTCCCTGTAGCATGCATCATGACTGACTTGTGCATGTTTGGCCACATTGTTCTCCACTAGGAACTGTGCAGCTCCCTTGATCTTAACTAGCTCTGCTTCTAGCTCGAGAATGCAAGCCTCTGCTACCTCAGCTCTTTGCCTTGTGGCTTGGAGCTGACTTTCTAGTTCCTGGATGGTCTGAAGCTGATGAGCCTTCTCCACCCGTGCACTCAAGCGCTCAGTTCTCATGTCCTCCATCTCATCGGAGAGGTGGATGATATGAGCCTCACGCTGTTCCAGGAGATCAGCTAACTGGGCCTCCCGTTGTTCGAGACGGTCAGTTAGTTGAGCTTCCTGCTCCTTCACTAGGGCATCCTTCTCCTCTAGGGCATGTTGCAGCTCAGCAATCTGGGCTACACTGTCCTGAAGGGCAACAAACATACCCCAAGTGGCATAAGAGTCCTTACTGCCACCCCCGAGCTTCCTGGTGTTACACCATTCTTGGAAAGCCTCGGTAAGGGTTTCCAGGGGGTTGGAGCTTTTGAAAGCTCCCGGGCGCCAGGGGTTCCGGCCGCCCTTCTTGGTCACCCAGAGTGTCAATCTGTCTGCCGGTTCCTTACGGGCAATCAGGCTAGTCAAATTGAATCTGGATGCCATTTCTTCCTATTAATTTCCAAGATCTTAAAGGGGATGGGGCTTGGTTTTCTGGCTTCTTGTCACTGGGCAAGCAAGCACAGAGGGGATGAGTTTAGGGGCAGCCGCTGCTCGTCTCTTAAACAGCAGGGGAGAGAGGGAAAAGGATCCGGTGGAGTTTAACCTCTTATGGGTGTGGCTAGTTTGTTTTTGGCTGAGAATGGCCGGGGCTCTTCTCAGTTCAGGGCAAAAACTACCAAAAACCAAGCAGATGGCTGATTTTTCCAATCAAGGTTGCCGGAGCGTACTTGATCCTCGGGAAAACCACCGAAAACCTGAAGGTATTTTTAGGGAAGAAATCACTGGGGGATTTTCTTGCGGCTTCTATATCCTTCAAAGCGGCAAGGGGAAAAGGGGGAAGGGCTCCCGTCAAGGCATGTCCTTACGGGGTTTGGCTAGTTTTCTTATTTTATACCGAGATGGCCGGGGCTCTCTCGATTCAGGGACAAAACTACCAAGAAAACCTGAGGGTACCGGCTAATTTATTCGGTTAGGATCGCCCTGGCTTTCCTGAACACGGGGAAAATTACCAAAACCTGGATCATCTGAGCTTCGCAAAGCCCGCTTGAGTTCTCGTGCCACTCCCGACACTCGAAACTCCAACTCCTGCGGCCGCAGGGCAGTTTTGTGCTACAGAGAGCGACTCTGCTTGCACAGATTTTAGCAGTAGGGGGATTTTCCTGGTCCTTCCTACAGCTAAGAGGAATTTTGCCTAATGCCTTCCTACGCTTGGCAAATCCCTAGTTGTTGGGTGCGTGTCGTCCACCCGCCCGTCTAAGCCTAAGAAAACCTTGCTTCGGTGTTCCTAGCCTTAAAGGAAACTAATCTCCAGCAGGAGCAAAACAATAGCAAAAGGGTAGAAAAGAGAGACAGAGGCCAACCCTTTTAGAAAGCACACTTCCAAGAGCACATTCACACACTTATGCCAAGAGTTCAAACGGGCTTTTCCCCTTACGTCCGGGTTACTGGAGAGTGCCGTGCGTCCACTTTACTCCCGAGTAAGCCTGGGGCAATTGCCCGCGTGATTCACCATAATCTGTTACCCAAATTGCTGGACACGTGTCCTAAAACACGTATCTTTGAGCTTGTGGGGAATATTAGCTCAAATGCTGCGAGAGGGGGGTAACTTAGCGTTATCGGATCGTTACCTTTGTATACGAGGGTTATTACGCCTGTAGGAACTCAAGGCAAACACAGATTTAAATGGTAAAATATTAATATAAGCTTTTATTAAAAGGAAAATAACAAAAAGACACACAAATAGCTAACACACATACAAGCAGTCATATAGAGAAGGGGGAGGAAGAGTGGAAGGCTTGATAGTTACCTGTCCGAGGAGTGGTGGGTCAGAGGAAGGAACACGAACCAGCGTGGGAGGTCCCGGGTTGGAAGACACTCAGAGTGGCTGTGTGAAGCCACAGTTTTTATAGGATTTTGGGAAGGGGGCTATGTGACAAGGCTCAGGTAAGCATGTGCTGGAAGTTTCCAGGGTCCCCAGAGATTAGGACAATACCTGGCCAAGTGGGGGGATGGCCGTAAATGGATTTGGATAAAGGTATTAATGGCTCTGAGGAAGAGAGCCATCAGGTCTCGCTGGCAGGATGTGGGGGAAATATCCCCTGGCAGAGGGGCCAAGTGTGAAAAATGTTGCAAGACAAAGGATTTTCCTAGGAGCCCTTAGGCAAACAGGAGGAAGCCAGTCCACTCACTTAGAAATACAATTGGGGGGGGGGTCGAGAGTAGGGCATGGAGGCACCTGGATTTCGAAACCTGAGGCAGAGAGCAAGATTTCTAAGATGGAGTCTGGCCTGGCTTGGCTGACCCTAGCAGTGTCATGGCTTTAGCTTAAGCCTAGACTATTGTGGGGTGCCATTGGTTATAGAAGACAGTGTGCCAAGGCATAAGGCAGGGATCCTGCCATGCGTAACAAAGGCCCCTGCTCCCCCCCCCGCCTCCCCCTCAGAATTCCACCAACATGCTCTGGACCTGTTTCTATTGTTGCATTGTTGTATTGTCTATATTATTTATACTGTTACATTGTTATACGGTCACAACCATTAGTTATTATTGTAAAGTTATTCACATGTTTATAGATTGTTTTATGTATTGTTTGTCCTTCTTTGCTTGCTTTGTCTCCTGAGTTAGTTTCATTTGCTAACCGCCCTGAGCCCCTGGGGAGGGCGGTATATAAATATAATAAATAAATAAATACATATCATTGACAACCCCCCAGTTTAAATTTACAAATAAAAAGTCAATTTAATTAATGTGGCAGCAGAATGTTACTCAGATATCATTCCTGTCCCTTTTGTTTGCTTTGACTGGCACAGAATGAGGTAGGTAAGCTTTTTGTTTTTTAAAACATTTTCCACACGCAAAATGTTCAGTTATTAAGGTATGAATAAGTTCTAATATTATTAAGCTCTTTTCCTGAGGATTGTTTCAGTGTAATTGAACAAAAAAAGAGAAAAGAGTGGCTGCATGCTTCTAGAATGATCTGTTTTCCATCTACCTCAAGCCGTGAATAATGGCCTTCTATTACAGTAAACACTTCCTGACAGAATAATTTACAAAAATGTTAGAACAAATCATTTAAAGCCATTTCTTATTGTCATCAGTAATGAATTAACAACAAGAAACCAATGGTTAATTATTTCTTACATGCCTGCTGTGCTACACAGATGAAGGTAGTAGCGCTTTTTCCCCCCATTGGTTTTCTTGATGCTACCTAACAGATGGAAAAGTGGAATGTGCTTTATTTTTTTTACAAGCAATACAAACAGGGCTGTGCTAATTAGTCCCTGGTTCGCTTTTCGGGGCTAAAAATAGCAGTTTGGTGAAGGAAGGTAGGAATATTTCCAGGAAAAAAAAATAGTGATGAGTAAATTCACCCTGCCTCTCTGCGTAGACTTGGCCATCTGAATTATTTGACTCTTAAACAAATGGACAGTAGACCTAATTGTGTTCTCAAGGATGCCATCAGGAGTGTGATGAGGTCTGTATCTTTACAGATGTCAGGCACTGTAAAAAAATGACACTTCCCAGTAGGCCAGGGAGTCCTGAAAGAAAGAGCTCTGGAGGAAAAAGACGCCATTCACAGCCTATTAATATGGGAAGTTGGGATGGAGCATGGTAAACTGAAGGAGAGGGAGTTTTTTTGGCTTTGGTTATGGTCAAGATGGAGAACAACTCTTTGGTACAAAACGTTCATCTCAGAAACTGGGTGATTTGTTGACATCTACTAAAATTACTTTGATTGTGGGAGTGATCATTCTTGTTCTGTTCATAGTTCTTATTTTCCTTAGTTGCTGCTGATTCACTGTCATTTCCCCCTCTCTTGTTACTCATTCCTGAATTTTTCACATGAATTATGCTAACCAGACTAATTATGCACAGTGGTGGCTGCGCTGGGCCACTGCCGGTTTATCATGGTGGGGCAGTATGCCCTGCCACTGCCCATGTATGCATGGGAGAAGAAAGGGACCTCATGGGTCCTCTAGTCCAACCCCCTGCACTATGCAGGACACTCACATCCCAATCGCTAATCTACTATAACCTGTCACCCCTTTGCCTTCACAGAATCAGCCTTCCTCTCCAACAATAGACATCCTGTGAGGTAGATGGGGCTGAGAGTGTTCTGACAGAAAAGCTCTATAAGAACAGCTCTCTGTAAGAACAGCTCTCTGACAGAAAAGCTCTGCAAGAACAGGACTGTCACTTGCCCAAGATCACCTAGCTGGCTGCATGTGGAGGAGAGGAATCGAATCTGGCTCTCCAGATTACAAGCTGCTGCTCTTAATCACTACACCAATCTGGTAGAATGACCACTACATGTAATACTCAATTACATTCACCCAGTTATGTCATCGTTGAGGCAAATGAAACTAACTCAGGAGACAAAGCAAGCAAAGAAGGGTATGTAGACATTTTTCTGAGGTGCCACAATTATTATCATCACTGAAAATCACATCAAAAAACAGAAGCTGGCTTTGTCACTTCAAAAAAAATTCATGAAAAACTGGAGAACAGGATCATGCCTTGCAAAATCAGATGGTCCTTCTGTCCAATGCTCTGGCCCATATCCATTTGGGATACTAAACATTCTTCTCCTAACTATTGCTGCAGTTACTGCTGTCTCCATTAGGGGTTGGCATAAACCAGCTCACAAACTAAAGTTTTGACTCATTTGGGTTGGTGTCATGACCCCCCTGGTTCATGCCATCCTGCCCCCCGCTGCTTCTGCATATTCCCACTTTCTCAGGCTTCCTCCGGCCGAGGCAGCCCAAGGTCATAAAGCAATAAACCTGTCCTCTGAGAAGTTTCCTCCCTTCCTTTCCCAGCGGGCGAGGAGCCCCAACAACTGTATCAATCTCACTGTAAGTGTCCTTGCGGAGACAGCCAAATCTCAACAATGTGCCATCTCCCCGATAAGGCACCTGGCCATCTGGTAGCCTGAGAACAGGACCCCTTTTGTCATTTCTACCCACTCTCCCGCCAAACCCTCTGAGCACCCCTCCTTTATTTGGTGCACCCTATATCTACTCCACCCGTTTCGCTTGTACTTTGTTATTATCAAGATCTTTGCTTAGGAAGATCTTGGCATGCTCAGCTAACTGTGGACTTTGCCTAATAAAGCTCTACTTTGGAATTTGCAACCGACTGTTGGATTCTTGATGCGCTTTCACTTGGGACTCCACCGGCTGGGCTCAGCCTGATTCCTGACAGTTGGTTCATGGTTCACAAAGTGATGATCATGGTAGGTCAACCAGCACAAGCTCTCCACTAACTTTCAAACTGTTTGTAGAGGTTTGTGCCAGTTCTCCACTCAGTCTAAACTATTACCAAACTCCAAAGCAACATAACTTGGAGGTCATGTAGAGGAGCATCTGGGGCAGGTGTCCTGCAACTGTGATATCTCTAGCTTGACCAAGATCCATTCTATATGCTCCTGAAATTTCTGAACTTGTGCCTGCCAAAATACTCACCTGTTATTGACAGGCAATCATTTCTCCAGAAAGCACTTTCCTGAGGGTTCATACTTTGGGGCCTATAACATCCAAGCCTCAGCAAATTTGGAGGACCAATAGATGAGAGTCAGCTAGAGATCCCCTGTGAGTGTGATGTCTCTAGCATACTCGGGGGGTCATTCTAGTGGGTCACGAATATGACAAACAAAATCAGTTTGTTTGGTCCATAAAAGTTCACGACAGTTCAGTTTGTGTGCCACGAACTAGGAACTGAACCTAATTTCCTGGTCTGTGTCCATCCTTTGTCTCCATCACTTCTGCCAACCATATACACATGTAGATGATAATGTTTCCATACCAGTGGCTCTGCACCAGGCTGCAGGCTAGAGTCTGAGCTGGGTCAGGTTGCCCTGCTTCTTCCTTCTCCTGCACAGGGGAGCATTTGGTCCAGTGCATCACATCTGCCCTGGATTTGTGCTCCCGCACGGGAGCTGATTCAACAAAGTTCCCAGTGCGGAAACAGTCATAGAGAAACTGTTGCCAGCACAAAAAATAGGCCATTTTTTAAAAGCTATAGGACAGAGTTAGGAACCTGGAGGACAGATGGTTAATTTCCCTTTTTCACCTTGAAGGAACAGGCAGCAATTGGTATGAAAAAAAGTTCACTCCACTGAATAGTGGCTCAGCTTAAATTCATGCTGTTTCATAAGGTTCACTTGATTAGGTCCCGTATATTTTCCAGATAATGTTATAAAATCTTTCTAGGGATGCAACAGATAAATTATACTTTATTTCACAATAACTGGATTTACTAGGTAGGTAAGATTTTAACATTGTTTTCTATTTAATGGCATAGTAAATTAGATCCTGGGTCTCAGCACCCTAGAGTTCAATTAAAGCAGATGTTTGAAAAACAGATAGTAAAGTAATTTTTATTCGCTTAACATTCCAGAATGTTTCCCAAATAAACCAGGAAAGCAATCTGGCCCAAGAAGTACACATTGCATTCTACAGCATTTCTCAGTGCTTAATATCACCTCCCACCACCACCACATACAAAATTACTTGTAAATGGGATACTTTGTACTGTATAGAGAAGGGTGATTGACTAAAGTTGCTATGGAACGAGCACTAACGTCAAATCCCAGGGGGAGGTGGGGGATCTTCCTCCAGTGAAACTTTTGCACAATTTCAAGACAAACCTAAAAGACCTTGATATGAAATGTTTCTAAGATGGCTGGAGAAGAGCTTGTTCTTTTATTATAATAATTATTATAAAATACTGGTCTTATTACAAACAAAAGTCACTCAAATAACCCATCTACCTTCTCCTATGCATTACAAAACTTTAAATGACAGTAAGCTGCCAAATTAAAGACCCTGGTAATATAAGCAATAACAAAGAAGGGCTGAATGTAGAAGGAGACAAAGAAACAAAGGGTACTTGGATGGAGAAGGAGAAATGCAGCAGAATCTAGTCAATGCATGGAGTTACTGGGCCAAAGGTTTTGTCATAGACATATCAGGATATCCTTAGCACAAAGACAGAGCACAGCACCAGCCATGCTAAAAAAGCCATTTGTTCTACTTATCCTACCTTGTAGTTTTCTGTGGCCCCTAAACCAGTGATGGGGATTGGAGAAGCACACAGGGAATAAAAGGACATACGGCAGGACACTCCTAACCTTTTAGAGCAGGGGTAGTCAAACTGCGGCTGGCAGGGGCTCATGGGAATTGTAGTCCATGGACATCTGGAGGGCTGCAGTTTGACTACCCCTGTTTTAGAGCCTGTGAGTGCCTTTGGAATTTTGACACAGTGTGCTGGGCACAGCGACAAAATGGCCGCTACAGCAGCCTACTTTCTGTCACAACACCCCCTGCCATGCCAATGAACAAAAGCCCTACCTGACCCCACCCACTTTCTAAAGAGAGTTGCTGGGCACCAAGAGAGGTGCCTGTGGACACCATGGAAGGGAATAATTCCAATTTGCTCTGTTATTCTTGCATGTTCGGGGACCATTGATGTAACTTGCTCCTCTCTCCTAAGAGTAGTTGTGATTCCAGCTAATCCTCTTTTCTTGATGCAGCTCCCCTGTATTTTGTTCTGGAATTTCAGAGTTCCTGCATTGTGCAGGGCCTTGGGATAGATGACCGTGGAGGCTCATTTCTATGATTCTATGACCCAAAGTAGCTTACATTGTTTTCCTCTCCTTTGTTCTATCCTCACAACCATCCTGTGAGTTAGGTGTTAGGCTGAGAGGGTGTGACTGGTCCAAGGTCACCCAACAAGATTCCATGGTCCATGAAGATTCAAACCTGGGTTTCCCAGATCCTATTCTGACACTTTAACTACTATACCAAACTGGTTCTCTTTGTGACTCAAAAATCCTAACTGGAAGCTAGGACCTGTAAGGCTGGATGTCTATGTAATTTAGACAACAAGCTGCAAAATTATATAACATTTATTGTGTGCAGCTTAAAAAAAACCCTTAAGGTTAAAAACATACAGAAACATACATAGCCCATTATTGAAAAATTATCATATGCACTGCACAATCTTAGGTCCTTTTTTGTTTTCTGTTCTATGCAATATTTCTTCCCCCTCTTGTTCTTTTTCGTTTTGTGTGTCCACCATTGTCAAATGCAGGAAGTCAGTCTTTCCATTCAATTAGTAATATTATTTTATTAATAGGAAAAGTTGTAATGATTGGATTGATTGATTGATCACATGATCGAAACATTCATGTAATTATGTAGCTATTCTTCCCCTACATTTCCCCCTAACAACCCTTTGAGGTAGGTTAGGTTGAGAGAGAGTGTCCTTGGCCCAAGGTAACCCAGCAAGCCTCCATTTACACATTCAAACCTGGATGCTAGCGTAACCCTTGAACTACTGTGGCACGCTAGCTAACTGGATCACAAAGAAAAGTAAGGAATATATGTTCTGATCCATCCATCCATCTATCAATCAATGTCTATGAGTCCTTGGATCACATGATGAACATGTCTTTTAATTTTCCACTTGAAAAATATTAATGTAAGGAAAAGAAATTGTGGTATTTTCTCTGGAGGTGTGTTTCTTGTGTGTGTGTGTGTGCAGGAATCGAAAGAGAAGTTGTATATCACCATGCCTCCACTTCTGCCAACCATACCACAATCCCTGATGGTTTTCAATCTGCCACCGTTCCTAGGATTAGAAAACATCTCAATTACACGAGAAATGCTACACTGCATTAGCACCAAGGTATGATCAATAAACAGCCAATCTGCTCTGCATTTGGAAAGACCTTGCTGAATGGGAGGTCAAGTCTGATGAGAATACAATAGCTGAAGTGTCACCCAGCAATTGCCACTCTGATCTAACAATAATTAGGGTATTACTTTTGCTGAGATACTGCTTAAACAACTAGACTGGGCAAAGTGAAGACGACTCATTTTATTGGTAAGTTCTAGGGAGTTTCCAACAGACAACTATTTTTTCTAGCTTGCTTGCTTGCTTCCCCCCCCCCTTCTTTCTCTCTTTTTTTATTAAGGTGTCTTTAAAAGATAGCTTGTTTCATTGGTAGTCAGAGAGGCTGTATGCCCTTGGTCAGATTTCCTAAAAGGAGAATGGCAATCTGACCATAAAGGCAAGATTGTCTTGGATATTGTGACAAATTATACAAATCATTAAAACCTACATAAAACTCTGAGCTCTGACAACTAAGCCACCCTATCACACAACTTATTATTTAATGCAGATATTATTCATTGTAATGATACAGTGATTAGGTCTTGATAAAGCTTGTCAAAGGTTTCCGCTTGTGAATGCCACTCATGTTCAAAAAGTTGTGTTCTCTAAAAATGTGTATACCTGCTATTTGTGGGATGTGGTGGTTTAGCTGTCAGAGCTCAGGATTTTAAGCACAGTCCTTGTTAGTACAATAATAACTATTGGATACACATATGCTGGACCTTTGTTTGAACTTTAGGTGTGGTTCCACCACAGCTTTTCTCAGGTTTTACTCATGTCCGGAGATCAGCAGGGTGGAAGAACTGCTGTGATGTTCTGTGGTAGTCCTTGTGTCCCATCATTGATTGACTGACTGACTGGATTTCTATAACCACCCCTCTCGGTACAGCTGTCTTTGAGTGGTTTATAACAAGATATGATTCACAATATTCAGTAAAAAAACATTTAACTTCATTAAAACCATTTAAAATATTTCACATCATTGTAGCTGCCAAGCTGAAGATTGTGAAGCTCCCTTCTAAGACTAGGATGGGAGAAAGTTATGGAGGAAGGTCATTGGCCTCAACCAAATGTCTGGCAGAAGAGCTCCATTTTGCACTGAATAAACTTCCTAGATGGACTCAGATGGATAGAGACCATCAGCATCTTCATCAGGACACTACAGTGGCCATCATTATATCCCCGCCACAAAATTCTGCCTTGTAATCACAAAGAAGTTATTTCATTTTACCTGCCCTGAATCTACTGCCCATCAACTTCATGGCCTATCCTCAGAGCTCTAATTTTATTTTATTTTTTAAGTTCTAAGGCTTGTGATTACTTTTCTGCTGCTGTAATGTGTGTAGCCATGAAGTTTTAAAGCATCTATCTGTATGTTCAATTTAATTCAATTAATTTGATTGCTTCCAAGTATACTTCTGTTATGACACAAGCTGCCACGAACTATTGAAATGAAATATTTGTATAAATATGTAAATCAATAAGGAAATGTTTTTCAAGTGTAATTCCCATTGCATAAACTTGAGAAGGTTTCTGAGAAGGCCTGCTTCGGATTCCACAATAGGTTGCCCACTGATGAACCTCTGCATATCTGCTTCAGGTTAGATGGGTTGGAGAACCCTCATTTAAAATAAAGAGCAAACACAGCTTTTTAAAAATTTATTGAATTCTTCTAGGTGCAGCTGGCTCCATTCCTAAAGAGAAGAGTCCTTGATTTACTAGATTTTTCTTTCCCAAAGCATATTTTCCCCTCACCAGTGTCAGAATCAGCAAGATAGCTCCTTCTGTTGCAGAGTTCCAGCTGCACCACAGAATAGTCCTCAAGAGATTTCTGTATAGTAATTTGATAAACTAGGAAGTCTAGCAGCTGTGCCCTCACCCTCCTTGACAATTATGAAAAGCTACTGACAATACAGAAAGAAAAATGGTCATTACTCACCCCTATCAATCCATTTTCAATGATCACCCCTGTCTAGGAGTTATGCGTTATAGGACTTTAACCAGGTGAGTATATATCACATTAATATAAAGGTAATAGTTAGTGGAGGGAAGGACGAATGGCAGGCCACCCAGCTGGCTGCATGTGGAGGTAGAGCGAGGAATCAAGCTCAGCTCTCCAAATTAGAGGTTGGCATTCCTAAACACTACACTAAGCTGGCTAATGCCAGCTAATGCCAACATAGCTAATGGCAACACTGGATTCCATCTTCTTTTGCCACTCCCCAGAACTACAAGGGTTGAAGAGGTCCAAACTACAAATAAAAGGCATAACACCCATAGACTGAAACAGTTCAGTACCACCGTGCCCAGATCTTTTATGTCCAGGAAAGGCCACTGTTGACTAACCAGTTGAAGCTGGAAACAGCGACTTCTAGCTGTAGCTATCACTTGTTATTCAACTGTAGGCCCAGGTCCAGGGTATGGGCCCAGTCTTTCAAAGACAATGCCACAGATGACACTGCAAGTCCATTGAGATCTTTAAAAAAAATCATACATTTCTATCCCATCTAAACATGGATCAAGGCAGTTTCAGATCAACATCCATACACATTTCAGGGGAGGAAAAACTTCCCGCCAGTGTGAATATGAGATTTTTTTTTTTTAGACAAATTTTTAAAAAGACAAAAAGCCCTCAACCTCTACCTTTTGAAGATTCTTGCTTTCAACAAGAACAAAAATAAAGATGAATGCCAAGCTATTGTAAAAGGCATAGTTGCAGTGACTGCCTGTAAAAGTGTAGGCTCTCAATCTGTTCCAGACCTTTGAGTCAAAAGAACAGGTAAGATAAGAGGACTGGAAGATGCAATTTGAAAGACTGCTTTCCCAACATTCACAATGACATTCTTTCAACTAACTGTTATCAACAAGGAAGGCTGATGATAGCCAGCATAATACTAATTTACTATGACATGGATACCTATACATTCCAAAGCTCTTCACTTGCAAGTATATATGGACTACTAAAAAAAAAATGATAAAACTCAGCATGTCAACTCAATGAATTCATGGTATGCCTCTTCATCAGATTTGTATTCCTCCATGCCTAAGCCTCATCCCAGAGCCGGATCATAGAAAAATAGCCTGAAGGGGGAGCCATGTGCAACATGCTTTCTATTTTGTAATCTGGTATACCTAGTAATTACTTTCCCTTCGTTTCTTTATAGCACTGCCTTTGTTCTTTTGAAGGGTTCACTACAGCTTCCATTGTGAACTTCTGTTTCCAGGGATGTATAATTTAACTGTGGGAGGAAAAAATTGTGTTGCTTCCAAGCTGATACATAAAATCTCATTTTAGAAGAGAATTATTTCATTCTGAGCCACTTTAAAGTATCTGTTTGTCCTGCTCAGCTTCTTTTTTGGAAGGGAAATATAAAGCTCTTTTGGGTAGCCAACATTCCTGGGGAAAAATAATTCTAAAAATTATTTATGCAGACCCTGATTAAAAGAAGTTCAAGGGGAAACTTAAAATGGGCAAGGAACTAGTTTCTGAATGTTTCTAACATGGCACCAACAAATTCTGGGAGATTTTGAGAGTAGGTGGAGTTTGGAAAGGATGTGATATCACTTCCAGATGACATTTCCTCTACTTCTATGATAAAGACCATAAAGACACAGAAGATCCTAGAGCATAACTATGGAGGCCATTTTCCTGCACTATTCCCCCTGTTCCTCAGTTTGTTAGGTGTGGGGCTTTGGGTCTGAGGACAGGTAGACAAATGGCTAGATTATACATACCTGTGCCCAGCTATTCAAGACTTCTTTGAGGTCATTCTGGCAAACCAAGTTGATTCCATGAAACAACTGCTTAACCTGCAGCAAAACAACATGTTACTTTTATTGGAAGGGAAAGCCACTACTAGGCACATTCTTATCACCCCTGTCAGGGGAAATAGCTTTCATGAGATCATGCCCACATTTAAGGTTACCAACTTTAGCTTGGGAAATTCCTGGATTTTTTTTTTTTTTTGACATGATCAGGGGAAGGTAGAGCTTGGGGCTGGAAGTGATATAATGCCATTGATAAGCTGCCATTTTATCTCTGTCACCTAGAGATCCTTTGTGATTCTGGGAAAGCGCCAGGCTGCACCTTGAGGTTGGCAACGCTAGGTGCATGGTCAACTAGTTTTTGAAGAACAATTCCAGCAAGCGTCCTTTCGTTTTGGTATGAGCACTGGGACTATTTTATATATGCAGCACAATGAGCTGGCGGAGTGCTGAACTGGCAGAATCAGATTGTGGCACAAACAAGCCTAATGAATAAACTTGAATTCACTTCTGGGTGGGGAAAAAAAACAAAAAACCTCATGTATACAGCTGCATTTCAGATCTTGCTCAATGAAGCAAAGCTATCTGGAATGGCTAATGGACACTCCTCTCTAAATACCTCTTCTGTTTTCCCTACTTTAAGTCAGGCCATACTCAGAAGTCACAGCAAATGGTTATTTATCCTGGATGAAGACAACACACAATTTGTTGTGATGCTTATAGGACACCTTGCTTCCTCCATCCTTCCATCATGCAGGGAATGATGAAGAGTTGTTGTTTTTTTTTCAATCCCGCTTTTCTCTACCTTAAGGAGTTTCAAAGCCTTTCTCTTCCTCTCCCCACAATAGGTGTCTTGTGAGCAAGGGTCACAGTTTCCCTAGAATCATAGAGTTGGAGGAGACCTCCAGGGTCATTTAGTCCAACCCCTGAAGAATGCAGGAATTTCACAACTGCCTCACCACCCACAGTGATCCCCCAATTCCATGTCCAGCTTATGCCCCCCACCAAAAAAACAACAACATGGAATCCCTGGTCAGTCTGGTCTTGAGGAAATTCACCTTCTGACCCACCTTCTGATCAGCATTTCCCTGGGCATGCAAGAAAGGCCCACAAGAGCCAAGCTCAGACACAATCCCTTCTGCTGACCTACTTACAATTTGCCTAAGTTTACAGAATCAGCATTTCAGTCAGATGGCTATCTAGCTACTGCTTGAAAACTTCAAAGAAAGGAGAACCCACCACCTCCTCAGGAAGCCTGTTCCACTGAGGAACCACAATAACTGTCTGGGATTTCTTCCGGATGTTTAACTGAAAATACTTTTGAATTAATTTCATCCCACTGGTTCTTGTCCGACCCACTTGGGCAACAGAAAACAACTCTGTCTTATGTGAAAGCCCTTCAAGTACTTAAAGATGGCTATTATATCACCCTGACTCCCTCCATGACCCCCCCCCCATCAAGTGGTGCCCAGGGCATGTGCCATGGCTCCTACAACCCTAGGTAGGCCTTTGATGCAAAAGCACCCCAGAGATGCTAGAAAAAACATAGAGGAGCATACAGGGACTGCTGGCATTGTCTGAAACAAGTTGAAGGTGCAGGGTCACTTTTTATGGGATCTAGTGGGGAGTAGCCAGCCTGGTCCCCCTTGGATGGGAGCTCCCTCTTTTCCCCCTTCCACCTATTACCTCTCACTATATTTGCCAAAATATACCAGAAGTATTGCAAAGATGTCATAGGTTTCTAAGGCCCTCCCATCAAAGGGAAGCAACAAGTAAAATACAGCTGCCTGAAATTTCTTACTGCTTCTGGTAATGAATTGATACACGATTAAATTAGTGAGACACATGTAACAATAACATTCATCGCATAAAATCCGCATGCTGAAAAACTGTATTGCAAGCAAATGACAGGGTTAAATTAACTGGGGGATATCATACGGATTGTTCCATAATAGGGTAGTTTAGATTCTGCAGTTAAACTCAGAACCCGCAGAAGCATCAACGTGGACTGGACTGTCAACACTGGCCAACCTCTTTCTTATTCCACAGTCTCCATAAGTTACTCCATAAACGGTTTGATGAACTGCAGGAGATGAAACTTCAGGCTTCTTTTGAGTGTTCTCAAATGGGGTGAGACTGCCCGCTCTATAGTTATGGATGCCCTCCTCAAACGTATTCACAGCCACCTGGATTGTCAAAATATTAGGAATGTGCTTTTGTTCCCATCGCCACTTGTTAGAGTCAATTTCCATGGACTTTTTGTCCCTAGATGAATGACTTTCACACTGGGATCCATTAAAGAAATGACTCTACAGTCCTTGAGCAGGAGGCCGTAGAGAGACTGTGCTCCAGGATGAATAATTACATACATGAAAAATGAAAACTAATAAGGAGATACTGCTGTGCTTGCTAATACGGAACAAAAAAAAAAGTGTTGTTGTTTGCGCTTGAGTGATTACATATTTTATTGCTTTCCCAAGGAGATATTTAAACCTTTTGTTACAGGAATCTTTTTTTTTTTTAATCTGAGCAGAGTGGACTTCTCTAAAGCTCCTTTCTCATGTATCACATAAGGCAGGGGTAGTCAACCTGTGGTCCTCGAGATGTTCATGGACTACAATCCCCATGAGCCCCTGCCAGCATTTGCTGGCAGGGGGCTCATGGGAATTGTAGCCCATGAACATCTTGAGGACCACAGGTTGACTACCCCTGGCTTGAAGGAAGCCATAGAACCTGAGATTTAGAAGGAAATAAACTGCCCCGCCCAGCACGAAGACCAGGGGTGGGCAAACTGTGGTCCTTCAGATGTTCATGGACTACAATTCCCATGAGCAAATGCTGGCAGGGGCTCATGGGAATTGTAGTCCATGAACATCTCGAGGACCACAGGCTGACTACCCCTGACATAAGGGAAAGCGTCTCTCCAGTTTTTGAGCCTTGATCTTCCTACTTTTCAACCCATTTGCCATCATAGGGCAGGGTAAAGAGCCAGGGTCAAAGGGAGCAAAGGAAGCAGACAGCATGGCTGGAGGAACAAAACAGGCCACAGCCTTATTGAGAGCAGCCGCAGGAGCACTGGTGCAGCATAGGGCACAAATCTACCAGTGGGTGACCTGCCTGTGAGCCAATATCACTAACTGTCCACCTGGCTCACCTGCTGGGGGACAGATGTAGGATGGCAACTACTGAGATTGCACATGGCTGCAAGCTGCTGCATGGTTCCCTTGCCAACCTTAAGATGGTTTCCTTGCCATATTTGAGACCATTCTGTTTTAGATTTTTCTATATTAGGCATTCCCTGAGGTGCTGGAGGGGGAGTGAGGAGGGATGGGGGTTGGCTTTTTATTTGTCCACCGCCACGTTCAGATGCTTGCTTAATGTATTAATCTTTGAATCTCTGTGGGGTTTTTATTTTTGTTGTAACCCGCCTTGAGACACTTTGCGATTTCAGTGGGTAAGAAATTGAACAAATAAATAAATCTAAGGGTGAGAGTTTTACTGGCAGCTCCTTGCTGAATAGCGTGCCTGTCCTACAAGACCTCTTCAGGTGTTATAGGTGAGGGGATGCAGGTACCAAGGCTCAGCCTCTGCCCACAAATGGATCTGGCCCAATGCCCAAATTGTCTACTGAAAATGCAACAAAAACATTCAGCCAAATGAGTTCATACAGTCGTATGAAATGCAACAAGTGAGCCAGTAAGATCGGACATGGAATCTGTAGCTGACTGAGCCAGGCCTCACTAGCAGAGTCAGCCCTATAGGAGAGGGGTAGACAGGAATGAGAACTCTATTGCTCAGATCCTCCTGAAATGCTGACCTGAGCCACAGTGGGTTCAGCTTGTTGCAGTGGTTAAGAGATACAACCTCTAATCAGGATAACCAGGTTTGATTCCTCACTCCTCCACATGCAGCCAGCTGGATGACCCTGAGCCAGTCAAAGTTCTCTCAGAGATCTCTCAGCCTCACCTCACAGAGTGCCTGTTGTGGGGAGTGGAACGGTAGGCGATTGTAAGCCGCTTTGAGACTCCTTTGGGTAGTAAAAAACAAAACAGGGTAACCAGCTCTTCTTCTTCATAATGTATAGGGCTCCCATTGTTCCCTCAACTCACTAATTTTGGTCCTGCTCCTTTTGAGCCATTGCTGAGAGCCTTCAGACAACTGGATTCAAACACAGCACTCAGACAGAATTCCAGCTTGCACATGGGAACATATGGCTCAGTCCAATGAACCCTCACAGTTTTGTATCCCAGTCCCTTCCTACACAGACATACACACACGAGGCACTGCTGGGTACTCTTGATCTTAGCTGCAGTTGATCAACCTACCCATCATTTTTCTCATTTGTTATGGTTATACATGAATATTTCAGATTTATCTCCGTAGAACCAAAACCGCAGTCAGAAGGTAGACTGAGAAAACAACTTCAAACTATTTATAAAAATGGAGCAATCAGGGGGAAAGCGAGCTATTTTGTTATTGCTCTCAAATTATGCCTTAAGAAATCTTAATTAGTACCATAATTGTAAAAGATGTTCTTTGTGCATTGTGTTATGCTTTCATGTGGCAGATGGAGTTCTCCCCCCCCAAATATTATTATTCTTTCCAACGTAGGTAATATAGAAAGAAATGCAATGCACTAAATAGTTATTTCGGTGCAGTGTGACTAGATTACACACAGACAAAAATAAAATAGGTTGCATTTTAGTGATCTACATTTTCTTTCTTTAATACCATCTTATGTAAAATCAATGACATTTTATTATATTTTTTGTTCTGTTTTGTTTGAAGGAGGAATATGAAAATCAGGAGATGTGATTAAACATCATGCGGTGTTAGAATATAGAAGTGATGTCATTTATACAGACAGGAAGTGTCACCCCTGTGTGACTGCATTCTGATGACATCGCATCATGGCACCAAATTTAAATATTGATCTACCTGGTGGGGGGGATTGTCTTTCTGCTAATCAAAGCCACCGTGGTATCATATGTGCCATCACGTTCCATGATCTAAATCTTCACTACTCCTCCCAATCTGGTGTCTCTTTATTGAATTGCATCTTGTTCTCATTTGTGCAGTTTCCAGCATGCCCAGATCTCACTGAACTCTATCTCATCTGCAAATTTAATGAGTAGTCCCTCCACCCCATCATTCAGATCACTGATAAAAATGTTGAAAAGTACCAGACCAAGTACTTGCTCAATGCCTGGGCTTGTGTTGTAGAAGGAAGGGGAGGATCCATAGGGAAGTTAAAAAAAACAACTCACCCTTCACTTCCAGCAATTTTGTCCATTGGATGACCCCCATCATGTCTCTGACTTTATTAAGGTCTGACCTATGAAACTTTAACTTGCATATCTGGCAGCAAACGTCCTTGGTGCCCCCATCTCAAATGGAATTCTATAAGGACATGGTCATCCCCCCCCAGAGTCCCCAGTTTCTTCACTCTGTCCACCAACTCCTGCCTGTTGGTCAGTACTAAGTCTGGCTAAGGTTCTTGTAGGTTCTTCCAACCAGGCAGGTCAGAACGTTACACGACTTTAGATGCTTAGTAGGGTTTGTTTCCCAGCACACATCAGGGGAATTGAAGTCACTCGAAATTACTGAGGTCCTGATGCCCAGAAATTCTATCAAGCTTCTCAAGGAGGGCAGCATCCACATCCTCACCCAGTCTGTAGCAGACACCAGCTACTATACTCTTTTCTTTTCCCTCCCTTCTCAGATACTCCTCCTCTAGTATTTCTTTACAAGAAACCCCTCTCCTTGCATACAGTGCCACTCCACAGCCTCTTTGGCCTTATTGGTTGTTGCTTTTTAAAAACCATCCACTAGTGCATCCCAGTCAAGGGAATCATTTCACCAAGTCCCTGCAATGCCCACTAAATCATATATCTCTGTCTGCATGAGAAGCTCAAGCTCTTCCTTCTTATTACCCATGCTTTCCCCTCCCCAAATGGTTATTGATAAGACTGGAGGGGGTGGAAAGGGGAGGGGCCCTGGTCATAAACATCCTTGCTGACTGAGGCTTGTTGCATAGGGTAGAGATGGGAGTCCAGAGAGGTAAGTACTCTCATTTCAACTCACCTGCACTGGGGGGGGGGAATGGCAGGGGGTAACAGAGCAGAAGATATCTGACCCAGTCCTGTTCCCAGCCCACTGGGCTGCTTTTGGTGGGGAGGTAGGAGGGGGCAACAGAGCATGGTGTCACATCCGATGGGAGTGTCTGGGTGATGTCACTTCTGTTGTGATGTGACTCCCAGGGACATGGCAGGGAGGTGTGGCCTGCTGGCATCTCTTCTGGAGCTCCTTGAAGCCTGAAGAATGATTCAAGGGTTTCTTAGTGGTAAAAAGGTTGAGAAAAGCTGCTACATTGAAACACAGGCTGTTTATGCACTGGAGGTTTCATGCCAGGCTGCAGGCTGGAGCTTTAGTCGTGGCAGGTTGCCCCACTTCTTCCTGCACCCACACGGGGAACATTTGGCCCGGTGCACCTCATCCGCCCTTGATTGGTGCTCCTGCATGGGAGCTGGGACAGTGAAGTTCCCAGTGCATAAACGGTCACAGTGATTAATGAAGTAGTCAAAAGTTTTTGAAGGCAGTTTACGTAAACATAGTTAACGTCTTGGATAGGCCAGGCTAGCCTGATCTCCCTGGACCTCAGAAGCTGAGGTTGACCTTGACTAGTGTTTTTACCACCAAGGACTACCGGGGGCATGATTTGGGGGGCAGATAATGACAAACCACCTCTGGATGACTCTTGCTTTGAAAATCTCATCAGGTTTGCCTGAAGTCAAATGTGGTTAACATGATTATTGTTGCCGTTATGTCTTAATAATTACTAATTTCTTAATATTTATTACTTTCTATAATAAAAGGTGTGATAAAATATATGTGGAAGAAATTCCTCTTTCCTCAGTTGCCCTACATATTAGACCTCACCCTTTGTGATCTGCCAGGGAAAGCTAAATGGCCTGTTGGAGGGATCAGCTATTTTTTGGGGAAAAAACGTTTTGAAAGATGCTTTTGATTAACTGGACAGTAGGGAGGTGCTTTGATGTTTGTTTGTTTTTTAATGGTACAAATGCCAAGCATGCTATCTGGATCAATTCTTAAGCCCAGATGCAATCTTATTCCTAAAGTTCTCCACTTCGTTCACAGCAAAATGCAGCAACTCCCATAACCTACAACCCAGGACCCATGTGGATAACTACTGGATGTTATGCCTTGCAGTCAGGTTTAAAAAAAAAATTTCCCCCCTAGGCAAGGCTTCAAGAAGTAATCTTTCAAAGCACATCTTTATTTCTACATGATATTTTTTTCTCCCCAACATTTTCCTTGTCAAAATACCCCTGGGGGCACCCTGTAATAGAATGTCCTTTTCTTTAGCAGCTTGCGGTGATCAGAAGGATAAATAATGGCCAGATGGGAGGAAAGCCTTTTTGGAAGACATCTGATGGCATTTCTCCCAAAGTGAATCGTATTCAGTGGTACGTGGACCATGTTCAATAGGATCATTCTGTCCCATTTGGATTCTCAGATAATCCTATGAAACAGAGAACTAGCGGGTTTTCACCGCAGTAGGAATTTTAATGCATTTGCGTTTGCATCCATTCTTGCAAGAGCAGATTGGGACTGACTCTGATTGGCTGGGGAAGGAGGCAGAGGAGACTCGGGCTCCTATTTCTAGGAATGATGTCGAAACCCTTTCCCCTGCTGCTTCATCCTGAAATTATCTGCTTCAGGAGCACAGGGCAAAGAGATTTCAGTGAGGGAAGGTGACAACGCTGGCAGGGGAAGAGGGTTGGAAGAGCCGACCAGCTTGCTACCCATGGATGAGGTGCAGTGGGGCAGACTTTCAGTCTTTCATAGAAAATGAGTACCCAGTTTGCTGCTGGGGGGGGGGGGTAAAATGGTAATGACTTGGGGAAGGGAATGGCAAACCACCCTGTATTGAGTCTGCCATGAAAATGCTAGAGGGCGTCACCCCAAGGGTCAGACATGACTCGGTGCTTGCACAGGGGATACCTTTACCTTTACCTTTATAGGTGAAGGGAAGGGGTCAGTCTCATCTGCTGTCACCAACCTTTCAGAAAGAAAACAGTCTTTTACAAAACACCCCTCACACAAACATACACACACAAAACCTGCTCTGTGGTTTCAGAAAAGCTAGTAGAGTCCAGGGGAGCTGGCCCCAATTCATGAAAAATCAGAACCAGTGACTTGGCCCTAAGACCTGCTGTCAAATCACTACTCAAGTATAGAACCGTGGATTCCTCAATGTGGACTCAGAAGAAAAAAGGAAATCACGAGGCACAATGATATAGCATTCTTCTCTATGTTTATAGGTGAAAAGGTTATAACAAAGTCTAAATGTTCAAACATATGATCAAACATAAAGAGTCACACCAAAACGGGATCCTAGGTTAAGTGACCCGCTTTCTGTTTTATCTTCGTCAGTGGTTGCTCTTCCAATATACTGTCACAGTAGTAGTCTTAGTATCACATTGGCAAAATGCTCATAATCGTCTGGGGATTTCATAAAGTGCCCCTTTATGAAATCTGAGTGGTCTCAGATCCAAGAAACTGCTTAGTGTCTGTGTTCTGATGCGATCAGGCTCTTCCATGCCTTTCCCCCTCCATGTTATTCAGTAAGCACCATCACAATCCTGGCAGGCAAAAAGGTTGAGAAGAAAAAGAGCTGGGATTTTTTTGTATTCCACTTTTTACTACCTGATGGCGTCTCAAAGCAGCTTACAATCACCCATCCTTCCTCTCCCCATAAAAGACATCCTTTGAGGTAGGTAAGGCTGAGAGAGCTCTGAGAGAACTGTGACCAGTCCAAGGGTGCCCAGCTGGCTGCATGTGGAGGACGAGGGAGAAATTAAATCTGGTTCTCCAGATTGGAGGCTACCATTCTTAAGCGCTACTCCAAATTGCCTCCCTTAGAGCGGAGGCCATATTCTTTTTCCTGATCATGCATTTTACCTGTTTATGTTGCAAAACTGTTTGAATACCGAGGAAATTTTGCAATCAAGGGCAACGTCAGGAACAAAGGCAGGCTGCGGTTCTAATTAAACCGTCTGACTGTAAGGGAGGGTCCACTGATGTTCTCTCCACTTCATGGGCATAGTATAGAAAAGCACGTTACTTGCCTGGCTTGAAGATGCAGAGATTGTAGTTTTGCAGTCTGGATTTGGGTGATTCGAAATTCACATCAAGGGATATATGCAGCCCTGATATGTCTGTTTCTCATTTCATTTCCATATGTATGCCAGCACTTAAATGCTCTCTGTGGCAACATAGCATACTGATTGCTCTTCCACATCATGAGACAAGACATTTAATTACCGGTTTGTGCACAAAACAGGACAGAAAGTGATATTCTGTCAATAGCTGCATTCGGTTTCATTCATGGCAGGCTACAGTGTAATATCCCCTCACTAAGCAATCCCGTGGTATACATTCTGGGATAATTAAAAAGGCAATGCATTTTCTTTCCTTCGGATTGTTAGCGGCTTCTCTAATTGCAGCGGGGGGGGGGGAACTATATATATATATATATATATATATATATATATATATATATATATATATATAGGAAATAAGATGACTGGCACAAGGGATCAGTTGGAGACTCTGAATAGGGTATGGTGTAGATTCCGCAAGAGATGGGTGAGCTCTGCTCAGTTCATCATGGATTTCAGTTCAGAGAAACTGAGTGGATGGAGGGAAACAACTGGAAAAACTCATTTTGATTGGAGCTGGAATGAAGACCCAGAGTGCTCAGAACACCATGGCATGCCCAGTGGGTCTGGAAAAGAGCCATTGGTTCCCATAGGTTCACAACCTGCCAGGTGTGCTGACTTTTTGGGGAACATGCTTGTACTCACAGTCAACATAATCCATAGTCCCCAAGGTTTTCTCCATAGTTTCTTTTCCAGCAATGCCATGCCCCAGACATATCTGCAAACCCTGACCTATTGGTCTGTCTGTCTGTCTCCCTCCCTCCCTCCCTCCCTCCCTCCCTCCCTCCCTCCCTCCATCCATCCATCCATCCATCCATCCATCCATCCATCCATCCATCCATCCATCCATCCATCCATCCATCCATCCATCCATCCATCTATCTATCTATCTATCTATCTATCTATCTATCTATCTATCTATCTATTATTTTCTTGAATTCCTATACCACCCTCCCATAAGGCGCAGGTGAGAACTTGTTTGATATATGAGCTCCCAAAGAGACAGGTCATTACTTGGCAGCTTTCAATGCAAATCAACTAGAATTTGTTCAGCAGCAAATGGCCAGCCTTTTTTATTATTATTGTTGTGAGACGCATTGCCAAGAAATGCACTTGCAATCATTTGCTGGCATGGCAAGTCAGAGTTGTGAATATGCAGAGCCATATAGGACCAATCCCAACCATCTGAGGAATGCATGAAGCATAGGGACCATTCGGACCAAAGCAGCAGCTGCTTGTTTCAGTTTAAATCCGTGACTTCTTCAGTGTAAAGGTGCATGCATCCATGTGCACATCATCATCACCATCACCATTATTAAATGTATTTCCCGTCACTCCTGAGACTGGCTCATGGCAGGTTGCAAAATGTCCAACAAAACCCCAATAAAGCCCCATTAAAAATGGTCAACAAAATCATAACAAACTGGAACAACATGGCAGTAATTCCCCAAAACTCCCAACCCCCCAACCAACCTCTGGAGGGGTGGAAAGAAGAGACATGATGGACTAACAATGTACTAACTGCTGCCTCACACTAAGGGGGGGGGGGGATCTTCCTCAGTACCTGGCAGAAGAGCTTCGTTTTACATGCTCTGTTACATGCTCCATTTTACCTTCACACAAATGTTCAAAACTCGTATTTGAAATGTCAGTAAAAAAATGTAGAAGAGGCAATTGGTGTTCTTCTTATAATAATTCATGAAATTTCTAAGTAGCCAAGTTTCTGTTCAGTAAGGACTTTTAGCCCTGGCCTATTCATTTGCATAGGATTGTCAGTCCCCAGGTGGAACATGACAGCCCGCTTGGTGTAGTGTTTAGGAGTGTGGACTTCTAATCTGGCGAGCCGGGTTCGATTCTGCACTCCCCCACATTCAGCCAGCTGGGGGACCTTGGGCTCGCCACGGCACTGATAAAACTGTTCTGACCGGGCAGTGATATCAGGGTTCTCTCAGCCTCACCCACCCCACAGGGTGTCTGTTGTGGGGAGAGGAAAGGGAAGGCGACTGTAAGCCACTTTGGGCCTCCTTCTGGTAGATAAAAGCAGCATATAAGAACCAACATTGCTTCTTTTTTTTCTGAGGATCCCCCAGTTTTACAGCTCATCTCCAGAGGACACAAAGAGAAAACGGTGGTTTTGGAGGGTGGGCTCCATAGCATTATACTTCCTTGAGGCCCCTCCCTACTCCAAATCCTGCCCAGTTCTGGCTCCATCCCCGAAATCTCCACGTTTCCCAACTCAGAGTTGGCAACCCTACTAAGACACAACTTGGAATGGCACAATGAGGAGGTGGTCGATTCAGATTAGGGATTCATTCTCGGCCACTGGTGGCAGGCTGATTCCTGTGTTCCTGCGCAGTAGCGTGGGAGCCAAAATTAGATAGGCCCTTCTCAAGGTGAAGAGACATCTGGGACCAGCCCTGTAGCAGCAGCATCTCTGTCATGAACGCCTGATTAAATTTCAAAACCAACTCTAGTCAAGACCGACCTCTTTGGCAAAAAGAAATTAAACCTGCAAAAGCAGGTGAACTGCTCCTAGGTGAACTGCTCGAGTGGCCAACCTCTGCATGGCGCTTGGAGATCTCCTTCAATTATCAGCAATTTTCAGAAAGCAGAGATCAGTTTCCCCCTTGGAGAATATGGCTGCCTTGGAAGGTGATCTGCATGGCACTTTTTCCTGTGGAGGTCCCCCTCCTCCCCAAGAACAGGCAGCCCAGAAATGTCTTAAAGAAATAAATGCATTAATGTGTTGCTGGAACCGGCTAAGAACAGGGTTTTCCTTAACTGGAAGCTGCCAGCTCTGGATTGGGAAAACCTGGAGACTTTGGGGGTGGAGCTGGGAGCGCGTGGGATTTGGGATGGGGATGGACCTCATTGGGGTATAATGCTAAGGAATCCACCCTCCAAAGCAGCCATCTTCTCATCTTTTTTACTGTTGAGAAACCCCTGGAACATTTATCAGGCTTTGAGAAACCCCAGAAGTGGTGTGATCATGCAGAATACGGTTGCAAAGCATAACTGTGTGCACACCCACCCCGGCCACAATCCCACCCCCTCCAGGCCCATCTTCGAGGGCTGTCAAGAAACCCCAGGGTTTCATGAAACTCTGGCTGAAAAAGCCTCTCTAGGGCAGAGTCTGGACTTACTTTCTTTATTCCATTGTCAATCCTGTTGAATTCAGATCGCTTTGAACTCGGGTCTTCCTCTCTCCCCCTCCCTTCCCCATTGAAACAGGAAAGTCTTCTGCCCCTGGTTAGGGAGGCTCAGAAGGTTGGGGGGGGGGAGCCAAGCCTCTTTCTTTCTTTTCTTGAAGGGGGGGGGAGAGGAGCCAGGCAGGGAACCTCTTTCTTTTCTTGGAGGGGAGGAAGAAAGGATCGAAAAAGGCAGAGGAGGGAGGAAAAATCCAGGGCCAACAGGAATTGAGAGAAATTAGGGGCTTCTCCTTTAAGGCAAGCGTGTCACATGACTAGGTGTAGCCTATCAGAGGTTCTCTACCATGGAGCTTTCTTTCCCAAGATGGATATTGAGGATTAAAAGCAGTCTGAGATATCACACAATAAAGGTAGGATCACTCCGGATCAATCCTTCTTGCTGCAGAAGGAAAATTTAAATCACCCAAAATCCAAACGGACATCGCATTCTGTGTAGAGGGCAGGGACTGAATCGATCTGGGGTTGGAATAAAAGCTCCATGAAGTTTACACCTAGGTCAGGGGTAGTCAAACTGCGGCCCTCCTGATGTCCATGGACTACAATTCCCAGGAGCCCCTGCCAGCGCTGGCAGGGACTCCTGGGAATTGTAGTCCATGGACATCAGGAGGGCCGCAGTTTGACTACCCCTGACCTAGGGGAACTGATCTTTTTAGTCTGGAGATGAACTATAATTTCAGGGGGTCCCCAGGTCCCACCCAGGCCCTGGCAGCCCTCCTTCCAGCATATCTCACATCCCTCGACCAACAGTTATGGAATTGCCAAATAGTTCTTTCCAAGTGAAAAAAAGAACCTGCCCTTTACAGGCATTATTCATATGGATGACACTAAACTCCGCTTAGATAATGCCTAAGTTGACACAATCAGTCCGTGGCGTCTTTCCAGAGCTCTAAGAGACAAAAAGTGTATAATTAGTGGAGCTGCTTAAAAGTATAAACTGAGAAGTGGGCGGGGGAAAGCTCACTCATGTCTCAAAAGCCGACGACTCGTAGTTAATTGCAAAATGTTTGATTCAGAGGGATTTCTAAAGCATCCCACATAGTATCGCTATCTGGAGGGCTTTGAAGTAATATGAACTCTGAACTAGACAGACAATGAGTCCAAGTACATAAATCAAATGGAAGGGCTTCTTTTTTTTTTAAGAAGCTGGTTTTCGGAGTTCCGCGAGGAAAGAGATGCAATTGACACATTGAGGATGGCACTTACTTGCTCTGCCCTCGTACCATCACTTCATTTTCTCGCCATCATCACCCCTGGGAAAAGAAAACCCCACAGAAATTGAGGTCACCTTCTTCGCTTGTAGCTCTGAGATAACTTGCAGGGGGCAGGTAGGCCATTATGAATGGAAAGGGCGCACCTGCTTCCCCTAATCAAAAGGGGAAGGAAAATTACAATTTATTTTTCTTCAGCAAACTTCAGTCAGCCCAAAGGAGAGGCTAAACATGAGTTCCAGGCTGCCTGATTCCCTGTGGAAGGTAGCCAGGCTAGGCCTTCCCATCTAGCAGCTCTATTTCTTCCCAGCTCATACTTTGGTCTCCTGTTCCTCCCCAGTACTAGCACCCAGAGAGAGAGGACAGCCAGTTTGGTGTAGTGGTTAGGAGTGCGGACTTCTAATCTGGCATGCTGGGTTCAATTCTGCACTCCCCTGGGTGATCTTGGGTATGCCATGGCACTGATAAAACTGTTCTGACCGAGCAGTGATATCAGGGCTCTCTCAGCCTCACCCACCCCACAGGGTGTTTGTTGTGGGGAGAGGAAAGGGAAGGTGACCGTAAGCCGCTTTGAGACTCCTTCTGAGAGAAAAAAGCGGCATATAAGAACCAACTCCTCTCCTTCTTCTTCTTTCTCTTCTTCTAACATGGTTCCATATTCCCTCTAACAATAGTTAATATTGAGAAATGCCTTTTTACTTGGAGGTCTGGGCTGGATGAGACCTCCATATTTCTTTTTAGAAGGGTTTCTCTCTCCTAACAGAAGACAGGCAGGAGGAGGGGAAGAATCACCCACCAACCATCAAAGCATTGGAAATACTGTATTGTTTGGAAACGGGGAAATTGCCAGCTCTGACTATGGATGAGAACAAACCACATTTTTGCAGTTTGAGGTTTAGGGCCAACCATGGACCCGTACAAACTGGGAGGCTGGTTCATAAAACAAATAGGGGTGGCTACCTAGTCAAAGACTCTAAGGTAATGGGACATTTTAGTACATTGCAACTGCTAAGTCAAACAGCCAGCCTCTGAGCAAGACCAGCTTGGGCATGTGTATGCCTGGGGGGCAGGGGATTATGTTTTCACACTGTTCCTTTGTATTCCTTGCTCACAACATTTGCTGAGTATATTTTGTGTGAGTGAGGTTTCTTACTGTTAATAAATCCTTTACTATTTTAAATGCTCGTAGCTGTTCTCCGTACCACTTAAACCTCCATCATTTGAACACTCTATTTAATTTAAAATGGCTGCCAAGGTTAGTCGCTAAGGCACTTTTTCCCCAGAACTGGGCAAGTGTGGTATGCCATCCCAGACCTTGGAAAATGGAAGACATGAGCAATAGGCGGAGCCTTAGAAAACAATACACTAAAGAAGTTGGGAGCACTGGCCCTCTCAGTGGGCAGGTCCTGAAATGGCATAATCAAAGAATCATAGAGTTGGAAGGGTCCTCCAGGGTCATGTAGTCTAACACTCTGCAGAATGCAGGAAATTCACAACTACCTGCCCACCCACAGTGACCCCAATTCCATGCCCAGATGATGCCCCCCCCCACCAAAATCCCAGGCCAATCTGGCCTGGAGAAAATTCACCTCCCATCCCCAAAGTGCCGATCAGCACTTTCCTGGGCATTCATGAAAGGGCCGCAAGAGCCAAGTTCTGACCCAATCTCTTCTGCTCAGCCACTTGATGATGTTGATGTTATCTGTTCAGCCATGTCCGACTTTCAGCGATTCTATAGGAAAGTCTTCACCATGTGCCCCTGTCTCTGACTGCTTCTTTTAGTTGGTTCATGGTCATCCCTGTATCTGCTTTGACCGTGTTGAGCCAGCCAATCCTTTAGCAACCACGTTTCCTTTTGCCGCTGATCATACCGAGCATTAATGATTTTTCTAGAGAGTTTGATCGCATGATGTGTCCAAAGTGAGCTTTAGCCATAATATCTTGCCTTCTAATGACATAGTTGGTTTGCTCCTCTCTAAAACAATCTTGTTGGTAACTTTGGCTGTCCATGGGATTCGCAGCATTCGTCTCCAACACCATAATTCGAAAGCATCTATTCTCCTGTCTTCCTTCTTCAGGGTCCAGCTTTCGCATCCATAGCTTGTTATGGGGAAGACAACAGCCACTTACAAACTGCCTAAGTTTACAGAATCAGCATTTTTGACAGATGGTGGCAGTGTACCAAAGAAAGAGTGAAAAAGAAACCCAAGGGCTGGGTGAACTGGGAGAACAGTCTCTTGCCATGCCGATATGGGTGCAGTGTGTTTAGATGTTTCAGGAAGACAAATGAATCTATGCTTGTGGGTCAGCAGGAGACCATGACCCTGTACAAATCTGCTGTACAAATCATAGTGTGGAGAAAAGAGAGAGCTTTAAAAATGGCAGGTCCACCAGCTTGTAAAACTCATTGGCTGCTATTGCGAGAGAAGAAAAGATTTCCATTCCGAGTCCACTAGGAATATGTCCTACACCATCCGCGTCTCCTGTCTCCATCAAAATTAACGGAAGGAACTCAACAGCGACATTGACATTAGAGAATTAACATATTGTTCTAGCAAGCGGAACCATTCAAATTTGCAAATCTAATTTAAATTTTAGTTAATTGGGATGATGGTTCTAATTCAGCCATGTGCTCTGCCAATCTGTAAAATACAATGAATCTGAAATTTGCTATGAATATTAACTTCAGCTCTACATATTTCCCTGAAGACAATCCAAAAATTTTTCCAGCCATGCAGTCAAACTTACAAATACCTTTAGAAAAGTTATGAGCAACAGATTGAATGTTATGAAGTAATATTCTTTATTAACAAGAAATTACCAGTTACTTCATGTCACAAAACATCTTCATGAAACTTACTGGCATCTCAAGCAGTACGTTGAGTATTAGTAGTGATAAAAGACTTCAGAGAGAATTGAGTTGTTCTCATATGTGAAGCTCCTGGAATCAGCAATTGAAAGCAGAAATGGTAAAATGATAGATGGATGGATGGATGGATGGATGGATGGATGGATGGATGGGTGGGTGGGTGGGTGGGTGGGTGGGTGGATGGATGGATAATTAACTGCCATCCTTGCAGGAAACCCTTCCAGGGCCATCAAGAAACTCCAGGATTTCACAAAACCCTACTTGAGAAAGACTGCAATAGATGCTCAAAGGTAGAAAATGTCTTAGCAAATCTTCCTGCCCTCCCTGTAGAGCACCACCCTGTGGCTTGTAACATAAAACAACTGTTAGGGCTGAAGTTACAAAAAGATGCATTGATTTCTCTCCAAAAAGAAACGAAATAAAACTCCCTCTTTCAAAAGGAGAAAAATGGCTATATCTAAAACTGTGAATTTCAGAGAAGAAATCACCCTCCCCATAAAAGCATGCATAGGTTGTTTCAAACCAGTCATTTTATGGATGATGGAGAAGGATGAGGATTGCACAGTCATGAGAAACAAGCCGCATTGTCATTTAAAATGGCATCTGTCACAGCTCAAGGAATCCCCAGAAATAGTAATCTGAAAATCCTGAAAGAGAACAAAAGTATTTTTATGAATTTATTTAAAATATATGTATATACCTACTTTTCTTCTAGACATCCCAGGATTTGCAATGAGTAACAACATTGTAAAAACAATACCAACCAATTTAATAAAAGAACACATTTAGACGGATAAGAATAAATATAGATATTGGAAAGGGGTATAAACAGTATCCTTCTCTAAAATGATAAGCTTTCTTTCTTTCTTTCTTTCTTTCTTTCTTTCTTTCTTTCTTTCTTTCTTTCTTTCTTTCTTTCTTTCTTTCTTTCTTTCTTTCTTACAGCTGGGATGACCAGGAATATTCTATGCTGGGTTTCCACTGTCTCCCTCAGCTTCTGAAACTCAGTTCTCTCCCTGACAAACCTTGCCTGCTGGAATACTTTAGAAGACTGGGTCCCACACACCATCACTCCAATAATAGAAGCAAGGTTTCTCTTTGGCTTTTCCAGCTCTCAGTCAAAGCGAGGGCTTCTAAACCTTGAGTGGCAAAACCAAATGGGTGGAGATGAAGCCACAGTACAGTTTCCAGTTTCTCCTCTATAAACTCTAAACTAGAACAAACAAACGAGCGAGCAAGCGAACCAACCAACCGACCGACCGACCGACTGACTGACTGACTGACTAACTAACTAACTAACTAACTAACTAACTAACCCCACACATTTTCATTATCCAAACCATAGAAATTAATAAGACTTTCCCATTCCATTTGTCTTAATGTTAAAACAAAATCACAGTTCTACTAGCCTATTTAACTGAGCAAAGTGAGGCTGTTGGGTTAAGTCACTTGCCTGGCATTCTGTTTCTGTTGGTTTGTGACATGATAATTTTGTTGAGCACTTATCCTTCCGAGCTTTAATAAGCTAATGGTAGTCTGAGCTATTCAGGCTGCTCAGAAATAATCATGTTTATAAAAGACGGGGGCCAACTGAAGTGTGAGCCACCCCTATATTATTTTCATACTCAAATACTGCTTTTGCTAATGTGTAGTACACTCACTGACTTTTCCTCACCTTTCCCTGAAAACCAAATTTGGATAAAGTGAAAGGATGGAGTGATCCTTTTTTTTATTGTTGAAGGGTTTTCTCAGGCTTGAGTTTCTCTATCTCTCTAAGCAGACAAAAAAATCAATATCTTTTTGCTTTCTCAATGTCTTTCCCTGGGACCAGCAGCACAGCTCATCATAACAGAAATGATTAGGAAAGAGATCGAAAATAAAACAGCCACTATCATCATGCCATTACATAGATCTCTAGTGTAGCTTCATTTGGGATATTGTGGATAGCTCTGTTCGTCAAAGAGTGTTGCAAAGTACAGCACATGGCAGCTAACATGATCAAGGAGCCAGAACATCTTCCTTACAAGGGAACCCTAAAGAGAAAGGGGAATTTTAGCTTACAGGGGAAAAAATATGAAAATACAGTAGATATACAAGATGACAAACAGAGGGAGTAAATACCACAAACCTCATGAACCAAACAGGTTCCTTTGGTACCTAAAAGGTTCTCCATGGTCTGCGGTTCAAGAACCAGCAAGACATTAACCAAAATGAGCCACATATTCCCAGTCTGTGCCCATCTCTAATCATTACTTTCAGTGGTAGAAATGACATGAGGCAATATAACGGTTAGAAAGTTCAATGAGGAGTTGAGAGACTTCAGTTAAAATCTCCACAAAGCTCCAGTGGGTGGAGTCTACTGCTCAACTACCCAAGATTATTGGGAAAGATCAAATGGAGGATGGGAGAACCAGGAGGCCTGCACTTCAATCACCAGAGAAAGAAACAAGTCCAAATGTGACAGAGAGTTGGATGTGGGGTTGGTTTTCCCCCTTTTAAAAAAGGGTTTCACAAATGCATGGGGGATGAGAGGGGCTGTTTCTCAGGAGCAGAGCATCTGCTTGGCCCGCAGAAGGTCCCATGCTCAATCCCTGACAGGTCCAGTTAAGGGATCTGGTGGTAGGCTTGTGAAAGCTTTAGCCTGAAACCCTAGAGACCTGCTGCCAGCTTGAATAGGCAATATTGACCTTGATGGACCAAAGGTCCAAGGGATTAAGTATAAGGCAGTTTCATGGATTCATGGCTCTGACCATGGATAGTCAAGTGGAGCTTCCATGATCAGAAAGTTCTGACCATTGGATTCTGGAGGCAAACAACCTCCTCATTTATGTTCTGTGAAGACATCTTTCATGCTGCCAGTGGAGCCAAAACACAGGACTGGATAGGACTTGGCTCTGATCCTGCAAGGTACTTGTTCTTAATTCTCCGATTAGTCTTTCTGGGGAGACAGGTAATGTTCTGGAGCCTTCATGGCAGGCTTTCTTCTTCCTTGCATGGCAGCTCAGCAGCCAGGATCAGGGTAGTAATAATTTTCTCAGCGTCTGACACAAAAGCTGTCTCATCTTGGCAATTTCATTCCATTCCAACACTTACAAGTGTTTGCCCTCACTTTTATCACCCGCAGGGATGGTGACAGTCTCCTGCTTCCTCCCCCCCACCTTCACACGGTTTCCCCCTCCTCTTTGTTTTAGCAGTGTTTTCCAAAGTGCATACCTGACTGCTGTTCTCACAGCTGATTCCCATCTTCATTACCAATCCTGTCTGATTGCTTCTTCTCAGCTGTTCATGCGACTGGCTTGGGGGTTTCTTACAAAGCAGAACAATTTGTACAACAGCAACTCTGTAGGCCAGTCTGAGAAGAGAAAAGTGGATCCCCCCACTCTGAGGTGTCGGTGTTGGACCAAACCCAGCCAGGTGAGGGAGGGAGGGAAGAGCACAATTTTATAAATGGGATGTTGTTATGCAAGCTGCATCTGGTTTTTACCACCAATCTCACAAGAACGGCAAAACCTGATCTTAACACACCGATATAGGTGCTATGGGATGCAAATCTTGATCGACTGTAGACCAACGTGGCTGACCTTCCAAACCTATCTTCCTGGAAGGCACCATCTCCAGTCACATGGAGTGAGATTCTATCAACCTCCATCCGCCAGCTTGCTGTAGTGCTTTAATCCCTCCATACTGGTACATCTGGGCCCTCGCTCCCAACGAGGAAGAGCTCTGGCCTGCTAGAGTTGGGCAGAGGGAGAGGAGGGGTTAGATCTCTGTATCGCCATCTTTTAATGATTAAGGTTAATGTTAATTTTAATGGGTTATAATGGGGTCATAATGCTTTTTATCGTTTTACTGTGAACCGCTGCGAGTCCAAATGGAATGTGGTGGCAAATCAATCAATCAATCAATCAATCAATCAATAAAGACAGACAGACAGACAGACAGATTTAGAATAAAAAAATGACTTCTCCGTTGGTGACTAGAAAATTTAATTGGAGCCAAGTTGGCTGATGCTTGAGCAGCCTTAATTGTGCAGAGAGGAAAAGATCATCATTTTGCGTTATTTTACTGAGAGCCAGTTTGTTGTAGTGGTTAGGAGTGCAGACTTATAATCTGGCGTGCCGGGTTCAATTCTGCACTCCCCCACATGCAGCCAGCTGGGTGACCTTGGGCTCACCATGGCACTGATCGAACTGTTCTGACCGGGCAATGATATCAGGGCTCTCTCAGCCTCACCCACCCCACAGGGTATCTGTTGTGGGGAGAGAAATGGGAAGGCGACTGTAAGCCGCTTTGAGCCTCCTTCGGGTTTCAATTAATTTGCATGAATGTGTCCTTTTAACCTATTGATGATTGTATTTTATTATTTGAAGATGGCCACCGTGAGTCTCATGGGAAGGGCAGGTTCCCAATAACTTTTTAATGTTATTGTTATTTTTACATTGTTTTCCTCTCCTCCACTGTATCCTCACAACCAGGATTCCCTCTAAGCAGGCATGAGTGGCAGCTCATTAACATAGGAAACCCTGCTCATCAGCAGTCTGGAGCCACACAGGGTCTTGCACTGCCCACTGGCCCATGCTAAGATGACAGCAGTTATATCCTGCTCAACAGAACTGGGAAATGAAAGGGAATATTGCTCACAAGCACCCTGTAAGGTAGGTTAGGCTGAGAGTCATAACTGGTCCAGGGTCACCCATTAAGCTTCTTATCTGGTAAGGCAAGTTTAATTCCCTGCTTCTCCACATGCAGCCAGCTGGGTGACCTTTGGCTTGTCACAGCCCTGATAGTGCTGTTCTCACAGAGTGGTAACATCAGGGCTCTCTCAGCCCCACCTACCTCACAGGATAAGCCACTTTGAGACTCCTCCGGGCAGTGAAAAGTGAGGTATAAAAACCACTTGCTCCTCCTCCTCCTCCTCCTCCTCCTCCCTAGCCTGATTTGAACCTACTCATTGCTGGTAAACAAACAAGCAAAACAACCCAAAGATCTCTTCTTCCTCACCTTGCAACTGGGGCTACATGAATGTCATTACAGGGAGCCTTAAACGCAGGCTGAGAATGCATACAGTATGAGCATTAATCGTATATTGTTCACTCTGTAATTATGGAAATGGACCTGTGGCAGCCTTGCTGATAATTTAGGACTAAGCAACACACAGTATTAAGGCAATAGTAATTAATTTGATGCCATGCCCTAAATGCGCAGCTTTCTCTTAGGGAGAATACTGACATACATTCCAAGAGGGGTAGCGATGGATTCAAAGTCCATGTTTCTGTCCTGAAAACAAATGTTTTGGAAAGCCGCAAATATGCGTTCAAATTGGAGATCGGAGCATGGTGCACGAGGGCTGTAGATCAAAGTTGTGTTTTATTTCGATCACCATACTTTGCTGTTGGAATTTATTTGTTTTTATTTTATTTTTTTATGGGCCCAAGAACACTGCAGCACTGCCGAAAGAGATTTATCTTCTATCCCCGAATGGTTTTCGGAAGGCAGTACACACTTATTTGTTCTGACGGGTGTTTGATAATGTTTGATTAAGGGAAGCAACTCACCTAATACAGTATTTAACATATAGGATTTGTGTGATCTGAGCTTATTGAAATAAGATTCTTTTCCCGCTGCTGTTTGTCATGTTTTCATGACTTTGTGGCCGTTTGTTTTAGTGTAGGTGTTTGAAATAAAGCAGGGGGAGCGGAATCACATATGATGCTCCAATCCCTTAGAGGTCGGCTGACATAAAAACAGACAAATAGAAAGTTGGAATTTTTAACTAAGAACATAAAGGCTCTGCTAGATCAAACCAACAGTCCATCTAGACCAGGGGTAGTCAAACTGCGGCCCTCCAGATGCCCATGGACTGCAATTCCCATGAGCCCCTGCCAGCGAATGCTGGCAGGGGCTCATGGGAATTGTAGTCCATGGACATCTGGAGGGCCGCAGTTTGACTACCCCTGAACTAGACCAACATATTTCCCAGAGCAGATGCTTCTAAAAAGGCCTTCAAGCAGCGCATGGAGTATGTTCTCCCTAACTCTGTCCTCACAAATCTCCAGGAATGTCTCAAGCCAGAGTTGGCAACTGTAGCAGAGAGACGAAAATCTCCCCTTGTCACCCTCCAGCTGGCAGCAGCAGGTAAGCTGCTGATTCCCAGCACTTCCAGTGAGTACCACTGATGACACCTTCAGATCTGGTGACCTCCCTTGCCATTAGCCTCTTCAACTCTCTCCTGCCCACCCACTCTTTGCCACCCACACTCCAGGTTGTATGTTCTGCCTAAGGCCACCAAAGAAAGAGAATTTTGAGAGAAGAAGAGAGAAGAGCTGTTTTTTTTTGTATCCCACCTTTTACTGCCTCAAGGAGTCTCAAAGCGGCTTACAATCGTCCACCCTTCCTCTCCCCACAACAAACACCCTGTGAGGTAAGTGGGGCTGAGAGAGCTCTGAGAGAGCTCTGAGAGAAATGTGACTGGCTCAAGGTTACCCAGCTGGCTGCACGTGGAGGAGGACTGGGGAATCAAACCCGGTTCTCCAGATTAGAGGCCGTCACTCTTAACCAGTACACCAAGTTGCCTTTTGGTAGTGTAACATAGTGATGCCCAAGCCTTGATAGATTAGGCTAGATTAATCTCCTCACATCTCAAAAGCTAAGGAGGGTCAGCCCTATTTGCTATGATGGAGGACTGCCAAGAGAGTCTAGGGCTATTACATAAAGTAAGTCAAAGGCAACCCCTCCCCCCCCCCCCACACACACACACTGAATTTCTCTTACCTTGAAAACCCTCTGGGGTCAATCCAAGCCAGCAGATTACCAGCAAAATTAATGGTAGTGGTGGTGGTACTTCAAACAGAACACACTGCCCAGGTCTGTCAGGAGAAGAATGTGCATGCAGCCTGAAGTAAGGGAAGCAGAAGTGTTAGCAAAAGAGCAACCAGGTGAGGAACTACTCAAAGCTAGTGATGGGTGAGGGACATTGAGCAAGTGGACAGGAAATGAGTATAAGCAGGAGGCATGGCGGTGGGCAGAAAAAGACAGAGCCAATCTCTTCCTGGCGCCCTCCCCAACCCAAACCCTGCCCTGACTCAGAGATACACTATCTATGAACATGGTGGTTCCACTTAGTCATGATTGTTGACAGTCACTGATGGACCTATCCTCCATGAATTTGTCAAATACGCTTTAAGAACCATCTAAGATAGCAGCCCTTGTGGCAGTGACTTCTGTACATTAATTACACATTATGGAAAAAAATATTTGAATGACATACCTATAAAGCTACGAACATGAGAAAGGAGAGGATTCTTGAGCAGTGGAAGCCTTACATCTCCTGAACACACAAGAAATTGAGTCAACTCCTGCTTCTTCCATTCATTCCCCAAATCCTTGTCTCTTCTGGGAGCAGTGAAATGAAAAGCTCTTGCAAATTAAATATTGTCTAATTCCCTGCTCTTTTTTTTGCACATTTTAATTATGTATCTAATGCGCTGTAAATGGGACATCAGAATTCATGTCTAACACTATGAATTTAGGTTTTATTTTTTATTTTTTTTAAGAAGTGGGAAAGAAAAATTATACCGCGTGGAAATATGTTCAGTGGTTAGAGTGCAATTAAAATAGGTAATTGAGCTTGCATAATTTCAGGTTCTGTTTACTCCACGTCCTTGTTGCAAATTGATTCAGAGTTGCAGGGGGAAAAACTCTGTTCTAGGATTTGATTGATACTTCTCTCTCCCTTTATATCAAACCACGCACTTTGTGGAACAGTGCCGTTTTTACTTGATCTGATTTGATATTTCGTTGTCAAGTCACAGCTGACTTATGGTGACCTGGTAGGGTTGTCAAGGCAAGAGGTGGTTTGCCATTGCCTGTCTCCATGTCATAATGCAGATTTTCCTTAGAGGTCTCCCATCCAAAAACTAGCCAGGGTCAAAACAGCTTGGTTTTCAACATCTGACAAGATTGGGCTAGACTGGCCTATCGAGGTCAGGGCTCCATTTTGATTTAGGTGTGATTTAAAAAAAAAAATCTCATCCTTCTTGTTTCAATTCCCAGACCAATATTATTTCTCCCCTTCATGTAGCAAAGCCATGCTTTCTTTTCTTTTTTTCCACCCAACTTTCTGATTCCTTGCATCAACTTTTCCCCATAAAAGGCATCTAGCATTCAGCACAGGTTGTGCATTGATAGAATCAGAGAATCCTGGTGTTGGAAGGAGCCCCCAGGTCATCTAGTCCAGAGGTAGTCAACCTGTGGTCCTCCAGATGTCCATGGACTACAGTTCCCATGAGCCCCTGCCAGCAAATGCTGGGAATTGTAGTCCACAGACATCTGGAGGACCACAGGTTGACTACCCCTGAGCATCTAGGATCAGCCTAAAGCATCCAGGATAAGTATCTGTCCAGCCGCTGCTTAAAGACCACCAGTGAGGGGGAGCTTTCCACCTCCTTAGGCAGCCAATTCCACTGCTTGCCCACTCATAAAGGGTAAATAGTATCCCTGCTGCCAGAAGGGTTTTTAGTTGTGATACGCAGTCCAAAGCTGAATATATTCGATGGCCTTACTTTTTGCAGGCTTAGTTCTCATCTGTAGTGCTGTCTCATAGTCTTCCTTGTCCCCATACACAGCTACTGTAAAGATCTATGGCGTGCTTCTAACACTCAAAATGGACAAAATAAATACTCATTATTATTATATTATGGCAATCTAGAATGTACCCTCTTCACCCGTAATATGTCTAGCACAGCCACTTTAGGAATATGTGTGTCTCTGTGTGTTAAGTGATGTCACCTTGTTCCCAGCTTGTGGCGAACCTATGAATTAATGGTCTCCAAAATGACCTATCATTAACAGCCTTGGAAACTGAGGTCAGTGGCTTCCTTGGCTGAGGAATGACCAAGTCCCCAAAGGGGATGTACATTTGTGTTAGAGGCACATGATACTTACGCAGCGTAAACATGTTATCCCTACATAAGCTTAAAAGCTTCAGAATCAAGCTTAGAATATAGCTTGGGGCAGTTGTAAAAGATGTTAAATATAAGCATAAAAAGAGCAAATTGAATTGCTTGCAAACTGTAATTTTTGTGTCCATAGTACAGATTTATCGTACCCTTCCCTTTGGTGAAGTGTTTTTCTCGCAGGTAACTGAACAGAACAGAGAATTCATGCCTTGGTTTTAGAAAGATCAATGCTGGTCGAAATCAGAAGGAGAAAAGATGTCTCAGGTAGCATTTCTCACTACAGAAAAGCCATGGTGGCATCTGAAAAATATATGCATTCAATGTTGATTGCGGTATAATTGGATTCTCTATAGGTATTTCACAACTGAAGCTCTTTCAGTGCTTCCTGAAGGGCCATTTTCTTAGCATTTTTAAGATGGCAGTGTGAGATATATTTAACAGAATGTTCACACAAAGGAGATTAAAATGAAATTCTGGAAATGGTAATTCTGTTACAGTGATTGATTCCAGTGATTTTTTTGGGGGGGGGGGATTTACCTAATGTTTCTTTTCAGACCATACAAAATATCACAAAATGTCAAGAAGAAGAAGAAGAAGAAGAAGAAGAAGAAGAAGAAGAAGAAGAGGAGGAGGAGGAGGAGGAGGAGGAGGAGGAGGAGCTTTTTTTGGAACCATTTTTTACTACCCAAAGGAGTCCCAAAGTGGCTTGTTGTTGTTGTTAGGTGCGAAGTCATGTCCGACCCATCGCGACCCCATGGAAAATGATCCTCCAGGCCTTCCTGTCCTCTACCATTCCCCAGAGTCCATTTAAGTTTGCACCGACTGCTTCAGTGACTCCATCCAGCCACCTCATTCTCTGTTGTCTCCTTCTTTTGCCTTCAATCACTCCCAGGATAAGGCTCTTCTCCAGGGAGTCCTTCCTTCTCATGAGGTGGCCAAAGTATTTGAGTTTCTTCTTCACGATCTGGCCTTCTAAGGAGCAGTCAGAGCTGACTGGTTTGTTTGCCTTGCAGTCCAAGGGACTCGCAAGTGTCTTCTCCAGCACCAGAGTTCAAAAGCCTCATTTCTTTGACGCTCAGCCTTCCTTATGGTCCAACATTCGCAGCCATACATTGCAACTGGGAATACCATAGCCTTGACCAAACGCACTTTTGTTGGCAGGGTGATGTCTCTGCTTTTTAGGATGCTATCTAGATTTCCCATAGCTTTCCTCCCCAGGAGCAAAGTGGCTTACAATCACCTATCTTTCCTCTTCCAACAAACACCCTGTGAGGTAGGTGAGGCTGAGAGAGCTCTGAGAGAACTGTGACTGGTTCATGTGGCTGCATGTAGAAGAGTGGGGAATCAAATCCAGCTCTCCAGATTAGAGGCCACCGCTCGTAACCATTACACTAAGCTAGCACAGTCTATAAAATGAAAGAAACTCAAAAAGATACCAAAAGTCAAGACTACAGCAATATTTGATGGAAAGCAACATCGCATACACCAAGGGACCAAGCCCTATGAAGATAGGCTGAGGGACTTGGGAATGTTCAGCCTGGAGAAAAGGAGGCTGAGAGGGGACATGATAGCCCTCTTTAAGTATTTGAAAGGTTGTCACTTGGAGGAGGGCAGGATGCTGTTTCCGTTGGCTGCAGAGGAGAGGTCACGCAGTAATGGGTTTAAACTTCAAGTACAACGATATAGGCTAGATATCAGGAAAAATCTTTTCACAGTCAGAGTAGTTCAGCAGTGGAATCGGCTGGCTAAGGAGGTGGTGAGCTCCCCCTCACTGGCAGTCTTCAAGCAAAGGTTGGATACACACTTTTCTTGGATGCTTTAGGATGCTTTGGGCTGATCCTGTGTTGAGCAGGGGTTGGACTAGATGGCCTGAATGGCCCCTTCCAACTCTATGATTCTATGATTCTATGATTCTATAAGCCAGATCACACGTTACCATGATAGTTCTGCAAAGCCTGCGATGCCTGAGCGGCTTTCTATCTTTGGGAAATTGCATCCCTGGGCTCTTCCCTTTTCTTTGTTGCTTACTTTGAAGGCTACTGCAAAGGGGACTCCTTCCAGGAATCTTTCTCTGTTGATTAATATCTCTGCAGTCTCAGGCTAAGCCCTTGCCCTTCGTCTTTACTTCTGATGACCTGCCTTCCTTGAATTGCGAGCATTGGAGCATATGAGGGACGCTTTGGGATAGGGAAGCATCATGTGGATTTACTTCTTTGTATGAATAATTAACACCAACCCAAATAGCATTTTGGAGGAAGGTTACTGATGTCTTTTCGATGACATTCTGCGGGTTTTGAATCAGGCTAGCCTGCAATGATAGACAATCTGTGGGGAAGGGCCTTCTCCGCGTCAGCTTATTGCTGAGAAATAAATGCTTGCCAGGTTTCTCCCTTTCCACCAGCCTAATGAAAGTTTTACATGCTGACATTAAAATATGTAGGCTCTTGCATTAATATTGGGCCGGCGTAAATTATGTACACTCCTTAAAGTGATGCACTATCTCCAAAACACACGGCTATTTAGCATAGATATTGAGCTCACTCGCAAATCTGGATTCTAGCATGATATCCGGTGAACTTTTGTATAATTACTTACTCTGCAGTGCCTTTCCCAGCTTTGAACTAATTCACATCTCTTGCTTCTATATATTTTTTAAAAGGATTCAGCAAATGAGTGGCTACCCATGATGTTTTGCATTTCTTTTTAATAGCGGTTTGCACGGCATAATCAACAATTCAGGATGACAAGGTTGAGCCATTGCAAATCAAGGAAATAAGAAAATGGAAACAGAGGGTTTTTTTATATATGTATATCTTGTGGGTTTCCGTGGGCAGCTCTGAAGGCCACACAAATGTGCCCAGAGAAAATCCATGAGTATCTAATCCAAGGTGGATGACAATTGAATTTTCAACATATATATATATATAGTTTTGGAACAAGCACACATGAAAAGCATTTGGTAACACTGTGTCAAATCATTTGATTAGTTCTGCTTATGCAAGAGATCATTCTATATGTGCATGTTTTGTTCCAATATGTCTGTTGCATCGTGATATATCTCTTGAAAGGTATCCACTAATATCCCTGAGGGTTTACTGCAGTCTTTCTCAACCAGGGTTCTGTGAAACCCCGGGGTTTCTTGATGGCCCTGGAAGGGTTCCCCAAACGGGAAAATTAATATTTGATATATTTTAAACATTGGTTAAATTTGTATAAGGTGATATGACCTTTCCCCCTCTCCAAATGGCCAATGATGAGCCTTGGATGGGTGTCTACTCTTCCCAACCCTTTTCTGCATGATTCTACCACTTCTGGGTTTTCTTGAAGCCCGACAAATGTTTCAGGGGTTTCTCAATGGTAAAAAAGTTGAGAAAGGCTGGTCTACTGACACCCTCCACAGGATTTTGAGGGGCATGGCAAGCTGCAGCGAGAAGGGAGAGGTGGACAAGTTACATTCCAGAAGCACTGCATAGAACCCAATGCAAAGGCTTACAATTTATGGCAAAACAAAGCTTCTGCACCACCTAAAAACTGAATCTAGAACATTTGGTTATGCAGCCCATGTGGACTCTAGCATTATACCTACTTTAAAGTGACCAGATTGTCCCACTTTTGGAGGGATATCTGGGGGTGCCTGGCAAGCTGTACTTATGTTGAAATTTAAAAATATATATATTACAATACTATTTTTGTGTTCTATGCATTCTATGAAACTTTTTGTGGCTCCATATAGACCAAATCTTTAATCAAGAACCCCCCGGTCAATGGTGTCCCGCTTTACCAATGTTAAAATCTGGTCACCATAACCTACTTAGACAGAAAAGGATTTCTACTCATCCCTCTTGGGTCAGGCATAAAAATAATAAGGAAGTAATTATAGAGAAAGCCCCCCCCCCAATTTTTGTAGAAGGTATTTCCCACAACAGACCCCTACTGCCATGTTCTATCCCATTACTGTGGCTTCCTGACCTATACAATTTATTTTTCAGGAGTATAAGGCCTGAAGTGCAAAGGAGGAGTTTGCAAAGATAACAGCATCTGAACTGAGCTCCACTGATTGTACTTTGTACCCAGATTGCTGTTTGACAAAGCTTTTTCTGACACATGTGGGAATGCACATGTGATTGAGAGCTGGGCTAAAGCAGAGAGTGGTGGCCTCTGGGAGTGCGTATTTTAGAAGGTGGGCTCCAAATCAGATACCACACTAGGGCAGAGTCTGCACTTACTTTCTTTATTCCATTGTCAATCCTGTTGAATTCAGATCGCTTTGAACTCGGGTCTTCCTCTCCCCCCCCCCCCATTGAAACAGGAAAGTCTTCTGCACGTGGTTAGGATAGTTCAGAAGGGGGGGGGGGGAAGCTAAGACTTTCTTTCTTTTCTTGAAGGGGTGGAGGGGAGAGGATCGAAAAAGTCAGAGGAAGTTCTCTACCATGGAGCTTTCTTTCCCAATCTGGATATTGAGGATTAAAAGCACTCGAAGATATCTGAGATATCGCACAATAAAGGTAGGGTCACTCTGGATCAATCCTTCTTGCTGCAGAAGGAAAATTTAAATCGCCCCAAATCCAAATGGAAATCGCATTCTGTGTAGAGGGCAGGGAATGAATCGACCTGAGGTTGGAATAAAAGCTCCGTGCAGTTTACACCTAGGACTGTTTACACACTGGGAACTTCACTGCCCCAGCTCCCATGCAGGAGCACAAATTGGGGATGGATGAGGCGCACTGGGCCAAATGCTCCCCTGTGTGTGTGCAGGAAGAGGTGGGGCAACCTGCCAGGACTAAAAAACTCCAGCCTGCAGCCTGGCATGAAACCTCCAGTGCATAAACGGTCTAGGTGGAACAGCACCTAACAGATTTTTCTTTGCCACCTAGCAAGCCTTTTGATTTTATACATGAGTACATTCCTCAAAATAATTTGGCCATTGAGGAAGACCCCTCAGGGTCAAAACATCTTTTGGTCCATTCTGTGTTGGTCTATTCCATGCGCAGTTAGAAATGTGATGTTTTTAAATTATGATGACTGTGTTTTTAACATGTTGAATTAGTGCACTTTATGTAATAAATATAAGATTTTTAAAAAATTATTTTTGCAGCTCAACCTTTGGGTTCTTAACTTTTCTGGTTAGGTTGGGTTTTGGTTTCCCTTTTGGGTTTCGCATCTTGACCCTCCACCGTGTTTCATATAAAACAAAACAGAGAATCCTGTAGTGGAATTTGGGGTTGGAAAGTGGGTTTCTGTACCTTCTAAAGAACCAAGTGAGTGGATTTCTTTACAGCTGTGTAGATTTCCAGGAGAAAAATGGATGAGATTTTAGGAACCAGGTCTCTAGCGGTACAGGTAAATAGCATCTGTTGTAAAGTATCTGATCAAGTGAGCTGAGGGTTGCCGGAGCATGGGAACAAAGGTCAGCCATGGTTCGTGCTTGGATGGAAGATCACCAAGAAGACGAGGCTTGCTATATGGAGTAAGTCAATGGCAAACAATCTTTGCTTGTTACTTACCTGGAACGCCCCATAGATGTGGTTACCATGAGCCAGTTGCAACTTGACTGCATCTGCTTTCTCTTTTAATATTCATATGAACAATTTGAGCAACTAAAATAAAAGAAAGAAATATAAACCAGGCAATTTAAGACTTTCTAAGCATTGTTTTCAGTGGCAAGGAACAAACTTTTCCATTCAAATTAATCGGAAAAAGTGCAACCCCTGAGCACAGTTATATCCCCCAAAACTCATTGAGGTTTAGAAGGATATAACTGTTTAGGAATGAATTATAGTTCACTTAACATCTACTGGAGGATACTAGATATGCCACTACCTCCCCTCTTTTTTTTGAAAAGCCAGTTGATCATTTCCATTATCTCATTGTTTTTTTTTTAATGTATATTCTACCGCACAGACATTCAGAAGGCCTCTAAGGCAGACATGTCAATGCATCATCCAGGCTCTCACAGCTATTGAACACACAGTAATCCCTGCATGAGGGGGATGTGGTTTCTTCACCCCTGCTCTGGCATAACAATTGATGCCAATTAAGCCGTCCATTAAGCAGTGCCTTCTCTCCAATTCATGTCAGACTGAAAAGAGACTTCCAAAGATTATCGTGGTTTTCTCTATAATACAAGAAGAGCTTACTGAGATCTGCAACACTTTCCTTCCTTTTGGGATGCCAGGTCTGATTTAATAAACAGTCCAAAAAAGAACGTTGGACAATTTATTGCAGTTCTTTTGTAGTTGCCGTGATTAGCTTTCTGCTACTAGTCTGCTGTTAAGTGTTTGAAAATCCAAGACGAATGGCCTTAGGAAGTTTCAGGGGCCTTTCCCAGTATCCAGACCACCTTAGCCGAAGGGGCATCAATAAGTGGACATCAAGCAATCTCTCAGGATGGGGAGAGGGGGTATGGTCATTTCTGCTGAACAAAAGGCTGGTCTCATTTTAGATTCTAGCAGAAAGGTGGTTGAATGGGGTACAGTGAGCAGGGAAAATGAGAGGCAATACAATTTTGTTGCTTATTACATGGGTAGGCTTTTGAACTCTGGTGCTGGAGAAGACTCTTGCAAGTCCCTTGGACTGCAAGGCGAACAAACCAGTCAGTCCTAGAGGAGATCAGACCTGAAAGCTCCTTAGAAGGCCAGATCCTGAAGATGAAATTGAAATACTTTGGCCACCTAATGGTGGAAGACCTCCCTGGAGTAGAGCCTAATGCTGGGAGCAATTGAGGGCAAAAGAAGAAGGGGACGACAAAGAATGAGGGGGCTGGATGGAGTCACTGAAGCAATTGGTGTGAACTTAAATGAACTTTGAGGAATGGTAGAGCAGCGGTTCCCAAACTTTCTGTGGTCAGGGACCGCCTCCGGGGTGAGGGGAGAGCCGACGGCCTGGGCGCCGCGCAGCAGCTGCGCGCAAACGTGCACGCGCAGTTGCCGTGCATGCGCGTTTTCACCACTAGGGGCACTAACGTCCACGTGCGGCAACTGCACGTGCACGTTTTCGCCACCAGGGGGTGTAAACATGCATGTGCGGCAACTGCACGTGCCGGCGGCTGCGCCTGCCTCTTCCCCTCCCTCTTGCAGTGAGAAGGTAGCCGGGCCTGGCGAGCAAACGCTGGCAGGGGCTCATGGGAATTGTAGTCCATGGACATCTGGAGGACCACAGGTTGACTACCCCTGCCCTAGTGCACTTCCTGCTCCCCATGGAGTTGGTGGTTAACCTAAAATTAGCTGAAGACTGTGACAAATGATCATTTCTTGTTCCCATGCATTTTGGTTTTCAAATGACAGGTACCATTAAGAATATTCAGCTGGTCTTTCCTGCAGAGAGAGAGAGAGAGAGGAGGGAGAAAAACGGTTTGATGTGTGACAAGAGTGTAGGTTATGCTCTCTTTGGGGCTGGCTAGCGAGAGAATGTGACAACCGAAGACCTACTGCACCTCTTAATGGAAGCAGGAGGCATTTTATCTGAAGCATTAATGAACTCTTTGATCTCTGTAATCACATAATTCAAAGAAACTGATTTTGTGACCATTCGAGGAACAAGCTCCAAATGATTAACAATCACTCTGCAAAGACTTGTCTTAACCTCGCCTGCCCTAGAGAGAACCTGCCTTCACGTTGGCTACAGTCCTGCTTCATTTCAATTCATTTTCATTCTCGTTTGCACAATCTCTCTTTCATTAGCTGTTGCTCCGTTTAATGAGAACTACCAAGTCAACGAAGCGCTTTTTGCGGATCGGTTTCAGGAGTGTTGCAGATTGTCAACGACGTTGTGCATAATGGCAAAACTGTAGCGATTTCAATTTGTAACCATTGTGCTATTTTGGATGAGTGCGGAATGGCCCCAAGTCAATTCTACCGCCCTCCCTCCCGTCACTGGGAGCCCAAAGCAGATGAGCACAGAGCCCACTGTGGAGGAATAAAAATTGCCCCATGGCCAGTGTGATGCAGTGGTTGGACTGGGAGCTGGAAGACCGGTTTTGAATCCCTATTCCGCAGCAGAAGCTTGCTGGATGACCCTGTGCTAGTCACACATTTCAGGTTTCTTTTAACACACAGGGTCACAGGGAGGAGAGAATGAAGGAAAGGAGAAGAGTCCTCATTGGGAAGATGGATGGATATATGGATAAATAGACAGACCATAAGGTTTGCTGACTGGATCTGCTAGGATGTACAAGCTCTGAAGTGCATAATTGGGAAGAATATAAAGGGTATCCTGCAGGGGGTACTGGGGGACAGGTGTATGTAGCATGGATAGGAAATGAACTCCCTGCTGATTTTCCAGTTATCTCCTCCAGTGTCCTGATTGGCTCAACAGGAGAATTCCTGCTTTTTGACCTCACTCCTCCCCTCCTTGCCTCCTGTACATTTGTTGAACAGATAGAACAACTGCAGACAACTGCTTTAATTGTTAATTAGGTCTTCCTCTCTCTCTCTCTCTCTCTCCATAGTTGTTTCTCTTCATTAATAAAACTGTTTTATTATTTAAGCATCCTAGTGCTGCACTATCTCTGCGTATCCAAACTCTGCCCACAGCAACAATCCAAGGGCCATCTTGTCCAGTACTCATAGCCACATTAAAGTTATACAGCTCTAGGTCTAGCTTGCAAGGGCTCCAGGTATGAACAGCATCCCTACCACCATTGGTTCCATAACACAAAGGTGTCCTATTAATGTAACAAATAAAAATCCAACCAAATCCTATGCAGGCACTGCCATCCACTGCAACCACAGTGACATTGCACTGGATTGCCCTGATTTCATAAATGTTGTGTAGCTTGCCCATGTTGTGGTTCCAATAAAGAAGATACTTTCATTTCAATTCTCAACTGAATGCCTTGTCCACCTTCAGAGGAAAGTGTTTCTTCTTTTTTTCCTTTTTTTGCTGTTGCCCTGCATCTTGCACAATGACCTCCAAATACCGGTTAATTTAGATATAGTTCATCAAAACCACATAGGATCTTGATGGACAGAGCTGACGAATTAATACTGCAAGCGGGGAAGAAAGACATCAAAGCCATGAATGTGCCTTATCATTCCAATACTTTCCCAGAATGCATCCTCATTTGAATGTGAATTAGCTATTTCTCTGACAAAACTGTTAGCCTGGAAACTGGGGGAGAATAGCTGCAGTCTTAGTTCGCAACAGTGGGAAAGCAATGAATGGTCCCCTTCACATTTTTATTATGCTGACTTTCGGATCCGGATCCAGGTTGTCCTGAAATGTACAAGTCTTCTCACTGACATTGGCTGGAGTAGCCTTTGGTTTTCTTGGGAAAGTGCCCATTTGGTTCATCCCCATGACCGTTTATGCACTGGGAACTTCACTGCCCCAGTTCTTGCGCAGGAGCACAAATCGGGGACAGATGAGGTTCAGCAGGCCAAATGCTTTCCCTTCTGGGTGCAGGAAGAGGTGGGGCAACCTGCCATGACTAAAACTCCAGACTGCAGCACAGCATGAAACCTCCAGTGCAAAAATGGTCCATGAAGTGCCATCCCCAGCAGCGTTCTATCCTTCTAACTCTATTGAAGGGCTTAGAGGGGCACAGTTCTGAGGAGATGCCCCCATACAGTTTTGACTATCCTTCAGCAGCCCTGTTGACTTCCTTCTTCTTGCTTTCCTAGGGGAAGGGGGGGGGGGGGAATGGATTTGTTTCTACATCTCAATTCAGCAAAGTAGCACAATATGATGAGGCTGATCGCCAGTTTACCAGGCAAACAAAAGTGCTTTAATCAACCATGAGGAGACAAAGAGTCTACGTCGCACAGATGGGCAGTTAATTTCTTTTCCATTGCGTTTGCAGTGTTCTCTATGATATCGGAGCAGCTGGGATGAGAATGGCGGATGTCCCCGATCTATGCTCCATTTAACTCTTGGAATTCTAAAAAATATCGCATTGTGTAGGGAATGAAAACTCCCTTTCAACAATGAAGTGTGGCAACCCAAAGCAGTGTTCAGTGCTTTAATAATTTTGGGATTCATGTCTTTTGCAAATGCCCAGTAATTGTTCGTGCTGTTCTCACAGCAAAGTGGTCTCCGTAGATTTCCACTGCAATTTTCTGAAACTTTATCATCCTGCTTAAATAGCTGTAAATAATCTTTTTATAAAATAAAATGATGTTCCTGTAGCATTTACTTTTCAATATATATATAAAGGAAAGATCACAATGACTATAGGAGATAGGCTGGAGCTGGGGTCTCCTTTGGAATTCTGACGCAATGTGATGGACACTGCCACAAAATGGCTGCCACAGAATAGGTGTGGCTCAGAGGAAGAGGCCCTGCTTTGCATGCCGAAGGTTCCGGGTTCAATCCCTTTACTTCAGGGAATTCATCCATGATTCTTCCGTTCTCAAGTCAAGTCAAGTTTATTTATACAATTAAACAAAGGGGTTGTGAATATGCCGTCACCCACTGACTAAACAGTGGCGTGAGAATTTAAACCTGAATTTCCCAAATCCTAATCTCAAACTGTAATTACTGCACCGCAGTGACTTCCTTTAATAGCATTGATCTTTCTACTGATATGCCAATGTTCCTCAGTGATATTATTTACATTGTGAAGGGATATGGATACGAACTGGTTTGAGGGCATAGAATCCTGGCGATGAATCTAGTGCAACCCCCCTGCTCAATGCATGGTCAGCCCAAAGCATCCATGGTAAGTAATCTGTCCAGCTGTTTCAGTGAGGAGGAGCTTACCATCTCTTTAGGCAGCTGATTCCACTGCTGAACTACTTTGACTGTGAATTCCTCCCCCCCCCCCCCGATATCTGGCCGATACTGTTCTACACATAGTTTCAAAACATTACTCTGTCATAGTTTCCTCCCAAATATCCTGTATGTGGCAGTTGCTAAGAATATCCAAATAGATTCCCTAATTCCTGTCACAAAAAGTACCATTCCTAGGAACATGAGATTGCTGCCCTAAGAAATAAATAGATTTTTTGGGGGGTGGGGGTGGAATGGTTTGGGGACAGGAAGGACTTCAGCGGGATATAATTACATAGAGTCCACCCCTCCCCCCAAGCAGCCATTTTCTCCAGGGAAACTGATCTCTATTCCCTGGAGATAAATTGTAATGAAGGAAAATATCGTATGCCACCTAGAGGTTGTCAACCCTACTCCTAATGCCAGACTAATGCCAGACCTGTAGGGGTTAGATAGCTGTCATTCAGTTTGGGTGGGCTGTCTTAACTGATCTTGTCCTTTAGAGCAGGGGTAGTCAACCTGTGGTCCTCCAAATGTCCATGGACTACAATTCCCAACAGCAAACACTGGCAGGGGCTCATGGGAATTGTAGTCCATGGATATCTGGAGGACCACAGGTTGACTACCCCTACTTTAGATACTCTTGATAAATGTGTGAGAAAACTGCAAGCTACCCAGAACACAGTTTGAAACCTAAGATAATGCTCAACAATGAGGATGAGATGGTAAATTATGTTACTAATATTTCAATCTGGTGGTCTATGGATAGTTTCCTTCATATATTAATGATCTATTGTCATTTTGCATGAAGGAAAGGCCCTTTCACCGAATGACTCAGACTATATATTTTAAATTGGATCTCTGAAACAGCAGATTTTTTTTTTTAAGAAAATGTCTCTGGAAGGAAATGTAAGAATTTGAAAAGGCAATATAGGAGAATGATATAATGCAAATCGCACTTGGCAACTATGCCACAAGGGCTTAAAACTAGGATAAGAAGTGGATTAAAGGAGGCAAAATAGAATAGCCAGCTGTGCATCAACATTTTCAAAAGAAAACAATGGAGCTTTTGTTGTGGGCCTCAATCTTTTGCTTTTAAAAAAAGACTCCTCTTCGGCATTTATGTGCATGGATGAAAGGACATTTAGAAGTGTCCCAATGTTTGGTACATGTTAATGATGCAGGAAAGGGGAGGAAGCTATTGTGAGCCATTGTGAAGAAATTAGAAGAGTTCCTCTGCTCCTGCAGAGAGGTGGATGTTCTCTTTCACGTGCACAGACATATGTCTGGATTGCACAGATACTCTCGTCCAGCATGTCAGATGCTGGACGAGAGTATCTGTGCTTGAATATCCCTGTAATTAGGGGAAAGAAATTAATGAGTTGGAACTGAGTGAAGATTGGACCCATACCTCAAAAGCAGAACAGACGCTTTGCATGTATATCTATCTATATGTTTGGCAAAGAGAAGATCTCCCAAAGCCCAGCATCTCCAGTTCAAAGACCTTATGCTGGAGGAATGGGGAAAACGTTTCTATCAGAGATATCAGAGGATTGTCCCAGTCAAAACAGACAATGCTTTCCTAGAGGAACTAATAGACTTATAAGTAAAAAGCAAGTGGACATATCATGGACAGCTATCAAGAGGGGTTAGACAGATTCATGGATAATAAGTTTATCAGTGGCTAGTAGGCACAATGACTAAAGAGTACTTCCACATTCAGAGGCAGTAAAATTCTGAACATGAGTGACAGGAGGGGAAGGCCTCAGCTTCCAAGGTAAGTGGTTAGCTACTGTTTCACAGTTCGCACTATCACCATGATCCCAACCTTTTTTTAGAAAGATGCTCAAGAAGAACTGTCGCTTTGTCCTGTTATTGTGTGTTCCAGTAATGGGTCAATGTATGGCTATGACGCTCAAAGTAAGGGTGGAAACACATCATCATGGACCTTAGTAATGGGTCAGATCTGTCATGGTCCACCACTCTTCTAATCCTCATTTTGGATTAGTTCCCCATAGTATAAATCATATCTGCGTTTCCATATCTGATTCCATTTATTACCCACATAGTCATTCAGGATACTTCTGTCGTTTGAAACTTCTATATGTTTTCAACTGAATGCATGAGCAACATTCTTTTTTTTAATAGATGGTGTTACTTAACGAAATAGGCATCTTCCTCCTCATAAAGAATCATAAGCCAAAATACTGGTGCGTAACACTGAGATTTCATGTTACTGTGGTTCTTCCTCTCATACCTCTTGATGTTGTTGTTGTGGGGAACAATGGTCCATCCAATCAAGCGTCCCATGATCATCATATATCCACGGAAGGCTCAGAAGTAGTGCACAGAAGACAAAACTTCTCGCTACTCCCCAATATTGGTGCAATTTAGAGGTTTACTGCCTTCGATAATGGAATTTCCATTCAGGCATCATGAATAATATTTATTGGTGGCTCCATTCTCCATGAATTTATTTAATTCCCCTTTGAAGCCAACTACCCACTTCCTTCTTGAGTTAATTAAAAAAAGGAACTGCTACGGGTCATGATGAATCTCTCCTCCCTCCAGCACTAGAGGTGGTCTGCCATTTGGATCAGTTGCTGGGGACCATGGGTGGGAGTACTTTGTTGCGACCATCCTGCTTATGAGCTTCCTAGAGGCAGCTGGTTAGTCCCTGCATTAACAGAATGCTGGAACTGGTGGGCCTTTGGTCTGATCCAGTATGCCTCTACTTATGCTTTGATGTTCTTACTTCAGCTGGACTTTCCCCAAATGAACAGATGGTAACCCGTAGGAGGTAACAAAAGCCTGTTTCAAAGATGATGCTTAATGGGCAAGAAGAATTGCAATATGGAACACTGAATGTACCAAATGTTGTCTTTAAAGCCATTATGTAGGTAGTGTTGTATATCCACCCAGCCCTTCTCTGGACTACAGATTCCTGGCCTGCTCACAAGGCACATGCAGGTGAGACAACCTGGTTTGGAGATAACAAGTACCCACCATGCCACATGGATGTGTTCTTCTTGCTCAACTGGCACCATATTGAAGTTGGATGAAGGTCATTTAATTCAGAGTCTAAAACGTGCCATGCCATGCCATGTTCTGCTTTTCTATCTCCTCCAGGCAATTCACAGCAGTGAATATGAGGAGAGCAGGCCAGGTCAGTTTTATGCTCATTGGCTGTCACTGATTGTACTTTCCTTTATTCATCATTTAGACATGGATCTGTGGAAGTCTCAGCAAGCTTACCATTCACACAGAAATTAAAAGAGAAGACTGGAATGGTCATCTGATATTTATTTCAGCCATTTCTGCACTGCCTCTCCACAGCAATGTGTTCAATATAGTCAAAGAACTAAGAGGAAATACATGGACCAATCTTATAGTAATAACATAAAATCAGCTCACAAAAATGATCAAAAGAAACATCTGAATGGAAATACAACCACCACAATCTTAAACCAAATGAGAAACAAACAATAATGATAATAAAGGGGACTGTTACAGTGTGTTCTATGTGGGGCTGCCCTTGAAGGCTACCTGGAAGCTATAGTTGGTACAGAATGCTATGGCCAGAATGCTGACTGGAGTGGATCAGAGATAGCACAAGCATAAATGAAACGTTACTTCACTCTTGTTTCATTTATAGGTAAAGGTAAAGCACCGAGTCATGTCTGACCCTTGGGGTGATGCCCTCTAGCATTTTCATGGCAGACTCAATACGGGGTGGTTTGCCAGTGCCTTCCCCAGTCATTACCGTTTACCCCCCAGGAAGCTGGGTACTCATTTTATTGACCACGGAAGGATGGAAGGCTGAGTCAACCTTGAGCCGGCTCCTGGGATCGAACTCCCAGCCTCATGGTCAGAGCTTCTGACAGCATGTTGGCTGCCTTATACTTCTTATCAATTTGCTCTCAGACGTAATGCATGGTGCCAATATTGAACTTTGGATCCCTATATGGCCAGCATATCTTAAGGACCACTATCACCCATATGAGCTAAGCCTACCACTCTAGTCATCTTCAGAGGCCCCAGCTTTGAGTGCCTCCATCGGAGGTTAGAGAGGTGGTAACCAAGGAAAAAATCTTCTTGGTCATGATACTGAAACTTTGAGACTCCCACCCCAGCAAGATTTGTTCATCTCCCCCTATTATTGACTTCTGCCCTGTGGGTAAAGGAGGGAAACACAAGTTCACTTATACTGATACTCATTGACAGCACCAGGCATAGGGAACAAGTGAGCAGTCCAAAGGTGGGAGTGTCTTATCCTTTGTGACCTGCCTCAAGAAAAAAAGCCTGAAATACAGAATATAGCATCAGAAGAGTCCTGGCTTGACTTAAACATCTCATTGCATGTCAAAAAGTCACAAACCAGTGAAGTGGCTGTAAGTGTTATGCTTTATGGACTGGTCCATACACTTGACTACCCTGTGAAACAGAATCTGGAAGCCTGCTAGATCTCAGTCCAGATGGAATTCTGTAGAGGGCAGAACTGTATTCTTGGCAATTCATTGCAGCCTTTCCAGGGGATTCTCCTCCTGTGGCTCTCGTCTACCACTGCCACTCCTATGGCCAGTGGGTTAAAACAATGTAAAAAAAAATCATTATCAGAGGGCAACATAACTTCACTTCCTGGGAAAACCCAGAAGTGATGTCAGTCCACTCTAGGGATCATCAGAAACTCTATGATTTTATTAAGGCATGTGCCATCTCATATCTCTACCCCTCCGGACTCATGGCCATTTTTCTGTACATGCAACACCTCTCTTTCTGGGGGTACCATCTTTAAACTGTAGCATGCATGGGCCAGTGTGCCCACTACTGATGGCATAGTGACTGTTCAAGCAATCATTTGTTCACAGGCAGGCAGGGAGCAAATCATGGGCCTTGAACATTCCAGGAAGCCATTATATATGATGACCAACCCTCCCTAATGCCACTTAGAACTCCACAAAAAACTTTTTTTGCCCAGGTTTGCCCACTCTAGCACTCTGATTTACAACCCAAATAAGCCAAACTACTTAGCTCTAATACTAGTCGTATTGATTTTTGTAGGATTTTAGCCAAGTATAACTGTTCAGGTATAACAACAGTATAAGTATGCAGATGCAACTACAGATCAGCCTTCAAGATACAAAAATATTGGAACTCTTGCTTGGTGTGTTCGTGATATCTGAAAGTGTTATACTTTAAACAAATGGTCCAGTTAATTAATTCCAAATTGTGCTGGAAGGCCCGCCAATGTCCTTACAGCCTTTGCACTCACATCAAAATGAGTTCTCCTTGATTAATGTTATTACAGTAATTAACAAAAGGATTAATAATGATGAGGTCATTATTTCTGAAGAGGTATCAGTGCTGTTAAACTTCTTTTGCGGTTCTAAACTAGCACAGTTCCAAAGGACGTTGTCACTGCCCTTTCCCAAAAGATCAGAAATTAGGCCCTTAAAACCTATAAGGGTGGAAGCCAATAGCTCCTTTCAGGTGCCTACCAGGCTGAACATGTCCTGCAGTAGGTGAAGCTCATATAGTATAGTAGTAGGCTCACATTTGTGAAACTTAGGCTCAACTGACACATGAAGAAGCATAGTGAGCTTAGGCCAGTCTTAGTCTAACCAACCTCACAGGGTTACTGGATTTCTTGGAGGAAAGTTGAGTTCAAATGTATAGAGAGATGAGTAGGTACTCTTGCTCCTTCCATTCTCCCTCCACAGCACACAGAGAGCTTTAGTCACATTTAATAACAACCCAAATATCCACATCTTCTTCCATCCTCAGCAAATTTCCTCCAGCCCAGATTGGCCAGGGATTCTGGTCTAAGGAGGCATCATCTGGACATGGAATTGAGGTCACTGTGGGTAGGCAGGTAGTTGTGAGTTTTCTGCATTGTGCAGAAGGTTGGACTAGATGACCCTGGAGGTACTGTCCAGCTCTATAATTTTATGATTCTATACAGGAGGTTGGAATCGGTGACCCTTGGGATTCCATCAGTTGACTGGAGTCTATAATAGTAGAAAAGAGCAAGACTAACTGAATTTGTGGCGGGGTATTCTTCAGATAGAGCTGTGAGCAGTGACTCACATAATCCCTGCCACAAATTTTGTTAGTCTTTAAGGTGCTTCTGCACACTTGCTCTTTTCTGCTGTTACAAACAGACTACCATGGCTGCCCATCAGGGTCTACGGAGTAAGCTGTAGTTGAAATGCTAATGCGAAACCATCAGGTTTAGCCGGCTGTTTTCAATACGGGTCTATGGCTGTCTCCAAATGAAATTCTCCATGCCTCTGGCCTCCTTATCCATTCTGTCGCCAGCAGCGTAGGATTCTGAGGGCTATTCTGCCATGGACATGAAGGGTGACAAAAACACAACTGCTTGCCTTTCATACTACTTTGTATCAGAGAACGTGAAAGAGTCGAGCAGAATTTCACAGACGAAGGGGACTGTCAGCTAATCAAGTTGTGAGCAATAAACAATATTAGGTATGTTTGACTGGTTTTATAATTCTCGACAAAACCTCCTACCCACAACAGACAAGACTGATTATTGGTTTTGTCTTTGACAAGCCTCATCTTCCAGTCAGTGATCTAATTGCGAGACCAAATTCCCTGTTTAGGAAGATCATTTATTCTGAGCCATCATGGAAACTTTTTCGTCCTTCATGAATATGATAAATGCAAATATTATTATGGGCCATATGTCATCATCCTATGGGAGAGTTCTGTTTGGAATATGTAATTCTATACTATACCATTTTTTTCACAACATCTATAACAAGGTATTAAAGCTGCAACTGTCAAAACATTTTCTTGGGGAACAGCCCTCTGAACAGCAAAGGCATTACTTCTGAGTAAACCTGCTTAGGGTTACCTAAGGCATAAGGGATGCTGCCAAATTTTGCATGATTCCACCTCCCTCCCCCCCAAAAAATAGCCCTTTTAGTTTTATCTGAATCTAACACATGTACATTTTTACACTATTTCTCAAACTGTGTTTTTTACATAGGAAGTATATGTGTTTCTCAACTTTTTTTCCTAAATCAAACCAACAACATAGGAGTAAAATGGAAACGTGGCAAACCATAAGCAGTGACAATTATACTATACAGAGGCAAAAAGAAATAAAAATCAGTATATTAGATTATCCCCAACAATGATAGTCCTATATTTGTATTTACTACTTTGTCCTCTTTCCACCTTCTAATTTCTCCCCATGGACAGAAGTGTTTTAAGGATTTGTAGGGCCCGTATAACCAGAGCCAGGTTAAGCATCCGTGGGTTCCTAGCAGAGTACAATTCCGGCAGTAGCGGCCACACTGGGGAGGGAGGGCCCCCAACCCTGGGAGAAAGGGGTGTCCCTCCAAGTATCCTTAAAAAGAGGAAAGGCTGGAGGAAAGAGAGAGGCTATGGCCAGGATCCATGGCCGGAAGGCACCATGTGGGTACCTGGAAGCACAGGGCCCATAGCACATGCTACATGAATAAACTGGCCCTGCCCATGGGTCATATCTCATTGTAGCAACTTTTTTGAATCTGGCTGCCTCCCCCTCCAGTCCCATCAATTAGTAGCTTACTCATGGTTTCTCCATAGGGAGTTCAAGGCATGAGACAAACAGAGGTTGTTTGCCAAAGCCTACCTCTGTATAGGGCCTCTAGACTTCCTCAGTGGTTTTCCATCCAAGCATTAACCAGGGCCAACCCTGATTAGCTTCCAAGGGTTGATGAGATCAAGCTAGCCTGGCTAACATCTCTGAGATCCCCAGGGAGAACAAGGAAGGGGAAGGCTTTGACCTTCTTCTGCCATGAAGCCAGTTCACTGAGAGGCTGGTATATAAATTGAATGACTAAACAAATAAAAAATAAAAGCTTGCTGGGTGACTTTGAGCCGGTCACTCTCTCTTAATCAGCCCTCCCATGCAGGATTAATATGAGGATAAAAGAAAGAGCCTCTTGTGGCGCAGAGTGGTAAGGCAGCAGACATGCAGTCTGAAAGCTCTGCCCCTGAGGCTGGGAGCTTGATCCCAGGAGCCGGATCAAGGTTGACTCAGCGTTCCATCCTTCTGAGGTCGGTAAAATGAGTACCCAGCTTGCTGGGGGTTAAACGGTACTGACTGGGGAAGGCACTGGCAAACCACCCTGTATTGAGTCTGCCATGAAAACGCTAGAGGGCGTCACCCCAAGGGTCAGACATGACCTGGTGCTTGCACAGGGGATACCTTTACCTTTAAAAGAAAGAGGAAAATATGACATAATCTCTTCAAATGCTTGAATTTCTCTATATAGTACTTCTGAGTATCATCTTGTTACACAAAATCCTACTTTGCAAGAATTTTAAAAAGTGGTGATGAAAGCAATACAGATTAATGAAGAAGAGTTCATTTTATACCCCATTTGTCACTACCTGAAGGAATCTCAAAGCGGCTTACAAACACCCTCCATTCCTTTCCCCACAACAGACACCCTGTGAGGTAGTTGGGTTGGAGAAAACACTGACCAAACAGTTCTGTAAGAACAGCTCTAACCTGCGACTAGCCCAATCTCGCCCAGCAGGCTGCATGTGCAGAAGGAGTGGGGAATCAAACGCAGCTGTCTGGATTAGGGGCTGCTGCTCTTAGACAGCAAGCTACGCAGGTTCTCCTTGGATTAAAGAGCTGTGCCCTTATTCTCCAACAGCTGCTTTAACTTCCATCACTGCTGAACGGGGCTCTTGAATCTGCCAAATGTCTTACTTTCCTCAAACCAGTGCAGGGCTTCCTCCGATGCTTTTCAAAGTAGCTGGGCTAGCCTTTTATCGGAGTGCTCATAACACAGCTACGGCTCCCATCATGTGCAGGTAATGCTCCATGCTAAACTAATTTCCAATTATGACTTCCTTGCATTCCGCCATCCCCATTTCTTGCAAGACTGCACCGTGAGCTGAAAGACTACTAATGATGTAGTTACGTGGAGCAGCTCCTTTTCTCATACCTCCAGTGGAGATAGGGTCACCAACTCCGGGTTGAGGAATTCCTGGAGATTTTGGGATGGAGACTGGGGGAGACAGGACTCAGAAAGGCGAGGGCCTTTGAAGGAGTGTCATGTCAATAGAATTTACCCTCCATGGTTCTCTTTTCTTTTTTCCACACATTACATTCTTTTGCTCACTTTGTTTCTTATGCATGTCTCCCTCCCCTTGTGATTGATGGCTTAGATCCTAAGGAACCTGAGCACTTATGCTGGAGATGAGCCATTTCTTTGCCTTGCTCTTCCTCTCTGCTTTTCAGCCCCCCCCCCCCATGCTCCAGGAAGTCACCCCTCCTCAAGAATAGTGTCATCATAGTATGAATCAGCAGCAAGAGGGGAGACTGAGCAAAAAACAAAAAGGGAATGCCATTATATCAGAATCAATGCACCTTAGGATGCATGCCTATGTCCCCAGGATCGATGAGTGCACTGATGAAATCCTGTCTTGGGGAGAGTGTACATTCAGATTTATCTTTCCATTGTTTTCCATTTCCCCACTCATTTGTTCCCATCAGGTTGCAGCTGACTTATGGTGACCCCACTGGGTTTTCAAGCAAGATTCATATACATGTGGACACCTACATTCTCTCTTCAAAGTGGGGTACTGTTGAGAGGAGATGAAACCTGACCATCATTTAGGACCTCGGAGATGCAAGTGGCAGATGTCTGACTTCAGAGTCAGAGCCTGCTTTAGGGTTTGTAGGATGCCCATGAAGAGAACAGAGTGGTTGTGATCACAGTGGCATTTATTAAGGTCTAGGAAGGGCTCATTCAGCACATGTTTGATAATGCTCTTTTAATGCACCTTAGAAGTAGATATTCCTGGGTAAAAACAGGAAAATTTACTTCTAAATTACATTGAAAGTGCATTATCCAGCCTATGCAGAATGAGACAATTTTGTCACACAAAAGCTAAGCAGGCTCGGTGTTTGGATGGAACACTATCAGGGAAGACTCTACAGAAGAAGGCCATCATTAAACCAGCTTTGCTTTTCACTCCATGAAAACACTTACTAGTCTCACCATAAGTTGGTTGTGTCTGGATGGCTCCTACATATATATTACACTCAATAGCTCCCTCTACCCATGTCCCATTCTTGGGCTCAGCTTGTGGTCCATATACCAGAAGTTATTTTCCATTGAAAAAGAAGGCCAAAATATGTTATTCATGATAGATAAACCAACAAACAGGTATTGTCTGTGAATCTGCAATATGACTGTACCATCCGAGATAGGCTCCCTTTGTTAAAGTCGACTTCTGCAACATACATTCATCTGCCACTCCCTTCTAGATTTATTCTGCTTCCTTAAAGTCCCAAGGGGATCTTGGGCCTTTGATGAATTGGATAGGAGTGGCATAGAAAACCACACCGTTGACAGGTGATTATTATATTTCTTTCACGAAAGTATGAAAGTCTCATAACTCATCGGTATCACGCGTGCCTACAAAGTTTGTGAGTTATTAAGGCCAGTCATAAGGAAAAAATATAATTGCTTTTTACTGGTGAAATATTCAATTGATGTTATGAGAAAACATTTTATTGATCTCCATTCCAAGTATAGCAGGCAGATAATAAACTACAAGGAGGATTTCTGCCCGTCCGTATTTCTGTGGCCTGCAGACACAGTGTGTTTATGTGCTTGAGGTATGTATGTGTATGTATAAATTCATAAGCATTCATTGTTGAAATTCATTGACGTTTACGTTGACCACTACAGCGGACCTGTAATATTTGTGACCTTGCTTATCAGCCATGCATTGCAGCCCACCTGGGGCTTAATAAACCCATCTGCTGCTCACCTTGTCAAGCAGGCTTCTGTGCTTGACTGGTCTCCTGTCTTGGGCTCGATGAGTCACAGGTTCTGCAAGCTTGCACTAGAGGGAACATATTTCATCTTAATGAACAAGATGCTTTACCCACTTGTGTATTTCCATAAAAAGCCTTCCCGCCTCTTCTCCTAAATCTTTCATGGCAATTCTGCAAGTTTGGGCAGCCTGTCTCCAAAACTGGCATCCAATGTCCTATAATCAGAACATCCCAAGTTGACATCAAATCCTCAGCATATTTCCCATGCATTTGGCTCTTTTCTTGATTGGAGGCCAATGTTGGAGACCCGGTCAATACTTGCCTTGACCAGGGCCTGTTTTTGAGAATTTAGGGGCCACCATTTCTTTTACCTGGTCCATACATTTGATCAATCCACACAGTGTACATTGTCTATGCCTGTTAAGTTTCTGTCTTTGTAATGGACCCAACAGTTGTTGTATGCTGTACTTATATGGGAGAGCTTTCGGCTTTCTGTAGTGCCTGCAAAACGGAGGTCTTCCACCAGGTTTATCGTTGAGGCCAGTGCCACAGGAAGATCTGGAGGGCCCCCCTAGGAAGATATGATGCCACACTGGCTCTATTGTTGGTGTGACCAGTTGTCATACTTTCTCACTGCCCTGGCTAACTCCCATGGTAGGGAGGGCTTAGATATTATACTGCCATCTGTATTGTAGTGTTGAGTTTTTAAAGGATATTTAAGGTTTTAAGTGGGATTTTAATTGGAGATTTTATTACATTGGAATGTGCAGTGGATAATGAATGAATGAATGAATGAATGAATGAATGAATGAATGAATGAATGAATGAATGAATGAAATATGCTGGACCATTGAGAAAGGCAACAGTTGGAATGTGTTGGGTCCTAACAAAGGAGTTTGGAAAGAAAGGGGAAGGGGTGTTTTCCCACCTTGGCGGTTAGCCAGGAAATTGAGCTTATCTTCCAATCATATTTAGGGAACAAGGGAAAGGGCTATCTGGCTACAATTCCCAGCATCTCCTACCTCTTCTACCTCTCACTATTCTACCTAAAGGCTACCTGGCTGGACAGAACACTCCCTGCCTGGAATTACTAAATTCCACTCACTATATATCTATATTTACACTATATGCTAACTGAATATCATGCAATTAACATGCTACGCTACTAAACTAAACAATCACGGCATGCAAGCTTGTTCTTCATTCTTCCACAGTGTTCTTCTTCAGCAGCAACACCAAGTCAGCAATTGGTCTGGAGGATCATTGTCCATGGGGTCGCGATGGGTCGGACACGACTTTGCACCTAACAACAACAACAAAGTCATTCTGGTCTGAGTCCCCAACTCATCAGAGTTCTATCGTAACTTATTTAATGATAATAAGCCACTTGGGGTCCCTATTTAGAGAGAATGTTTCAGAATTAATGAATTAATGACTTCATAGTGGCCTATCCTTGATTGAGAGGAGGTATTGATTCTAATGACTCTTCAACATCACTGGATCTGCTGCAACTATTTTCAATTCCTGGCAGGAGCAGATAGGCAAATCTGAGAGCAAGTCTCTGTGGGTCTTCTTGGAAGTAAGTCCTGTGTACTTCAATGGGTCAATCTCAGGAAAGTATCCTTAGGATTACAACCCATCTCTGGTTGGTGCTGTACCTTCCACCAAGCCATCTATCTTGACAAATACCCCTGAATATTACTGTGAGACACCTTAGGTATTCCAGGGGTATCAAAAATACTAGTCAGAACATTTCTTTTTAAAGGTATGATCTGATCTACCTTATAAGACACCTTAATCAAAATGTTAATAAACTAGAACTCAGTCCTAGCTTGTCCAAACAGCACAGCAACTGTAAAAGGCTGAGCCACATACATAATTACTGTTGCTAATTACATGGTCCTATTCTGCATGCTGAAACTGCAGCCATGGGCCAGAAGCATGTGGTATAATTTATCTTCGTACAGACCTTCCGATTCTCTGTAGACTATCTACTAGGCCATATTGACAAACATCAATCAAATGTTCTCCCAATGTGTAAAACCAAACAATGCTCAATGGGGTATTTGTGGTTTTATGGCATGCCCCCCTTCTCCCCACCTGGATAGTCCAGACTAGCACAATCATATCAGATTTCAGAAGCTAAACAGGGGCAGCCCTGGTTATAATTTAGATGTATGACCACCAAACAATGCCAGGGTTGTGGGGCAGGCGCTAGCAATGGCATCTCACCTCCGACTCTCTCTTGCCTTGAAATCTCCCAAGGTCACCATAACTTGGCTGGGACTTGAAAGAAAAAAAAATGGCCACATTATTATTATCATTATTATTATCATTGTTATTATTATTATTATTATTGTTATTATTGCTGTAATTGTCATAATCATCGTTATTGTTTGTTTGTTTGTTTGATTTGTATGACCACCGCTCTCGGAACCCGGCTCACGGCGGTTCACAATATTTCAATACAAAGTACAGTACATTAAAAACCATTAAAATCCCATAAACAATGACTCAGTTACAATGATGGCGATTAAGAAAAAACTATTCCCATACAGGCCTACTGGATGAGCAGAAGGGAGCGGATGGATAATGGGGCATAGGGTGGAACATTCTGGGGAACCTGGCCAGTCTAATACTGGTCTCCCCCAGTATGAAACACAGAGAAGAGGCAGCATCGCCCAGGCTGTCCCTAAATGGCACACCTCTCTCTCTCTCTCCTTGTAGTGAGCAAAAATACCCTCACAATTTCCTTAGATTTTTGCTATCGTATCAGCACTTATAAGGTAATGGCTGACTGTGGTGTTCCTTTCAAACTGAAGACAAGATGATTCAAAGTCATTAAGACATATTTGTCTAGCTTAGTAGCCCTAAAGGATGGCTAAAGTATTTATCACTCCTCTGACAACCCAAACCCGCTATCTAATGACAAAGAAGGGAAGAGCTTATGTTTTCATTGGTTTCCCTTCATTCAGAGATATGAAATGTTAACCAGGTGGACTAATGAATCTTAAGGATACAAATTACTGCTAAAGGAAAGAAGAGATTGGATCCAAGATAATGTATTTATTTCCCCGTTAAGATCATAATTTATTTAGAGGTATATTTATTTTCTTCACCTTCAGGCAGAAGCAACGGAGCTAGAGAGAGAGAGAGAGAGAGAGAGAGAGAGAGAGAGAGAGAGAGAGAGAGAGAGAAGAGAGAGAGAAAGAGAGAGAGAAAGAGAGAGATTGCGGGATGTCAAGTCTCTTTTGAGGATGCTCTTATAAAAACAGGGCCAGTCTGTGTGTGTTGAGCACACAGTACGTACTGTGGCAAGTGCTCTGGGAGACTTAAATGCTCCTCTTGGGAAGACCCAGGATTTCTGAGAGTGCTCCAAGGAGCCCTAAGTGCTTCAGTTTTACTCTGAAAGGCTCACTGCTCATACCTGCATCGACCACTGAGATCCAAAGAACTTGAGGCTAGCCTAGCTTTTTAGAAGTTGCTTCTCTGTAACTGAATAGGAAGGTGGAAAGGTAGACATAGGATACCATTAGAATACAAATAGTCTGAGCTTCCAGGCAGGCTACTTTCCACTGTAACCAGCTATGTAAAAGCAAAGCTGGTGATCATAGAATCATAGAGTTGGAAGGGGCCATGCAGGCCATCTAGTCCAACCCCCTGCTCAACGCAGAATCAGCCCTATGCATCCTAAAGCATCCAAGAAAAGTGTGTATCCAACCTTTGCTTGAAGACTGCCAGTGTGGGGGAGCTCACCACCTCCTTAGGCAGCCTATTCCACTGCTGAACTACTCTGACTGTGAAAATTTTTTTCCTGATATCTAGCCTATATCATTGTATGTGTAGTTTAAACACATTACTGTGTGTCCTTTCCTCTGCAGTCAATGGGAACAGCATCCTGCCCTCCTCCAAATGACAACCTTTCAAATATTTCAAGAGGGCTATCATGTCCCCTCTCAACCTCCTTTTCTCCAGGCTGAACATTCCCAAGTCCCTCAACCTAACTTCATAGGGCTTGGTCTCTTGGCCCCAGATCATCCTCGTCGCTCTCCTCTGTACCCTTTTGCCAACATAGAGGTAAAATAAGGGTACAGTGTTTATGTGCTTAATTTCCACATAGCAGGTGGCTCTTAAAGGCACAGGACCAAAAAACTTTGAGTCTCCTTTGGGTAGTGAAAAGTGGGTTATAAAACCCAACACTTGCATTTCAAATGAATCATTTTTTCCTGTCAGCTTTTTTTATTGTCCAACGTTCACATCCATATATAGAAATGGAGGAAACCATAGTATGAATTATCTTAGTTTCCTGACACTTAGGGATTTTTTTTCTAGTGCCTTTTTGGATGTCCTTCCAAGGCCAAATCTCCTTCTTATTTCTTGGTTGCAGTCTCCCTTTTGATTGATGATGGAGCCAAAGAACAGATCCAATGTTTTTATTGTCAACTTTAACATTGTGTAATTCCTCAGTACTCATGGCTTTTGACTTCTTGATGCTCAGCTGTGATCCTGTTTTGGCACCTCCTCCTTTCACAAGACATTGTGGATCGACAATTGGTTCTTCCATAACTTTAAATTCCTATAGCATTTTCCACATAGCAGTTGGCTCTTAAAGGCACAGGACCAAAACTTCTGGAGAAAGCTGGCAACTCTAACAACATGAGCTAGATTTTTGTTGTTGGGGATGAGAACCTCTGTGCTAGAGAGACTCCTATAGAATCTTTAGGACAGAGCTCTGAAAATGCAGAATAAATATTGACAAAGAGCTTCAGTATAATGGGACTTTGTACATTACCTTGTTGAGAAATGAAGGCAAATGTGCTTAAGCCCTCTATTAACCAACGGAGATGAAGCTGTTCTGCCCATCCAAGTCATTATTTTGATCTCGTCACTAACTGAGACATGACTCACTCAAAGATGACAGGAAAAGGAGTTCTTTTTTAGAAATAGCTGAGCTTGCCTGATGCAGCCCGCTCTGCCGCAACGCACAAAGCCTGCTGCATGTAAAAGAAGTTCTTCCGCACAATGGCAAACACAGTCGCTTCAAAAATAACAAGGCTGGTAATAGAGCAGCTTCAATCTCTCCTTGTGAATTTTGCTAACAGGCACATGAGCTTTCAGCTGTGATTCGGATCGTCATTTCCCTTCCCTTCCCTTCCTGTTAGGTGCACTGAGTCAGGGGTAGTCAACCTGTGGTCCTCCAAATGTTCATGGACTACAATTCCCATGAGCCCCTGTCATCATGTTCATGTGAGTCCCAGTCTTTCTTAGTAAAGCTGCTTTTGTTGGTTTGGTTGTGTTATGTACAAAAGTTAATAAGTCAATGTGCTTAAAATTATTACACCCTTCATTTGTTTCTCGGAAAGTGGTTGCAGTCTTGGGAGAAGATTCTTGTTGCCAGATTTTTTTTCCCCTTAGGCAAAAGACCACCACTGACAATACACTTGTTAAAAGTGTATCTGCTCACAGAATCGGCAGACTAGACATTCCTGAGATCGTGAATAGTTTGTCATCAAAAGACTAACATTTAAAATTAAAAAAAAAAAACTTCCCCCCCTTTCATTACGTAACTCCATCTATAATTAAAAGATAAGCACAATTTTGAACGTCATTTTGATGTGGAAGACCTGAGAAGCTGCACAGAAAGGATTGGAGGGGAAGGAAGGGTTTTCTTTGAAGTATCAGAAGACTCCATTAGTGGTTCCCTGAAGAAAGACTTCAGAAGTTCTTTACCCTTGAGTATGTTGCTTCTCTTGTGGTATTTTGGAAATCTACGTGCTCCTTCATCATGTATTTTTCCCCCTCTATAGTCTGTATTATCTACAGGCTCCTTATTTCTTCCAGTTCCTTTCTCAATTAGTACGGTAATAATTTCAATTATCTCTAGGCCTGTCCTACTCATAAATCCCACAGTAGCATAGGACGGGGTCATTCATATGACAACAGATCTGAAGCTGTTTTTCCATAAAGGGCAGATCAATTTAAGCAAGGCCATGAGAACAAGAAAATTAGTGCATCTCATTGGGGTGCCTTCATTCTTCACTGTCATGTGTCTTCTCCAAGACTGAGTAAATGGGCATTTCATTTCTGGATTAAACCCTGCAAGTTCTTCTAGGCTGGGTTCTCCATTTCCATGCTATCTATTTCTGTGGTTCACTGACTCCCAAAATGTGGCAGAGGCAAGTATTTACCAGATGGTGAGTACTGGATATTTGTTGAGTGCACTAGTCATGAGAGCATGCAAGATGACCCAACTGTAGCACAATTATGTGTACCTTTTGTCAAAGTGTACACTTAAAGATTTAAAAAAAGATTCATGATTAAATGGTGATCAGCTGAGTGGATACTCAACAAAGCCTCTGTTCTCTTCCAGGTCAATTAAATGTATTTGTTTAAAACCATAGGTCATCACAAAACAATGTTCCTCATGAATATACATAAAAGATTTTGTGGATGACCAAACGTACCCATCCCTAGATTTAGCCAATTAGAACATTGTTGTTGTTTTTCCACAACAGAGGTATGGGAGAGCCTCTATGAGTCTTCATTAGGATGCACTTGATTTTAGAACTATACCTCTATTAGAAACAAGGTACAGTATGTTCATTGCTAATTTTCCAAGCTGCTACAAGCAAAAAGTAGTCTTGCATGTCACCTGTTTATCTAATTCAGACATAGATCTAAAACCCATTAGCCAGGCCTGGAAGAAATTTGTTATGGGAAATTCCTATAGATAAATAAGCCATACATTTGTTAGAATTGTTTAAAATTTGCCATCCAAATATACTGGCAAGCGAAGAAGAAGAAGAAGAAGAAGAAGAAGAAGAAGAAGAAGAAGAAGAAGAAGAAGAAGAAGAAGAAGAAGAAGAAGAAGAAGAAGAAGAAGAAGAAGAAGAAGAAGAAGAAGAATTGGTTCTTATATGCCACTTTTCTCAACCTGAAGGTCTCTCAAAGCAGCTTACAGCACCATGACAAGGCCAGGGTCACCCAGCTGGCTGCATGTGGGGGAGTGCAGTGAAGTGATGACTGTTCTCAGTGAGCTGCATGTCCCTTCTTTATCCCACCCACACAGCCCAAGTAAGCATCCATGATCAGTATCTGTCCAGCCGCTGTTTAAAGAACAATAGTGAGGGGGAACTCAGTACCTCCTTAGGCAGCCAATTCTACTGCTGAACGACTTTGACTTTGAACTTGTGTGCCTGCATTCATGTATCTTCAGTTACTAGAGATGGTTTTGAACAAACATTCCAGGGAAGGAATGGAGAGAATGGAGTGATCATGACAACAAGCTGGGCTTGTGCACAGCCCAACTTCACGTCAACTTCCCGTAATATTTCACTGCAGCATTAGTGAGCTTTGATCCCTAGATTCTCATGGTCTGGCATGTCTCACAACATCAACTCTGCATTCCATAAACTCTTCATCTGCCCGTTTCCTTAATGACTGCAGTTACGGGCCTCTGGCTTGCCTTCATATTAGAAGGCACTGAAGAAAAAAAAATATTTACATTTATTCATTTATTATGTATTATAGGTACAGATCATCAGTTTTAACGGGACTAATGAACTTCTGGAAGTTGTTAAGGTCATGCTGTACTTTTCACTACAGGAAAAAAAAAGAAAGGAAAGAAATCACTAGAATCAGAGATGGGGAAAGATCCATTAGGTTATCCGGTTCATCTTTCTGCTGAGAAACGCACCAACTGTCATGTCTGATTGCCTAATTAAAGGTATTCTTCTTAACGGCGTATTTTAGTGTGACTTTCAAAATAATGACTTCCATCGCTATTATAGGAGATTATGTTTAATCTTGCCATGCATCACCTAGGATTCTTGCAAGGACTTCTAAGTGGAAATGCAGATGCTATGAGTAGGAACAATTTCAAATGTCTCATCCCTGCAGTTTTCACATGAAAATCCTTGTTCCCATGTTACCTTTCCTTTGGCCGAGTGGAACTTCTTTATTATCACACAATTCTTCTATCCATACCTCGTTTCCTATTAAATGCAGGCATTTTCCGCATTACCTATTCATGAAAGTAATCAGATGTTTATTATGATGAATGAGGCAGGTATAAATGACATGTAAAGGGTATATTTAAAAAATCTATGCAATATACATGTGTGAGAGCCAGTTTGGTGTAGTGGTTAGGAGTGCGGACTTCTAATCTGGCATGCCGGGTTCGATTCTGCACTCCCCCACATGCAACCAGCTGGGTGACCTTGGGCTCACCACAGCACTGATAAAACTGTTCTGACCGAGCAGGGATATCAGCGCTCTCTCAGCCTCACCCACCCCACAGGGTGTCTGTTGTGGGGAGAGGAAAGGGAAGGCGACTGTAAGCGACTTTGAGCCTCCTTCAGGTAGGGAAAAGCGGCATATAAGAACCAACTCTTCTTCTTCTTCTGAAAAGACCAGCTCAACCTTATCATTTGTTGACCCTAAGCTTGCCAATCAGTGATCCATGCATGGCCTCTAGCTTTGTAACTTTAGTGCTGTTATTTTGTTTTGTTTTCCCCACTGAGAAGTTGAATAGGGCTGGGGAGTGTGTGTGTGTGGATGCCAAGTGGAAGGCCACAGGAAAAAAAATCCCTCTCTTTCTTGCATTCCAGTGAAATTCACAGGAGACTGTGTGTGTGTCCATGCCCTAGGGGTTCCAACCTTCTGGTGGGGCTTGAAGATCCACCGGATTTACAATTGCATCCCATAACATAATTGACCCCAGCACAACATGGCTACCCACCTGAATTAGTTGAATAGTTTTTGCTGGCTCCCAGTTATTTATTTCAATCTAGTGCTCTTTTTATTGTATTTTGTTATAGAATCCTAGAATAATAGAGTTGGAAGCGTTTCTCATCAGTTATCTAGTCCAACCCACTCACATCCCAATCGTTCATCCACTGTAACCTGCCACCCCCTTGAGCCATCACAGAATCATCCTCTCTGTCAGATGGCTATCTAGCCTCTGTTTAAAATTTTCCAAAGATGGAGAACCCAACACCTCCCAGGGAAGCCTGTTCCACTGAGAAACTGCTCTAACTGTGAAAGAAAGAAAGAAAGAAAGAAAGAAAGAAAGAAAGAAAGAAAGAAAGAAAGAAAGAAAGAAAGAAAGAAAGAAAGAAAGAAAGAAAGAAAGACTGTTGAAAATGATGACTGAGCAAATGGCAGAATGTCAGTTGTCTTGAAGATCTATTTAGACTGATAGTGCTATCTTTCAGAATTCATCACTTGCTTTAATTTGGCTTGTCCCAGCCCTACCTCAATAGACATTATGGTGATAGTTGGAGTAATCTCAACAAATGAGCACCCGGAACTTTGAAGTGCAAATTGGGATGCCATCCAGTGTGTTGGGCTGGGGGCTTGTTATTCCCTCATGGCCTCAAAGGATTCTGTCAGCTGCCAAGGGAGGCAGGGAGCTGCATATATTTATTTAGACCAGTGAGAATTAATTAAATAGAGAGAGTGCATGTACAGAGATGTTTCAGTGCTTATTAATACTTGATAAAATCAATGGGCTTCCTTTCCATGGTACTCTCATATGAAGGGAAGAATGAAAGATATAGCATTAAGCACTATAAAGATTCATGGTTTCTTTTCCAATATTGGAATAAAGCCATTATTTTCCTCTCTCCAGATATTTTCAGCACTGATAAAAGAGTTCTGGGCCTAAAGGTCCAGATAGTATCCAAGTTTTATAATACATACATACATACATCTTCTTAGAATTACACCTATAATTGTAAACTCTGATGAAATAGGATTTTAAGCATATACCTGTACCTTGTTCAATAGACTGTAGGGTTTAGAGTGTCAGACTAGGCTTTAGGAGACCAAAGTGTTGGAGCAGGCCAACTTTTTCACTCAATTTCTGAATTTCCCTCTTTAATGTAGCCCCTGCTTCCCATGTTTTTTTTTTCCAATGCAGGTCCCATAAACTCCAACAAAGGATGATCATGGGGTCAAAGGAAACTCTTCTGCCTATTTTCCCCTGTAGGAAAGTTGGCTGGATTCATCCAACTCCAGGTTGAAGTCCCTATTCTGACACAAACTTGCCAGATTACCTTGAACCAGTCAGCCTCATTTAGCTTAATGAACCTCACAGTATTGTGGTGAGGAGAAACTGGGGAAAAGATAACAATCTATGCTTCCTTGAAGAATGGGTGGGATGCCAAATTATTATGTAGAACTTCACCGTAGAGAGAAATGCATGTTTCATTATATTTTCTTCAGTGCAATATATTTCCATAAGCACAGGATTGCAACCCAGAACAAGAAAGCCTAGTGGCAATAGTTCAGTTTGAAGAACTCAAGATGAAAGGGCAGGTGCAAAGGAAAGATGAGAAGGTTCCTGTAGGTATTAGATACTGGAGAGATCACAGGCCCTCCCTGAAGAGCTGATCTCTGCTGCCAAATCAAAGCAACTTCAATGGTCCACCAGGTAATCTGGATCAGTGAGGCAGGTGTGCAGAGGGAAATGTAGTAGAACTTAGAAGATTTTGGAACAAGGAGAGAATGGAAGATGCTTGATGAGGAAAAGAGACTAAACTGCAATATGTAGCTTCATTTTACATCTAGAAAAGAAAAGGCAGGAGGAAGTAATGCTCTGGTCTTCATAGATATTACACTAAAAAAGGGTTACCTTTTTGCAAGGCCATTATTTCCCTTGATTCAACGCTCTATACTCAAATTATAAATGTAAATAAAACTATGCTGTATTGCATTTTTATATACTCCTTTTTCCGCCAAGATACTAGTAGCATATACAATGCATTGCGAGACAGCAGTGTGATAGGATCTGAATGCTCAGAATTTACCATATTGTTAAAAAAGTCATGTTATATATTAGGACCAGGGTCATGGAATCCATCATTTTAAAAAGTGCTATACTTGGAGCTTATGTTCTATTTTTGTACCTCTGCAAGCAGAGGCATATGTATGATCACACTAGAATTCGTTTTCCCTGAACTTTCTGCATTGCTATCAAAGTCATGCACAACCCAAGGTCAGGGGCAGAGGACGCGCAATGTAAATATATGTAAAAAGAAAATTCATGAGGACTATTGAGTAAACAAAACATTGATTTTGAGTGGTTATTTTTATTTTAAAAATCACCTGGAATGTAGTCATTATTTATTATATTTATTTAGTGGGATATTTTTTTGTCTTTTTAGCTTTTCTCCCTACGTTGCTTATGAAAATACAATTCTAAACATTTAAATGAAAAACAATTTTTTAAAGAAAACAGCACATACACACAGATATCCTGGCTTGCTGCCCACTGGTTAATCTATCTGGCCCAAGAGTTGTGATTCACAGGCTTAGGGTCATGGGCCAAGAGCCCTTGGGGCAGTGGGACCCACCCCAGTGGAAAATGGTGTCACTCTGAGTGTCCTTAAAGAGGGAATAAGGGGAGGGGAAAGGCTACATTAAAAGAATGAATCACAATAAACCTAGTGTAATTCCAAAAGCCAACAATCCGTATTGTCTCTTCAGTTTGTTGCTGAAACCTTGCTGGGAACAATATTAAAATGTTACTGATTCATAGTTATACTCTGGTATGCTGATTTAGACTTGGAAGGGTAACCACAAAGGAAGTCGAAAAGAACCTTAAATATAAGGAAGTGTTGCTGGAGGCCAAGACCAAGATAATTCATACCATGCTATTCCCTTTGACTACATTTAAATGTGAAAGTTGGACAATGAAGAAAAGTGGCAACAAATTTGATTCATTTGAAATTTGATGTTGGATGAGAGTTTTATAGATCCCATGAACCACCAAAAAGTCAAATAAATGGGATCTATGTCAAATTCTCCCTAGAACCTAAAATGACTAAACTGGAGACATTGTACGTTGGTTATACCATTAGAAACAAGATGCTCTGGGAAAGACAGTAATACTAGGAACAGGTCAAAACCATTGGGAAAGAGGAAAAATCAACATGAGAGGGACTGACTCACTAATGGCAGTCACAGCCAACAGTTTGCGACCTGAGCAAGGCTGTTAATGATAGGCTGTTTTGGAGGTCATTGAGTCATAGGTAAGTTGGCAGCAACCTGACAGAAGATAACACACATAGATGTTATGACGTGGTTAATTTTGCAGAATATTTCTCTCTGGATCGTAGAATGGCCACTGACATTTCATGTAAAGTACGTTTGAAGGTCTGTCCTCAGACAAAAAAAAAATCCAAGGAAATGTCAAGGGAAGCCAAAAGAGTTTCGATCAGATTAGAAAGTTTTGGTTGGAAAAGGAAGACAAACCTTGTATGCAGAAATCGCAAGGTCAATTCCAAAAGAGTACAATGCTTTCAAGATGATAAACAGAGTTGCAAGCAAATGAGACCTAATAATAAAAAAAATTGCAGCCAAATGAAGTGGGAAAAGATAAAACTGCCAGCACTTTCTTTACTGTAGCATCTTCAGTCAATTCAAGTGGTCTCCTTAGAATCTATTGGATTGTTACTGTTAAGAGCTGTAGTTCTAAAGAACAAAGAATGGGCAAGAGTGAGCCTGTTAGCTAAGCTTGCACGAGAAACTCAGATGAAAGTGCCCGAATAAGCTAGAATTTTGGATATGGCGGTGTTCGCACTCGTTCCATTAATGTTCTTGTTATTCATAAACAGCTTTTTCTTCCAAGGACAAAGGAATAAGACATAAATAGCTGCACTCCTGAGCCTTGTATAGGTTGTTGCAAATTCAATTATTTGATGCTAAATAGAAACACTGTACACAAAGTCTGGGCTCCAGACCAAAAAAAATATATGGAACTACATTGGTGGAACACAAACATAAAGGTATTTCTTTGTCTCGGTCAAATGGAAGATAATTTTACAGCAAGAAACCAGCAGCAAACAGATACGGGGGAAAGACATATACAAAAGATAAAAGAATAACCGGATCAGCCACTTAGAAGATTAGCTTTTAAAGCCCACAATATTTATCAGAGAATTCACATTTGCTTCCTTTTTCAAATGGTGTGAGTTTAAATATATATTGGCACCATTTCTATGAAGCATTTGTCCAAGTGGAGAGAGAAAAAAACACCCATACCTTTTTCTCTGTCAAGTGATTCATATGGTTTGTCGTTTTTTAGATTGTCTATCAGAAGCCTAGGCCATTGTTGGACATGAGAATGCCAGCAGAAGAAGCATTCAAGAGATGCCAGATTACCTTGCAAACCTTCAAAGAGAAGCACAATTTCCCGTCCCATTCAGAATCATCCTGAAATAACTGTCCGAGTGGAGAGTTCTGACCATTTCACATAATTTTCTCCGTTGTGTTCCTTTCCCCTTAGTCTATTAATGTAGCGATCAATGAAGGAAAATTCCCTTTTGAGGAAGAAACTCAAATCCTGTTCTTCCTATATCAAAGAAGGCATGTATTTCATTTTACATCACTTCTCCTCCTTACAGGTTGATGTACATGGCTTTCTCCTCCTCTATTTTCACAAACCTATGAGATGGGTTAGGTTAAGAGAATGTGACTAGTCCCAGGTCATGCATCATGGAAAATATGGATCTGAACATGGTTCTCCTGAAAAGCAGTTGAAGAAGAAAGACACTGCGCTACAATGGCTTTCAGCTGTAGATTGCAAAATAACATTTCCGTGTAGGAATAATATTGTTGGAGCCTAAACTATTTGAACCAGGCTTCTGGTCTGATTCAGCATACGGCTCGTGTATTTATTTCTAGCACACTGAATCTGTATTTAGTTATTTAACACATTTCTTTGCTCCGTAAAAATAGAATTTTTGGATATAGATAAATAAAAACACATGAGGGGTTCTGTGGCCATATAAATAAACTTGACTTACAACATGAGATGAAAATGGTTAAAAATATTTTAAATACTATAGGTGGGCTTGAATCACGTATGGGCAACATGGCCACCTCATGAGAAGGAAGGACTCCCTGTAGAAGAGCTGGGAGCGATTGAGGGCAAAAGAAGAAGGGGACAACAAGAGAATGAGGTGGTTGGATGGAGTCACTGAAGCTTAAATGGACTCCTGGGAATGGTAGAGGTCAGGAAGGCCTGGAGGATCATTGTCCATGGGGTCGCGATGGGTCGGACACAACTTCGCACCTAACAACAACAATGAGGTTTTTCATCAATGAGTAGCACTTTGGTCCATTCTACTTCTGTTTCGCAGATAAGCTTGCTGCGAGCTGTAGTATACAGAGGGCAGTGAAAGGAGAGATGTTCAATTGTTTCCACCTCCCTTAGTGGGGAGATGCACAATCTCTCTGACATTGGAGGTTTTTTGTATCTGCCCTCCAGAAGTGCTATGGGCATGGTTGAGCATCTTTGCTAATGTCAAAGCTTTTCTCACGTTTTAATGCTATGTCAGGGTCTCCAAGGTGGCAAACTGATCTGGAGATCAGTGGTAATAGCAGGAGATCTTCTGTGCCAACCAGTGGGTATACTGCTATGGGCACAAAGCTCATATGTTGGTTGGACGGGGGAGTCAGAACCATTTTTAGGAGTTTTGCCAAACTGTGAGGATCTTCAAAAATGAAATCCCTGGCAGGGCCCATGGGAATTGTAGTCCATGAACATCTGGAGAACCACAGGTTGACTACCCCTGCTTTAAAATAGGGATTTCATTTTTGGGCAAGTAAGTACACTCCTTCAAACATTGGTGAAACTGGGACACATGATACAGGTCTTCACATATATTCCCCCTGGCCGCCCCCTCCCCCTCCCATGGGAATCCGGAAAAGTGGAAGACTATCACATAGTCAAAACACTTTGATAAGGGACTCAGCTCTAAGACACGGGAGCAGGGGAATGGAGGAGATGATGAGAGGTGGAAGGGAGGGATAGAATGCAGGAAGGGAACCTGAGGGGCTATAAAATAGGCAAAAGAGGCAGGCTGTCCTAATTTCTACAAGGCTAAATTCTATGTACCTAACTACATAAACATCACTAGATAATGGCAGAAACAAGTGGATTCTGACACACATATTAGCATCTGACACATAGCACCATCCTAGTCTACAAGAACTATACCATCAAAATACATATTTTTGTGTGTGTCAGATGAAGCAACTGAAGGACCATGGAATTATAACAGCCATTTTAAATGCATCTGCGACAAGTTCCAGAAACCTGTGTAAATATAATGTGTCCGAAGATATCACGATAACCGATTCCAACATGTACTTTGAAAGAGCATATTTGTTTAGATCAATATCCAATTAAGACTGTGGCTACCCTGATTCCACTGTTTGGTTTTCCATCAAATTACTAAGGCTCAGGCTATTAGCAGATCTTATTAACTTCACGCTGGCCTCCTGAGAGTCTTTCGACCTGACCACTTTGTGTTCCTTAAAAGATAATTCTAAACACAGTATGATATTGATTGTTTAAAGACTGTGTTGTTGACTGTTCCAGTATCATGTTTTTACAGTATGTGTGCAAATGTGTTTCATTATGAAGCCAATAACTTCCTAGTTGGCAAAGATATCAAAGCCTAATCACTCAAATATGAGTTGGGGGGAAAGTCCAATAAATAGCAGTGAAGACTAATCTACAGCTGCCATTGAAGAAGTGGAGGAGCCGGGCGGTGAAGATGACCCGCTGGGGGAGGAGAGGCCAGCGTCACGCAGGAGGCATGGGCTCAGAGTGCCTTAAAAGGCCCTACATGCAGGGAGCTCAGCCTCCCATCTAGCTTCCCATCCACGCTGGTATCTTGGATTTATATCTGTTGGGTTGGGATGGCCACTGTTAATTATATTTGAATTCATTTTGTCACAGCTAGTGGTTCAGCATGGGATGGATCCTGTTTTGGGGGGAGTTTGGTCTGTGTATCAGATCCCCAGATATAGAGCCTCCTTACAAGGTGGCAGGTCTGTGAGCAGGCCCAACCCAACAGGGGAGGCATGGTGCTTGCAGTGCCAGGTAGCTCAGGGTGGGACCAAGGGCGGTGTATGCCTCTCCTTGGCATCCCCAGGGTTTACTCTGCCGGGTGGCCTGGGGTGGGTCACAGGGAAGTCTGTGCTTCCTCTTGGCGCCCCAGGTAGGACACTTCCCTGTGATGGGAATCCAATGGCAAGGGGTCCTGCGTTCCCAGCAGGGGAAATGGGTGGGCCCCAAGGCACCACTGGGGTCTGGGGTCTTGTGGTCAGGCAACTACAAGTCAGGCTCCCTCTCCCATGCTGTGCCAACACTCCTGCAGAGTTAACAATAAAGCTGTGGCCTTGTTTAATCTTGCAAAGTTGTGTATGCATCATCTTTGAGCCAAAGGTGCCCTCCTGCAATTCAAGTAAATATTAACATTGAGGCTATCCACACAAACCTAGCTACATAATTTCATTTCAGAGGCTAACCGTGTTGGCCTGCAATAGAACAGTTAGATCTGAATCCAGTAGCAGCCTTAGTCGCCAACCTTATTTAGGATTCTTTTGCTTTATTCATTTCCTAACACATCTGTGATACAATAAAAAAAGTATCATCAGGCTGTTAGAAGAACTGCCCATTCAGACCTTTAAATCTGCTGATCAATCCATTTGTTACTGCTTACTGACCTCATGGATTCAGATGTTGCCTTCAAGTCTTTGCAGTAGTGTTTGTTTGTTTTTTTCTTGAGAAACTTGAGAAAGTACAGGGAACTCTCTATCCCAAGTTCAGGCTGTCTGTATTAAGTTAACTTTGACCAGAACCAATTTTGCTTCAGTTCCTCTCAGGAATGATTTCACTGCATTTTTATGGGCTTTCTTCTGGCTTTGGTAGAAGAAAGCAGGTCTGTTGTGCGTTTTGTGAAGAAAAATGTTTCAGTGTCTCCATGAGGAGAATAATAGCCTCAATGCTCAGAAACAAATGCTCCACAAAATCTTAAGGGGAAGTTAACAAAAAGAAATTCTGTGTTGTTGAATGCGTTCTCTGTTCTTGATTGCCTTTGGCATTCATAAAATTAAGTTATTCACATTAATATTTTAATCTATATTAGGCAACTAGAATTGATGGCAGAATTTTAAAAAATATGATGAATATAAGTGGGTCTTCATTTTTAAAACTATTGGTCATGAAGGCTACATTAATTTTAAAGAACATACCCTTTACTTAGGAGACCTTATCGACTGGATTTTTTAAAAAAATATAACTTATTTTATGCCTGAAACGTAGGCAGTTCTTTTCTGAAGAAGGCCCATGGTGTCCAAATTATATGTAACTAGGCCTATTGACAAACGGTTCTATGTATTTGGAGTTTAAACTTTTCAGTTCTTATTGAAGCATCTGTAATTGCTGGTGATCTGTTGTCAGGATAGGTTATATAATCCATCTCATTAATATTAACAGGTAAAGGGCCAGAGAGAAGAAATATCTTTAGACCTTGCTGCATAGAAGCGTCTCTTGTTTTAGCAGTATCCACCCTGAGCAGCTCCCAAGAGATACACCAAGATCACAGAATCATAGAGTTGGAAGGAGCCATACAGGCCATCTAGTCCAACCCCCTGCTCAACGCAGGATCAGCCCAAAGCATCCTAAGCATCCAAGAAAAGTGTGTATCCAACCTTTGCTCGAAGACTGCCAGTGAGGGGGAGCTCACCACCTCCTTAGGAAGCCTATTCCACTGCTGAACTACTCTGACTGTGAATTTTTTTTCCTGATATCTAGCCTATATCGTTGTAGTTTAAACCCATTACTGTGTGTCCTTTCCTCTGCAGCCAATGGAAACAGCATCCTGCCCTCCTCCAAGTAACAACCTTTCAAATACTTAAAGAGGGCTATCATGCCCCTCTCAACCTCCTTTTCTCCAGGCTGAACATTCCCAAGTCCCTCAACCTATCTTCATAGGGCTTGGTCCCTTGGGCCCAGATCATCCTCATCGCTCTCCTCTGTACCCTTTCAATTTTATCTACGTCTTCTTGAAGTGAGGCCTCCAGAACTGCACACAGTACTCCAGGTGTGGTCTGACCAGTGCCGTATACAATGGGACTATGACATCTTGTGATTTTGATGTGATGCCCCTGTTGATACAGCCCAAAAAGACGACATAGTGCATCTCTCAGATCAACTTTACTGTTCTGAGAATGCTGATCTAGGGGTTCCAGCAGAAATGTACTGATAATCTATTTTTATTGCACCAATATGGATCTCCGATTCCCCCTTGAGCTGCACTGGGGTGTCTTTTGTTCCTTAGGAGCTATACTGGTGGAACGATTTTGTACTCCAGCAGAAGGGGAGATAAAAAGAAATCTTGTCCCACAAACAGCAATGTCTTCTATTACACAGAAATGCTGTGTCATGGGATCCAAGCCTCTTAAAGAACAGTAAGCATACATTGTACAAACAAATGCTCATCCCTAGTGGTAAAGCTTTTCCAACACGTACCATGTATAGGTGTGGAGTCGCATGTTTCAACACTTTCATTTTTCAAAAGAAGAAAAAAAAAAGAACCTGCACTTAGAAGCACAGAAAGTCAGGGAGACTGATCTTTCTCACTAACAGATTGTTTTTGTATGTACCAGGTGAATAAGATTCATGTTGGAATATTCACATGAATATAAAGTGTATTCTACAGGGGGTATGTACTTAGCATAGTTGGACTAGAAGCTTCCTAGCAATTTTAATATTATCTCCTCCAGTGTCCTGATTGGCTCAATGGGAGACTTCCTGATCCTTTGAGCATACTTCCTTCCTCCTTCTCTCCAGAAGAGTAGTTGAACAAAGAATGACTGCAGACAACAATTAGAACAATTAACTTAGGTCCCTTCCCTTTCTAGAAAAAGTTTTCCTCCCAGTTTCTGAATAAAAACTATTTTATTTTTAAGCATCCTGGTGCTCTGGCTTTTTGCACAGTTTAACTCTGCCAACAATTTAAACATGGAAACCCATCCAGGCATCCCAGTCCAAGCCTAACATTTAATGTGATGCAGGCCACATTACCCCTGAATTTTGCTGACTTTCTGAATTCTGCTCTAATTTTATCAATATCTTAGCCAGCTTGGGACTACACAGTTTATGAGGCATCATTGGAACAATAGTTTTCACCCTCATTTATTATGGGCATAGACACATCAAAATAGGGCAGAAAAATATTATGGAAATATGATAATGTAATAAGGTTCTGCTGAGCTTTCTGTGGGCCACTGGTAACAACCGGAGCATGGATGTAGAGTTCTGTGGAGCTTCACCTTCCATAACTATGTGCCACCTGCCATGGTAATTTCATATTATTTGTTATTTGTCACCTTGAGATTGTTTGTAAGGTATTGATGAGGAGTCAATAATAACTTGTCAGTGCCAGCCATCAATGTAACAGGGGTGCAGTGGGTCTGAGAAAATCTAAATGCTTGTAACCATTTCTATTGTATGACTTTGCTTGCTATAATGCAGCCTTTCTCAACCTTTTTAGCATTGAGAATCCCCTGAAACATTCTTCAGGCTTTGAGAAACCCCTGAAGTGACACAATCCTGTAGAATATGATTGGGAAGCATAGCTGTGTACACATGTACCTGGAGCTCCTCCCCTCCCCACCCCCTCTAATCCCATCACTGGCCAATTCGGAAGGGAGAGGCAGGTTGACATGACCATATATGGTCATATGGTAAAGGTATCCCCTGTGCAAGCACCGGGTCATGCCTGACCCTTGGGGTGATGCCCTCCAGCGTTTTCATGGCAGACTCAATACGGGGTGGTTTGCCAGTGCCTTCCCCAGTCATTACCGTTTACCCCTCCAGCAAGCTGGGCACTCATTTTACCAACCTCGGAAGGATGGAAGGCTGAGTCAACCTTGAGTCGGCTGCTGGGATTGAACTCCCAGCCTCATGGGCAAAGCTTTCAGACTGCTGCCTTACCACTCTGCGCCACAAGAGGCTCTATATATGGTCATATCATCTGATAAATGCTTAACATTTTTTAAAAAATTAGAAACTCCCACCAATTCAGGAAACCCTTCCTAGGGCAGTTAAGAAACCCTGGGGTTTCACAAAACCCTGGCTGAGAATGCCTGTGATAATGTGTATCCTAACTGCTAAATTTCTTTTGGGATAATGTACTCATAGGAGGAGGAGGGGAGTATGGATGTTATCAGGCAAACCTGACCATGGTCAGTTTGGCACAAATGATGTAATGTGCACCTGGGTGGATGGCTACTTCACATGATTTCACAGGAACGGAGGAGCCCACCTTTTCCTTGGGAAAAAGGGAAATCCTGTCTTCTTCAATTGGGGCACATTTAGGGCTGTTGGGGATGTGGATTCCTGGAGTTCTATTGATCAATGTGTTGCTTATCAAATCAGCTTCAGCAAGAATAATCACAAGCTTCATATCACTGCCTCAATAAATAGCTTTTGCTGCTATGTCATTTGTGTTCATTTGGGAAAGTTGACAGGGATCTGACGGTCACCAAGCCATATTCTATAATACACTGGAGCTACTGAAACTATAATGATATGGACATTGAGATATTATGTTATTTAGTAACCTTTTGTGATCTTTCTAGTGTAAAGGACATTAAATATCAAATTATGAACTCCCCCCCCCCCCTTCAGTGTCCTATGACTGTATCTATCATGTTGGATAACTTGCTGATGAATGAAACCTAAAGGAATGCTGGGGAATTGTGCTCATCATATTGATCACTCGCTGAAATTTATGGCCTCAATCAGTGCACCTGTGGTATTTTTTAATGGAGTTATGTCATCAAGTGGCATGCACTCTACTAAAGGAATTGAATTCTATACATGGAAATAGGGCCTGTGCTTATAGTGAGGGATCGACTGCAGGAAAATTAAGAGGTTTCTGAGAAAATGCCAAAGCATGATGTCTAAAGAGCACTGAACATGTTCAATCCCTTCTAGGAGCCCACAAAAGATTAGACTAGTTGAGCAGGACTGAAAAGAGGGAAAACAAGAAAGGGGGAGAGGTTAAACCATACTGGTTAAACCATTCTGTGATTTCACTATTATTTTCCTTTCCTCACCCTCCCAATGAGTACTGTGAATTTTTGTTAACAGTTTGAGTGGAGATGCACATGATAGATGTTGTATATTAAATCAGTTATGTATCCTTAAGAGCATATGATCGGCTGGGGGGTGGTCAGAGATTGGCTTCATGCATGTGGGAAACTCTCTGAGTTGACTTGCGTTTCGTTCAGTTCTCTTTCTGTTCCCATTGTGGTTAATAAATGTTATGCTGGTTAAGAAGATTGGAGTGGCCTCCATTCTTAATATGCAACAATTTGTCGTTGTTAGGTGCGAAGTCGTGTCTGACCCATCGCGTCCCCATGGACAATGATCCTCCAGGCCTTCCTGTCCTCTACCATTCCCCAAAGTCCATTTAAGCTCGCACCGACTGCTTCAGTGACTCCATCCAGCCACCTCATTCTCTGCCATCCCCTTCTTCTTTTGCCCTCAATCGCTCCCAGCATTAGGCTCTTCTCCAGGGACAATATACAATAATACAATAATCGACTATTTTGGCTGTAAATCTATTTAAATCATTTCAACTGCAGAGTCCCAAACAATACAGCGCCCTCCAGTGGTAGTGGTATAGAGCAGGGATCCTCAACCTGTGGTCCTCCAGATGTTCATGGACTACAATTCCCATGAGCCCCCACCAGCAAATGCTGGCAGGGGCTCATGGAAATTGTAGTCCATGAACAACTAGAGGACCACAGGTTGACTACCCCCGGTATAGAGAATCTATTCTACCTGGGAAATGTTGACTCCCCTGCCACTCCTCCCAAAAAAACCAAAAATAACATTTTGTGATGGTTTTGTTGTTAAAAACCACTGATGGGTTGTTCTGAGATGAAACAATAGATTTGACTTGCTCTGACTCCTTGTACAAAAGTGCAAGGTGGGGGTGAAACCATTGGCTGAAGTCCCATAAATTGTTTCCAACAGGCACCCTTCACAGCAGCTGAAAAATGCTTCCAGAATGAGGTCTGTACTCAGAAGGACAAACTGACCTCCCCACCCCTGCTGGGAGGAGAGAAATTGCACCAAATCTGACATATTAAATGGAACTTGTCACTGCCAACATCTGTGTTTCACAGACAAGGCTTGTAACCACCACTGGAATTCTTCCCTTGTAGGCCTCAGTTTCATTTTATTGCCACTGTCAAATTAACATCTACATTACTGCCATGTCATGTCACAAACAAATGATTAGCAATAACAGAGACGGGTGTTAGTTTATCTCACTTCTTCCTCCCTTTTCCCTCCACGGTCAAACTGGAAATGTATATTTGGAGAACATAATTTTCCATTTCTTTTAAATGTAGCTCATTCTTTTATTACATATGCTATCGAGTCTCTGCCAATTTATGCAGACCTTATGAATGACTTCTAAAAGGTCTATCATTAGCACTCTTACTCAGGTCCTGCAAACTGTTGACCGCAGTTGCCTTTGTTGAGTCAATCCAGCTCATGCCAGGTCTTCCCCCTTTATGTCTGCCATCAACTTTTCCTATCATTCCTGTCTTTTCTTGGGATTCTTGACTGCTCATAATGTGCTCAACATATTACTTCTCAGTTTAGTTATTTTAGCTTCTAGGGAGAGTTCAGGCATGATTTGATCTAGAATCCTCATGTGTCTTTTTGGCTGTCCATTGAATCACAGAATCATAGAGTTGAAAGGAACCTCCAGGGTCATCTAATCCAACCCTCTGCAGAATGCAAGAAATTCACAACTACCTGCCTACCCACATTGACCCCAATTCCATGCCCAGGCAATGCCCCATCCAACCCCAGATTCCCTGGCCAGCCTGGCCTGGAGGAAATTCACCTCCTAACAATTGGCATTTCCCTGGGCATGCAAGAAAGGGCCACAAGAGTCCATGATATCTCTTAAGTTCTCCTTCAACACCACATTGGAATAACTGATGAATTTTAACCTGGAGAACTGAGTTTGATTCCCCACTCCTCTACATGAAGCCTTGGGTCAGTCATAGTTCTTTCAGAGCTCTTTCAGCCCCACCTACCTCAAAGGCTATCTGTTTTGGGACAGGAAGTGGAGGCAATTGCACTCCTTTGGATAGTGAAAAGTGGGTTATAAAAACCAACTCCTACATTTCAAATGCATCATTTATTTTTCATTGTCCAACATTCACACCCATACATAGTAATGCTTCCAGAATGGAGGAAACCATATTATGAATTATATTGGTTTCCTGATACTTAGGGATTTCTTTTCTAATACCTTTGTGGATGTCCTTCCAAGGCCAAATTTCCTTCTGATTTCTTGGTTGCTGGCTCCCTTCTGATTTATGATGTTTTTATTGTCAACTTTAATATTATGTAATTCCTCAGTATTCATGGCTTTTGTCTTCTTGATGCTCAGCTGTGATCCTGTTTTGGCACCCTTTAACAAGGCATTGTGGATCGACAATTGGTTCTTCCATAACTATAAATTCCTATAGCATTTTCTCTGCTGAGGTAAATAGCAGATGGGAATGGAGATTTGCATTAAAAATAATACTGGAGGGGAAAGTGTCAAATTATCTTTCCCAAATATATATCTGATTTTCCATTATGGCTAATAATGACAGAAAGTTAAAGAGACAGAAGAAATGATGTTGGATTTCCAACACAATATTTAATGTGGCATTGAGAGTACAACCCAAAACAGAGCTACACTCTTTTAAGCCCATTAACTTCAGTAGATTTAGAAGGGTGTGACTCTATTTAGGACGACACAATGAATTTATTAATATTATTAAACCATTTCATTTTATAAGACTGAAAAAAGTGTCATATGATGTAGATGTATCAGCTGTATAATTTCTCCGTAACACCAAACTATAATGCTAGCAAATGGAACCTCATAATCTTTGGTTCCATCCTTTTTACATCAATTTCAACTCCTAAAAGTTTATGCAAACTGAATGTTGCATCTTTGACTGCAGAATCCAAATCACTTTGTGCCAACTGAGTTCTATATTTATCCCCGGTGAAAAATATTCAATTGCCCCCCCTCCCCGTAATGCTTTTGTCTTGCTTTCATTCCCCCCCCCCATATTAATGAATGTAATATTAAGTAATCAACAAGGAGAGAGGATCTCTTCCTCCAAAAGCCAGGCTAACGGCAGGAGTAATTTGGATGCATGATAAATCGTGCAGTCTCTGGCGGATGCCAGTCTCTCTATTTCCACACCTGTAATACGTTCTTCTGATTTCTTGGCTTTCTATTATCTCCTAATAAACTCCACCACGATATGCAATTCTCTTGTTGGACACTACGATTGGAATATATATTAACAAAAAAATAAATGAGTTTGGGTAATGTATTCATCTTGACCACATTAGTTCTCCCTGTTAAAAGGATATTTAAATGTGTGCATACCCATCCTCACATTCCTAGACAAAGATAGCAGGAAAGGAGAAAAACTTACGAATCCAAAGACTGCAGTATTAGCTTTCCAGGGAGACCAGTGGCATATAGCAATTATGAACAGGCACATTTTGGCAAGGGATTGAGCAATATCCAGAGGTGAGTATGTTATAACACTATTTCCAAGTTGGGGAGGGCTGTAGGTTCAATCCAGAATTTAACTGTATCAGAATAATCCATGTGAAGTTAACAGCAATTAGTTTGTGCTGGAATATGCAAGATCTGCAGTGTGCATGATTTAACAGCAAAAGACAGGGGGCTGTGTAGCCTATGGGGACCATTAGAGCCAATTTTCTTCATAGGCTATTATGAAGACTCAATCCAGGAGTGAGGCTCTATTTTTCTGGGTTTTTTTATTTGTTTGTTTATGTAGAGCCACAAAATTAGCGGTATAACTGCTGGTGCCTCTCCTAAAAATAATAATAATAAAAAGACTGGACAAGGGTGTCCAATTTAGCTATTTCATCTGTCAAGACTGATGAAATTCAAAGCTGTCCAATGGGGAAGCCCATGCATTTGGGTTCCCCCCCCTCTGCCCACCCATTGTTTGTGCATGCTCCTTTTTCATCGTCATCCTCCCTCCCCCTAACTTTCTCCCCCTTCCTTCATTTCCCAAATATCTGTCTCTTTTTAAAAAGGGGAATGTTCACATTACAGTGGTGTGTCTAAGTATATAAAAAAGCAGCCTTTCACAGCAGCGTTGTAACTTGATAACCTATTTGTGTGTGTGTGTGTGTGTTTTAATTGCATTCTGTATCCTTGGGGGCGGGGGAGACAATTGGGGCAAAGAATGGTAGAATTGAGAGACTCAATGAAAAGAAAGGTGTGACCAGGCACCATTTTGCAAAAAAAAATAATTAAAAAGGGGAAGGGAGCAAAGTCTAATGGGAATCTGCCACCGTCAGACCCAGATTCAGAAAGGCTATCACAAATTTCAGCCTGGAAAATGATGGGAAGGAAGCCCAGAATCGCAGCATCCAAAGGAAATCCAAAGTGAAGCTAAATGAAGATATGTCTCCTAATGCGGAAATGCTCTTAGAGGAGGGCTGGAAGCAGTTCCTGATGGCAGCAGGGAATAGGAGCCACAGTAATGGCTTTAAACTACATGTTGAACAGTGCCAGCAGTACCATTCATTCATATGAATGAATGAATGAATGAATGAATGAATGAATGAAAATATTGGGGGAGGGGGAAATTCACAGTCAGAGTAGTTCAGCAGTGAAATCAGCTGCCTAAGGAGGTGGTGAGTTTCCCCTCACCAGTCTTTAAGCAGTGGCAGGACAGATACTTATCAAGGCTGCTTTAGGCTAATCCTGCATTCAGCAGGGGGTTGGACTACGTGTCTCATATGGCCGCTTCCAACACTATGATTCTATGCTAAAATGAAGGAGAGGAGAATGATATAAGACACTTTCGGTCCTCACTGGGGGAAAGGCAGGGTATAAATTAATTCTATCCATCAATAAATCAATAAAGCCAGTTTGGTGTAGTGGTTAGGAGTGCGGACTTCTAATCTGGTTCGATTCTGCACTCCCCCACATGCAGCCAGCTGAGTGACCTTGGGCTCGCCACGGCACTGATAAAACTGTTCTGACTGAGCAGTGATATCAGGGCTCTCTCAGCCTCACCCACCTCACAGGGTGTCTGTTGTGGGGAGAGGAAAGGGAAGGCGACTGTAAGCCACTTTGAGCCTCCTTCGGGTAGGGAAAAGCAGCATATAAGAACCAACTCTTCTTCTAAAACTCCCATACCATGCCTGCCATACCATGCCTGATCCCAAGTCATCATGTCGGCCACCCGCAAACATGTGGACTTGCAGTGTATAACAAGAATGAGATGCTCTACTTAAAGCAGTGTGTCACCTCATCCATGTGTTATCTAAACAAAGCATCCATGTGGTATCTAGGGGAAAATGGGCCCTCTTTTGAGTTTAAATAGGGGTGCTGATACTGGAGTCTCAAGAGCCAATTTCCTACTTGTTTGCATTTATCCCTGCTGGGCTTTCAACTGCTCTTTGCTTTCTGTTTCCATGGGCCCACGGAGGACATTCACCACCACCACCCCATCAGGAATGTTTACTATTTTCCATTGTTCTGCATCCCTAGGGAGGCCTCTTCATATGCAGAGCACCCTATGTGGTCTAGGAGTGGACCAGCCATGGTGCCCTGTTGGTTTGCCCCGAGGCCACCAAACTGATCATTAGAGAACATCATTAACAATCATCCCACACAGACAAAACTGCAATTTGGAAGTGGAAAAACCTTAGAATGGTGATTAGACTGCAGTGAATGAGAAGACCTCATAGCAATTTGACACCTCCGGATCCCATCATTCTGCAAATGAAAATTCAGTCCGTTTAATGCCACTAATTTCTGCACATTATTTTTCTTTAAAAGTGTTTAAGTCACCTTTGGAAAAGTGGGCTGTCAAACTGCTCCCATTAGAAAGGGCAACCATCACCTGAATGTAGCGGCTGTGGGGGGAAATTAATGAGTTGACATGTTATTTTCATTTCTTTTGCATCTCTCCAGGGAAAAAAATTGCTAAATTTTCTGCCTTTGCATTTCAGAGGAAACCTATTTACCACTGACACAATTTCATTATGCTCCACCTGGCACTTTTCTTTGCCAGTTTTTTCCTCCTTCCTTCACATTCCTTTTAAGCAGAACAAGACATTTGGTGGCAAACATGGAATTCTCAGCTCATTGTTAGTTTGGGCTGCCAACTCCAGGTCAGGACACAGCTGGAAATTTGGGGACAGAGACTGGAGAAGCTGGGATTTGGGAAGGGGATAAAGGGGTATAATACCAGATAGTCAATTGTCCAAAGCAGCCATTTTCTAGGGTGAAACCCCCTCCCTGCCATAGAAACTTGCTTGAACTCACACTCTCAGCCTAACTTACACCATGGAATTGTAGAGTTTCCAGGTACCCTCTGACCACCAACAAGGAATGGGGATATAGATTTAGCTTCTGTAGATTTGGGGGTGGAGCCTGGCGAAGACAAGGACCTCAGTGGGTGGAATGTCAGAGTTGGCCCTCCCAAGCATCCATTTTCTCCAGGGGAGATGAATTGACATCTCTAAGTTGTTGTGAGGATAAAACAGGGGAGAAGAAAGACATGTAAACTGCTCTGGGTTTCCATTGGGGAGAAAGGCAGGATATAACTGAAGTAATAAAAAAAAAAGCCAAATTAGTCCTCTGCCTCCTCTTGTGATTATCCCTGTGTGTTTGTAGGAGTGTTTAAACCTTCCAAAATAAAAAAGTAGAAAATATCTTGACCTAAACAAAAGCCAAGAACCTAAAAAGGTCAAAACAAGGGAAATGAACTTAAGCCTATGTAGGGTAGAACACATTTTAAAAAACAAATAGTACTAATATTTATTTAAGCTAAAAACCCAAGGCTTATAGCGTAGCCTCAATAAAATCAATGTGTACATGCATACTAATGCCTCCAGTGAACAGTGTATTTCAGTGTTTCTGCCATGAAATACAACCAGCATCCATAAAACACAAGAAATACACGGATTGTTATAGCCAGTTGGCTATAACTCTCAGTGATAATCACTACTTCCAACATTCACCACTTTTCCTCAGCTTAGCCTCCTACCTAGAATTTTAAGATGCAGGTCAAATGGGGGAAAGATGAATTCGTGAAATGGTCAGACCCAGAGAAAGATGCTTAACTTGTGGAACTGGCCATGCCTTGACCTATGAATCAGGAACCCACCAAGAGAAGGCCTACAACCTGATCTTCAGACCTTGGCCATGGAAGCTGGAAAGAAGAAGAAGAAGAGCTGCTCATTCTTCTGCAATTTCCGTCTTTACGCTTGGCCGATATCAGCCTTTAAACCAAAGCCAGCACCAGAATGTGCAACGGAACAGCGTTATTTTTTGCTGCTTCAACAGCCGTTGGCATTTTTATAACTTTGAACTACATAACAATGCCCTTTTTTTTCCTCCCTCACTGAGAGTTTTGTATTTAATAAGCCTTAATAAGCTGATTAATTCTGAGAATGAAAAAATACAAGTGCTTTCTCTCCACGAGATGTGGGGTTGTTTCCATGAAAGAGGAAATACAACAAGAGCAGTTGGATACATGCAGCTTATGAAACAGCATCTGGTGTGGGGAGAGGTGGAACGTGTGGATAATTAAATGATCAGGGGAAAGTACAGCACAATTAGAATATTGATGAAAGACATGATTTAATAAATACGGTGCATTAATGGCAAAACGAGCTCTCCTGGATAGAAGTGCATTAATTATGGTGCGGTTGCCAGTTTTGGTTGGGAAGGACCTGGCTATTTAGGGGGGAGGCTGAGAAGTATAATGCCATAGTATCTACCTTCCAAAGTGATCATTTTCTTCATTACTGATTACTATAAGATTACAACATGAAAAAAGTAAGGTTCACAATAGAATATCAACAGAAAAACAGGGAACCTTTCCAAGGCAATATTCTTGTAATGATATATATATTTAATTCCAATCCCATTTCTTTTATATACATGAAGAATCAACCATAATGGTTTCTAGATAATTTCTGTATTCAGTGACTTCTTCAGTGCTTGAGTCCTCCAATATCAGTTCATTGTAACAATAGTGGAAAATAGTGGAAAAATCCTACAGCCTTTCCCCTTTGCCTACCATTCCCCGGTACCTTTGAGCCAATAGCCTATTGATAGTAAAACTAATATAAGGAAAGGCTGAAGGATTGCTGGCTGCACCCTGATTGGCCATATTCCAAATTGGACAGCCGGACACGTTCCACCCCCAAGGCTGTTTCACAAATATATAGAAGAAGAAGAAGAAGAAGTGTTGGTTCTTATATGCCGCTTTTCCCTACCCGAAGGAGGCTCAAAGCGGCTTACAGTCACCGTGAAGCTGACTTATGCCCCATTCTACATCTTGTTGTTGTTGTTGTTGGGTGCGAAGTCGAGTCCGACCCATCGCGACCCCATGGACAATGATGCTCCAGGCCTTCCTGTCCTCTACCATTCCCCGGAGTCCATTTAAGTTTGCAATTCTACATCTAGATGGGATATTATTTTTGTATGCAATCCAATCATGTTGCTGCTACAGAGTGGTCATATTAGTAAGAAGCAACCTTTTCCCAACTTCCTTCTGCACGCATTTGCCCAAGGCATGTGAATTTCAGGTCAAATCACCAGGTGGAAAGATCCCTGCAGGGAGCTTATTTCATCCCTGTGGTGACCTTCCTTCATCACAATGAAGTTGCTGAGTATCACTTGCAAGCAAATGCTCAAAGGATTGTGGGGTGCAGGTTTCAAACTTTCTTTCCCCCTACTGTAAACTGTTCCTCTTTCCTTACGAACCCCGGATGCCTGTAGTTGGAGATAAGTGTTCCATAGAAATGGGGAAAATATTAATTAATTTTCCATAGCAAACGAGCTGCTTTAGATCTTGGGGCTCACAATGCAGCAGTTAGCAGTTTATGACAGCAGAGGCTTAACTGCGATACAAAAACGGGGCCATCTGTAGCTGTGAGCCAATTTAAAGATTCACACACAATGGGAATGGGAAGGAACAGTTAACAATTACGCCATTGAATGGCTCGATGGAGCTAAATGTTGCATAGCATGTTTGCTGTTTGTATTTTCTGCGACGCTTCGTATTTCAAATTAAGTATTCTCTCCTCCCCCCGAGAATAAAATAAAATATTGCATGCAAAATGTATTGCTCAAGCACCGTGGAGAAGGGAACATCCTTACCTTCTGAACGTAAAGTTAGAGCATTCTTGCCAGTGTGCAGTGCTAACTGTCATGTTAAAAAATTAATTCAGACGTTTTGTGTTTTTAATTGACTTGGTGGGGGGGGGGCAAGGTCTTCATACTTTCTGCTGCAACAGAATGTTACACAAAGTTATAGTTAACATTAACTTCCTGTATCATGTTACGGGATATGAAGAAAAAAGATAATGAACAGTGACATTTCCATGTGCAGCTCCTTTTCATATAAAATACAGGCATGGAGCAGCAACATGGTGGTGACATTGTTTTGGGGGGTAGCCGTGTTGGTCCGCAAATACAGCAGCTAGATACAAATCCAGTAGCACCATTGAGGCCAATAAGATTTGCAGGATAGATGAGTTTTGGAGTGTTGCAGATTATTCAGAGACATAGGCTGAAGTCTTGATTCCACCATTAAATTTAGGAGCCAGCTTCGGGTAGAGGCTAAGAATGGCAGCCTCTAATCTGGAAAGTTAGGTTGGATTCCTTGCTCCTTCGCCTCATGGAGCCAGCTGGGTGACCTTGGGCCAGTCCCAGTCCTCTTAGAGCTCTCTCAGCCCCACCTACCTCACCAGGTGTCTGTGGTAAAGAAAGGAAGGAAAGGTGCTTTGAGACTTCTTTGGGTTGTGAAAGAGGTGTAACCAACCCTTCTTCTTCATTAGGATTTATAATCCCCACCCCCACCCCTGGCAACTGGCAGGCATTGGGGAGTAATGTAGCCACATCCAGGTTGGGGAACTCCTGGAGCTTTAGAAATGGAGTCTGGAGAGTGCAGGGACCTCAGTAGGATACAGAGCCATAGAGACCAGCCTCCAAAGCATCCACTTTGTCTCAGGGAACTGATCCCTGGAGTCTGGAAATGAGTCGTAATTCCACAGGTCCTACCTAGAAACTTAATGGATGGCACTGGGCCATTCTTTCTCTATCAGCCTCTCCTACCCCATAGTACTGTTATGAAGGTAAAAAGGTGTGTGCAAGAGAGTGGAAAGTTGTGTGGGCTGCATCTATCCTCCCATCTTCCAGCATTCCATTTGAATCTCTCTAGTGGGTGATATTACTTGGGACCCATATTTAAACTAGGAAAATCTAAAATTTAACCATCCCTGAAACTTTCTGTATATTCTGCAACTAATTTCCTGGACCATGTTTGGTAGCAGATATTTAGGAGTGGCAGGAATTCCACTATAATGGCATATCCTCTTGCTGCCCACTGGCATGTTGGGCACAGGCTGAAGGAAATGGGGGGAATCAAAGAAGCTGAACTCCAACATGTGTTAACATTGTGGACCTCATGAACATTTAATCATTGATCGTATAATATAATGGGCGGTCGCTTTGGGCAGTATCTGATGGGCATATCTGGTGGTGGGGAATAGTTCCTAGGGGGTCCTAATCGAAGCTGTTTCATGGGAAAACCAGTCTCTGCCCCAGGTTCATACCAAGGTTTCAGTTCTACAGAGAATAATTGTGTGTGTGTGTGTAGAAAGCAGAAATATAAGCCAAAGCCCAAGACAATGGAACTCTATCCATGTTGAAGTGGCAGGATATCATATGTGATATGCTTGAAGCTTCTTTGGATATTTGAGCCTCTCCCTCCGCTTAGCCTGCACCACAAGAAATGGTTGGAACCCCATAAACCTGGCATAAACCACTAAGCTTGTCAACAAGGAACATCCAGTATGGATAGAAAATTGGGACCACCTGTATTTGAAGGCTGAGCAGGTGGATGAAGGGTGAAGTGAAGGAAAGGCTGAGGAGAGTTAATGATTTGGTGATGTCATCAGCCCTGTGAAGGAGGGGGTGGAGACAGGCCTGGGCAGAGTTGTGCTTTCCATTATTAACCGGGGTTGCCAGGCAGTGCCCAGACACCCCAGAATGGGCCACATCCCAAGAGAAAAATTGAAAGTCTGGAACTCCCTCCCAGAACACACCCACCAGGCATTGCTTCTCTTTCTTTCAGACCCTTGACTCTCTCCTCTCTTCTCTCAAATCTGTTGAAAATGTATCTATATGGTTGGTACCCTTAACCTACAGAAGCCAATTTTCACACTGCCCCAAAACATGCCTCCCAGTAACAGCTTGCTTTGAAGTAGAGGGATGGTGGGAGGAGGGATCAATGCCCCCTCTATGATGAACCAAGAGGCAGGTTTATTAAAAGAATACTCCCTACCACCTCAGGCCTCTCAAAAACTGAATATGTGATTTTTCTGCTGTCTGATATTGATGCCTATGTCACCAGTAGAGTTGCACTGTTTGCTCTCGCTGCTAGGAAAATTAGGTCCAAATTGTGCTGTTAGGATTAAAACGCAATCATTATGGTTCCTTTTTATCTGTGCAATCTTTTATTACCATGTAGGAACTAAATCGACAATTTTTAAACTCTTCATGATCTTATCAGTTTTATGTCTTGATTTTAAATGATTGTGTATATTCTTTATTCGTGTATATTAATTTATTCGAAATGGCCTATGGCTGACTAATAAACTGAATGTGAATATCAATGAAAATTTACCCCTCCTTTGCCAACAGAAGACATGTTTTGATCTATCCTTCTGACAATTAGGGAATGTTCTAGGATTTGTGTTTATGGACCTGCCCAGATTTGTTGGGCCTCTTCTTTGAAAAAGAAGAGTTGGGTTTTATACCCCGCTTTTCACTACCTGAGGGAGTCTCAAAGTGGCTTACTTTTGCCTTCCCTTCCTCTCCCCACAGTTGACACTCTGTGAGGTAGGTGGGGCTGAGAGGGCTCTGACAGAAGTGTTCTGTGAGAACAGTTTTAACAGGACTATGACTAGCCCAAGGTTACCCAGCTGACTTTGATATACCCAACAACATACCCAAAACTGTCCTGGGTTTGTAGTTCATAGGATGATGTTACTAGTGGTGGCCAAACTTGTCCTTCATTATAGTCCTCTATAGACGTCCTCATTGAAAGATTCCTGATAAACATCTAAGGATCCCAGGATTCCCTCAATACAGGGCAAGGCTTTCAAAAGGTTGATTATTAGCCTGCAGTTGTAAGGGAAGCAACAAAATGTTTAATGTAGACCTTTTGCATTTACTGGGATATGTGCATTAAAAAAAACCTCTCTGGATTTTTGTTCCTCATTTTCTTTATTCATTCAGTAATCAACAATCAACATCTGGTGTCATTTATCTTCATTTTCTTAAGTCTGCTCAGCAATGGATAGGACATTGCTGTTCCTAAGCTGTTTGGCAGTCTTTGTCTGACATTGCTCGTTATTGTTTGTCTTTCATCATGTCACCAATCTCTAGCTGATTCTGTTTGTCTCTGCGCACAATATGATTCTTTTGGCAATTGTCATTCACTGTCATTAGTCATGGCTGCAGCTGTTTGCAGGGCGCACTGTAGCATGCTTCCTTTGGGTCACCTGTCAGAACTGGGGTAAATGAATGTCTTGAGAAACATTGGACTAATTAAAAACCACAGTGATATGAGCATATGAAGTCCTCGCCTATTGAGTTTAGGCTTTTGGTCCATCTAGTTTGGTTCCACCCTTCTAAGGATCACAAGGATGTGATGCCAGGTTGATTGCCAGGGACTAAGACTATATGCCAACTATATAGTCCATCCCTAAAGATAAATGCTGTCTGAAGCTGTCTGTCCATGAGGTTGGGAGTTCAATCCCAGCAGCCGGCTCAAGGTTGACTCAGCCTTCCATCCTTCTGAGGTCGGTAAAATGAGTACCCAGCTTGCTGGGGGGTAAACGGTAATGACTGGGAAAGGCACTGGCAAACCACCACGTATTGAGTCTGCCATGAAAACGCTGGAGGGCGTCACCCCAAGGGTCAGACATGACCCAGTGCTTGCACAGGGGATACCTTTACCTTTAAAGGCAGCCCATCCAAGACTACAGCTGGTCTATTAGATGACAAAGGTATAAAAAGATTGCTGAAAGAGGATAGAGAGATTGTGAAAATGATATGGAGCTTGTGCATTTGCATTCACTGTGAGGGGGTGAGGTGATAGAGGTCTATAAACTATTACTGGTATAAAGCAAATGGATTTTGATAGGCATATACCTACAAAATAAATCAGGACTTTTTGGATTCAGAAATATCAGATCCCCAAAATATCAGTATTCCCAAATTCCAACATCAGTATGATATTTGGACTTGGGATTGTTCTGGGAATGCCAATTTTTTTCAGTTCCATTATACCTATGTGGATCATTGCAGCCAATGGGGAATTTATCCAGGGGGCATTCAGAGGTCAGAGGCGCTATTTTTGAGATAAAGGCACCATATTTGCAATATATCTCTGATGCCTCTCTCAGAAAATTCTCCAAGTCCATCTTGATGGGCCCACAAAGAAAGTTCCCCCATCCTCTATTGTTTCCAATGCGGGGGAAATGAGGGAAAAAATTAAAAAACAAGGGAAAAACAGTGAATCTCTGCAGTAGAAGCAAATGATGTGTGTGCATGTGTTTGTGTGTGGGGTTTGCAATGTACAGAATGCCCAACAAAACCCAGTGCCACTGTGGCAATGCCAGTTCAATGAATCCAAACAAGCGGGAGTTGTAAGTCCAGCAGAACTCTCCAAAAGTGTTTAAAAGGTTTACCATACAAACCCTTGAACTGTGGCTATCTGGTGTTCCCCAATAATCCCCAATATATTGGAATTCATTCAGAATCGGCTGTACTGGATAGTAGTCTTCAACAGTATATTCAGCTGCAGGGTGGGGGTGGGGGGAGTTCAGATATACTTAATGCACACCCATTAAGAGATTTTTTTCTTAGCCCAAAATACTAGAACTTGGAATAAACTCAGGAAACTGATTCAAGACAGAAAAGGGCAGTACTATTTCATACAATAGGATTTCCCTGAGGAACCCACTGACATGAGATACATTGGTGGCCACTAGTTTATGCCCATTAAATCCCTGCCTAATGCGACTTCTTAAAACAACTGATGCAAGAATAGGAGCCCCACTCTGGAAGATAATCAATCTTTCCCTCTCAACAGGAAAATTCCCAGAGGGGCTGAAAGAGGCAGTGGTACATCTACTGATTATTTTTTTTTAACATCTTTGGACCCGTGGGAGCCTGCCAACTATCAACCCCTCTTGCATTTAGCATTTTGGGGGAAATGAAGGAAAGGGCTCTGCCGGACCAATCATCAGCATTCCTAGGTGGGTCATCATTTCTTGGGCTACTAGATCTCACAGCAGATCTCACAGCAGCATTTGATATAGTTAGAAAAAAATGGTTATCACCAAATGTTGCTGTTACTATTGCTGCTATTACTGAACCATGTTTTGTTTTTAATCTGTGTTATGTTTTCCAAGTTTTCTGTAAGCTGCCCTGAGCCATGAGGGATGGGTGCTATACAAACAAGCAAGCAAGCAAATAAATTTAAATAGAGGGGGATGTACTGATTCATGAACGCCACCAGCTATTAATGATGACAGCAAAGTGAGACTTCTGTGTTCAGAGGCACAGTGTCTCTGATGGTCAACAGGTGAGGGCAGCCATCTAAGGGCCCTAGTGTTACGTAACTCGTTGCTGTTGGAAACAGATTGCAGATCTAGACAGGCCCCTCTTTCATTCCAGCCTTCCACCGATAACAGGCGGTAAAGCAAAATGGAGATAATTTTGCTTACACTGTTAATGAAGGAAAGCAGCTGAGAATTCAGGCACAGAGTAAATTAGCTAGCCCACCGTTCTCGCTGTTCACGAAAACAGCAGGATCCGTGCGTGCATACAGTAAATGTTATGGCAATATCTCATATTCATTTGTCAGACATTTAAACTAAAGCCCCTGTTTCCGGGATGAATAATTTGTTCCTTATTAATTATGAATTAAAAACGCTGTGTCCTTTGCGTTCGGCAGCAGAACAGAACGGACCTCCTAGATAACAAACAGAAGGTGATATAAGTGGGAACATGGCTTCACAGCCAAAGGCAATCCGCAGGTGTGTTATGGAAGCGAAAGCCATAAACAGCTTCTGCTGAATTTGCTAATAAATGTTAAACAAGAGTTGAAAGGGTTGAGAGGAATTTTTTTTTAAGGGTGAAATTCGTTTTATAAGGTTTATTCACCCCTTTGGCGGTGTTCACAAAGAGCTTTCAATCACATGTGATTAATAAAAAAAAAAAACTCTCTGCATTTGTAGCAGTTTCCCATTATCTCTTGTAAAAAGAGTAGGGGGAATAACCCGGAGTGAGTTAATTGGCCCTAGTCATGCCATTTAATGTGACATGAGAGCCAGTTTGGTGTAGTGGTTAGGAGTGCGGACTTCTAATCTCGTATGCCGGGTTCGATTCTGCATTCCCCCACATGCAGCCAGCTGGGTGACCTTGGGCTCATCACGGCACTGATAAAACTGTTCTGACCGGGCAGTGATATCAGGGCTCTCTCAGCCTCACCCACCCCACAGGGTGTCTGTTGTGGGGAGAGGAATGGGAAGGCGACTGTAAGCCGCTTTGAGCCTCCTTCGGGTAGGGAAAAGTGGCATATAAGAACCAATTCTTCTTCTTCTTCTTCTTCTAATGAACAAGTTGGAATTCTAAAATTAAAGGCATGATTGTTCAAAAATAAAAAGGCATGATGGGGTTTCTGTTACTCCCTGGTCACGGTCTTCTGCTTGTACAAATATTACAAGTGGTTTTAAAAATACTTACAATATGGCAGAGCATATGGCAGCGCTGTATTTTTAAAATTTAAATTGTATATTTGTTGTTCGGTTTATAACCCACCCTCTTGGACCTGCCGTCTCGCCTATGCATGCACATCCTAACTAACACGGGCAGTGAGAATACTAGTCCCCCGCCTACAATCTGTCTGCCTATAAATTGACTGCACAAATAAACCTGAGCAAATTAATTCGGCAATCAATGATTATACATATTGTATTTTAAAGCAGTCCTATGTCTGATGATCATTTGAGTTCATTCTACCATCAATTTTATTTCAAAGGTACACATTTTCACAAAGGATTATGGGATATGTGGTGATCCTCCCTCTCAACATTGGATTTCCTAACTAGAGTTAGGCAAGCAGGGGGACACATTCTGTGATCTGGTTCTGTGTATATTTAAAGGTAAAGGTATCCCTTGTGCAAGCACCGAGTCATGTCTGACCCTTGGGGTGACACCCTCTAGCGTTTTTATGGCAGACTCAATACGGGGTGGTTTGCCATTCCCTTCCACAGTCATTACCGTTTACCCCCCAGCAAGCTGGGTCCTCATTTTACCGACCTCGGAAGGATGGAAGGCTGAGTCAACCTTGAGCCGGCTGCTGGGATTGAACTCCCAGCCTCATGGACAGACAGCTTCAGACAGCCTTTCAGCTGCTTACCACTCTGTGCCACAAGAGGCTCTCTTGTGTATATTTACTTAGGAGTAAATCTCACTGTGCTCTGTCGGGCTCCCAAACTGCAGTCCGCATTTGCCCTTCTGACCCCATGAGCCTGAGGCCCCCGAATTCAGCCCTGATAGTTCCATTGATTCCACAGACATTTTCCCAGAACAAAATGAAAAGTCCAAATTAACTTCAAAATATCAAGTGCGGAGTAACTTTCAAGAAGCTCCCCCTTACAGAGCTAACAGGCAGAACTCTCATAAAACTGTGAAACTTCAAACTCCTAATTCCAAATCCGGAGAGTCAGAATTAAGATTTTATAAGAAACAATTTATTGAAATACTTGGCATTTCTGAAGGTCCATCTTGCAGTTTTCAGGAAGTTTTGAGAGGAAAGTGTGTTGAAATGGGAAAGTTTCAAACGGCTGGGGGAATTTACTTTCCTCAACTGGTGACAGTTGGCTGTAAAGGCGTGAAGTATTTTTCATTTTAAAAAATTTAAAAAAGCTTTTAAATACCCAGTACAATTTATATCATCTTTCTATCAGCCGCTTACAGTTGACTGACAGAAAGTGGTTCCTAAATCAAAGTTAATATTTTAATTTCCTCTTCATGAGTGGGAATGCTCCACACATTTAAAGGACATTTAGTAATTATTACTGTTCTGAATGTCAGTCGTTAATTGAAACAGTAGTTAATTGAAACAGTCTGCTTTGGTTAAAAAAAAACTGTCTTGGTAAAAAGTGGGCCATCTGGGGGTCAGCATCTGGAATGAGCAGAGTTTCAGTGGCGTGCGATGTCACTTTTGGGTACCACTCTAGGCTGACTCCTCTACTTTCTATGGTCTTTACCAAAGAGAATAGGAGCTAAAGCAACACTACGTTGAAGCATTTTTTTTTCCACCCACTTCTCAGTTCCTTGGGAGTGAGACCTTGGGAAATATGGTCAAATGGTCATATCACCCAATAAATGTTTAACAAATTTTAAATACACACACACACACACAAAATTAATTCCCACCCATTTGGGAAACCTTTCCAAGGCCATCAAGAAAAACTGATTGAGAAATCCTGTTTAGATGTTTGTTTTTCTCAATAATATTCTGCATTATGTAAAAATACGCCCTACCTGTCCACGGAACACTTGGCTACAGTGATTCATGCAACCGTGAGGCTACTAGCTCCCTACCTGTCACCAGATCACCTGGCTACTGTGATCCATACAACGGTCAGTTCCAGATTAAACTTCTGTAACCCACTCTAGGCCTACCCTTGTCCCTGACCTGGAAAATGCAGCTGGTGTCAAATGCAGCTGCTAGGGTCCTCACTGGTACATCTTGGAGGGTTCATATGCAGCCTGTGCTGAGGCAGCTGCATTAGTTGCCAGTTGCGGCCTGAATCAGGTTCAAGGTCTTGGTACTGACCTTTAAGGCCACCTGCAGTCAGGGGCACACTTATCTGAGAGATCTCTTGCATGTTTATGCCCCCTGCAGGGCCCTTCACTCTGTGGGAGCTAATTTCCTGGTTTTCCCTGGTCTAAGGGAAATTCTCCTGGCCTCAACCCAGGCCAGGGCTTTTTCAGTCCTTTCCCCCAACCTGCTGGAATGAACTCCTGAGTGAGCTGAGGGCCCTGGTGAGTATGGAGCTCTTCTACGAGGTCTTTGGTTGAGGCCGGGGTGTTAAGATCTGGCCTCCCCCTCTTCAGCATACTAGATCACCATGGCTCACCTTTAACCCCACCACCATAGCTGTATGAGCTGGGGTTGGCTGCCACTGTTTTGGATTGGTTATGTTTTTAGATGTTAGGGATTTTATGATCTTATGGTGGGTTTAATTTGTTAGCCACCACAAGCCGATTCACGGGAGTGCCAGGATAGAAGCTGAATTATAAATAATAAAAAAGAAATAATGAAGAACATAATAGAAGCTCTCCTGGGTCCTGCGAAGGATCCAGTATTCTTTCCCCAGATACTTCCAGAAGTCCACATGGAGAACTGTAGGCAACCACTCTTTGTCCCAACTTCCGGTCCTCAGACAGTCCCGGGTCATATATAAAAGCCAAGTCTTTGGAGGGCAAAGTTCTAGGGAGACAGAGCCCGTGATTGCAAACAGAAGCAGACTGGCACCTCCACAATACATCTTTGCAACAATTACCAAGGCTGCGACCCAGCACCATAAATCCTCACTGAGAACTGCAAGAAGAAAGTTGATATAGCAAGAAATATGCTTATTTTTCCTTTGGAATGATCATGATAAACTCCTCTCCATCACGGGCAGCTTACTTCTCGAAAACAATGCAATTTATGGAAATTCACATCACAATCAATCATGAGAGCATCTGGGGCTGTGATTTACATACACTGCAGAGGGTGTTCATTCACCCAGCAAATGTACTTTGCTGCTGATAAAAAAAATATGCATAATATACTACTTAGAGGGGATTATTGTTGACATCCAAACTGTGTTGAAGGTATCATAATCACCGTAACATACCACTAAAATCCTCCTTCTGCCAGGTAACAGAGGCACATCAACAATGTCAAAATCTGTAAAAGAAAATGGAAGTCACTGGGGAAGATGTCCACACATTAGCACATACTGAAATAGCTCTGAACAGCAGAGCATGCATGGACAGGCATGAACTAGTTTCTTTGCATGGAATTCCTGTGTGCTCAATGTTTGCCAGGCAAACAGAGTATGGAAGAACATTGTGTGCTTGAGCTGGTCTGAGATGTTAAAATTAGCGAGGGATCGTGGTCTCTGGGTCTGAATTGAAAGGCAAAATATGAGCAACATTGCAGAAAACCCGTAAGATTCCCCATTAGACTTCAAAAATAGCTTCTGCTTTGCCTGGTCTGTCTTCTCAGCCTATCATAAACCTGCTAAATAAGTCCCTAACCTATCCATCAGCCCCCCCCCCCTCAAAATCTTCAGCAGTTATAATCACCAGTGGTGGTTCCTGCTGCTCCAGAAGGACAGAAGAAGGATCTTGCTATCTTTTTATACTTTCCTCCTCCCTTCTGCAGATCTTCTGCAGTAGTTATGTTCACGTACTCTCATTTGAATGCAGCCTTCAGGCCTACCAAGAGCAAGAGACGACGGTAAGGGAAGAAGATGGGTGAGAGGCTGACCTCTATAGCAGGGGTAGTCAACCTGTGGTCCTCCAGATGTCCATGGACTACAATTCCCATGGGCCCCTGCCAGTGTTTGCTGGCAGGGGCTCATGGGAATTGTAGTCCATGGACATCTGGAGGACCACAGGTTGACTATCCCTGCTCTATAGCATCACCATTGTTGGCACGGCTAGGTCTGATAACTAGAGGAGAGCTACTGTATCGTGTGTGAGCAGTGCCAAGATTTGTATTCTAAACCAAGGGACTTTGAAAGCCTCTCTAGTTCATTTTCTGTCTGTGGTGCTGTTTTCCTGATGGCCATTCACACACTTGATGCTACAGTTGCCATATTTGAATCAGCCTGAAAACCATGATGGTTACCAAGCAAGTGTATGAGAAATTTAGCTTTGAATCAAATGCTGCTGCTTTTTTTTTTTTTTTTACCAGCAGGCTCTTCTTCATGAACCAGGTGATGCATACACATACAGTTTGCAAAACTATTTGGTAAGATTCTTGAGGATCCAGGTATCTAGGAAAAGTGCTGAGCAGAACCTTCAAATGCATTTGATGGCACTGCATGGAAGTGCTTTCGAATCACATGCGGTTGTCAATGACTTTAATCAGCTCCAAATTGCACAGAAATGCATGGCTTGTCCTTCAATGTTATCCATAGGGCACCTATCCCTGCCCTCTTCCATCAGAAGAACAGCCTGGGCTTGTGGGCAAATGTGTATCAGTGCAGTGTCACTAAGCATAATGCTCTATTGTTCCAGGAACAGTCACTGGTGCAGACAGTTGGTATCCAATTAGAAGTCCAAGCACCTTTCTGTCTAATGACTGTGAATATTCAGCAGACTAACTATAATCTTCAAAATAGGGATGCTAGCCTCTAGGTGGGGACTGGTGATTTCCTGAATTTACAGTCTATCCCCAGATTAAAAAGATCAGTTCCTCTGGGGGGGAAATGGATGCCTTGTAGGGTGGACTCTATGGCATTGTACTCCACTGATGTCCCTGTCTTCCCCAGGTTCCATCTCCAAATCTCCAAGAGTTTTCCAAACCTGGACCTGGCAGCCCTACTTTTAGCTCAGTCAAGAGAATAAACTCTCTACAGTTTCCTTGACTTTGTAGAATTCTCCCCACCTTTCCTCGACTGGACATATGAAGTTACTATCTATTGAGGCAGACCCACTGATTGATCTTTTTCTCCACAGATAGTGGGAGGTTGTCAAACAGAGAAAGGTGTTTGACCCAAAGCCTTCCTCAGGAGTCCTTATCAGAAGACAAAGCAGTTGCCTTACCACTGGGACACAGCTTCTGAGCTCCAGCATTTACCCAACTCAAGAGGACGAGCGCAACTATACTGCTCTAACAGGGGTGAGCATACAGTGCAGTAAGCATGCCATGTAGCTGTAACATGAGTACTCTTTAGACTTCAGGCTCTGTCAACATTTTTGTTGTTGTTGCTAAACATGGTAGGGTTGCCATGGGGATGCTGTCAAGAGCTCTTGGCGCTGGGCCCTTCAACTCCCACAGTGGAGAGAGGGGCCAAGGTCTACCATGTATTTATTATGCCTGAAGTCACACAATGTCAATTAGTAGGGGCAGGCAGAAAGGCAGGGGTACACCTACCTTTTATCACCGTAATCAGCTGTTTTCTGTTTGTTATCATGCTGTGTTGATTTACTGAAATTTGTTGAGGCAACCTGAATCCTGTTAGCTGGCTGGAGCATCTGACGGTAAGACAGGCTACTAATTAACTAATGAGGAAGATTGGGTTTTAGCCCATCTTCCCAAGTAAGGTCAAGGTAGCTTTTATAACTATAGCAGTGATGATAGATAGATAGATAGATAGATAGATAGATAGATAGATAGATAGATAGATAGATAGATAGATAGATAGATAGATAGATAGATAGATAGATAGATAGATAGATAGATAGATAGATAGATACCCTATGCAAGCAAGGATGGAAGGCTGAGTCAACCTTGAGCTGGCTGCTGGGATTGAACTCCCAGCCTCATGGTCAGAGCTTCAGACAGCATGTTGGCTGCCTTACCACCCTGTGCCACAAGAGGCAACTAGATAGATCAAACAGACAATACAAAAACCCTTCTGATATAGGAATATCAGCAACACAGAACACATTTTTGAGTGTGGAAAATGAACAAAAGAGGCCACTGAAAAGGCACTGCAGATGGGGCTTTCAGTCTTGCCTGAAGCCTGTTTTGTAGATAAGGTGCTGAGATAAAAAGAAGGATGAAAACAGGCTGTAGAGCAAGGGCCTGACAAGCAAGGAGTGCTGTGAGGAGCACAGCTGGTTCACAACTTCATCCAGGAACAGAACATTCTCCACATATGTGAGCGCCAGGCCATGGAGAGCTTTAAAAGGATGAAGCAGCTCTTTAAATTGAGCCTGGAGGCAAATAGGCATCCAGTGCAATGGCTTGAATGGACAGACTGAGTGGGTGGAAGAAATAGCATCTTGTACAAATAGTCCTAATGTGGATAGCCCAAACTGGTCAGATCTTGGAAGCCAAGTGGAGTTGCCCTTGGTTAGTGGATGGGAGACCACCAAGTTATACAAAAGCAGGGCTGCCAAGAGCCACCATGAGCCTGCAGACATTCAACCTGAGCCCTCCCTATATGGCCCTGAGTATATTGAGGGAAGCCTGAAGAGGCAGGTTTATGCAGTTAGGCATGAAGGAGAATCAATGAGCTGCGAGGTGGTTTTCTCCTAAAATACTAGAACTCAGGCATATCTAATGGAGCTGATGGATGGGAGATTCCAGATGGACAAAGGAGTGTTAAATCATGGAATCCACTGCCAGGGGATGTAGTGATGGCCACAGGCATAGAGATCTTTAGAAGAGGATCAGACAGATTCATGAAAGACAGTACTGTCAGGGGCCACTAGCCACAGTGACTAAAGGGAAACTCCGCATTCAAATAATAATAATAATAATAATAATAATAATAATAATAATAATAATAATAATAATAATAATAATAATAATAATAATAATAATAATAATAATAATAATAATAATAATAATAAAATACCTAGCATACCAGTGCTAGGTAGCAACATCAGGAGAAAGCCTCTGCCTCTATGTCTCCTTGTTAGGCCTCCAAAGTAACTGACTGGCCTCTGTGTGAGACAGGAGGCTAGACTAGATAGCCCACCTGACTGTTTCTTCTGGGATATTCTAATGCCCTAAGTTCTCCTAGTTGTTTTGTCTCCAGATGGAGGTCACAATGATTAAATGTAAAGCAATCCGCCATTGCCTAATCAACCACCACTCCCTAGTGCCTGGGTAGCAACCTTTCCCCTTCTTCCACCATGACACCGTTCAGCCAACAGGTGCAGCTTTTAATGCAATTCTAACCAACATGTGTAGTGTTTGATATTTCGGTACAAGCTCCAGGTCGAAACTTCTGGAAGAAAAGCATAAACATTATTCCGGTTATGCAACGCACATCAATCTTTTAAGGGTTTTGTTTTTTGCCCCTTCCCAGAATGGCAGGTGTCAGCGTATTGAATGAGAATAATACCGAATGTATTGAATAAGAAGCTGCCACTGTAGGGGAGCTTGGAGTCTTCATTGTTATTCAGAAAGCCTGCATGGGAGTTTTCATCTTTAGGATGATGGGAATGAATGTGTTTTGTCTGGCTTTCTCAGTGCAATACCATTCAGAGCTCTCTCCATCTCAAGGGTAGCTACAATTGCAACCACGCTTAATTTTCTTTTATTTACTTATTGTCATTTAGGCAGATATGATACATTTCTCAACATGATAACTTGCTTTTCCATCCTTGGGGGGACCTTTTAATTATTACCATACAAATGCTATTAGCACTGTTGATTCTTGCTGATTAGATAGAGTGGGATTTGTCTTCTCTTCCCCGAAGAGTTCAGTGTCAGGTAGAGTGAGAAACCATTATTAGCCATTTTAACAATCTCTTTATCTGTGAAACTACTTCCGTATCGTATCATGATTGTATTTTTTTTTAAAGCACCAAGCCAAATGCAGCCAAGGATGCCAACCCACCAGAGGCACAATAGCTGTCCTAGTCGTGTGTTTCCCTAGGGACTGAAGAAATATGGTTTGAAGCCAGCAATGTAGACTGCTAGGATCTGTTTGGCCAGCAGCTGATATAACACAGAAAGTTAATCATATGTGGGACAACCCCAAAGTGATTCTCTTTTAAACTGATATCAGTATCCTCCTGGCACCAAGTAAGGATATAATTCAGCTATTCGAAAGAACCGTGCCCTTCATGAGCCATACTTGCAAGGCATCTTCTCATGGAAGTTATTCCAGCCTAAGGAGCTTCCTGAGCTTCCTTCAGTCCCTATGTGTCACTGCCCCTGAGCACTTCCCCCAAATATATGGGTCTTTCCATCTTGAGTTGGCAGCTCAAACCACAATAGCCTAACGAAGGCAGCCTAGATTAACACAGATACAGGTGGGAATGTTGAGAATTATTCTGCAACTACGAATGTGCCCTCCTTCTGAATTGTTCTTAAGTGTTCAATGCTAGACAGGATTTTTATTCAATATGATGGACACTTGGCCTCAAGTAGGGTCAGGGCCTTCTCAGTCCTGACCTCGACCTAGTGGAATGAGCTCCTGGAAGAGCTGCGGGCCTTACAGGAACTACCATAGTTCCAAAACAAAGCTCTTCTGCCAGGTGTTTGGTTGAGATGAATGAGCTGATGGAATACCACCTAGGGCCCTCCTCTATCCTCTCCCATCCTGGACCAGAAGGAAACAGCTCAGTTGACACCAGGCAGCTACAGCGATTTGATATATTTTAGTGTTTGCAAGAGCCTCTTGTGGCGCAGAGTGGTAAGGCAGCTGTCTGAAAGCTTTGCCCATAAGGCTGGGAGTTCAATCCCAGCAGCCGGCTCAAGGTTGACTCAGCCTTCCATCCTTCCGAGGTCGGTAAAATGAGTACCCAGCTTGCTGGGGGGTAAACGGTAATGACTGGGGAAGGCACTGGCAAACCACCCCGTATTGAGTCTGCCATGAAAACGCTAGAGGGCGTCACCCCAAGGGTCAGACATGACTCGGTGCTTGCACAGGGGATACCTTTACCTTTACCTTTTAATGCTATGTGGTTATATTATGCTTGTATGTAATTTCTTTTGTACCCTGCCCCAAGATGGCTGTGCAAGGAGTGGCAGTCATAGGAATCCAATTATATATAAGCAATATTTTTGAGAGCCGTAGCTTTTCTAGTGGGGGAGATAAGAGTCCAGTATGGACAGTGTGATCAGAGCAAGGAATTCAAGTATCCCCAAGTGGCAAGAGAATACATTTGCTAAATTTAAATAAATATCATTACTATCACACCAATGTCCCATTTCCCACCATTTCTCACACAAACATATACACACCTCACTGGGCAGCTGGCAGTGGGGAGATCTCTCACCCACAATGGGGTAATGGCAGTCCTGGACCATTTCTACACTTTGTGCCAGGCTGCAGGCTGGAGTTTGAGCTTGGGCAAGTTGTCTAGCCTCTTCCTGCTCCCACACAGAGGAGGATTGGCCCAGTGCATCTGGTCCACCCCGGATTTGTGCTCCTGCACAGCAACCGGGGCAGCGATGTTCCCAGTGCAGAAATGGTCCTGAAAGGATTTCTCTTCTCCAGAACTATAATGTTTGGTCCTTTGGGCTTATGGGTTTTAACTATCCAGTGTAGTAAAGATTGGGAGTTCAGAGTTCAAGAGAACATCAGCAGTTTTCTTCTATTTTCAGGACTGCAGACTGGACTTTTGTTGGCAATAACGATGCTCCAATTATACCTTGACTTAGAGAGGTCTGACTAAACTAATGCTTTTAGATTGAAATTAGAAGGCATTCTGTGGCAGTTACTTTTGCCCCTTTTAATGTAACAGAAAAGTACATCATCTTTTGAGAAGCTTCCGCAATCCTACAGAATTTAGTGCATGATTAGATTGCTGTCATAGGCTTTTATAGGTAGGTTTAGACATCTTATTGAAGGGTTATTTCCCTTTAATTCCATGGACTTTCCCTGAAGGGTAAATCTGATCCTTTTTAATGTCATGTAGTAATGATATTTCTCATAAAGTTTTCACTAATTAAATAATAGATTTAGATAGTGGAAATCTGACATTTTTCTTAATTATAATGAAGCAGCAGAAGAAAGACAGAGATCGGAAAATAATTATCTTATAGAGAAGCTTGTATACTGGGGGAAATTAAAACTAATATGAAGAAGAGTTGTTTTTTATATGCCACTTTTCTCTACCAGGAGACTCAAAGCAGTTTACAATTACCTTGCCTTTCCTCTCCCCACAACAGACACCCTGTGAGGTAGGTGAGGCTGAGGGAATCCTCATATTACTGCTATGTGAGAACAGCTTTATCAGGGCTGTGACTGGCCCAAGATCACCCAGCTGGCTGCATGTGAAGGAGTGGGGAATCAAGATCCGCTTGCCAGATTACAGTTCACTGTTCTTAACCACTACACCAAACTGGTTCTCAACACCAAGCTAATAACTGTGCATAGTAGTCAAAGACTTCTCATATTAAATTTTCCTTTGATTTCATTTTACATGCCCCTTGAGAAAAATCCAGTATATCTCGGTAAATTAGCCACTTATCTTTCATTAATATTTCCCATCTATAAAAAGTGTCTTGTTTTGAAATCCATGGTGGTGTTTTTTTTTTTTTTTAAGATTTAGCCTTGCATGTATTCCATATCCTCAATATCGTACGTCTAATATATTGATTTAAGATCCACATTAATTTTGGTCCACAAAAATATCCATGCCAATCAAAATCATGTCCTTCCGAATCTGCTCATCTTTTATTTTTCAATAATAAACAATATGTCAAATATACAAATAGCAAAGTATATTTTCATCTCTGGCAAACCCAAACCTCCTCTTTCTTTAGCATCGTGCAATATCTTTTGTTTAATATGAGGCATTTTCCGCTGACACATACATTTTTATCTCTCTTTTTGCCATTGTTGAAATGGTACATCAGAAATCAAGGCAGATATTGTCTGGAGAAGAAATAGCATTTTAGGGAAGACATTCATTATGATCTTCGCTATCAAACAAGTTATGACCCACCATTAATAATGTTATTTTTTTTAATTACTCATCATCAGACAGCCACACATCATCACGTGGATGGCAAAATTAGTGATTTCATGAAGAAAGAAGAAGAAAGATGAAAAGAGGGGGAGGAGGAGGAGAAGAAGAGTTGGTTCTTATATGCTGTTCTTCTCCACCCGAGGGAGTCTCAAAACGGCTTACAGTCGCCTTCTCTTTCCACTCCTGCACAACAGACACCCTATGAAGGAGGTGAGGCTGAGAGAGCCCTGATATTACTGAAGAAGAAGAGTTGGTTCTTATATGCCTCTTTTCTCTACCCAAAGGAGTCTCAAAGTGGCTTACATTCGCCTTCCCTTTCCTCTCCCCACAACAGACACCCTGTGAGGTGGGTGAGGCTGAGAGAGCCTTGATATTACTGAAGAAGAAGAGTAGGTTCTTATATGCCTCTTTTCTCTACCCAAAGGAGTCTCAAAGTGGCTTACAGTCGCCTTCTGTTTCCCCTCCCTGCAACAGACACCCTTTGAGAGAGGTGAGGCTGAGAGAGCCTTGATATTACTGAAGAATATGTGACTTTCAAGGTCCCTCAGCAAATGAGACAGGTGACCTTCTTAAACAGAGTTATGGGACTGAGTCAAATGATTTCTATGAACTTAGAGTGCAACTCTGCAAAGGGTGGCATATTTACACCACCATCCCTACTCAGAATCCTATTTCATTGGGATAACTCCCAGGAATGTTTGCCACTAATTAACTTTTGCCTTATATCTGTACTCTTATGATCCTTGTTCTGTTTTGTCTGCATGCACTCAAAAGCTCACCTCTTGAATAAATCTTTGTTGGTCTTAAAGGTGCTATTGGACTCCATTTTTGTTTTCCCAGGAAAGTGTTCTTAGGATTTCACTGTTAGTGTCAAAAGCAGGAAAGGTAGCTCATGTGATATTAAAGAAAAACCCAGAGGCACTTTCACATCTTGAATAATGCACTTTCAATCCACTTTGAATGCACTTTAGAGATGGTTTGCCATTTTACACAGTAATATTCAGTTGTAAAGTGCATTGTAAGCAAACTGGCATGTTACATGTGTAAAAGTGAGAATGCAAACCATAAGTGGAAATACATTTATTCTCCGGTTTTCTATGTATATAAAAATATTGGACGAGATAGTTGATGCCAAACCACAAAGAATGGATATAAACAAAGCTCTTGGTTAGTAACCCATGTGGGAAGGGATGTTGATAGATGGCATTGAAATGATCATAAATGAGCGAAACATTTTTGTTTGTTTTCAGACAGACAATGTTGCTATACATTCTAGGCCCAGCAGTTCTCTTCATTCACAAGGTTTGTTCTTTCACTGTCAGCACTATCCGTAGTCTCAATCAGTATGATAACTGATACTTGGGTTTTTGAAGGACATCCAAAAGATTTATGGCTTGCCACATTTACTACAAACGAATGCACAGATATGTGAGGTGGCTTAAATCATCTGTATTGTTTGAAGCCCCTACTCAAGGTCAGGTTGGGCTGTTAGGCAAGAAAAAGGCAATGATAAACCAAGGCAATTATGGTTGGTACAAACGGAAACAAAACTGAACAGAACAAGCTGAGGATTATGCCTGCAATTAATTTTTCATCCAGAAGAGCAAAAAAAAAAAAAAAAAAGTATGAAAAAATAGGTGAAATTTAGCCCTGACACAAAGCACTATTGAAGCCAGTGGTGTCTGCCCTAGATTGGGCCTGATAGCATTTTGGCTCACTGTGTTTATACAATGTTAGGATGCTTTGAGCTGATCCTGCATTGAGCAGGGGGTTGGACTAGATGGCCTGCATTGCCCCTTCCAACTCTATGATTCTATGATTCTATGATTCTAATGTAAAATATCATTGAATAGAATCATAGAGTTGGAAGTGGCCATACAAGCCATCCAGTTCAACCCCCTGCTCAATGCAGGATCAGCCTGCTGAAAGAGTACCAGTGAGAAGGAGCTCACCACTTCCTTAGGCAGCTAATTCCACTGCTGATCTACTCTGACCTGATATCCATCTGATATTCTACATATAGTTTAAAACCATCACTGCAGGTCCTATCCTCTGTAACCAACAAGACCCACTCCTCTCCGTGCTCCAAGTGACAACCTTTCAAATAAGACCACAATCATGTTCCTTCTCAACCTCCTCTTCTCCAGGCTGAACATTCCCAAGTCCCTCAGCCTTTCCTCATAGGGCTTAGTCTCCAGGCCCCAGATCATCCTTGTCCATCTCTTCTGAACCTTCTCAACTTTCTCCATGTTCTTTTTGAAATGAGGCCTCCAGGACTGTATTCATTATTTCAGGTGTGATCTGACCAATGCAGTATACGGTGGGACTATAACATCACACTGTCTGCTCATATTTCGCTTACAGTCCCAAGATCATGTTCACACACACTGCTGTCCAGAGGAGTATCTCCCATCCAATATGCATGCTTCTCATTTTGAGACCCAAATTGAATTGAATCTTGTTCTCACTTGCCCACTTTTCCAGCATGTTTTGATGTTGCTGAACTCTATCTTCTGGGGTGTTCGCTACTCCTTCCAGATTGGTGTCATTTGCAAATTGAATGAGGAGTCCCTCCACTCCCTCATCCTTATCATGGATAAAAGTGTTAAGAAGTACCAGATCCAGTACCAAACCCTGTGGCACCCCACTGCTTACCTCCCTTCAATCTGAAGAAACACCATGGACAACTACTCTTTGGGTGCGGTTTTCTAACCAGTTCCCTATCCACCTACCTGTTTGAAAATCCAGTCTGTGGTCCTCCAGTTTACCCATCAGAACATCATGGGGAACCTTGCCAAAAAGCCCTACTGAAATTTGACTGAAAAGCCTGTTTATCCACGCTTTCCACAAAGAAATGGCAATCTAAACTGCCAAGCACCTGAAAGTCTCCTGGAAGAGCGATTCAATTGTGTTTTGTATACAAGGCAAGTTTGCATAATACTCAAAAGAAAGGAAATTTGTCCTTGGCTTTGAATTCACTGCCTTTATAGCTGTTGGTTCTTTCCGGTTCTTGTTGTGGAAAATAAATTATTGTGTTGGTTCTCTTGTTATATGCGATATGTTGATGTAAATTGGGGGGGGGGGGGAATGGGGATTTTATTGTGTTTTCAACTGTTTATGTTGTAAACTGCCCTGAAACCTATTTGGAGAAGGGCGGTCTAAAAATTAAATAATAATAATTATTATTATTTAATTATAATAATAATTATTATTATTAGCATTGTATTGCCATTTGAGTTCTAGATAGAATAATAATGTAATGACATTAATTTTGCCTTCTAGCCATTGCATTAAATTCCATGAAGGGATAAGGGTTGCCCCCTAATGGCAGGAAGGTGTGGGTGTTGTATCACAGGTTATTTCTTTTTTTAATTCAACCTTATGGGAGATTCTTACCAGAAATGACAAAGGTAAGCTCTAGGAATTACCAGAAACACTATGGTTTTTAGTCTTCTTAAATCTATTTAAGGCTCTGGTTTTACCACAGAGTTTCCAGCGATTCCCAGAGCTACATATAGCCAATCAAGACCTGCCTTCTCAATATCACACACCAAGTCTTGACCAATAAGGAAGCAATCTATACAGTCTTCTTAATATATTTTTAAGAATGTGTCTACCTTATTACACACTACAGATATAACAAAACATACTGTATTCTGGTACTATATAACTGGTAGGTATGTGCCTAGCACAGACTAGATCTTGACTGTTTATAAATGTCACCCAAAAAAATCATGAAGGATTCCATCACTTATGCTTTTCTTACTGGCACCATGAGTTCTTTCCAAATGTGGAAGCAGGGGATTTTAGAGCCGCATTAAATGGTACTGTGTCGATCTGAAGCTGTTCCGGTCCAAGATTTAATTTAACAATGTCCATCTTTTCCCTGGAGAGATATTGGTAACAGAAATGCCACTTCCTAGCGTTGTTTGACACTTCTCTGAGCAAGGGGGGGAAAAAAGCTATGCATGCGTGTAGATACAATTTTTGATAAATCAGAAGACACTTTCATTCCTAAGTATGTTATCTCCTTACATAGTTGCAGAGGAAATGGCTATAGCTGACCAGCATTTCCTTATCTTCTCTTTGCCTATTTCTTGATGAAATCTTCCCGGAAACTTGTTATCTTTTTCGTAATACCTTTGAGTTGAGATCAGAAAGTCTAAAGGATGGTCCGCACCACAGCTTCTGATATATTTTCTTTCACTTTTTCTAAGGCCTGTTGCTAGCTCGTGCTCTGTTCATATCCCCGTATATACATTCAAGCCTCTGTCTCTCAGAATTAGGAGTGTGTGCCAACAATTAATGAATGCTACATTCGGGCAACAACTCCAGTGTTAGAATTTGCAAGATTTTAAGTGTGTGTGACAGTGCAGAGTATAAAGAGTATATAAAGAGAATCCTGCAGGGGGCGGTGAAGGGGATGTGTATTAAGCATTGTTAGATTAAGAACTTCCTGTTAGTTTTCAAATAGGCTCTTCCTGTGTCCTGATTGGCTCACTGGAAACTTCCTGCTCCTTTGAACATGTCTCCTCCCAGCTTATGTCCAGAAGAATGGAAGCAGAGAACAGTTGGTTGTGCTCACCCAGTGTCCTATAGTCTCATCATAACTGATCTCTGCTTGTTCCCCTTCTTCTGTCCAGCTTTCTCTGCTGCCTGCAGAGACACTGGGCTTTTTCATTATCAGCTGGCTCCTTAGCTATTTCAGAAGGTACAGTAAGCAACACACACTGCCCAGCAGCTGTTAACCTCTTTCAGCTTCCCTTGCCTCCTGTATTGGTCTCAGGTGGGGGTGGCGGGTGGGAAATATGAAGCCTCTCATGGTCTTCTACACCCAGCCTGGTCTTTGGGAGATGTGGAGGAAAGGGGTATGAAGGAGGCAGCCTCCCAACAGCTTTCCATGCCTGGCCCAGCCTTTCCAAAGTCTCACTTCACCTTCAGCATGATCCTTCTGGTTGGAGATCGAGCTGGGAATATTCTATATGCCAAGCACATGCTTTACATCTGAGCCACAGCCTTTCTTAAATGTATGTTTAATACTTTATCTTCCTTGGTGTAGTGATTAAGAGCAGCAGCCTCTGATCTGGAGAACGGGGTTTGATTCCCCACTCCTCCTCCACATGCAGCCAGCTGGGTGACCTTGGGCCAGTCACAGTTCTCTCAAGGCGCTCTCAGCCCCACCTATCTCCCAGGTGTGTCTGTTGTGTTGAGAGGAAGGGTAAGTAACTATAAGCTGCTTCGAGACTCCTTCAGCTAGTAAAAAGCAGGGTATAACCCCTCTCCCCCATCCCAAGCAACAGCTCTTCTTCATCTCTTCTAGATGCCCTGGAGAAACTCCTCTTGGGTCAACAAAAGAAGAGATCAAAATAAAAATAATACATCTGCCTGCTTGTCCTATGGACAGTGAGATTTTTAAGGTGCTGCCAAATCATTGTCTCCAAAGAAACTTTCCTGAGGGGAAACCCTCACTAAGTGAGCTGTGCCCAAAGATACCTAGAGATTTCTAAATGGAGTCACAGCAGTGTTCAAACGTACTCTACAGACATAGACAAACAAACAAACAATACAATATAGAGCTGAATTTATGGGGCCTTGCCTCACTCATTCAGCAAATGTTTCATATAGTTTGTTGACAATAAAGGAAGAATAGATCTCATCACGATATTTGCATCTCATGTTTTGCAGCTGAATTCTTGCTGGCAAAGACGTTTTATCGAGATCCAACAATTGGATGCTACAGTCATTGTCTTCTCAACAACAGTGTCAAGAAGATAATGATGAATGTTACCAGGAACTGCTGAGTTCCTCAGGAACCTGTATGTGCATACCAAACCACGGCATCAATCACTCATCTTTGCCTCCCCCCCACCCCTCCTTAGCAATACATTCCAGGAAAAGAAAGAATTCAGTGTTGTGTGTTCCCTCAGGAGTTGGTTGAAAAGGAAGAAGGAAGGCAAGGAGCTCAGGGTGACCTCTATGACAGGGCTTTGCTGCAAGGTCCACTAGCCAGAGATTTGCTGAGACTGGAACCATTGGCTCAACTGAGATTCAGCAAGAGATTAGGCTCAATAGAGACTCTGTTTTCACTCATTTTCAGTGACTAACTTCCACTTCCATTCAAGGCCTTTCCCCTCCCTTTTCACATAGTATTGGGAACATCCGCTCCCACTGGTCTCCCATTTTATACAGTGCCTAGTGGTGTAGTTACTGTCAGCAGAAGGCAATGTTCACTGGATATATTACAATGGATAAAGGTAAAGGTAAAGGTATCCCTTGTGCAAGCATTGAGTTATGTCTGACTCTTGGGGTGATGCCCTCTAGCGTTTTCATGGCAGACTCAATACAGGGTGGTTTGCCAGTGCCTTACCCCAAGCAAGCTGGGTACTCATTTTACTGACCTCGGAAGGATGGAATGCTGAGTAAACCTTGAGCTGGCTGCTGGGCAGAGCTTTGAACAGCATGTCTGCTGCCTTACCACTCTGCACCACAAGAGGCTCTATATTACAATGGATATATTATGCCTAATTCACTGGATATATTATTCCTAATGATGTAGTTATTGTCATCAGAAGGCAGTATTCATTGCATATATTGTGTTGTGCGTTGCCTTCCAATTTTGTAATCCAGCCTTTATTATTAATTTTGTAATCCAACCTTCAAGTCGCAGCTAGTTTTTGGGGAGCTTGTAGGGTTTTTAAGAAAAGAGACAAACAGTGGTGGCTGCCCTTGTCTGCCTACTCATAGCAACCCTGGACTTCCTTGGTGGTCTCCCATCTGAACACTAACCAGGGCTGACCCAGCTTTGTTTCTGCTGGAGTACGCAAGAACTGTAGTGTGTGCAACTGAGTAGAATATAAAGGGGGCATTGGAGGAGATAGGATAAATAGGATAGGGATTTCCTGATGTTTCTCAAATTATCTCCACCTGATTGACTCAACAGGAGACTTCATGCTTTTTGAGCACCCTTCCTCCCTTCTTGCTTCCAGAACAACAGTTGAACAACAGAAGAATGGTGGCAGACAACAGTCAGACTGTAGGACTCGGTCTCTTTCTTTTTATACATAGTTGTTTCTCTTCTGAATAAAAAAACTATTTTATTCTTTAAGGAGCCTGTTGTAGAGCCAGTTTGGTGTAGTGGTTAGGAGTGCAGACTTCTAATCTGGCATGCCGGCTTCGATTCTGCGCTCCCCCACATGCAGCCAGCTGGGTGACCTTGGGCTTGCCACGGCACTGATAAAACTGTTCTGACTGAGCAGTGATATCAGGGCTCTCTCAGCCTCACCCACCCCACAGGGTGTCTGTTGTGGGGAGAGGAAAGGGAAGGCGACTGTAAGCCACTTTGAGCCTCCTTCGGGTAGGGAAAAGCGGCATATAAGAACCAACTCTTCTTCTTCTTCTTGTTTTGCTTTTTTTGCGTATTCAGACTCTGCCAACAGTTTCAGAGGTCTGATGCGACTAGACTACACTGAGCCAGGGTTTTTATGCATGTTGTTGTTGTTGTTGTTAGGTGCGAAGTTGTGTCCGACCCATCGCGACCCCATGGACAATGATCCTCCAGGCCTTCCTATCCTCTACCATTCCTCGAAGTCCATTTAAGTTTGCACCTACTGCTTCAGTTACTCCATCCAGCCATCTATGTATGATGCTGTGCTTATTGCCTTGTTTCAGTTAATATGCCTTGAATCTCAGCAAGAAAGCATACTAGGAAGGAAGGAAGGAAGGAAGGAAGGAAGGAAGGAAGGAAGGAAGGAAGGAAGGAAGGAAGGAAGGAAGGAAGGAAGGAAGGAATTTAATCTCCCAGCCTGAATAGCTCTAGTGTTTCCAGCTTCTATTCAGACCATGTCTCTCTTACCTGCCGGGTTCCTATATGGCAGGGGTAGTCAACCTGTGGTCCTCCAGATGTCCATGGACTGCAATTCTCATGGGAATTGTAGTCCATGGACATCTGGAGGACCACAGGTTGACTACCCCTGCCCTATGGGACTGTGTATTCTCCAGTGGGGATTTTAAGAGAACCCAGACTGCAAATGAGCCAGGCAAGGGTCAGCATGAGGCTGAGAAGGAAGTTTCACTGTAGAGCAAAATATTTGCTCAAAAATCTTTCCAATGACCTCTGTGAAGGATTGTGCTGCAGCTTTTTCAATGGATATTACAATAGTAAAAGAGATTACTTATGTAGTAAAATGAATAGCCAAGGTTAAAGCTAGGAATGTATTATTAAATGGAAGCTTGCAAATGCTCTGTGTCTTCTAGTTAAACATTCATTAACTGGATAAAAGTGGTAAAAGATGGGATTTTGCAATTGTTTCAACATGCATGAGCCTCCTTCTCTGAGCTCCCAAGTTGTACACACATAACCGCTTAATCTACAGCTTCTGTATTCTAAATTGGCTGTCTTTCCAGGAATTTCTTGGTACAAAGTAAGCCTCCTAGAAGAGGCTATTCTCAAGACATCTCAGTGGTATAAAATTGATTTCATATACTACATAGTATCTTCCAATGAAACTCCATTTCACTGGAGCTTAGGTCAACTATAAGGGAAAAACAGAGTTCAGTGAAATGGCCTCTGGTTAGTATAACATCTGAACATTACAAACAATGCTTACCTCGGGTCAGTCGAACCAAGATGGCTTGAAGTGGCTTTATTAACCACTGCTGCAGCCTAATGCTAAGGGATGCTGGGATGGTGGTAGCCAGCCACCCATGTAATAGCAGCAGTGATAATTGGATTTATGGGCATTCGCCTCTCCACAAGGTACAGAAAAGTACACCAAAGCACAGCAAACATACCAAATCCATAGCAATACTCACCAATGAAGCAGTGGTGCCTGCTGTCATTCTTATGAGTGGCACATACAAGCACAACCAGTCACTGCCTGTTAATGTAGCCCCTGCCCCTTGGCCACTGTGTAAGACAGGATACTGGACTGGATGGAATATTGGATTGATCCAACGGGGCTTTTCTTAAGTTCTTACGATGCCACTCCAGTGGTTTGAAATTGATGGGAGTCTGGAGGGGGGGAGGACATAACATAAGGGTGACACCTGTGAAAAATCATAGAATTTCTTGTGATTCCTAGAGAGGCATGATATCACTATTAGGTTTTCTCCTAGAGCAGGATTTCTCATCCAGGGTTTTGGGAAACCCTAGGGTTTCTTGACAGCCCGTGTTTTCTGAACGGGTGGGAGCGGGAGGCAAGGGGAGGGGCCCCAGATGAGCATGTACATAGCTATGTTTCCCAACCATATTCTGCATGATCACACCATTTCTGCAGTTTCTCAAAGCCTGAAGAATGTTTCAGGGGGTTCTCAATGGTAAAAAATTATTTTATGATTATCATGGTTGCCTACACGGTGTTGAAATCTAGGTGTAAACTGCACGGAGCTTTTATTCCAGCCCCAGATCGATTCAGTCCCTGCCCTCTACACAGAATGCGATTTCAGTTTGGATTTGGGGCAATTTTAATTTTCCTTCTGCAGCAAGAAGGATTGATTCGGAGTGACTCTACCTTTATTGTGCCATATTTCAGAGTGCTGAAAATCCTCAATATCCATTTGGAAAAGAAAGCTCCGTGGTAGAGAACCTCTGATAGGCCACACCTGGTCATGTGACACGCTTGCCTTAAAGGAGAAGCCCCTAATTTCTCTCAACGTCTGTCGGTCCTGGATTTTTCCTCCCTCCTCTGCCTTTTTCGATCCTCTCCCCCTCCCCTCCATGAAAAGAAAGAGGCTCCCTGCCTGGCTCCTCTCCCCCCCTTCAAGAAAAGAAAGAAAGAGGCTTGCCTCCCCCCCCCTTCTGAGCCTCCCTAACCACGTGCAGAAGACTTTCCGCTTTCAATGGGGGGGGGGGAAGGAAGAATGGAGTTCAAAGCGATCTGAATTCAACAGGATTGACAATGGAATAAAAAAAGTAAGTGCAGACTCTGCCCTAGGCTGTTCTGGTGCAATGCCTGGAGACTTTGGGGGTGGAGTGAGAAGTAGATAGAATTTGGGATGGGGAGGGACCTCAATACAGTATAATGCTATGTAGTCTAGTCTTCAAAACAATTCTCCTTTTCCCAGGAGAATTGATCTCTTTTGCCTGGAGGAGCTATAAAACCAGAGGACCCCCAGGTCCCACCTGGAGTCTATCATTTCTAATTCCAAGCTCAACCAGTCAAATCTTTTATTGAGTTCTGTGTTCTTTGGTCATAGATATTTTCATTGGTTTTTAATTGACTTTTTAAATGAATAAAGTTTCAGCTTTCTTGGCTTAAATTGTCTAATCTCTTAACCCCCACCTCACCCCCCAGTGCGTTGGTCATCATCAAGTGTGACCTTGCCATATATCATTCAAATCCCCCTACCAATCAATTTTATTTAAGTTTTGGATTTTTTTCATCAAATATGGATGACTCCCTGGATTTATAGAAATGTATCCCCTAGCTCTACATTACTCAACTGTACAGATTTTTCGAGTCCACACTCTGGTGACAAGTTCACAATTAGATTCATGATGCAGGTCATTGTGTTTAAAGGAACATGCTGCTAACTGGCTTTTTAGAAATTTACTTCTGTCAAATTTTATTTATTTGTTCTACACAGCTGCTACTATTTCTGTCTGCTATTTGCTTCTTTTAGATATTTGTTTTATTTTTATTGTTTCTAGCCAGGTTCAATTGTTGTGCTCAAAAAAGTTGGAACCCTCATTGATAGGGCTGTAGCACTAGCTGTTGACACATTTTTCATCATCGCAAGGCATCGCTTGTAAAGGGCAATTTAAGCAGCCCCCCCCCTCCTACTGTTTCTGCCCATAGATTTTGACAGCTCAGTTAAGACGCAGCCATCCTGCCTCTTGTCATTAAAAACAAACAGATTCCAAACCTTTCCAAAATTAATTTAATACTTACAATAACATTCAACACATATGTTTATCGTAATTTTTTTTTCAAATTTGCATTTCAAACATGCAGCCACTTAGTTGCAATTCAAATTCTATTCTATTCTAAGCACCCTGGAGGAACTCAAGGCTAGTGTTGTGGAAATCCTATTAAGTTTCACCTGATGGGAAAGACACAAAGAAATCAAAGTTTGCAGCATCCCAACACTTGGCATCATTTGAAGAGCGGGTCTGAGGGGAAACTGGCGGACTAGAGAGAAATGTCAGGGTCTAGCCAGAGAATCAAGCTGTCAGGAAGACAAGGACAAGACTGCAAGGGCTCTTTAGTGTGCTGTTGTCAGACATATGGGGAAATTTTTGTATATTCAGACCTCTGTGTGAGATAAAACAAAATTGTGTGCTCTTGTATGCAATTTAATTTATTTTTTATATCCTACCTTTCTTCTTTGATGAATGTCAAGTGGGTATGCCTAGTTTTCCCAGTAAATGTCCTATCTAGGGATTGATCAAATCTGGGAGTATTGTGCATGGCAGGAAACCTCGCAAGAAGTCTGCCACGAAATATGTCTTTTTAAAAATTTCTACATATGGCACCATTTTCGCTGTGAAAAACCCACCATAGTGTTTTTTTATCCTTCATGGAACACACTCCTCATAGTGGTGACTGTGTGTTTTGCACGCTGTATTTAAAACTAACTTTACAATGACTTTTCTTTTACAATGGTAGCAAGTATGCCTGTTTTGCATTCATAAACGTAGCGTGTTTTTGATCTCCTCCCCTGTGCCGCTGTACACCAATGGGTAAAGGAAAAACCTCTAGTCCACCAATGGGAGCTTGAGTCAACCCTTGTTGAGTGCAGACCCTCCCACCTATGCTATGACAACACTGCACCAGCTGAAATTAATTTATTCATTCCCTCAGAATCATTTCAATGCCCTCTCCATGAGGGACAGCATACCTCTGAGGGGGAATACTGTTAAAACACACCAGTAAACCACAATTGCAGAATCAGTCTAACTTTGTGGTGGTATTCTCAGGCATACCAATCCTTATTTCTGCACTCTAAATCTTGGTGTCCTGATTTCTTCTTCCATAAACAAAACAAGACGGGAATAATAAACTTTAAGTGAATGTTACAATAAATGCCCAGATAGTGTTTAATTCATACCTGAATGTTAACAATCCCTGATCATTTTTGACTGAAAATAGATCTTGTTTTCCTCCACTTTTCAGTTTTAGATCAATAAAAGGCTGACAAATCAAATTTAGAGGACTGTCGGCCTTCACTAGTGGATCTGCAAATCTTCTGACAGTCACAAAATGTGTTGGGAATTCATTTCCTTATGTTAGGGTTGCATTCAAGGTAACATATACTATAGAATCATCCATTACAAAAAAAGTGGGTTTTTTTTAATCCTGAAAAATAGCGTTACAACCGGATAAAAATGGCCAGTCTAAAACATAATGGTGACCGTATTAGAATAGAGTGGAGAACCAGTCTGATATATCTAGAATGTTAACGTTGATTCTTCTGTCTCTCTAAGAGAACAAAAGTAAAACACAAATTATTTTAATAAGCATGTAATGCAGGAGGGATCCAGGTTCAAATCCCTCTCATGATATGAAATTCATTAATGGCCAAACCAGATGAGAAGTCAGCCACAGTTCAAGCCTATGGCCATTGATGCCTTCTTAGAGGACAATTTGGTGCTAGGCGCCAACTCTGATTGGGCCTGTTGCTATGGTTGCCAAGTCCATCATGGTAACTGAAGGAGTGACATACCAATAGAAAGAGGAAGGTCCAAGACACATTGCTGGCATCACACGGGAAGTAATGTCATCATGCTATTTGGGCAAAAGCTCTAAGGGAAAACTATCTTTTACCATATAGCTGTTGTCCAAATTATCATTTATCATATGGTGTGTGTGTAGTGTAGCCAGCAGATCCTACAATTGTTCACTTGTCATGTGTACAAATCTTCACTTGTCACTAACATTGCCCCAACTGCCAAACCGAAACTTTTTTGTTCCCAACACTAAGTTGACACTTTTGATGCAATCTGAAACCTAAACAGTTTGGGGTCATGTTACTTGAAGGATCATCTTCTCCCATACTTTCCAGCTCACCAGTTACGATCTGCATTAGAAGCGCCATCTTCTATTCCCATGGGTCCAACCAATGGTCCCTTCCGAGATGAGGCAGATTGGCAACTAGAGACAGGGATTTTTCAGGAGTGGACCACACTTCTCTATGAGCCTCAGCTGTGTTGTTTTCTTTTAGATACCAGGCCAAAATGCTTCTGTTCCGTTCTGTTCTTTTCGAACAAAAGGATTTATTTTTAAAAACAAAAAAATTAGTTTGGAAATTCTTATTAAAAGCTGTCAGTGGTCTATTATGATGGTCTGGATTGGGTTTGGTTTTATACCGCCCCGCTCAGCAACTGCTGTATTGGGCCATTGAACGACATGACCAGGACTGAACAATAAATTTCATAACAATTAAGTAACATTAACAGTTAAAACAGCAATTTAATCATTTAAATCCATGGATGTACCAGAGCCTGCAACTGGATATCATCAGCTTTAGGGCTCATTAGATAGTTTAGGACAGGGGTAGTCAAACTGCGGCCCTCCAGATGTCCATGGACGACAATTCCCAGGAGCCCCTGCCAGCGAATGCTGGCAGGGGCTTCTGGGAATTGTTGTCCATGGACATCTGGAGGGCTGCAGTTTGACTACCCCTGGTTTAGGAAGTTGGGCTGTTATCTGCCAATCAAATGCCTGGCAGAAGAGCTTCATCTTGCAGGCACTGCAGAACTCAGTGAGTTCTGACAGGGCCCTAACTTCTTCAGGGAGTTCATTTTATGAGGAGGGTGCCAGGGATGAGAAAGCCTAGGCCATAGCCCTGGTAGAGGCCTGGTGTATCTCTGGGATGGGGACCACCAAGAGGGTTGGTGTTCACTGAGCATAACCATCTTCAGGGAACGTATCTGGAGAGGAGGTTCCCTTAGACACGCCAGGCCCGGACTATGTATGGCCTTAAAATGTCTTCATAAATAATTTGAGGAAATGCCTTCTTAAATCATTTTTAAAACACTGCGGGAGGGAGTGGGTGATTTTCAGTACCAGAAATGGATTCTGATGTGTGCGTGTGTGTGTTTAATGGAATAAAGTGAGAGCAAGGTAACTTATGGGGAAATGCAGTCGAGTGACACCATCAGTGTCCTTGATCTCATATGCTGGCAAATGAAAGTTGCTGCAGGGAATCTTATGTCCTTAGTTGTCCAACACATCAAAAGTGTTACAGGGAAGGATTAGATCAAGCAGGTTAACAGACTTATTCCCCACCCCCATGCTGCCACGTACTTGATTCTTGATTCAGCAGCCTTCCTTGGTTGCTTACAAAATGTAATCTATAATGCTCTCAAGGCTTTAAATTCTACTTTCCTAACCGTCTGTCTCTACAATCATCTGACAGCAGGTTCGTGGCTGTTGCTACCACACAACAATGGGTATATTGGTGTAATTCAAAATGTGATCTTAATTTCCCGCCCCCCCCCCCCATAGAACGATGTGATTTCTGACAATTCCCATTACTGATTTTTCCCATTACTTTGATTGTGTTGTTTTTCTGTCTCCATTTTAATGGGATTTGTGTGTGGGGGGGTTACTTTTTATTGAAATTCTGATATCAGAGAGTGTTTTATTCGTTTTAAATTCTGGACTGTGCCTAGTTGTTACTACTGCAACTACCACCACCACCACCACTATCACTGCCTACTACTACTGCTACTGCAAGTGTTCTGTCCAGCCAGGCAGCTTTTGGCTGGAGTTCTGAGAAACAGGAGATATTCTCCCCTGTCACTTTAAGCTAAAGGATTCTGGGAATAGTAGTAAGCTTGCTGTGGGACAGAAGAGCAAGTGCAAGATGCTGGATGAATACCAGGGGAGGAGAATCCGATGTTCTCTTCCCTGACCCCTCCTTAGCACCACCTCCAGCTCCAGTACCCCATCCACACCTGATCTCTTTCTCCACTTCTCTTGATTATTGTCTCCTTGATCCTTCCAGTCTCCACATACAATTTGAGGTTGCCACGGCAAACCAAGCAGAATCCTACATCATAGTCTTTAGGGGTTCCATAGTGGAGATTGAACTACTCACATTGGGGGGCAGCCTTGATTATTAGATATAATTATCACTTTTATTCAGAACCAGTGGATTATAAAGGATGGAGTTTTGCAGTAGGCCTTAGAAAGTACGGATTCAAATCCCTACTAAGCCATCAAATTCACTGATGACCTTGGTTCAACCACTCCGCCATTTTGTGGGGATCACAAAGGGGGAACAATATGTGCTGTCTCCTTGGCCAAAGAATGGGAAAAGATATATATTTTTAAAGAAATCAGTACACAGGATTAAACCCTAACTGTTGTGTCTGTAGACCTGCCAAGGACTGAGCTTGTGGTCTGAGACAGGATCATGGCTTGTAATGTAATTGTCCAAAAGCGCAGCTAGATCCCATCTCTTGTATCCAGTCAATTTAAACTGAAATGGACTAATAGTGCACAGTGGCAGGAAGGTCCATTGTTTGCTGGTGTATATAAATTAGGGTTTTCAGGGGGGTGGGATTGTTGGTTCAGTTCTCACTTCTACTTGAATCCATGCTGAGGTCTCAATAAAGAGCTCAAAGTACTACCGGTGTCCATGTCTACCTCTGAACCCATGGATTTAACACTAACCATTATAAGTTCCATGTAATTAATGGTGGAACAGTAATTTCCAAATTATTCCCTGAAACTGAACAGGAATGAAACACATGAAAGATAGGAGAGAAAAAGGTAGGAACAAGAGGATTATCCTGTTAACATTCGTTGTACAAAAAGAAAAATCACGCCAGAAAAGTTTTTTTTTTCGTGTTCACACTATTTCCCAAAATGTTAAGCATGCAGGTGCATTAAAAAAGCAAATATCACAGTATTATGGGCCACCATGGTGGCAGTTCAGGGACCCACCATATACTCTGCTTTCTTTCACAACAACAACAACAACAACAACAACAGTGCAATCCTACTTAGAGTTACAGTCTTCTAAGCCAATCTTGTTTCCAATTTAGATTGGTGAAACTTGCCTTAGGGTTCCCCTGTAAGACTTTCCTATGTAATCTTAATGAATTGGTAAACACATACTGTGTGGCCAAGCCACTGGGGCTGAAGGCAGTGGCCCCATGGTGGCAGCACACATGGGGGCGATGTGCAGGGCCAGCCTGCCACCTACAGTGGGGCTCACTGCTGGGGAGGGCAGCAGAGAGGCAGAGAATGCTGCCGAGCCCCAGTTCCCCTGAAAGAGAGGGATCCCAGCTCATGACGGATAGGAGCAGGTGTGGCGGTGCAGGTGTGGGTTAGAAAAAGTAGATGAAGAAGAGTTGGTTCTTATATGCCACTTTTCCCTTCCCGAAGGAGGCTCAAAGCGGCTTACAGTCGCCTTCCCATTCCTCTTAGGGTTAGTGGCGGGTCTGGGACGGGGGGCTATCTAGTGCCCATTGCATCCCTGTGTGCAACGGACTTTACGGATAGTAATGCCATAAAACAATGTTAGAATTCCCAATTAAAACTCACCTATCAGTGACAATTCCCCTGGCCGGCTTGACCGACCATCTGAAAAAGAGCCTCAGGGTAGATCTTCCTAGGGGGAAGATTAATCTTAAATCCTATTTTTTATTTGTTCACTCATTGTATTTTACCCTAATTCTGTACACTGCCTTGAGCAGGCTTACTGGAAACAAACAAACAAACATAGTCCAAGCCCAGGCACATGGAAAAAACTGACAGTCCATGCATGTGTGTGTGTGTGTGTGTGTGTGTGTAAGACAGACAGACAGACAGAGTTCTACAGAGATAATGATGAATTGGTTCTTCCTGTTATACAAATGGCTACTGTGGGACATTGTATGATAGTAAGTCATTCACCTATCACCTGGCTTTTTATTATTATTTTGTTTATTGTGGAACTCCTGCATGATTTTCTCCCTTTCCCACCTGAGTGTACTTATGGACTGATGAAGACCAGCCATGACAGACATCATCAAAAAAGGACCAAAGACCTTTGTATGTGGACCAGCACTTCTCTACCTCAGAAAGTGATCCTTTCATTCAACAGAAGTGATTCCAAGACAGAATGAGTCTACTTATTTTGGAGCACACTGAAGTACCATTGTATTTGGCCGAGCCGCTCAAGGAGGCCTGGAAGAGTACAGGCAGCTGATAGCTCCAGCCTCACATTCTGCCAGAGTAACAAAATGTCAAGTGAAATGAGAGGTGGGAAAAGCCCCCATGAAAAGGAAGTAATTGGAAATACCATGCTGGACCCACACTGATAACCGTCTTGCAACACAGAAGGCAACCGCTTAATAAACACTAAAACTTTCCAGGCTGAAAGATTGCCACTCCGCTAATTGCAGCAAATTAAATTATTTCAGGGAAAGCTTGCAAACTTATAAGCCATTATGTGCTCATGGAATAATCCTAGAATACTGTCTCCTTGTTTGCTCAGTACTATCTAATCTGTCTGCCAGTTGCAATGCTAAATGTTGGGCAAGCTGCCGATGAGACTGGAAAATGGAAATGGCTCAAGGATGGGGTGCTTTGGGGAGGAAGGTATGCCCACGAAGATACTGTCATGAAACAGGATAAATGGAGATGATGTCTGCAGCTGGTGAGGCCTGGGGAGGACTAGCAAAGTAAGGAATGTACAACCTGGCTATTGACCATGAGGTTTGGGACTCCTGAGAGCCAGCGTGGTGTAGTGGTCAACAGTAGCAGCTTCTAATCTGGTGAGCCAGGATTGATTCCCCACTCCTCCACATGCAGCCAGTTGGGTGACCTTGGGCTTGTTACAGCCCTGATAGAGCTGTACTGACCAAGCAGTCTTGTCTGAAGCTTTCTCAGCCTCACCTACCTCACAGGGTGTCTTTTGTAAGCTGCTTTGAGACTCTTTCAGACAGTGAAAAGTGGGGTATAAAAATCGACCTTCTTTGATGCATTGCAGAATCCTCATATTTTGGGTACCTAAAGCCTTGGGGAAGGGATGAGGCCTGGTAGCAGTATATCTGATTGGCATGTAGAAGGGCCCAGGTCCAATCCCCAGTATCTCCTGGGAAAAGAATCTGATAGTAAGTGATGAGAAAGACTTTAGTCTGAGGCCTTGGAGAGCTTCTGCCAGTCCAAGAAGTACTGAACTTGATGGACAAATGTTCAGATTCAGTATAAGGCAGCTTCATGTGTTCATGACTTGGTATCATACATGTGATGGGCATTCTGCATCTCCCAGATGCACGCTGGCTCTTTTCTGTTTGTAACCAAAGCAAGCAGGGAGTAGAAGCTTAAGCCTTTTCCCCTCTGCCATTGTCATATCTGAAAAAAAAAACCTGTAGAATCACAATTGGCTCCAATTGTAAAAAGAATGGTATTTGAGTGGTTATAAGAACCTGAATAGCACAGAATACTTTGAGTTTGTTAGCGCTAGGGTTTGTATGGGAGACCACCAAGGAAGACCAGGTAGCTATGCAAAGGAAGGAAATGGCAAAGTGCCTCCGTTTGTCTCTTGCCTTGAAAACTCAACAGGACTACAGGAAGTCTTGTGACTTGATGACACTTCTTTGTTATTACTATTATTAAGTGGCTATATATAAGTCTTACAATGGAGTTAGTAGTGGCTCCATTAGACATGGAGGACATGAAAACTAGCAGGCTAGTTCTGCTTCTTCCTGAAAAGAGCTGTGGGCATCTGGGATGCATAAAGTTCTTCTCATTCATATGATAGGAAGTCCTTGAGGTATTTTGTATTGCAGAAAACTCTCAAAAAGACTGCTAAAAAGGATGTCTTCTGTGAGTGGTTTTCCAGCACAAAACCCATCATATTATTTTTTGTTATGCATTGCAAATGCTTCCCAACTTGCCTTCAGCATGTTATCACCAAGGCTTCTGAAACGTTCTTTTCATCGACTTTTCACATGTCACAGTGCTGAAGACGCACCTTTTGTGATGTACAATGTCAGGGTGTTTTTCGTCTCCTCCCCCTTTCTGTTCACAGTCCATCTACCAATGGGAGCTTGAGCGCTCTGCCTTTTTTGTCAGTGACGACATGCCATTTGCCCTGGCAACCGAGCCATGATGATGATGACCTCATCCGTTCAGTCATATCCGACCCTCAGCGATTCTATAGGAAAGTTTCCACCACGTGTCTCTGTCAATGACCACCTCTTTCAGTTGGTTCATGGTCATCCCTGTGTAGGCTTTGATCGTGTCGAGCCAGCAGATCCTTTGGTGACCACGTTTCCTTTTGCCGCTGACCATGCTGAGCATTAATGATTTTTCTATAGATTTTGATCCCATGATGTGTCCAAAGTAAGTGAGCTTTAGCCAGAATATCTTGCCTTCTAATGACATAGTTGGTTTGCATCTCTCTAAAACAATCTTTAGTCTGAGGAAGAGTGCTTGCACTCAAAAGCTCACTCCTTGAATAAATCTTTGTTAGTCTTAATGGTGCTATTGGACTCAATTTTTGTCATGCAATTTGATTCAGTCTACTATTGCCCAATGCTGTCTTTGCCCGTAATGAGGGATTTCCCAAGGAAAGCAGACCTCTTAGCTCAGCTCTCTGTCTTAAAAATACTGGCTTGAATTGAAGTGCTAATTGCAGTCATTACTTGCCTCTTCCTCAGGGGATGCTAGGATGCCAGCTGACTTGCATGGGCTCCATTGACACTGAATGGCAAGAGGGAGAGACTACAGATTCAGCATCTCAAAATGTAGAAGCACATATGACGTCTTTTTCTGAGAGTGCCGTCAAATGTGCATAACCACAAATGTTTTAAAGAGGAGCACCTTAATAGGTGGGGTAAATTAAAACAGCATTTAGCTCTGCATGTATAAAGGGCCATTGTATGGTTTCCTAACAAAGATGAGAATCTTGTAATGTGTCAGTGGAACAATGATTGGGGTGGTTTCAGTAATAGAATCATAGAATGATAGAATCATAGAGTTGGAAAGGGCCATACAGGCCATCTAGTCCGACCCCCTGCTCAACGCAGGATCAGCCCTAAGCATCCTAAAGCATCCAAGAAAGTGTGTATCCAACCTTTGCTTGAAGACTGCCAGTGACTGCCAGTAATGCAAGTAGGTTCAACCTGATCACACAGTTCTTTACCAGTCAGGAGCACTGACCCTACCACCACTTCTACACTTTGTTGTTGCGAACCCTGAGCTGACATTTCTGATGTAATCTGAGCCCCAAACAGGGGTACTTGGAGAGCCATCTCATCCCATATTTCCCAGGCCACCAGTTAAAATCTGCATTAGAAGCTCCATCATCTATACCTCTTCAGAGGTGAGGCACATGGCAACCAGATAGAGGGCTTTTTCAGGTGTAGCCACTCACTGGTGGAACACACTTCCCTATGAGGCTTGGCTAGCATCTGTGCTGCTTTCTTTTAGATACCAGGCCAAAATGTCTCTCTTCACCCAGGCTTTCAACTAAAAGACTGATTTTTAAACAAAATTTTAGTTTGGGAACTCTCTTATTAAACTGTCAGTAGTCTGTTTTGATTGTATGTACTGAGTTTTCTTTTTAATTGCAGGGTTTTAATTAGTATATTTTAATGCAGGTTGCTGAGGATGATGAAAAGTTGTCATGGTCAGATATTTAACTGCAATTTGAGATCTAGCCAAGTTCTTGGGAATTGAAATGGTACCTTCACAGGATTCTTGCTGTTCCAAGCAACACTGTCATCTGGAGCTGAAGTGGTGTTATTTGCTCAATACCCAGAGTGTCCAGGTTTTCCTTGAGCCTTCTAGGCACTGCTCCAAGGGCTCCAGTAACAAGTGGCATGATGGTCATCTTCTTCTCCTGAAAGCCCTTTAACTCTATTTGAACTCCCAGAGGTGCTCTACCTCTATTCATTATCGTTGTTATGTAAACTTCCTCAAGCAGGTTGGGTCATGGCTTTGGATCCAAACTACATTGTCTGTTAGCAGCAGGGAAGGTATAACTTCTGCCCATTTCCCCTTCCTGATGAAGACCCTTAATATGAACCCCTGCCATTCTGGAGGACCACCTGTAAGGAGAGGGAAGGAAGTTCTGTTGTGCTGATGGACCTGCCTTCCATTTGCATGAAACTTATTTGGGCTCCAGCCCATGGTCCCCATAGCTCCACAAAAAGCCATCTGAATCTGGAAGTTATGTCATGCCAATAGGACCATATAACATTGACAAAAGGAGAAGGAAGAGGGATGAAATATGCTCCCAGACTAGAAATTAAGAACCAAAGAGATGATTTAAGGCAAGACTGTTGTAAATGTGCAAAATGTCATTTTAGACAAATGGGAAGCTCTGCAGGCCAGCTTTTCAACGAGTCAGTGTGAAGAAACAAATAGGGTATTGTGTGTCCATATAAACTATGATTGGAACTAGAAACATTTCCCCCCTTGGGTTACATATAAATGAGAAAATGGGTGTTAGCATTTTTATGAGGTTGCAGTATGTCATTTATTGAATGATAACTATGAATAAATACACCATCCATGGAATGTTAATCCTCTTCCTACATTCTGTTCGGAGCAATCTCAGGCACAGTAGGTATCTGTTCTCTTCCCACCTTTGCGGGGCTCTGCTGCAAGATAGTAAAGGCAGGTTAACTTTGCTTGTTGAGCTCTGTGACAGAGTTAGCAATGCCATGCCTGAAGTGTTAATGGCCAGAGCTGGTGTCGTGGGAAACCATGAAATAGAACATGGAAAATTTCATTCACCGCATTGAGAAAGGAGAACAAGGCATATTTACAGATACTTTTATAATGACAAGATGGCTGCTGAAGCTTTTTCCTTATTACAGAGTGCTCAGCAAAATAGGTTTCCTCCATACGACACTTTGGAAATACCTAGATTCACTTTCTATATCATTATGATTGGGGGCATGAACTAGGCTTGAGCCAAAAAACAAAAAACAAAACTGATAAATTGTACATTTTTTGTGTCTATGCATGCTCAGACTAAAACTAGAGGACAGATGTATATCTTTGTCCTCACCATGACTGACTGAAACTCTGCACTCTTAAAATGCACTCTGCACTCTTAAAATCTTAATGTTGAAGGAAAATGAGAGGTTCGTGGCAGACATGAAGGAAAGAGGGCCCCTTGCTTTTTGAAAATGCTCATCTTATGGAAAGGCAAGCAGGCAGGCTGTGTGAAACCACCCTCTTCACATGGCCCCACCAGTTGTGTACGTGCTGTGCCCAGACTCTGCGTGACTGTGGACGAAAATGCAATTCCTAAATTGAATCCAGCACAATGGAAGTGATGCAGTGAAATGTTAAGAAGCCTAGACATGGGGGACACTGTTTTCCAAAGAGAATTATTTTATTTTATATTTTTTTTGGGATATGGAGAATCAATGAGGCAGAGAGATGAAGAACGTCTGTTCCAGATGGCAGGATCTTCCGGGAAATGATTTGCACATAAGACCGTCGGATGTGACAGCGAGAAAATGGGCACGAGATGAGATGAGGGAATCCAAAGGGGCACCAGAGAAACAAAGCACGGCATGGTCCACTGCATCCGGAGCCCGGAGAATGGCGCGCCATCCCTCGCCCACAACTGCTTTGCCAGTTGACCTTGGGCAATGTCTCTACTTCTGTTGCTTTACCCTAATTAAATTAAGGATTGCTCTATGTGGTGTACGGCACAATGCAGCATTGGGCTGAAGCAAAGGATGACACAATACAGAACTAGGGTGTCACTGAGGAAGGAGAGCATGGCAGGTGAAATCCTTGGAGGGGGGTGAGATTTTTAGTGCCATTAAAAGTGTCTGACTTCCTTCAGACTGTTTCGGGCATTTTTATATTTGATTCCCCCCCCCCCGCCCCTTGCCAAATGTTTTGCTTTAGGAAAAAGGGAGTGTAGGAAAATGCTATGTCAAATTTTCAGGCTACAATTCCCCGTTCTCTCCCCAAATTCTCAAATGTTACCTACTCTCCCCAATCACACACATGCACACACTTTTTGTCACTATTTACCCCTTCTCTGCTCCTGCCTCAAAGCCATTTTTTTCAAAGCAAAACCTCCTACACAGATGCCATCTCCCTCATAATAGGTTCCCAACCAACTGGATATCAGGTTACAAGTACTGCAGCGCCACAGAGCCTATCAAATTTTGCCACCCAGACCGCTTATGCACTGGGAACATCGCTGCTCCATCTCCAGTGCAGGAGCACAAATCTGTGGCGGATGAGGCACACCAGGCCAAATGCTACCCCGTGTGGATACAAGAAGAGGTGGGGCAACCTGCCATGACTAAAACTCCAGCCTGTAGCCTGGTATGAAACCTCCAGTGCATAAACAGTCCCAGTGATGCCACCAAATACAAATCCTCACATTACTCCATTCATAAATGGAAAAGGGAGAGGGCCATTGACAAAACACACATGGTCTTACAACAGAACGGAGGAACAGATGAAGCTGCCGGCTATGGAACCACAGCCTTTGTCTGTCAAGTTTGTTATTGTCTACTTGACTGGTGGCGGCTCTCTGAGGCCTCAGGAAGAAAAGGCATTTCACGTTGTCAACTGCCTGCTACTTTTAACTGGGGATGCTGGGGACTGAACCTAGGACCTTCTGTCTGCTAAGCGGATGCTCTACTACTGAGCCATGACCTCACAACTGGACTAATGTTCCCTGTACTCTACTAGTGATGCTATGGACTGCTAGTACAGCACAACAGGCCAGGGAACAGTGGCCAAACCGCCTTAGCAATGGCCAATGGGTTCCCTCTGAGTAATTTTGCTCCCTTTATGCTCCTCCAAACTATTGGCAAGGGAAATACTTTGAGGACCACATGAGCATGAAAATCAGTTCTTCCTCCATTTTAGGTCAAATTACAACCAAGGCAAAGGCAGGTTATTCCTACCTCCCTGCACCTTCCCTCCCCATGTACAATATGTCCAATTTCTCAGACCTTTTTTGGTCTCCAAAGTGTTTTGTCAGAAGAGGATGATGAGGATTCCCTCCGAATTCTGCTGTAGTCAATGTTTTGACAGTGCTTCTTGAACCACAAGACCTTCCACTAAGAAACAAGGACCAAATCCCAACCAGTATAAAGTGCCTCTTGTGCTCTTTCTCTCCATTCTAATTGAAACTCAGCTGGACGTTTTGCTGTTTAGCAATTCATCACTAAGCCTCTGTTCTACTTTGCCACACTCACATGCAACCATGCTAATAGAAAGGGTTATCACCTCGGTCAATCCCGGTTAAGTTCCTCTGTGCCTGACAATGAACCCCATTTAATTAACTGATGTTATAATGTAAAGCTCTCCATTCCTGCAGCTCATCTTTCACATGCAGTTCGAGCTGCACATGCTACAAGTCTATGGATACCTACTCAGAAGTAAGGGAGAGAAAACTGGGAGGTAAAAGCCTACTCTTCCTCTTCACCCTCAAAAGCACTGTGAACAAATGGTGTTACTGTGTAAAATATAATTCTAGAAGTCTCTTCCACAGACTCCCAACAACCGATTTTGGTCTGAATGACCGTAAATAAATATTGAATTGAATTGACTCCCAACAACCTTCTCAGGGCCATTCATTTCCACACCTCTTACAAGTCTTTATAGAGCACCACATATTCTCTGTTTTGATTAGGAATGCTGCTGCATTTCTCCTCCCCGCTGACTCGCTTCAAAATGCCCGTTTCAATCTTGCTCCCCCGTTGCTTGAATCAAACCAACGAGCTTTGCAGGCTTGTGCCACTTTCAGTGTCCCATTTCCCCTTGTCCCTTGTAAAATAGATGCGTTTTTCGACAGTATTTGGAAATAAATCCTCATTACACATTATGCAGATCGTATATTATAGACCAGGGGTAGTCAACCTGTGGTCCTCCAGATGTCCATGGACTGCAATTCCCATGAGCCCCTGCCAGCAAATGCTGGCAGGGGCTTATGGGAATTGTAGTCCATGGACATCTGGAGGACCACAGGTTACCTACCCCTGTTACAGACAATGTCAATTGTACATATCAGTAGATGGTAGGCCCTGAAAGGCATATAAATGGTTTCAAGGAAGCAAGCAAATTATCTGCCTCAACAGTGAAAAGGGGGCAAACTGAGATCATTTAGGATGGCCACATATGGGATGGGAAACAATGGAAAGGAACCCATTTCTTGTCCCAGCTACACGTCCTTTTCAAGGGGACATTGGTGAAACACAAGTAAGTTTCCGCCTCACAAATAATTGTAGTCCTTTCTTCAGAATGAATTCATTTTCTTTATATTCTCCATTTATATTCTGCCTTTCTCTTCAAGGGGGGCCCCCAAACAGCTCCCGTTGTTCACTTCTCTTCCATTTTATCCTTACACAAGCCCTGCAAGGCTGATGAAGCAGAGAGCATGCGAGCAATGCAAGTGCACCCAGAAAGCGTCTGTGGAAGAGGTGAGATTCTAATTTGGGTCTCCCAGATCCTAGTCAGACACTTGAAACACTACACCAGATGGGCTCTCATGAAGAGGGTAGTGACTTCCATCGGCCAGATACCACCTTCTTAATTTCAATCGGTTTATTGCAAGAGAGCCAGCGTGGTGTAGTGGTTGAAAGCCATGAACATTAATCCGGAGAACTGGGTTTGATCCCCGACTCATCCTCCAAATGCAGCCAGCTGGGGGACTTAGGGCTAGTCGCAATTTTCTTAGAGATGTCCTTGCAGTGCTGCTGTCTTCGAGCTCTCTCAGGCCCTCCTACCTCACAGGGTGACTGTTGAGGAGAAAGGGAAGGGAAGGTGTTTGAAAAACCACTTTGGGACTCCTTTGGGCAGTGAAAAGTGGGATATCAAAAACCGACTCTTCTTCTTCTTCTCTTCTCTTAATCTCTGTACAAATATTTTGTTTGCTAATTCATGTTTATCCATCCAACTTCCCCAAAAGTCACTGTCCCTGAAATGTATTGCCAAATAGCTAACCCAAGAAGATTGTGCTTGGCTAGCTATGCTAGGAGGATGCTTGCAATGCAATTTCCAAAATGTTCTGTTTTTCCAGCCTTGTCTTCCCATGACACCTGCAGTACATATTCTTCACTCTCTAAGGCTGCAGCCCAAAGAACACTTATCAGGATATGAGTGTCATTGAACTCAATGGGACTTGCTAAACAGTGTTTTAAAGAAACTTGAAAATATCAAGCTGTTAACCTTAGATAATTAACATAGTATTTAACCACTACCTCTTTTCACAATGACTGAAATCGCAAGGGATGCGTCCTCTGCATTTCAAAAATTAATTTGTTCATTTATCTTTATGATCTTCTAGGTTTATTGAAGTAATCTACCAGAGAGTTATTTTAACACAATTGCAGCCGTTCATTACCATTCCTTTGCCTAGAGTCTTGCAATGTTAATATTAAATAATCTACTAAGGATTCTCAAGGTTAGAATGCATTGCTCACAATCTATAAGCACCGCAGAGCACTGAAATTGGTTGAGCATCGGAAAAGCTCAGTGCTTCCTTTAGAACTTGTATTTGTGAATGCTTAACAACTTGGTGTGGCAGTTAAGAGTGGCAGCCCTCTAATCTGGAGAACCGGGTTTGATTTTAGGAAGGGGTAGGTGATTGTAAGCCACCTGGAGACCTCTTTGGTTAATAAAAAGTAGGATTAAAAAAATCTTCTTCTTACCATGATCTGTCCGTCCATCTGTCCAGCTCTTGGAAATGAAAGAAATCTTAATCAGCAATAGTGTAATGTCTGTATTAGAGGTTGAGATGATTGGCAGATGAAATAATCCATGGGAGAGTATTGTGCTTAAGTTAGTAGGCTTTTTAAATGGGACGTCAGATGTGATCCATCCCAAACTTCCCCACTTTCAGCCTGACCACTGAAAGGTATTGGAAGCCTGTACATGCCAGTATTCCCTTACTTAGCTCCATGCAACCTGCTGTCCCTCAGGACCACAAACAACAGCCTGCATTCATGCCCTGGTCTTATAGAGTTGTCAGTTTAAGGTTGGGAAAATACATAGAAGAAGAAGAAGAAGAGTTGGTTCTTATATGCCGCTTTTCCCTACCCAAAGGAGGCTCAAAGCGGCTTACAGTCGCCTTCCCTTTCCTCTCCCCACAACAGACACCCTGTGAGGTAGGTGAGGCTGAGAGAGCCCTGATATCACTGCCCAGTCAGAACAGTTTCATCAGTGCCGTGGCGAGCCCAAGGTCACCCAGCTGGTTGCATGTGGGGGAGCGCAGAATCGAACCCAGCATGCCAGATTAGAAGTCCGCACTCCTAACCACTACACCAAACTGGCTCTGAAATAGAAATTCTGGGGGTGGAGTCTGAGAAGGAGGAGTTTGGGGAGAGGAAGGACCTCAGTGGTATATATTGCCATGGAATCCACCTTGAAAACTAGCCCTTTTATCTAGGAGAAATGATCAGCCAGAACCTGGAGATCAGCAACCCTGTGGCCTCAGTAAGGACCAATGCATTTGGGTCTACAGAAGAGAGGTGGGCATGGGCCTGCCTTCCACTGCAGGTGATTTCTGGGGATACTGGTGTACTTATGTGCTTTTTAAGGTGAGGACCAACTGGGAAAACTGGAGCCTATGCACATAAGGAGGTGGATTGTGCTTCAAGCTTTCCAAACCTGACTTCTTTTTAGGTATGCAAGCCTCCTGATGGGATCTGGGCATCTATTAGAGCTCATCTCCAGGCAACCAAGATCAGTTCATAAAATCATAGAATCATAGAGTTCCCGGGGACCAGGAACCACCAGTTGGTACCCGCAGAGTGTAAAGTCCTGCAGGGGGCATAGGGCAATAGGCAGTCCCTCAGGTGGGTCCCAGACCGTGAAGGGCCTTAAAGGTCAAAACCAGGCCGTCAGTCTTACAAGCAGTTATTTCCTATCCATTCCTTCTTCTTATTTGAAGTTTGGAGGACATTTCCGAAGGAATACAGACTGCTATTCTATTCCCCACCCAGAAAACAGCTTGCAAACCTCCCATGAAATACAACATGGACTAAAATAATCTCTTTTTTTGTCCTAAAATGGCAAATAAAGCATAATAAATACAACAAATAGGGACAAAAGAACACAAGCAATTAAAAGTTTGGAATGTTTTGATAAGAGAGTGATCTCAGACTGAAACTTCCTATTTGATTCCTGCTTTTAGATCCCCCCCCCCAGCTCCTGTTTCACACAAAGCAGGACAGCAATCATCAAAACTGCCAAAAGACTTGCAATATGCAAAGATCGAACACTGCATATTCTTGCCCACCTCTCTCTCTCTCTCTCTCTCTCTCTCTCACACACACACACACACACACACACACACACACACACACATACATTCCCTTTTATATTCAATCATAGCAGTGACATTTTGAGAGCCACCGATCTCTTGTGGGATCAGTTCTTTGTGCTAAAGATCAATACATTTCAATATAAAAACAGTGAGTCAGATGTTGCATTACAGACACCTGTTCTGTTGATCCTTATGTCCTGAGGATCCGATACTGTAGCCAACATAATGCACGCACATGCAGATATCTGGCAATCCAAAACATGGCTTGGAGAGGTGAAAAAATAGTGGTATGATGCCATCTACCTGTTAGTTTTGAAAACTGCTAGGTGAGGAGAAAGTGTTGGACCACTTTAAAGAAGTATATATATATATAGTGGGGCCATTTATAGGGGCTAGCATATCATAGAGGGGTTGAGATGGGGTTTTACTCAGCCTCCATTATTGTAAGGATTATACAATGATATTTGTTAAATACTTAGGCCACTTGAGAGCATTACAAAGATGCTAAGTGTTGTTGTTATTATTATTATTATTGCTCTGCCTCCATTAACTGACAAATGTATGGATTTGTGCCGAAATCAGAAATGCCATAAATGTGCTGGCAGAGTTTGAATATGCAAAGGTGCAGAATACTGGGCTGCTTACAAGAATAAAAGTTTCATTTAGAAGAGATACAACTTTGTAAGGAAACTAACTGCCTAACTATAGCATCTTCAGTTTGTCAGGATTACATTTCAGCTTGTTGGCCTTGTTCCATTCCCAAACTGCCTCCAGGCCCCTGTTCCTGTTTTTCACGTCCTCCCTGGGATCTTCTGGAAGTGCAAGGTACCCCCCAACAGTTTTGCATAGGTGTTGAAAACCATGAAGGGCAAGATAAAACCTAAGGGAACCCTATAGACCAAGGAACAGAGCAATACAGCTGCTCCTCCAGCACCTCCCTCTAAACCTACCCATCAGGGAAGCCCAGCACCACCAAGGTCATGAAGCAGAGCAGCAGTCCCCTAGCACCACACTCTGGAATCTACCCTCAAGGTAAGTCTAGAACCACCATAGAATGGAGCCTCCCAGTTATGGACCCAAAAGGTGATCCTGAAGGATATCTCGATTGATAGTATCAAAAGACACCATAGAAGTTCAAGGCCACGCTTCCCCAGTTTGTCCCCTAGAACATGACATCCACCAAACCCATTTCAGTCCTATAACCAGGCTTGAAACCAAACTGGAATGGATCTAAACAATCTACTTTGGGAGTCTCAGAAATTGGCCAACCACCATTATCCAATCATCTTTTGTTCAAGATTAGTAAACTTGAGACTGGGCAACAGTTGTTCAACTCTCCTGGATCCAGAATAGGTTTCTTTAGAAGTGGATGCTTCAGCCCCTCCCCGGCTGATTTAACTGTATGTGGTGTTCTGCCTTCAAGAAGAGTAGGATAAAAGAATTGAAGTAGACACAAAAACCCCTTGAGGGAGGGACAAAGTAATCAATCGTCAGTCCAAGAAGATTGCCATTAAAACAGTTAATGAGGGTCACTTGATCTTTAGCATTAGAACTGAGCTGTGCACTTTCAGACAAGGGATGTAGATTAGCTTACATTTTAGCCAAGAGTCTTAGTTCTCTGCCTTTCTCAGTTGGTTTCATTGATTCATTCATGCTGCTTACACAGATTGTAGACATATTTTTACCTAATTCATATGTACTGTAGTAGTGGATATAGCTTACATTACACCAAAAATGTATAATCTACCGAGAACAATATTGGGATATGTGTACATTTTATGAGGAAAATGTGGTGATGAGACAGAAAAAAATGCCACCTAACATAAAAGGATTTTGTTCATTTTCCAGAGGAAAGAAGCAAAATTGAAACAAGGATTTGTAGGCCGAATAATTCCTATTTCAGAACGTTCATTCCCTATATATCACATACCCTCCATTTTATTCTCCATGAGGTGGGCTAAACCGAGAAAGGGAGTATGTAACTATCCCAAGGTCACCCAGTGAACTTTACGGCTGAGTGTGGATTTGAACTCAAGTCTACAGTCTTAGTTCAACACTCTGCTACCCTATCACACTGACTCGTACAGTGAGCCAGGGAACGACTGTTTTCTTGCAAGCTCGAAGGCTGACTTTCAGACCCTGCTTTATCAAGCAAGACTTTCAGTGGGGACAATTCTCCAAGAATAAATTTCTAACTCGAAGCAGGCCTCCATAGGAGCTTTCAGATTCCATCAGTATCATAAGCACCATATCCTATCTTCCATCACACCCAAAAGGCTGTGTGAATTATTCCTTAGCGAGCACCTCAGGAATGTCATTTGCTGTTTGTAGCTGTTTAAAATCCATCAGCATGAGGTTCTCAGCTCAGAAATGGCACAGTAGAGAAAGCAGGCTAGTGCCTGTTCCAGTTTATTTAATAAATTTCTCGAGTTAGCTGGTCTGTTTGTCCTGGTCTATCAAATACAAAAAAAATGAACCATTTCACAACTGTTTGCAAAGAGCCACTATTATGGGGGCTTGAGTTCCAAACCAGGGCTGGGGAGACTTGGGCTAAAATTTCGCCCAGTTTACTGGGTGACTTTTTGCCAACTCCCTTCAGTTTTGGGTACCTAACAGGAAGTAAACATGGACAAAGGGAGAACTATTTTGCCACTTGCAGATCCTGAGAGAAAGGGCAATTTTTTTTCAAAAACGTGATGAAAAATAACTCCATGGGGTGATTTGCAAGACTTGCAAGTGGAAAAACAAACAAACTCTGTTTTGGCTTGGCACTAAATTTCACTACCTAAATGCCACGTCAGTAGACAGTACACCGAGACCTGAAGGTAATGGCCATTTTAATAGGCATACATTCCCTTGTGTCGAACGCTTAAAGCAAAACTACAACCAGGCCCAGGAACAGGGTTGCAGTCACTATGGAAACCAGTCCCTTCCTATCTTTGCATTTGGTACATCTGTCTTATTCTGTCTGCAGCTCTCAAAGAGAGAGGAAAAAACCTGCTGTGATATAACATAGGATAATAGGGAGAAATAAACAGAGGAAGGAGATGAGAATCTAGACCAGATATGGAAAAAGGAAAATTCCATGAAACTTTGCTGAATAAGAGCACGGCTTATCGTCTTTCCTGGCGCTAGCATCAAGAGACAGATTTCATGTGCCGCCCACTCCCCATTTGTGTCACACTGTCACAATGGTCACAACAGACAGGATAGATAGATAGATAGATAGATAGATAGATAGATAGATAGATAGATAGATAGATAGATAGATAGATAGATAGATAGATAGATAGATAGATAGATAGATAGATAGATAGATAGATAGATAGATAGATAGATAGATGAGTGCCAGGAGTTAGCTTTTGGCACTATAAGCTTCACTTTTAGCCAATAATTAACAGCACTTAGGAATCATACTGTATTTGATACTGGAAAAGTAATACTAACTTTTCGCACTTATACTGCCCTTCAGTAGTTCAAAGCATCCTGCAAACATTTATTCATTAAATATGCGTTCCTTGAGAGCAACAACACTCTGTGTTTTAGAAATGGCAAATTCACAGTGAAGTTGAGCACAGCTGGATTCTCAATGAGAGCTGATATCAAACCTCCATTTAAAAGCTCCATAGTGTCCTTGATTCTGTGCATGTTGGAATAAATCTTGCCTGGTTTTTGCTCCCATGAATTTCTGGCTGAAATCAAGCCATACTTCTTGCAAAATTCCCAGTGCAACATAGCTGCAACATTATGATAATATTCTTTCCAGTCAGTTTGAGCAATTTAATTGCAAGCACTGACCATGCGGTTGGCGGTTCCTTTGTTTTTTCTTCCAAAGTTGACCTTTGCTGTTATTTCTGGTCTTCTAAATCTTGACTTTCATATTTGTTTTAATTTTCATTGTAGACTATTCTGTTTCTTTTTTCAAGTGTCCATTTTGGAGCCACTTCCAGATGTTTTCCTTATTATTTTTATTCTCTATGTCTTTCAAATGTTGTCTGTGCAAGTTTTTCTTCTTCTTCCAGTTGGCAAAGTGAGTTTCTGTAACCTTAAATAAGTCTGCCTTGTATATTTCAACTAGAAGCTTCTTTTAACTTTTTTGTGTAGTAATTCAGTCCTCGTTTTTCTTCTTCATCTGCTTGCTTAATTTTCAGAAAAGCTTCTAATTTTTGACAAGTAAAGATGATCAACATTACCTTACGAGTTTTGCTATCCATTGCTTCTAATTCTTGTTTCTAATCAATGTCAGCTGTGTATCTTAGAACTAAATCTACCCACATGTTAATTGCTTTTACCATTGTGCCTCCATTTAGTTTGATTGACAATATACTTTTAAACTCTTGAAAATACTCCTTGGTAAGTTTGATGTTGTCAGCTTCCAAAATATTTGTAGTTTTCTTCAAAGTTCAGTGTTTTGATGTTGATAATATTTGTCATCTTGTTCAATAATCTTTCCTATATTCAGTGCTAATATCAACGCTAAATTCGCTGAGAATGATGTTAAGTGGTATTAGGTCAAAGATCAACAGTGATTGTGAGTCCTCTTGGCAAATGTATTGTTGCTATTATTGCTGCTACTACTAAGCATCATCTATGTGCATAATATTTTACAGAACACAAGGAACTTTTCATTGAAAATTTAAGAAGGTGATATGAAAGGAAGGGGAGGGACACAGAGGCAGGGAGAATTGGTGGTGGGGCAGATTCCATCCTAAGCAGGTCTACTCTTATTTCTGTTCAAGGTTTTTCAATGGGACCTACTCAGAGGGAAGTGTGCTTAGGATTGTACTGTTACAGACTCACATGTGAATAAACATCCTTAGAAACACATAAGAAATAGATTCCACACAGGCTGTATTCAGCATTGTGATCCTAAAAAGACTACACCATTTTGAGCCCATAGAGGCCAACACAGTCTTATAGGTGTAACTCAGCTTAGGGGTTCACTGTAGTTCACCCCTTTCCTCTTTTGTTATCTGCAGGGAAATAACAGGAAAGACTTTTTGTCCTCGGTACACAAAAATATCCCAAATTTCTTTGCATCCATCAGATCATCTCCTTTTATGTTGGGTTTTTCTATGGTAAACAGCATGTTAAGCTTGCAACATGGATCCCATTTATTTGGTAGCATCCTAGGTCTGTAACAAAGGCAGTATAGACAAAAGGGATAAATGCAATCGACTACTCATGCTGTTCTGTGTTGGATGTTCTTTTGATTTTTATTTTAATTGTAATCATAATTTTATTTTTATTCTATTAACTGTTGGACACCTGGGGTTTTTATTTTGGGGCTGGAAAATTGGATTTGAATGAATGCATCAAGAATGGAATGGTGAATCACAGTCCATTTGAGGTAGTGGTAAGTATGTTCTAGATTCTATGATCTGAGATTACCGAGATCAGTTGGATGCCTTAGGCCAGGATTTCCAACCACAGATCCACAGACCCCCAGGGGTCTACAGGATCTCCAGAGCGGCCCCATGGCCTTTCCCCTCCTGTCTTAATGGACTCAGCCACAAGCTAGGGAATCATCTACTTCCATTGTTTCCCTTCCCCCATCCATAATAATTGAGATTTCTTGTGGTTTTTGCACCTGGGAGGGGATGCAGCCTGGACACCTACTCCCATCTAACACTGCCTCCTGTCTTCCACCCCAGTCTTCCTCTAGCCTGCCTATTAATGTTAACTGACTTGCAATTTCCAAAGACATGTCATTTCTGGGGGCATGGCAGGGAGGCATGACCATCTGACCTCACTTCTGGGGCTCCTCAAGGTCTGAAAAATTATTTCACGGGCAGGTTCAGGGCTCTACACACATGTCACTGAACTAGAGGACTATTTTTTGTGTGTGACAGAAACCATTTCTAAAAGGTCTCCCCTCTTTCTTTCTTACCTTAAATGCTGGCAGAAGCGCAAGGCCTGTCCTACAACTGCAGCACCTTACATTTAACACCAGCCTTCCTTTCAAGGGCAACTGTTGATGCCACGTAAGTGTAAAAGAAAGAAAGAAGCTTTCAAATTCTTTCTACACATCTGTCATCTTTTTTGTTCTCCTGCAGCTGAGTGGCAGAGCATCTGCTTGGCCTAAAGAAGGTGTCAAGCTCAATTTCTGGCATTGCCAGTTAAACTGTTCAGGTAGCAAGAGATATAAAAGACCCAAAACCCTGGAAAACTGTTGTTGGTCAAAGCAGACAGCATTGACTTTCCTAAACCTATGCATGACAGCGTAAGGCACGACATGTACAATCATAAGGAAAATGTGTCCATAAGGGTAGCATGAGAGGAGTTTGGTACAGAAGCAGATATTATGGATTTGTAAACATGGAGAATGTAATGTAGAGCAAGCGTTAATAGAGAACGTGCATAGGTGATTGTTTAATTCCTACAGATTCCAATGGCCCTTAATGTACTTAGGCCCCACCCGCACTCCACTTCACACACCATACATACAACGAAACAGCAAGGCAATTGCTATCCCTCTACACCTCCCAGTCCTATGCCTGGAGATTTTGGAGAAGGTATCTGGGGAAGGTAGGGTTATTTCAGGCAGGAGTGACACCACTTCCAGGTGGGGCTCTAGGGATTTCTTCTCATCTCTAGAGTAAAAAAAATAATAGAGGCATATAATATGGTGGGAATATCCAGCAATAATGAAATTCTGGGAGAAATCTTTTGGGGAAATTAGTAAAGTTATAAATTATAAAAGTGAAGTTGGAACCTTCAGTCCAATTGGTTCTCCTATATTTATTTCTCAATGAAAATGCTCAATGTAAGCAGAAAATATGGGTGAACTTTCTGATTGTATCAGCCAGGATGATAATTGCCACTAACCATGATAATTTGAACAAAAAACGCAGATAATATCTCATTAGATAATTGGTGAAAGAAAATTAGGGTGAAAAGATTCCCACTCCCCATTCCCAACCCGAATAACAAATCCTATGCTCCTAAAGGAATGCTTCTCAACCAGGGGGTCGGGACCCCTTTGGGGGTCAAATGACCGATTCACAGGGGTCGTAGCAGGGCAAGCAGCTTGGCTGGGGGGCATCCACATAACAGCCTTGTGGGGTAGATTGAGATAGAGCATTCATCTGTCTGGAGCAGTGGAAAAGAGAGAGATTGGCATGGTGGGACAAGAGGCAGAACTGAACTGAGAAACCCCGAAAGAAAAACAATTTCTATACATTCATGAACAATGGATCTTCACACCATTGATCAGTTTCGGTTTAATTTCTGTGAAAGAACACTTGCATAATTTTATGGTTGGGGGTCACCACCACATGAGGAGCTGTATTAAAGGGTCACGGCTTTAGGAAGGTTGAGAACCACTGTCCTTAAGAGATTGCTGTGGCAATATCTATGTAATCATTTTCTGTGCGTGCTTATATTCATTTGGAACCATCATAAAAAGTTCCCAGTTTAACCTGCTGCTTTCTACCGTAATTAATATGTTAACAGGTTTTCAGAGGCATACATCACATAATGCTCAGTGCACTAAATAAAGGCCAATAGCCCTCATAAACTGTGCTCAGTATGCCTCACATGGAAATATTTACGTGCCACAGAAACAAAACTCTCAGGAGATCAAATAGCTTGGAAGATTGCTAATGGGATAGGGAGCTTTTCAAGAGTCAATTAATGTTCTAGAACAGGGGTAGTCAAACTGCGGCCCTCCAGATGTCCATGGACTACAATTCCCAGAAGCCCCTGCCAGCATTCGCTGGCAGGGGCTTCTGGGAATTGTAGTCCATGGACATCTGGAGGGCCGCAGTTTGACTACCCCTGTTCTAGAAGATGTTGAGCAGATACCTTTTTCTAAAGAGGAAGGGTCTCTAAATTCACCTCAGATTTCAGTTTCAGTGTACCTCAGGGACAATTCTTATTTCCTCCTACTTCTTCCCTCCCCCCTGCATCATTTTCAAGGGTAATTGCCGAAACAGGTTGAAGGCTTTTAATATCATCTAGGGTAGTGATTCCCAACCTGTGGGCTGCAGACCACATGTGGTCCGTCGACTAATTGAGGTGGGCCGCAAAGGATGCCTTCTCCCCCCCCCCCCCCGGCCCTTTACAACACACTTTGGGTGTCCTTGTCTCCCATCACTCCCAGATGGGACTATCCCGTTGCAGAGAAACAAGCTCAGGGTTCCCATTGATTTGTCATTGTCCTGAGTTAAAATTTCCATGAAAATAAAATGTTCCTTGTGTTCATTGTTGTGGCGTGTCTGTATCTTATTTTGAAGGGATGTTTAAACATTACCATAGCGACCAGAGTCAGAGAGCGTTAGGGCAGTGGGCCTCAGAAAAATTGTCAAGCGTTGAGTGGTCCCTGGTGATAAAAAGGTTGGGGACCACTGATCTAGGGTTCCAGCCCAAACCCACATAAACTATTACTAGACTTTTTTGGAGGGCGGGACACATAGGGACTGGCTAAGCATAGTGTAACTGGGAGGATAGTGAAATCTGACGCAGAAGTTATTTTGAGCCTTTGGGGTAAAGAAAATACGTGGAAATATATTTTGCAACTATAAATTACCCAGATACATTTGAACAAAAAAATTTTTTTAACAGCCCTGCTAAACCTTGCTGCTACATAGATGAGGTCTGATGACAGATAAATGTATCTGTGATGCTGGCAGATCTCCAAGTCTAGAATATGCATTTTTTTTCTCCTTCAGCAGGATCTGAATGTGCAGAATTTTTATTGCTATGCTAAAATCAGATACCGAAGCATCTCCTTTATATGTCACTTATTTCTAGTATGAGAAGATATATTTTCCATCAAAGGTTTCAGGAAAGGGAAAGGAAACTTTGGTGATTCTTCCGAATGGGGATAATGCAGAGATTTCCGTCCCGTGCACTCAGTTTTCAAGATATCTCTTCTAGCTACATGCAAAACCCACTAAACAACCTCTATTTCTGTTTTCCTAGTTTGAAGGTTCCTAGAAAACATTGACAGGTTATTTTGAACACAGATCTGTTAGGGTGACATTTCTTTTAATATTCATTGTCAAAGTCATGATTAAGGATCAGCTGATCATACAGGGTTCCTTTAATGTTGTCTAAATTGTTTATTTAATTCCTACAAGTGTTCCTATAAATATCTATCTGTTTGCAAGTGTATTGCTTCATGGATTCGGTATTGACAGGCAGGTGGGTGACCCTGACTTCAATAAAGACGTGGACACTGTTCTTTAGTTTAATGGCATAACTTGGCCACAGCTTGTTTATTAAACTTGGGAGTGTTGGAATTTTGTCATAGCAGAGAGCCTTGGGCTGTGGTCAGCTGACCATGCCACCCCCCTTTTCTGATCCTGGCAGCCCCGAAGGAATCCCTTCTTGCCTCCCAGATGGGAGCCTGAGTTCCTTTGCCAGCAGGATCCTTCACCCAGGAAGTGTCCAACTCAAGGAACCTCTGGGGGCACACACCACCATTGGTCCACCTTGAGCCACCTGGCTGTGTGAGCTCCTTGCCTGCCCACTGAGCAAGCTCCACTCACCCCTAGCTGCCTCTTAGGAGTCCCCTAAACTTGGGAGTCTGGGACGCAGGCCAAACCTCCCCCAAAACACAGGTTTCCCCTATGCCATCCCACAAACTGTGACAGTAATAAGTTCGAAACACCTTAATAGTATAACAATAAACAACATACAATAACCACACTCAGTAATTTCCCCTCCTCTCAGAGCAGGAGTGTAGGATAACCATCTGTCGCTAGCAGCTGGAGCAAAAGAGGCCGGGCCAGCGCACGCAGCGCTAATTAAGGCCCGGTCTCTGCCCTGCCCCAATGCCCTCGGATCAGTGCGCCTGCTGGACATGCCATGTGCAGATCCCGAGTGGAGAAAATCCACTCTAGCTGGGAGAGGAATTTTGAGTGAAAGATAACTATTTACATATCTGCTGCAATCTGGTAGTGTGTTGACCTCATACAACCGGTGAGAAAATTCCATCGCACCACATTTTGATCTGCTCTTCAGCCCCATTCATCAATGAAACTTGATATTCTTGGCTTTCTGGGATTTATTTTGGATTTCTAGGCCACCCCTCTCCAAAGAGGTCTCTGCTCACTCCTCTGCCCACTCAATGGCAAAACTGCAGTCGTACTTTTTTCAGATGACCTCAACTAGAGCGGAAGTTTCTTTAGGCAAGGGCGATCTCAGAGGTTCAAACTGGAGGTGGGTGTTCCATGCTCAGATTGCCCCCAGCATCCTGCCCCTTTATGCATGACTGTGCAATAGTCTGATTCAAATTAAGGACCAGGGGGCGGGGGCTAACCTTTCTCGCCATATTAGTTTCTCAACCTGAAATGACCCTACGGAGCTCCTGTTTTGGACAAACATATCAGCATTCCGCATTCAGCCTAATCGGTGTTCCGATATGTAAAATATAACCTACCTGGAATATTTTCGTTCAAGCAAATGGTGCGGAGGAAATAGAGCAGACATCTCTTCTCTGTGCCGTAGTCCCAAAAATGAATCAGGTCAATGGCTGGCTGCCAGAAACATTAGAACATGCTCACAAAAATCCCAGCAGCCTACCAAGCATGATCTTGAGACCAACATTTGAAATAATCACCACCGTACAGGCACCCTGAAGACCTAACCAAACATTTCAGAACTTCCATCAAAGGTTTTCTATCTATTTCAATAGATCTGGGAGATATGTAGAGTTGGCAGGGGCCAGCTGGATGTTTCCCACTATTACAATTGATTTCCAGATGTCCAAGATCGGTTCCCCTGGAGAAAACGGCTTCTTTGGAGGGGGGACTGGATGCCATTAGGATGCTGAGGTACCTCCTTTCCCAAACCCTGCCCGCTAGGCTCCACCCCAAGAATCACTAGGAATTTCCCCACCCAGGGTTGTCAGCCCTACTAGGAGGTGGGATATAGTGAGATTAAGCGTATTCATTATTTCCCACCATCTTCCTTCAATATGAGGGTTTAACTGGTTGATTATTCTCTTTCTCTCTTTCTCTCTCTCTCTCCATCCCTCCCTCCCCCCCCCCATATTGCTTACAGCAGTGCAATAAAAACATCATACATTTAACGGACCCCTGGCACAGCAGGTAATACCACAGCCGAGAGAACGGGAGACAAAGAGGCTGTCTCCAAATCACTTCAGGTGCCAACAGAACATTTTTCAAATTGTCTGAAGCCCAACCCCCCCCCCTCCCCCCTCCCTTCTCTTTCCCAGCCACGAGAGAATCAGCACAATCCCTTATTTCTCTGGGCAGCCCACATTAGATTGTTGCAGCTCAGAGCATTTGCAGAGCGAACCGTGACCACTGATGCAATCAGGGAGTATTCAGTACACTCCTCACTCAGATTTTCCGGTCCCATTTGGTTGCTTGAGATGCAAGTGGAAATGAGCTATGGAGAGAGGAGGGGGGTGGGGGGACCAGAGGGTTTTTTTCCACCTCTCTCTCTCTCTCTCTCTCTCTCTCCCATTGAGCCTTTGTCGGAGGAAAAGAGAAAGCTGCCTATCCGCTTCAAACACAACACCTGTTTCTCAGTCTTGCAAACAATGCCTAGTTTACATCGAAACAAACAGCCAACTATCTTATTAACATTAAAATGATATTCAGAATGAGAAATCAGACATGTTTATACAACACACAGGTTGTTTGGGGATTTCTTCTGCTTTCGGGACAAGATCTTCCAAGGGCAAACGCAGCTCAGCTGACCTCAAGGCTTAACAAAATTCACGTGGCTTTTCCCAGAGTTGGGTGGCCAAGATACGGGTCTTCTCCCCAATCCGCAAACCTGGCAGCCCTACTGCACAGACATCACCTTGAACAATGAGCATTTGGGGTTTCACTGGGAGATGCAGCTGAGACTGATTTTGTGCGCTTACAGAGAAACTAGTCATTTGAATCCTTGTGCCCAGCTGTAACACAGACAGAGCTTAGAATGGTATAACTCTGCTTGTAAGGGTATCACTTTGCTTAGGCAGGGGAGGCAGCACGGTATAGCCCAGTCTCATCAGATCTCAGAAATAGCAATAGCAATAGCAATAGCAAAAAGAAGAGAAGAAGAAGAAGAAGAAGAAGAAGAAGAAGAAGAAGAAGAAGAAGAAGAAGAAGAAGAAGAAGAGTTGGTTCTTATATGATGCTTTTCCCTACCCAAAGGAGGCTCAAAGCGGCTTACAGTCACCTTCCCATTCCTCTCCCCACAACAGACACCCTGTGGGGTGGGTGAGGCTGAGAAAGCCCTGATATCACTGCCCGGTCAGAACAGTTTTATCAGTGCCATGGCGAGCCCAAGGTCACCCAGCTGGCTGCATGTGGGGGAGCGCAGAATCGAACCCGGCATGCCAGATTAGAAGTCCGCACTCTTAACCACTACACCAAACTGGCTAAAGTATGAGGTGTATCTTTCTGGGATGCTGAGGACACAAACAAGAGGCAAGGTGAAGGTACCTTGATAGAACTTCCCCCACTTAGATACAGGATGAGCTCCTGGCCAGATTGCTTCAAAGCTGCTTAAATCAAAATTCAAGTCAAGCAATGTGCTGAGCGGCTTGAAACCTGTGTAACTGTTTGTGCTACAGAGTGATGGTCCGGTCAATGGGGCCTTGGCAATAGGTGGCATGTTTGTGTTGTGTCTGGCACAGCTTGAGAGCTAAATCTTCTCACTCGACAGAAAAAGAGGTCTCTCTCTTCTAGAGTCAAAGCTGAGTTATTAAAGTGACTGACTTGTTGAGCACAGAATAAGTCACTGTTCTAGTTTGTGCATGGTGTAGGCAGATAAATATTTGTTTATTGTTTATTTTTTTTAAGAAAGAAAAAAGAACAAGTGCTGTAGTGTTGTCTGCTGTTTCTGACCTTGTGCAGTCAATATCATCTAATGTGATTAGTTATTTTATTTAGTTTTATATTTGTATTTGTAGACTGCCCTTCTTGAGCCAGTCATTAAACGGCCTGTTGTAAGATTAGACACCTAAGTGCATGGGCAATTACAGAATGCTGATGCCAGAAGAGACATGGGGACACCACAGTAGTAAGGCTCACCTAAAAAAAAAATCTCAAATTCTTTTCACAATGTACCTTTTTAATGGAGACAGCAGGGAATTATGACAGTTGTGAAAATCAATCAGCAGTTGTGCAGACACAAACATCCCAATTTTTTGGATGCTGACAACAACTGAAGAAGCAGAAGAGTAGGTTCTTATATGCCACTTTTTTCTCCCCAAAGGAGTCTCAAAGTCTCACTCGCCTTCCCTTTCCTCTCCCCACAACAGACACCCTGTGAGGGAGGTGAGGCAGAGAGAGCCCTGATATTACTGAAGAAGAAGAGTTGGTTCTTATATGCCACTTTTCTCTCCCCGAAGGAGTCTCAAAGTGGCTTACATTCACCTTTCCTTTCCTCTCCTCACAACAGACACTCTGTGAGGTTGATGCGGCTGAGAGAGCCCTGATCTTACTGCTTGGTCAGAACAGCTTTATCAGTGCTGTGGCAAGCCCAAGGTCACCCAGCTGGCTGCATGTGGGGGAGCATGGAATCAAACCCAGCTCACAAGATTAGAAGTCTGTACTCTTAACCATTACACCAAGCTGGCTCTGATTGTTGCATTCAGTTGTGTGGATGTATGCACCATGTATATTTGCATATGCATTTTATTAACATTTTATTATGTATTTGATGCATACTTCCATCATAATTATAATAAATAAGGCATGTTGAAATACATATCCAGTTCATATCCACGCTGTTTAAAAATCCAAGGCATAAACATCGAAAATGGGTGGAAACAATACTCATGCAGTTCTATTCTGCAACACAAGCAACTTGGATCAGATTAATGCATGACAATTCCCATTAGGAAGGAATTCATAAGGATCCCTGTTCCTCAAATGTTCCGTATGCATGGCATAAAGTCACAGCTGAGGTTGATTTGTCATCTAAATCCACTCAAAATGCTATAAATGTTGAATATCCTTTATACCAATCTCTTAAAATTAAAATAATGGTGACTGTTGAAACTGTCACTAGCAGTTCACAAAAGCCTGTATGAGTCATGTTTACATAAATATTTATATGTCCTCATCATATCTACCTTCTCCTCTTCTTTCAGTGTTTTCATGCTAAAGTACGCAGTTAACTAGCATGCTAGATGTTTTAACTTCTCAGGTTCTGTCTCTTGGTCATGAACTAGACTCACACTCTGCTGTGACCAAGAAATTGATCCTCAGTGCAGTTAAAGGGAGTCTACGCAATTTATCCCACTGAAGCCTAAATGAGAAAGAAATTAGCTGATATCTGGGAAGCTGGCTTGAGAACCAATATCTTTTCTGGAGCTATCGAGGTAAGGACAGATTTTTGCCTACAGCGTGACTGTGGCCTCCCAGAGAAACCAATCAATCAGTCAGGAGAACTTTTAATGGCATAATCTCTAGGAGGAGTAACAGTATTCAGAATAAAATAGCATGTTAATAAGGAAGAAATAAAATTAGATAAAATGGATAAACAGGGGCTATCCAGTTTGGTGACGGCATTTTTACTCTGTTCCAAATAAGCAAATGGATTTAAGTTTCTTCCATGGAGAAAAAGGAAGTACTAGCCCTGGGGACATCCTTGTGATAAAGGCAAGTCTTGAGATCATCAGTGACCTAGACCAGAGCTCACCAACATTTTTGGTTCTGTGGACACCTTTGAAATACTGATATAGTGTGCTGGACACAGCCACAAAATGGCTTCCATGGGAGGAAGAGCCAGCCACAAAATGGCTGCACAGCTTCAGTCCTACAGGGCAGATCCTTGTGCTTGCAATTCTATAACAGATATTCAGAAGTCTTGAAACAACAAACGAGGGGACAAAGTAACCCAACCTGGGTGCACAATTTAGGAACCTAAAAGTTTGAGCAGCAGCAGAACAGGTATAAATATAGAACATTAAAATGCAAATATTTATGACAATACATGTGCACATATAAAACTTACAAACATCAACATATATTATTCTTGCACAAATCCAAAACATTTTGACCAAAGAACCAAATGTGTTTCAACCCCCTCTTGGGGTCTATTTCAGTGGTCTAATATTTAAATGCACTCATGTGATGTAGTGGGGACTATAAGGTGGTAAACAATATGAAGGAGAGGCTCCCGCACTAATGAAAAGTATCTAAATATCTGTCTTGGAGCCTTTCAATTATTTTTTTTTTCAAAATGCCAGCTTTGCAAAAGCCCTCCCTGTACCAGAGTGTTCTCATGGAAGAAGCTCCATTTGACACTTATCACTTCCAAAAAACTTGGTGGGCATCACGAAAGCCCTGACCCATCCTTTGGGAGGGCAGTATAGAAATTTAATAAATAATAATCATGGTAGGGAGCCCCTGGCCTAGATCAATGCATCTCAGTTTCAAATCAAAGTCCTCTGTCTATGTTATGCATCCGTTGGCTATCACCTTGGTCGGCTTGCACTAGGTTGTTTTTTTTTTCCACGAAAAAGAACAAATAGTTAAAGAGCTTAATATTTGCTAAACCCAAGTAGAAATGTTCGTTGTCTTTTCTAACATAATTACTGCCATGTTCAGGAAGTGGGCGGGGAGGGGGAACAAAGCAAAACACACATGGGAGGCCCTGCCTTAGAGAAGCAATAGCTTGTCAATCTCTTCAATGCAACTTCTTCTGAACTGTTCAATAACAATATATCTTATATAACTTTGATTCATCCATGGATTGACAGAGGCAGTTCCAAGTCCAAGAAAAAACCCTGACAATAAAATTATGGTGTCATGCTATTATTAGCACTACAATCAGTCAAATGCTTGATTTTTTTTTTTTAAGACAGAAATGTGAATGCCGATTTCTTGTCGGCAATGTGCTAACGATGCCAATTCATGGTCACCTAAATCATACACAGCAATTTAACATTTCAAGGTAAAGTGGGTGCTTTTGATCCTTCATCTTGAACTTTCTTGTTCTCAGCCATCCTGCCTTTGGAGTTATTGGCACATCCGAAACACTCTCCCTTTTTCTTTTGGCCAGCTATCACTCACGATTCCTTTGAGTAACAAGTACAACAAGCTCTGAAAGTGGATCATCCTTCTTTCAAGGTCAAGGTAGGAGGAAGGAAGGACAAAAAACCCGGATTGATTAGAGCTGATCTCTCTGTTCCCTAGAATGTGGTGTGAAACTAAGGTGAAATAGACCACTTCAAAAGGAAGCGGCAAATAGTTTGGATTGCTTCCCACAAAAAAAAGCTGCATTAGGCAGACTGGCACATCAACAGTAAAAGGTTAGCATAGCTCTCTCCACGTTTGCTAAATCAGGGATGATATCACTTCTGCATTGGCACATCAGCCTGTTTGTTCCTGGGCACCGTTCACGGTGCTGGTGTCTACCTTGAAGTCTTGGAACCAGCCTAGCTAAAAGAATGCCTCCAGCCTTTGCAACTAGGGTTGTGCGCTTTGACGCAACGGCGACAAAAGCCAGAGTATCCGATTATGCACGCAGCTACTACGGAACCGCTTCTGGTTGCGCCCTGGTCCCGGAAAGCTCCACTTTCTTCTGCATCTCGCTAACGTGGCTTTTTCGGCGGCATACGTTGACTCTGCGCCTGGTTGCTGCCTGCAGCATGCATAATTGGTGATTTTAGCCGCCGCCATTCCACCCTGACTGCGGACCTTCCACTCCGTACATAATGGTCCTTTGGGAAGCTCTAGATCTGGGCTGAAATTCTAATATCTAGTCAATGAAGGTAAATTTCTTCACAGCCTGGCATAATGGTGGGGACAGGAAAGGGGTTCCTTGGGGGAACAAAGCACTTCTGAAGGTATGCCAGTTACAACTTTGGCAATACAATGGCTGGCATGGAGAGGAATGTCAAGAAAGAGGATGTTCTTCATCTTGATTGAAGATGTGTACATGTTTCTTAGTCAGTGCAGGGAGACAGAGTTCATGAGCAAGGTCAATTGGTCATCACATAGCCACTGTTGCTCTCTTTAGAGTGCTGTTGGCCTGGCTTTACCTTTGTCTAGGCCAAGCAAGTGTTCAAGCAAGAGAGCCAGTTTGGTGTAGTGGTTAGGAGTGCGGACTTCTAATCTGGCATGCCGGGTTCAATTCTGCACTCCCCCACATGCAGCCAGCTGGGTGACCTTGGGCTCGCCACGGCACTGATAAAACTGTTCTGACCGGGCAGTGATATCAGGGCTCTCTCAGCCTCACCCACCCCACAGGGTGTCTGTTGTGGGGAGAGGAATGGGAAGGCGACTGTAAGCCGCTTTGAGCCTCCTTCGGGTAGGGAAAAGCGGCATATAAGAACCAACTCTTCTTCTTCTTCTTCTTCTTCTTCTGAGTCTCTTCATTGTAAGGGCACTAGGGTGCCATAAAAATCCAATAATGTGGTCAGTTGCCATGGACAACACTGCTTTGTTTATTTATTATATTTTCATACCGCCTTTCCTGAAGGCTCAGGGGGGTTCGCATAAAACAGAAACTATACAGATAACTCATTTTAACAATAATAAAGTGATAACAACAAGCAAAAAAAATCTGTTTTGCTTGAATTTTCTCCCTCTCACCCCTTCACCATCCTTCTCTGGGCATCCCCTCAGGCCCACAATGTGTACCCGTAGCTGACTGCCCACTGATAGTCCACTAGAGTCATTGTTGTTGGGGTGGGGAAACCTGCATTAGGCAGGGTGAGGGCTGCCAAGCAGTCTATCACCAGTCTCTGTTCCATGCCAAGGTACTCAATGGGGCACACACAACAGGCAACATATCTGCCACCAGTGGAAAAATAGAGACATGGACAGGCAGGAATCTCTCAGTGTGTTAATGGTATCATGGACATGAGGGCAGTGGCACAGGCATTGGGCCTCAGGTGTGGCCCAACTTCTCCCCCTGTGGGTTAAGGAGGCCTTGGGGCTCAGTTCTACAGAGAATTCTAGTATTGCTTCCCACAAGCTGAGACCTATGAGTTCAGGCAAGACCAAGATGGTAGAATCACATGCTCAGATTCCAGGCTGATACTGTGCTAGAGAAGTTAAGCCTCCTTTCAGGAGAACAAAGGGGGGGGGTCAAAGTTAATTAGCTCACCATAAACAAATGGCTTGAGCCCATGAGCTCAATATGTGAACTTGGAACGTTAAATTGTCTCTCATTTTCAAGTCAAACACAGCACTCCCTAATGCAAAAGAATCAAGTTCCATTTCCAAGCCAGTGATCTACATAAAATGGGTCACTCTGTTTTAGCAATGGCTTAGATTCATCACAAGCACATGCCTTAACCCTGCCATAATTCCAGACGATTTAGTGAGGATATTACTCACGGAAATGGCCCAATGAAATATCAGGTTAGATAAGCTAGCTAAGTGGTCCCAATTATGCAGTTAGCAGACATTTGCCTATTCTCTACATGTGGCTGCGTGCCTCAGTCAAAAGCCATCAAATGTCAAAGTGCAGTCTGAGTGCAGGGAAAAGGGGTGGGGGGTGGGGAGGAAAGGATCCACATGGACAAGTAGTCAAGGATTTCAGGTGGGCAATGAAACCCAACTTGCTGGGTTAAAAGTTCCTCTCATGCCATTATTTTTACTGCCTTTGGAAGGAAGTGCTGCTGGTATGCATGCATCAAAAGGAAAACACACATCCTGATTCATGATGCAGGCATGCGAAGAGGACTGGCTGGATGCCAAGGCAAGGTCATTCCGTGGATAACAAAGATTCCTGCGTGATTCTTATTTGTTCCTCCATACAGTGCTTCCTGGCCCTGGGTCTCTTATCTGCTGCTCACTGCACTGGCCTTGATACTGGTGGGACCGTAGCTTTGTCTCCCTTATTCCTGTAGTGTGACTTTGTCACCCGACTTCCTGTCATATGTCTGCAACTCAGTGGACCCCATGTTTCACAGTTAGAGTAGTTCAGCAGTGGAATAGGCTGCCTAAGGAGGTGGTGAGCTCCCCCTCACTGGCAGTCTTCAAGCAAAGGTTGGATACACACTTTACTTGGATGCTTTAGGATGCTTTGGGCTGATCCTGTATAGAGCAGGGGATTGGACTAGATGGCCTGTATGGCCCCTTCCAACTCTATGATTCTGTGATTCTATGTTTGGTTGATCCTGTATTTGGAAACAGTGTAAACTACAATAATGTGGAATTGTACAGGAGGTCCTTTTTACATAGGGATGTGGACTGGAGTTTATGGCCTTGTGTGTAGCATGCAAGGCCTTGTTTCCATTGCACTATTGTCTGTAATCTAGTTTTTGCATTTCTTAAACGTCGCGACTCATATTGGGTTTTTTATTGCATTGTTTTCGATTTATTTATTTATTTATTTATTAGAAAATTTTTTAGACTTCCCTGATAATAATTAAAAAAAATATTAAAGTTTAGTAATCCTTTAAGACAGGGGTAGTCAACCTGTGGTCCTCCAGATGTTCATGGGCTACAATTCCCATGAGCCCCTGCCAGTGTTTGTAGTCCATTAATTGTAGTCCATGAACATCTGGAGGGCCACAGGTTGACTACTGCTGCTTTAAGACATGTGGTCCTAGGCTCCGCATACAGGGGGCATTCTAAGACATAATGAATGAAATCTGAGGTCCACACCCTTGTCATGAGTAGCAGTCACATGACTTGCTATAATTATAATTATTATTTAATTTCTAGACTGCCCTTCCCTGCAAGCAAGTTGGGGGCAGTTTACAACAATGAATGACACATTTAAAATTGTAAGTCATTAAAACATTTTAAAATACATTTAAAATCCTAACATTTGGATTCCACCATTCCACCCATTCATGAATTGCTATGGTCTTGTTGGCGGTTTTGCAGTTTTCCAGTGGGAGTGGCTGCAGGAGGAGCCTAAGGTGGTAAGTTTAGGAGAAGGGGAAAAGGGGAGGGGTGCTTTATCTCGATCTCTGTGTGTGAGGTGCCTGATTCAGAACAAGAGCATGGTTTACACAAAGACTTCAGCCTTTACCCCATACTAATTGCCCAACCTGCAACAGACCCAGAGGGCACTATCTGAGGAAGCTCATATGTTCTCTGGGATTCAGATGGATTTCCCCAAGAGTCCCAATAGTGCTTTCCCTGGGATCTTTACATGTTAGGAAAATGGCACCATGAGCACTATGGATAAAGTATTCCTATGTCGGCAGTATCCCTCTGAGATACATTTTGTGGGATCCAGCTGAGTTTCTTATGAAAACTAAGCTCACAGGATTAACTCTGATAAGCTTATCATTTGCCCGCCCACCATACTGGGAAACCTGTACCCTTGACTCCAACCCCCTGCCCTCAACAAATTAAGAAGCCAAAGGGGGGAAATAGCTGGGAAAATGACCTCCATAGTCATAATCTAGGAATTTCCCCCATATCTCTATGGTCTTTATCAGAGATATCCTAGAATGTCAGTCCAAAATATGGTTACATCCCCTCCAAACGACACTGACCAGGCACTGCTCTGAGAAATCACCAGGCATTTGCTGAAACAGAAGGAGCATCTGGATTTACAGCTCATCTCCAGCCTACGGAGATCAGTTCCTCTGGGGAATATGAATGCTAAGGAGGATGGAGGCCATGGTATTCTATTTCATTGAAGTCCCCATGCTTCCCAGTCTCCATCTCCAAATCTCCAGGAATCTCCTAACCTGGATCTGGCAACCCTGAGCATGCAGCAGTTCCTAAATCCAGTCTCCAAAATCTGTGACAAAAGATGTCAGGCAACCAGTCTGCGACTTTAGAGATCCACTGCCAGTTAAAGTAAATAAAATTGGGCTCGATAGATTCAGTATAAGCCAATTTCATATGTATATATACAAGAAGCTGAAGAAGTTTCCATTCTTTTTGCCTGGAGAGTCTCTAATTTCTTGTAAGGGAGGGTGGCTGCAGCTAAATCCAAAAGCCCTGCATCTCGGGATACTAGCAAAATCCTCAAACAAAGAAAACAGATGTATTTATTTTTAATAATCTTGCAATGGCTGAGGAGAAGAAAAAAAGCAAGAGGAATAAACCAATCCATTGTTCATGCATTTGTAGTCATTCCAAGGTATAGTGGTAAGTCGCCATGTTGCCCCCTAATGTCCCCCCCCCTTGCAAATGCAGGAAAGCCTGGGAATTTATCATTTACAGAGATTAATTATAATGCAATGTAAAAGGACTGTGTTAACACAGAGCAGAAGACCAAATAAACAACAGGGACAAAAGCAAGCAAGGGCTTTGTACAACTAATATTCCAAGCTTTCCGCCAAGTTGTATGATCATCGCTATGGCAACAACAGTAAACGGGCTCGAGCTTCCTGGGACACACTAATATAACACGGCTGTTGATTTCGGAAATATGGGGAGAAGCAAAGCAGCCAAGAAAAAATGGCCAGGATTATATGCCGTTTACATTTGGCCAATAAAATGTGTTCATCAAGCCTGTATTTATTTAAACTGTTTGAGGTCTGGACTCTAAATGTCAGGACTGCCGTCTTCTACTGAAAGTTCCAAGGAGATGTGCGGCTAACAAATTGATCCTTGTGATGGTTCCGAGCAGGAAGAGGTTCACCAAAGCCTCAACTACAGAATTCAAAGACAGGTTCAGAAATTGGCGTGATCCAGACAATGTTTTTGTTTGTGATGATGATGTTATCCATTCAGTCATGCCTGACCCTCAGCTATTCTATAGGAAAGTTTTCTCCATTCGCCTCTGTCAATGACCAATTCTTTCAGTTGGTTCATGGTCATCCCTGTATCGGCTTTGATCGTGTCGAGCCAGCAGATTCTTTGGCGACCACATTTCCTTTTGCCACTGACCATGCCGAGCATTAGTGCTTTTCTAATGAGTCTGATTGCATGATATGTCCAAAGTTAAGTGAGCTTTAGCTGTAATATCTTGCCTTCTAATGACATAGTTGGTTTGATCATCCCTAAAACTACCTTGTTTAGTAACTTTGGCTGTCCATGGTATTTGCAGCAATTGTCTCCATCACCATAATTTGAAAGCATGAATTCTCCTCCAATTCCAATGGACTTGGGCTCATGCTCAGGTTGGGGATGGGCCAGGATGTCTGCCCCAGATGGAACTAGGGGATCCTCTAGAATTATAATTCATCTCCACGTTAAAGAGATCAATTCCCCTGGAGAAAATGGCTTCTTTGGAGGATGGTCCTTCCTCACCTCAAATCCCACCTAATTCTGCCAAGTCACAGCTAACGTATAGGGACCCCACAGGGTTTTCCATGCAGAAAACCAATATTGGTGAGTTGTCATTGCCAACCCCTGCATCACAACCCTGGTATTCCTTGGAGATCTCCCATCAAAATACAAGCTAGGGCTGATCCTGCTTAGCTTCTGAGATCTGATGAGACCAGGCACTGCACTGCCCATGGTTTAATCCCCCACAGGATGACCTCCATGGTCATTTCCTCTCAACTTTCCTCCTTACTGAGAGGCTAGTTGGAAGACAAAGTGCCTTATGGGGCTGACTGAAAGGGGGTAAGCAAATGACAGATTGAGTCTCTCCTTGCCCCTAAGTGTGCCCTTTAAATCCTTGCTCATGTTCCCTATTAGACTGCAGCATTGATACAGGTTGACACACAGATCTGTTGGTATCATGTCATGCTTGGCCCAAAGGAGGCAGTGCAAAAGTTGGCTCTTGCCACATACTGGTGCCGCATAAGGGTACATGAAAGAATGTCTAAAAAGAGGTCTGGGGGGGGGGGGTTGTATGAAAGATACAAGCAATGCCTCTTCTAAGATGGTAGCAGCTCTTCCTGGTTTTTGATCTGTATAGGGGGGGGGGAATTATAGTTGGCTGCCCCAGTTGATTGGCAGAGGGTGCTACCCCCAATCGACTGGTGGTGAAAGATTCCTAAAAGATTCGTCCAGCCAAAGTTATAGTTGGCTGCCCCAGTTGATTGGCAGAGGGTGCTACCCCCAATCGACTGGTGGTGAAAGATTCCTAAGAGATTCGTCCAGGCAATTCATTAACAAATGACTGTGATGAACACAAGAGAATGCAACAATGGGTCTTCCTTCCTAAATGGAGTTTTAGAGGGGATAGGGTTTTGTAGGCGCGTCTAGCGACAGCGCATCTACCCCCTCAAGAAAGAACCCCGTCGGAAGGTCATTTTGAGTGTGTCAGCCCAACTCTGTTCTACTTGAGGGTGAGAATTAGCAGATCACAAAATCCATCTGGCATGAAAACTTGTTCTCAGCAGATGCAACGCTTTTGGAAAGCAAAGCATTCATTTTTATTGTGCACTAAAATTAGATTTAAAGTGTACTCAAAAGCATAACTAAAACAGATTGCCCCTTCTAGCATTCACGCTGCAGACATCAACAACAGACTCTATTTGCTGATTCTCTCCTCAGACCTTTGATCTGCTTATTATCCCTGTCAAGATATTAAATGGGAAAACATCTTTCTTTCGCCCAACTGTAACTCCAGGTAATCACGTAAATTGTTCTCTTAAATTTGTTAGCTGTTCAAAACGGTCCCTCTTCTTAAGAAATCACATCCTTTTGCCTTCAGATTCTTCTATTGGAAATCCATCTGCTTACAGAGTAGCCATCCCACTGGAAATGGTGTGTGTGGGGGGGGGGGGGCTTGACTTAGATTTCAGATCCTGCCCTAACATCATGAACAAGTTAAAGCGTTAAAGGCAGCAGTACACTAGGGGCATCTATTAGCGTCAGGTCATGGCTGCCTCTCGCCTATTCCCCCTTTTGGGATGTTCATTGGGGGGGGGGGGATGGATAGTTGATTACACTGCCATGTTTCTCATGTTGTAATTTTTATGTCCTATTTTTAATTTTAATGGAGTTTTATTGTTTATTGTTGGACTGTTGTTTTTTAATGGACTGAGAGCCAGTTTGGTGTAGTGGTTAGGAGTGTGGACTTCTAATCTGGCATGCCAGGTTCGATTCTGCACTCCCCCACATGCAGCCAGCTGGGTGACCTTGGGCTGGCCATGGCGCTGATAAAGCTGTTCTGACCGAGCACTGATATCAGGGCTCTCTCAGCCTCACCCACCTCACAGGGTGTCTGTTGTGGGGAGAGGAAAGGGAAGGCGACTGTAAGCCGCTTTGAGCCTCCTTCGGGTAGAGAAAAGTGGCATATAAGAACCAACTCTTCTTCTTCTAACCTTCCATGAGCCAGCTCCGGGAGTGGCGGGGAATACAAATCTAAATAATAAATAATAAGTAATCCTATTAAGAAGGGGAAAATATTCCTTATGGGAGGGGGCAGGGCTCACTGCAAGAACATCTGTTTTAATTGCTCAAGGCCCCAGGTTCAAACCCTGGCATCTCCAGTTCAATTGATCAGGTGAATGATCTCCCCCTGAGACTCAGGACAGATACATCTGAATAGAACAGACAATACGAACCTTAATGCACCTGATTCAGAAACCCTGTTCAAACATTATACTGAACTAAGTTTGCCAACCTCCAGGTGTTTTATACCCCACTTTTCTCTTCCTAAAGGAAGGTCAAAGTGACTTACAATTGCCTTCCCTTCCTCTCCCTACAAGGTGCACCTTGTGAGGGAGATGGGGCAGAGAAAGTTCAGAGGAGAACTTCATGGGGAGGAAGAGTAGGGAATCAAACTCAGTTCTCCAGATTAGAGTCTTCCCCCCTTAGCCATGACACTATACTGGCTCTCAATGCCTAATGAGTTGTTTGAGCTGACAGTTGTTTAGAGGCCTCCAGCACAGAGTCCAAGCCCATGATATGGTCCAGTTTTGACATTTCAGGGAGAGCATGTTTGGACCTTAGTTATGTGAAGGTGAATTCTTTTATGAAATCCTGTGGATGCAGTCGGAAAGTGCATGGCTCAGTACTTGTCTGATTGGTCTATGTGGGTAGATTGACTTTCCATAGGAAAAAACCTGTTATTCTCCATCTCCTTAGATACAGGACTGGAAGAGAGGCTGAAACGTTATCCAGCTTCCTTTCCTACTTCAAGTCCATTAAACCAGGGGTAGTCAACCTGTGGTCCTCCAGATGTCCATGGACTACAATTCCCATGAGCCCCTGCCAGCATTTGCTGGCAGGGGCTTATGGGAATTGTAGTCCATGGACATCTGGAGGACCACAGGTTGACTAACCTTGCATTAAACATAACCCAACTAAGTATTTGCCCAACCACTCCATCCATTTTTTGTGCCTCTTCTTCCTTATCTTTCAATTTATCTAAGCATTTGTCAAAGCCCGTCTTCACTCATTTCTGTGAGATCTGCACTAATCTTCACTTCCACTGGACTTGATTGCAATTCCTTCCTTTTTATATCCTTCTTAAATCCCCGCTCTCCAAACTTCAGGGATTTTGTAATGCCATAGCCAAACTTCTCTTTCAGCTTATGATGGATGTGGGCTATAAAGAATTATTATGAGGCATTGAATAAAGGACAATATATAAAAATAAATGCTTTGCATTGTACAGCACCCAAAGATCTCTCTGGACGTACAATTTTATTTCCTGGCGTCGAGGGATCTTTTATATCTGACTTGTTTCCTGACACGTTTCACTCCCCTCCATCTCTTCAACTCTGCTGAAATGTGGTAGTAACTTTCCAGTGTGGCTGGCAGCCATGCATTCATGAGAGCCAACTTGATGTAGTGGTTAGGAGCACAGACTTCTAATCTGGCAAGCTGGGTTTGATTCCCAGCTGGGTGACCTTGGGCTCACCAAAGCACTGATAAAACTGTTCTGAGAGTGTAGTAATATCAGGGCTCTCTCAGCCTCCCCAACATCACAGGGTGTCTGTTGTGGGGGGAGGAAAGGGAAGGCGACTGTAAGCCGCTTTGAGACTCCTTCCGGTAGAGAAAAGCAGCATATAAGAACCTTCTTCTTCAGTAATATCAGGGCTCTCTCAGTGCAGGGGGTTGGACTAGATGACCAATGAGGCCCCTCCCAACTATTATTCTATGATTCCATGAGCCTCCCCTCCCTCACAGGGTGTCTGTTGTGGGGAGAAGAAAGAGAAGGAGATTGTAAGCCACTTTGAGACTCCTTCAGGTAGAGAAAAACAGCATATAAGAACTGACTCTTCTCCTTCATGGCTCCAGTTTGGTTCCGCAGCAGTACACAGAAAAAAATTAAAATGCCCATGGGTTGCTTTGTTTACAAAGAAGGGAACCAAATCCAGGTAATAAAGTCCCCTCCCTTTTACTCGGCAGAGGACAAGCGGAATCTGGAACATTCCGAATGCACATTTGTTGGAACAAGGGAGGGCAGTTATGCGATGGTCTCATTAAAATGCACTGCCTGTCACTTCTTATTGCTTAATTATAACTTGTGGACTGTTAAACCAATGGAGCAGCCTGACTATCTGAATATTGCTAAGTCCTTATAAGGATCATTCATGCGAGTGCATTTTCGGCATTCTCGTCTCCATGCTTACCCTTTTGGAATCATGTTGTGGTTTCCAACGTTATAAAACCCCGTGCAGTTAAAGTTGAACGCCACTTTTTTTCTCTCCTGAAGCAAGAACCAGGAGAATGCGGTGTGTACTGCTGGTATTGTGTGCAGTTCAGTGGAATCTGGTGCGTGTTGTCAGTTTAGATCCGAGAGGGAATTTCTTAGAAGAGTAATAGTTGTAAACAAGCTGCTGCAAAACTCAGCATCTGGATTGTTGAAACTTCTAGTTTGCAAGCCAAAAAACTAGATCCGAATCCCGTTCACGACTGGGCCGATATCGACACAGGCCATGTTGGCACAATTACGGTCAAATGAGAAGCAAGCATCCTGCCAAACATGTCTCCAGGACTGCCAGATGCATGCCATTGCTGTCCAATTATATTTGTTTGTTTACTTTATTTATACACTGCCTTTCTCACTTACTATGCACCAGACAGCATAGTAAACAATGCAGTAAGACTGAGCTTAAAGTATTTGAATATAATGCAACTGGAGAAAAAAAAATGTCTAAGGCATGCCAACCCAAAAGGCAGAAGGTATGTTGCAGAGGTAGAAGACAATGCCTACATAGAATCATAGAGTTGGAAGGGTCCTCCAGGGTCATCTAGTCCAAACCCTGCAGAATGTGGGAAATGGCCACAAGAGCCAAGCAGCTATGTTTAGGAGGCTATTATTAGCACCAGACTTTAAGGAGGGTATCCTTTGCTCACCATTTTGGAGGAAGGATCTTTCCTGTGATTGTGGAAGCTGTGAAGATTAAAGTGGTCTGTGATGGGCAGAGCCCATTACTGCTCAGATATTTCACCTCCAGCTTGCTTTGGATTTTGCTCCAGGTAGCAACTGTAGATGTTTCAGAAAGCAAAACCACTATCCCAAATCATAGAATCATAGAGTTGGAAGGGGCCATACAGGCCGTCTAGTCCAACCCCCTGCTCAACGCAGGATCAGCCCTAAGCATCCTAATAATTCAGCTGGGTCACATACCTCATTATACTCTCCTACCTGATTACCAAAGAAGGTCCCAGCCATCTTCTCGATGTGTCCCTGAAACTTTCAACTCCCTTGACGTCTCTTTGGATCTAACCTACTAATGATGTAAAGAGGCTGTCCCTTGAGTGGTAAAGCAAGAACACAGAACAATAGGTCAGCTAGCTATTTGTGGCACCAAAGGCATCTCAGGAATAGTCGCTTGTTTGTTTAACTTGTAGGTGCCTCACACAGTTTGAACAGATCTGCAGTTCTTCTCCGGGTCATAAGTCGATCCATTCCTTGAAAGGAAAATGTGCCACGCCATGAATTTATCTTCATTCTCTTGGGCCCAGAGAGCAAGATACCAGGGCGTTGAGTTAATAGTTGGAACTATCATTCAGAGGCAAGGGATCATATCTGTCAAAAAGGGCAGCCAGCTCAGCAGAGAGGGATTGGGGAACCCAGTTATTTAAGTACTCTCTGGACAATATCTGTCAGGTTCAGAGTTAATTAGATGTTATTTAACATGCCTAGTGGCTAGGACTGAGCAAAGGAGTCTCTCGTTGGCTCTTGTTAGTCACAAGGAAGCCTGTTCATGATGGAGACGTGATGATTTTCTTTTTCTGGGCGGAAATATGGCCAGCTCATAAAATTATTCTCTCTTCTGAACTATTGGTTCTCCCCTGTCATTCTTCCCAATGTGTCAGCCCAACCCTAATACAAACACATGCGCAAATAAGATAAAGAGGGAAAGACCCATTAATTCTTTCCAAGCTAATGAAGGAAGTGCACGGGGAGGGGGGTGCTTTCAGGTTACATCTTCTAAGCCTTATCCAGCTAAAATTAAAATGGAAGGCAAATATGGAGATGGAAGCCAGATTCTAGGAGTCATATTGTACAGTGCCACAGACAGGGAGGTACGAGTGAATTTATTGTTGTGAGATGCCTGGAGGATGAAAAAGAAGAGCTGGCTTTCATCGCCCACTTTTCTCTAAGGAGCCTCAGAAGAGGTTTCCTTTCCTCGCCCCACGACAGGCAGCTTGTGAGGTAGGTGGGGCTGAGAGAGTTCTGAGAGAACTGTGACTGGTCCAAGGGCACCCAGCAAACTTTATACAAAGGAGGAGCGGAGGAATCAACCCTGTTTCTCCAGATTAGGGTCTGCCACTCTTAACCACCACACCATACTGGGATCTGTTTTCATAGCGAGGCGAGACTTGTAAAAGATGCGGAAAGGCACTGCCTTTGTTTACATGTAGATGGTGATTTCTACAAGGGTTCCCAATGACCTTTCCATCTAATAGCCCAGCCTGAAACCTGACTAAAAGGGGTCTAGGACAGAAGAAATATCCAGGAAGGCCTGAAGTTGCTCTGCCACTGTGTTTTCTATTGTTTTGCCCACAGGAAGAATAAATTAGAGCAGGGGTAGTCAACCTGTGGTCCTCCAGATGTCCATGGACTACAATTCCCATGAGCCCCTGCCAGCATTTGAGAGTTGGCAGCACCATTTTTCTCCATTGCCTGATTTGGGGTCCAAAGCAAAATGCCTTGGATAGCTTCTGTTCTAAAATAATTCCAAAATGTTTGTATAGTAATTAGCTAAATCATAAATTTAAAGGAACGGGCCCTCTGTAGTGCTGTGCTGCAATCGTACCTGTTCGTTTAACAATGTGTTTTTTTATTCTAACGAGATGCTGGGAGTCAACGTTAATAAAATTTAGACAAATAGCTTCTGGCTTATTTTTCCATGACTGGACTTGCAATAAAGTTTTATGGTGGCAAATTAAATGTCAAAGTTGTGTAGCACCTTGTGTTATCTGGAACTTAAGCCATTCGGGGATGAAATACACAAGGAAACATTGAGCAGGAGAGACATGACAAGAGGACAAGGGAAGAAATGGCTCACCCGAGTCTACTCCCTCATACAAGAAGAGGGTAAATGGATTAAACATGTCTCCATGTTAGAATTGTATATCTTGCTTCATGCCATGATCAGGTCATTACTTGCCTAGGATAGAACCTCTCACAGTTTGTTCCCTTTTGAACTTGTACAGCTGGAAATATTCTTTGAATGTATCTACAAAAGATATAGACCTGATTTGGGGGCCCGTATGCCCAGTGGCTCCTATTCTTTAGTGACTGTTAATATTGACCTCAAGACAAAAGGCAAACAGAAACACCTAACTAGTAAGTTTCAGCTCAAAAAATAAACCTTAAATTGTTTTTGATTTGTTTTAACTCTGTGCCGTTCAACTATCAGAGGTAGCAGCAAGAGTGACTGAGGTGAGTAAATGGTCTTTAACCAGGCAAAGGGACACATCAGGATTCACTCCTATCCATTCAGATATATTCATGAATGATCAGCTCTCTGCAAAACCAAAAAGGGAAAACAAAACCCAACCTAACCAGAAAAGCTCTCTGATCATGACTTGGAAAGCAGCACTGGCAAGTTACCAGTAGCCTCTGTTTGTGAACCACTATCAAGAATGAGATGATGCATATTGTCCCCCTTCTGTTATGACCAGCAGATTATTATTTTTTGTTTGATTTGATGATGTCATCCATTCAGTCATGTCCGACCCTCGGCAATTCTATAGGAAAGTGTTCTCCATTCATCTCTGTCAATGACCACTTCTTTCGGTTGGTTCATGGTCATCCCTGTGTTGGCTTGGAGCGTGTTAAGCCAGCGGATCCTTTGGCAACCACATTTCCTTTTGCCGCTGACCATGCCGACCATTAATGATTTTTCTAATGAGTTTGATCGCATGATGTGTCCAAAGTAAGTGAGCTTTGCCATAATTAGCCATAATATCTTGCTTTCTAATGATATTGTTGGTTTGCTCCTCTCTAAAACAGTCTTGTTGGTAACTTTGGGGGGCTTTTTGCACGCCTTCAAAATCGCACAATGGTTGCTAATTGAAAACGCTATTGATTTGCCATAACGCACGACATCGTCGACAATCTGCCACACACCTGAAACCAATCTGCAAAAAGCGCTTCCTTGTAGCGCTTTCAGGGAAATCCCCAAAAGTGGATTCACCCTCCGGAAAGCGATACACTCCTGCAACCAATCTGCAACACTAGCGAAAAAGACCTGTGCGTTAACATTGTTGCGGTTTCTACAAAGTCCCTCCCCCTGGCTCTCTTCTCTGATCTTCCGGCGAAGCGATCGCCATTTGTTTTTTTTCCGAGCGAGCAGGGATAAACGCACCAGCAAGCCTCTTTCTGTTTAGAGGCTTCCCTGGCTTCAGTCCTTCCCCTTTAGTCACTAAGCACAAACCACAGAAAAGCCCGTTTGCTGATGTATTTTCCCATTAATTTTTACACATTCATTCAGCCGAAAATCGGGCCCGTGAGAGGGGGGGGGATTTTTTTTTTTCACTCGGAGGCAGCGTGGCAACGATCAAACGATCAAACGACAGCTCAAACACACCAGGCAGCTGGATGGGTCTCTCCGTTGCAACGAATCTACCCAGATTCGTTGCTATGGGTCTGTTTTTTTTTTTTTAAACCCTTTCTTAAAGGGAAAGGGCTGTTTGGGAGCATGCTAACGGCTGCCCATTGGCTGCTTGACGGCCAGGGGCGGGACAGCTCGGCAATAGCACTTCCTTTCTAGCGATTTCTGCCGAGACCGGAAGCCTGTGGGAAACGCTACAAAACGCAACTGGATTCCACCACAAAGGCAGGTATGCATAACGACGAATTCCACTACTTTAAATGGCGATTTTTCATTCAGTGACCAATTTGCAACAAAGATCCCGGTGCGTAAAGCCCCTGGCTGTCCATGGTATTCACAGCATTCGTCTCCAACACCATAATTCAAAATAATCTATTTTCCTCCTGTCTTCTTTCTTCAGGGTCCAGCTTTTGCATCCATATCTTGTTATGGGGAAGACAATGGCATTGACTAGTTGGCGGCACTTTGTATTAAGGCTGATATCCTTACTCTTCCATATTCAGTTCATGCCTAACATTGCGTTCCAGCCCAGTGTTATTCGCAGTTTGATTTCACGGCTGCATCTACCACTTTAATTGATCATAGAGCCAAGAAAGATGAAATCATCAATACATTCAATGTTCTCGTTGTCAATCGTGACTTTGGTGCTACTTCCAGTAGCTGTCATGATCTTGGTCTTTTTGATATTTAGGTATAGTCCGATTTCTTCTTTTAGTCTCCTTATCAGTGTCTTCAGATCACACTCTGATTCAGCAAGGAGTGTTGTATCATCTGCATTGCAGAGATTATTGATGTAACAACCTCCATTTTTTACTCCGATCATAGATTCTTCCAAATTAAGCTTCCGAGGTTAAAAAGAAAGGGTGATAAAATACACCCTTGTCTCACTCCTTGGCTGACCTTGAACCAATCAGTGTCTCCATATATTGTTCATACTGTGGCCTCCTGCTTGGTGTACAATGAACTGATGAGGTGGGTTAAGTGGGACTGTTTGATTTCACTTCAAGAAGGACATAGATAAAATTGAAAGAGTACAGAGGAGAGCAATGAGGATGATCTGGGGCCAAGGGACCAAGCCCTATGAAGATAGGTTGAGGGACTTGGGAATGTTCAGCCTGGAGAAAAGGAGATTGAGAGGGACATGATAGCCCTCTTTAAGTATCTGAAAAGTTGTCACTTGGAGGAGGGCAGGATGCTGTTTCCGTTGGCTATAGAGGAAAGGACATGCAGTAATGGGTTTAAACTACAAGTATAGGCTAGATATCAGAAAAAAATTGTTCACAGTCAGAGTAGTTCAGCAGTGGAATAGGCTGCCTAAGGAGGTGGTGAGCTCCCCCTCACTGGCAGTCTTCAAGCAAAGGTTGGATACACACCTTTCTTGGATGCTTTAGGATGCTTAGGGCTGATCCTGCGTTGAGCAGGGGGTTGGACTAGATGGCCTGTATGGCCCCTTCCAACTCTATGATTCTGTGGTTCTGTGATTCTGTGATTTGGTATTCATTTCAATGATCCCTCCTTCCTGCCTTATCTTTTTATTGTTGGTTTTATGTTTTTGAATGTGTATATAGCCCAATGGGAAGTTTAGAAGGGTCTTGGAAGCTAAGCGAGGTCAGTACTTGAGTGGGAGACCCCCAGTGGGGACATCACAGATGAAGACAATGGCAAAGGTCTCCTGCTGAGTCACTTACCTTGAAAACCCTATGAGATCACCGTAAATTGGCTGTGATTTGCAGGCACTTCACACATGCCTGTGGTACTTTAGCTTTGGTTTTTATTTTTTTTTAATACATGGGGGTAAGGGGTTGGTTTTAATGACTTTTAAAATGTGATTGTATTCTCTGTTTTTGATCTGTTAGCTCCCTTGATCGCCCCAATGAAGGAAGAAGGGCAGAGTATACATTCTGTAAATAAATAAATAGTGTGAAAGGATGTACAGCCAGTTCCTTACCCACTATCAATGCTGCTTCTACATTACTTCTGTGTTTGGACAATGGAAAGTTGAGGTTTTTTTTAAAGACATCTGCTGAGATCATATTCCTTTCGAGCATTCTTATCTCCCTGACTGAAGCTTTACTCCATGAAGAGACACCAACATTTATGACCATATGGCTTCATAATACCCCATGTCTTTGGTCTCTGGACCAGCCATCTTTAAGAGGATGAACTCAAACATGAGGCATTCCGGCGCATTTTTAGCACATTGTGGGCACCAGCTGTTAAGATTATAACTGAGCAATGTTCCCGAACCTAATCAGAGGTGAGTGAACTTCACTTTTTAGCAGCAGGTGATGGAAATGAGAATTACCACCCACTTTTAAATGGAAAGCGATTGCTTTGTTTTCCATAACAATGAAATGCCATCATTGTCACGAAGAAAGCACCGGGCCATCGCTTACCGCCTCTTGGGACAACGAGGGGCTAGCAAACCGTCAAACGCAGGAAGATTCAAAAGATAGCAATTGCTAACAGCTGCAGATAATAGCCCCATGATTTCTGAATACATAAAACCAAAAGTCATTACCATACCCATGGCTGGTGTGATGACTCATGATGGAAGCAGAGGAGAGTCGGAGTCCGGTTTCAAATAGCCAGGTGTGGGTTGTTTGCAAGCTTCCATTGCAATGGGTGTCATTGCTGAATGCCTTTCCAGAAAAGCCAAAGGCAAATTACATCAGAACCTCCTTATACTGAGTCAGATCAGGACAGCAAGATGGGGGCTAAAAGGTACACCATTCCTGGGCTCACAATAGGGAAACATACGAGGACAATGTCAGATTATATCATCATCACAAGCACAATGTCCGTTCTGCTGAATGTGAGAGAAACCCTAACCGCATTGTCTGAGAGGCCACAGTGGTTCAGAACAGCCCAAGATAAACAGAGCTCTTCCGCCAGGTTTTTGGTGGAGGCCAGGGCAAGGAAGACCAGGGGCCCCTCACACAGGTCATTAGATCCTCCTAGGAAGATCTCCCCTGAGGCTTGCTTCCAGCTGATCTCTGAGCCAGGAAGGGGGAGGGAGTTTTGCCATCAAAGGGTTAATTGGGGATTTTATTATTGTTCTTATGGAGTTTTATATCTGTGTTGGGAACCGCCACAAGCTTTTTTGGTATAGAAGCTAAACTATAAATAAAAAAACAAACAAATATCTTACCCTTGAGTCATCTGGCCATGTATTGTCTCCTTTTTATTGCCAGAAGCCCTCCAAGATCACAATGCTATCTATGCAGAGAAATTTTACCTGACTATGCTAGAAATGAGGGCAGAAGACTTCTGCGAGCCAAGTACGGGTTTGACATGGAGCTATAACTCCTCATAGAATCATAGAGTTGGAAAGGACTTCCAGGGTCCATAAACAGTGTAAACTAAAGTTTAATGGGACAGCTTCAGCTGCCTCATTTTGAATCAGAAAACTGGTCCCTTCACCCCAGGATTATCTCCATTGGTTGGCAGTGGCACTCCAAAATCTCAGTTGGATGCCATCCAAACTGTGATGGGTGTGGTCCCTTTCAAGGTGGAATGGAGACCTTCTAGGAGTACTAAGCTACTCCTGAACAGTATTCACCACCAAATATGTGCTGTCCTCCAAAATAAACTTTCCTCACTCTGGCATCCCTTGAAGACCATATAATTCCTTCAATGAAGAAAAGAGGCTCTTTATTTAGTGATACTACTTTGGCTACACCTACACAAGCAACAGCCTAGTGCATTGAGATGGAGGCGGCTATACTAAATTCAACGTGACAACAATGATGGTTGTGAGCGATGGGTCTCCAACAAGCACAATTACCAACAGTCCTGCAACCTCTTCAGGGTTTATTGATTGTCATAGTACTGCTACAAGCATCCGATCCACATTTAATAGCTCTTTACTGGGGCACCTATGGAATCTTTAAACGTAGTGTGTTCTGCCCTACCATTTGCAATCCTTATACCAAAGGAAAGTCATTGGACCGAAACAAAATTCAATGAAAACACCATAGCATCTTCTTTCCTATGGGGAAATCTAGTCAAAATGTTTAGGTATTTTTCCCTGTAGACCAGGGAGCATTTTATTTTGTACAGGATTACATTTACACACAGAGAGAGAGAGACAGAGAGAGAGAGAGAGAGAGAGAGAGAGAGACAGAGACAGAGACAGAGACAGAGACAGAGACAGAGACAGAGACAGAGACAGATTATTGTTTTTCCTATTGCTGGAACATTGTAGATAGGAAACCTGAGTATCTACATTTCTGGTAATTGTTGTGCTTTTATTTTAAAGGGAATGAAAGAAATTAACTGCAAAATAGCTGTATGTTTCATTCCTTTGTTTGTTTCATTCATTCATACATGGACTGTATGAATGGCTTTTGTTTCCTCAGTGCACCTGGTGCCTGGCAGTCTGGCCTTGAGAGTTCATGGAGATCGAAGGGCAAGGAAGAGTCTCTGCAGAAGTGAAGGGATAAGAAACAGGCCTACATGGTTCTCCTGTTCCAAATAACAACAATTAAAATGAATGTAATGCATGAAAACAGATGAATGTTACAAAAGCTTTAGCAATGAAAAGGAGAACAAAAGCAACAATGAAATGAACCACATAACCCTCTTCCATGGTGATTCTTTAAAAATTGTTTTGTTTTGTTTTAAGCAAGGGATAAATAATTTCAGCTTCCTTTAAACACTTAAACATCCATCCTGAACGAATTCTTAGTGTGATGTTGCATACATCGTATCTAGAGGCAAATTTTTGACTTTCTGCTCAAATGTCAAAGAAAGTTTTAAAAATTAAACCCAGACTTTCATGATTGGCTTTGGCTTTGTTTCGATCTAACAAATGGGGACTTCCATTCGCTCCAGTACAGTTTGTATATAGACAAGACCCTGAGCCTGAAATATATCCAGACAACATTAATGTTCTGTTTCCAGCATCACAAACTCTGGTCTAGTGTTCAAAGGGCTAGATGAAGGTTGGGCGTGATGACAGGTGTTTTCCATGTTTTCCAGAGAGGGGAAAAACAGTTAAAAGGCTGGAATTACATGAGAAAATATTAGTGTGGAGTGGACTGTGCATGGTGATACATCGCTAAAAGGTGTAGGTGGCCCAAAGCTGCCTATAAATGTGGGGTAATCATTTAAAGGGAGCAGCTAGTGTGCTGAACAGCCGATAATGGCACATACCCTGCCTTCTCCCTTTAAATCCCTCCCAAATTGGGGAGGGATTTAAACAGCGTAGCCCACCTGTCATTATCAGCTGTTTGGCTGGTGCTTCCCCACCCCCTTCTTAGGCCTGGGAAGGAGGGAGAAATGTGCACAAAGAATCCCAAAGCTTTTCAGATTTGGCTGAATCAATTCAGCCAAACATGAAAAAGGAGAATGGGTGTTTGTGCTTATCAGGTCATTTCTGGCCAAATTCAAAATGGTATGATTTTTTTGGGGGGTGCACATCCATAATGTCAAAAAGAAACCCATTTAATATCAATTTGACCAATACATGGACCAAAAGACATACAGAACGGGGGGGGGGCACTCCGGAAGCAACAGAAACTCTCAAGCAAGGAAAATGAGAATGCAGTAAAGCCTGCAGGGGTGGCAGTATGCACACAGAGGATGCCCAGACACTGGCCTTTCCCCTCCTGCCAGTAATCAGTGGGAGCGGACTATTTCTAAGTCTCTGCAGCAGATCTGAATGACCATTCAGAATTACAGGCTGCCAGAATAGGCCCATTTAGAATAGCCACTCGGCAACCAAATGATACCGTCCTCTGCAAACGTGTCCTTATGTCGCCAACAGAAAGAGAAATTAAAGGATATTCTGAGATGCTAGTCCTCCTATGGAGATTTCTTACTCCCCCTCCCCCACTAGTTAATAAACATCACACAATTCAACTTCCATTGACTGTACCTAATACATCATCTGAATTAATGTCCATTGTTACTATGCTATACTGTACTGTACTGTACTATACTATACAATGACTACAAGATTTTTTGCTCTGCTCTTAGCCTTTTAAGTGAGCTGTGTGTTTAGTTTGGTGCAGGGAAGATGTCCCATTAATCACTAGCTTTTATATTTTCACATATAAAAGAATGCTATTGGATAGCACATTTCTCTAACCGGAGTAACACAATTCTAAGTGCATCGACCCCAATGGATTTAGAAAGGTGTAACTCTGTTTAGGATCGCTCTGTGCTTCTATAGCACTTCCTGCACAGGTTGCGCATTAGGGGCCTTTCCAGCTCAGCCAGGAAAAGCCCTTTTGTCTCCCCGCACTTAATTTCCCAGTCTTGTGAAGGATTATGGAGAACTCAAAAGTTTGAGCATGGCTTTGTGACATTTTGCTTGGTTCTCATAAAAGGCATTATACAACTTTTGTTTGGGAAGGTTTCTCTCAACCACCCTTCCTGCCTATAGTTTTTCCAATGCTAATAGTCAGATTTTGGGACAGTAAAAGTGAAACGTGCCTACAATTTTATTTCTGGAGATTTTTGAGCTATCAGATGCTTTAAAGCAGGGGTAGTCAAACTGCGGCCCTCCAGATATCCATGGACTACAATTCCCAGGAGCCCCCTGCCAGCATTTGCTGGCAGGGGGCTCCTGGGAATTGTAGTCCATGGACATCTGGAGGGCCACAGTTTGACTACCCCTGCTTTAAAGCTTTGCTTTCCAGCAAGTGGTTGAGAAAAGGCCATATGAATATATTACCTTATATGCTAACAGAGCCGGTCGGTGTTTAATAAATTGTTGAATCTTAAAACACCCAAAGTGAGTCATGTTTTTAAACATGGGGAAAAGACACCTGGAAGGGTTGCCAGCATGGTTATTGTTAGTCTCTCCCCCACCAAAGGCAAGATGGTTCTTGCCAGACATTTTGTTACTGTTGTTTTAAATGTTAGGTGAAGCTCTCCAACAACAATATTCCAGATGGATGGGAAATGTCCTTAATCTTTGCAGCAAAATGTTGATCGCCATCCAAAGGGCAGGCAAGCAGTGTGAGACAAATGTGTATATCATGGCAGAAAGTGTCACACTGGACAAAAGATCAGGCTGGAGAGCAAAATCTCATGGAAGGGAAGTGCTGGGGGAGGGTGCTCTTGAGATGCTCAGAAGAAGGAGAGAGATAATCAACCAAACTACCAATCAGGGACAATGTATTGCTTTTGGTCGCACCATTTCTTCTTCTGGCAGGATATTGTGTCTGATATTACTTGGAGCTCACTTCCCAGAAAGCAATTGTTGAAATTTTCCGTTTCTTCCGAAACTTCAAAACACCTGCTTCGTAGTTTCTCGCTTATGGTTAACTATTGCACGACAGGAGTGGCATCGCTGCATTTATTTATTTATCTTATTATTTTAGGCTAGAAGAAGGATGAAAGTTCTTTTTATTTAACAGAGTGGTAAGATACCAACTATTAATGTTGCTTGCTGGGACCATCTGGACTGAAATGTTAAGCCTTTGTTCATTCAAGGTTGAAACACTTCCTAGGTTATTTTATACAGAGAATGCAAAAGTCTCTCATCAGTCCTATTGACATGAATGCAAACCCTTATATCAATTTCTGGTATCTTGGGACCATAATATTAACACTGAAAGATAAGAGTTTGGTTTTATACCCCTCTTTTCACTACCGTCCCAAAAACAGCTTACAATCACCTTCCTTTCCTCTCCCCGCAACAGACACCCTGGGAAGTAAGTGAGACTGAGAGAGCTCTGACAGAACTGCTCTGTGAGAACAGCTCTAACAGGACTGTGACTGGCCCAAGGTCACCCAGCTGGCTGAATGTGGAGGAGTGGGGAATCAAACCCAGTTTAGAAGCTGCTGCTCTTAACCCCTACACCAAGGGACTCTGTTTTGGGATCTCTGGACCCATCGTTACACTGCTTGTGAAGAGAGACATCACTAAATATGGGCAGCTACTGTCTCGCAATCATGCCTAGAGAGTGAACACCACACTGCCTGAAGTAATTACATAAAGCAGTGATTAATGTAACTGTTAATTTACAGCTCAGCATTAGTTTCACATGAGCTGTACCACGAAGCCGCTTCAGATGGCAAACACATCTAATTTTTAAAATAATTGACTGTGACTAATTAAATCCAAATCTGAAAGTAGATATGGAAATAAATTCCACAATTGTCCACCATTACGTGGGGCGGGGGGAGGGATAACCATATTAAAAGTAAGGCTTTAACAGTTAAAATGTTCAAGCCTCAAAATCATTTCATTCATTACTGGATCATTGGAAAGACATCTGCTGGCAGAGATAATGTAGGATCCTGTCTTCACCAAAGTTTGAAGGCAAATATGTAAGATTCTTTCATCCAATTTTGTTGAGCTTAATTAAGGACACTGATGCTACGATACTAAATATCGTCGAAAGGCCTGCTTCTAGTGTTTCTTTCTCCCATAGGTATGGAACAGCCCAGACTACAAAATTAAGATATTAGCACACAGAAAAGAGGTTGAACAGAACAACCTCTTGGGAGACACTGGCCTACCTAAAAGCTAATGTGGCCTTCCTACAGGATGGAACTTGAGGCAGGTTCTCTCCAATGGGTTTTATGGTATGCAGATGTTCAAATGGGAATAGATGGGGTGAATCAAAGAGCAACCTTGGTGCAGATGCAAGGATTTTGTAGGGTCACAACTGTGCAAAATCTAAGTGACTTTTCTGAAAGCTCCGCCCCTTTCCTTAAACCTGCCTTCATCCTTCTAAGCATTTTTTTGAAGCACTCAGGAATATTTTTGTTTAGGGAAGGCTTGACAGCCCAGGTTGGATATCATGCTGGCAGGTAAGAATTTAACTATGCATTATTACACATGCCCAGAGTTTGCACTTTCTGTCACTACACATACAATAAACATTTTCACACTCCCCTTCTAAACTGGATGTTATTCATTCTTGACCCAATTTGGAACAAACTGATACAGGGATGGTGATTTCCTACAGGAAATTCCCTTCCATTAGTGAGCTATGATTACTTCAAACAGTGCAACTATTATTTTCCTGCCCTTTTTCATTGCATGACCTTCCTTGGAGGGTTTTTTTTTTTTAATTGAGATTGAGTGCTATAGCGCTAAACCAATATAGCACTCTAGTGCTATTGCACCACTGAGACCTTTTCCACACGGGGCATTAGGCCTGGGCCAGTGCTTTTCTGATTGCAGGGCTAATCCCTGCTTCCACACAACATTGGCGCTGGCCCGGGCTTGTCCTGAGCCTGGCCCGATATAGGCCTTGCATTGCCCCATGAGTTGAATCCAAAGTGAGGATTAATTCCCTTCAATGCCAAAGGTGAGGAAAATGGTACAATTTTCTTCTCTCGGGGGCCAGCAGAAAAGTTTACGTTATTTGCAGCCCTAGTAAAAAGTGGACAAATCAAGGCCTCTATAAAATTAATGTCCATTTATAATACGCTCATGATAATGTATATACAGGTGAATGTCGATATCCACTACCCATGGGACATTCGCTTGAAGACTTGTATAAAATATGGAATGTCTCTACATAAAAATAACCTGTTAGAAGGCTTTTTCACACCAGCTTCATTTATATGGGAGAAACTCATATTTACTCATACGGAACAAAGCAGAGGTAAATCTGTGCTGTGAACTAAGCACAGCTGCGCTAGTCTCCATGCAAAGTGCTCTCCCAGATGTCTTTGGATTTGATTCGAGAAGCCATCATGTTCATAAATCCATGGCAATCACACATCATTGCAGGGCCAGTGTCTCTGGGCTGAGGGGAAAATATGAATCTTTCAGCTTTCGCGGTGACATATATATGGGAACATAAAATGTTCCGTTTCAAAGAATCACAAACATTTCCAGTGTGTGTGAGCCACATTTCAATGGAGAAAAAAGCTGCACAATCCGCTTCCCTTCTCTCTGACAATCATGAGGGGACATCAGTTGCTTTTCCATCCCCTTAATCTCCTCAAGCTACAGCAGCATTTGGCAGATCATGCTGAATGCTGGTACATCTAGCATTGAGTGGTCTCTAACACCGAGGTATTACAGAAATGGACAGGTGTCCATACATTGAGAGAGTTTAACCAAATGGCTGGTGGGGAACAGTATATGAAAATATTTAACCATTTGAACATACAGTTGTAATCTCTTTCCTAAAAACAAGCAGTGGACTGAGTAGTTACACGATCCTTGCCTCATTCATTTTCCCCTCACAGCAACCTATGAGGTAGGTTAAACAAAGAAAGACTCACATAGTTAAGAGTAGGAGTTTGAGTAGCAGATTAAGAAGCGTTGGCTTTTATACCCTGCTTTTCTGTTCCATAAGAATCATAGAATCATAGAGTTGGAAGGGGCCATACAGGCCATCTAGTCCAACCCCCTGCTCAACACAGGATCAGCCCTAAGCATCCTAAAGCATCCAAGAAAAGTGTGTATCCAACCTTTGCTTGAAGACTGCCAGTGAGGGGGAGCTCACCACCTCCTTAGGCAGCCTCAAAGAAGTCTCAAAGTGACTTACAATCACCTTTCCTTCCTCTCCCTACAACAGGCACTGGGTGAGGTTGGTAGGGCTGCAAGAGCTCTGAGAGACCTGTGCCTGGCCCAAGGTTATCCAGTTGGTTTCATGTGGAGGAGGACTCAGGAATCAAACCTGGTTCTCCAGATTAGAGTTTGCCACTCTCGGCCATTATGCCACACTGGTTTTCCTTGAGTGAGACTGGTAATACCAAGGCAGATACAATTTTAGCAGGTCTGAGAAGATGATAATGAAAAAGCTATCCAGATTTTTCACAGTCAGAGTAGTTCAGCAGTGGAATAGGCTGCCTAAGGATGTGGTGAGCTCCCCCTCACTGGCAGTCTTCAAGCAAAGGTTGGATACACACTTTTCTTGGATGCTTTAGGATGCTCTGGGCTGATCCTGCGTTGAGCAGTGGGTTGGACTAGATGGCCTGTGTGGCCCCTTCAAACTCTATGGTTCTGTGATTCTGTGAAACATTTTCCTCTCATGCTAGTTTGTCATGTTCCTGGAACATCCTCCTTCCTTTTTTATAGTTTATCCAGCCTCTCTCTTCCACTTGGGATATTTTGTAATATAAGGCCTCATTCTATACAACATTTAAAGGCCTTTTAAATTTATCTTTATCTGTGAAGGTTTTCTGTTCTATTAAAATGTAAATTATTAATATGTTAGTACCACGGTGATACATTCTATTTCTTCTGAGTTAGGAGTCCTTAAATATTTAAGCTGTCTTACATTTACAGCAGGTTTGGGTTTTATCACATGTATAAAAAGCTTTTAATTTACGACACGGGGGATTTCCACTGGCAAGAAATTTATAGTTTATATGATTGTGTTTTGATACAAAACCATTCAAGCTTGTCCTTTTGTGCTGTTTTGTAAACTGAGAAGGGTGAATAATAGCTTGCCACATTACCACAAGAAGAGGACCTATAGGGAATAGAAGACAAGGTGATTCTTATAGGGCCAAAGCAAACAACGGAGTGGATGAGAAATATCTGAGTCTCCCCTTGGGCAACTCAGGAATCAAACTCATAAGCAAACTCATGCTCAGCTTCTTTAGAGGGATGCTTCAACAATTGTGGCACAAACAGTGGGTTGTATTCTCAGCTGGAATCCAATAATCGGCAAGTGGATCAGAACTACTCATCATTTGCCATCAGAACCACCACAGATTTTGATGCAGTTCACATGAAAGGGGAAGAGGTGAGGGGAAAAAGTGTTTCTGAGCTGTCCCAATGTAAGATGGGTGGGGGAACTCATAGATAAGTGCCCAGGGGCTAGATATCTGCTAGGAAGCAGCAAGTCCCAGATTCAATCCCGGGTCGTTCTAGCTAAAGCATCAAATAGGGGATAATATGAAAGACCTCCACCTGAGACCCTGGAGAACAGCTGCCTTGGTGGACAGGGTTCTGAGGCAAGAGAAGGCAGCTTCATGTGTGTTCATGGGATTCCTTCCTCATGGTAACCAAACATCTAGCATATGTTAAATTCACATACCAGAGAGAAAGCCTATTCAAATAAGGGGAAGGTGACTTTTGGCCATCTGAAAATTATCTCATTTGAAATGTAGAATTTTATTTCAACTCTAATTTCCTTTGTCCTGTGGGAATGAGAGGCTAAGTAGCATGCAGTACTGACAGATGTCACTGAAGTCGGCTGAAATCTCAACATCTGCCCTGATATCCGGTAGTCTCATCCTCACCATATAGATGTCACATACACTTTCTCCTGGGGTTTCCTGGGGTTTCCTGTTCTTTGGTCCTGCCTCATTACATTCTGTTCACTTCCTCAGAAAGAAAAGTAAGAAGCCTTGGAGAATTCCTTCTACCTTTGTCCAGATGTCAGGATTTTATATGGGATAATGACATAAGAAAGACCATTTTCAACCTGCCTCTGTATTCCAGTTTGGTAACTGGTTACTAATGGATTTCTTTTGTCATTTCAGATAGACTAATTTTAGCAACCAGCAGCTAGTGGAATTTATTTACCTGTTCATACAAACCCACTTGCCTCAGTTTAGCAAAGCATGATTAAGGAATTACAGTTGTGGAAAGGGCCCTACAGGCTGAGCTGCTTTTGAGGGAAACTTGTTTCTTCTGCTTTGTATCCCATCATCACATTTCTGAATTGCTGTGGTGTGCTACTTAAAATGTCCATTTTAGCGCTACCTACAATGTCACTTTTTCTCTACCATTTTTCACTGCCTGATCTCCCATGAACTTTTTTTAATATACTTCGAAGGAGTCACAGCATCTCAATAGTGCTGCTATAGCACTGAAGTTGGCTTAGTGCTATAGCACTCAACTTTGAACATTTTTTAGAAACCTCAAAGGAAGTTTGCATCGAGAAAAAAGGCAGGGAAATAAGTGGCAATGATTATAGCAACAAATGGCATCCTGTTTAGAATGGTAATGTGAAAATCTTTAAATGTATTATATAATTTTGTATGCAGTATTTAATCAGCAATGCTGGATCAGATCCATACCCCATCTAGTTCAGAATTCAGATCACACAGTGGCCAACAAGCCTTCTAGGAAGGCCATGAACAGGAAGACCGCAACAGCATCATTCTTCCTGTGTTCCTCAACAATTGACATAAAAAGGCATAGTATCTCTGGTACTGGAGGGAGCAGATATCCATCATGATTAGAAGCCATCATTAGCTCAGTCCTCCATGAATTTGTCCACTCCCCTTTTAAAGCCTTCCAAGTTGGCAGCCATGACCACTTTGTATGGAAGTGAGTCCTTCAAGTTCACTATATGGTACATGATGAAATACTTCCTTTTGTTTGTCCTGAATTTCCCACTTGTTAACCGAATCTAATAAAGCCAAATTTATGAATAACTATCAATGATGGTTCACTAGACAGGAAACCATGCTTTCTATTTGACTGTGTAAGTCACTGTCCCAAAGGCCAAAGGTCAGACCAGCACAACTTTGGCATGTTCGGTAATCTTAAAGTTATCCCCTGTGCAAGTACTGAGTCATGTCTGACCCTTGGGGTGATGCCCTATAGCGTTTTCATGGCAGACTCAATACGGGGTGGTTTGCCAGTGCCTTCCCCAGTCATTACCATTTCCCCCCAGCAAGCTAGGTACTCATTTTACCAACCTCAGAAGGATGGAAGGCTGAGTCAACCTTGAGCCAGCTACTGGGATTGATCTCCCAGCCTCATGGGCAGAGCTTTCAGACTGCATGTCTGCTGCCTTACCACTCTGTGCCACAAGAGGCAATACAAAACATATGGGAGATTCCTTAGCTCCATTTTTCCTTAAGGTAAACCTTGTGATGGAGTAGAACTATAGCAAAGAGTCTTGTGAACACCCTCCTTGAGAAGTTATAAAGCATCCCTTTCAAGCTTCTTTTTCTCCTGGGTGACTGGTCACTGGTGGTTCAGTGAAGATCTCCTTCTCTTGACAAATGACAATGACTCAAGCCATTCTTGTTTCATTTCATTTTCTTTTATGAGCACTTCTGTTCCCCATGCAGCAGTCTGAGTCGGTTTTGTTACCCAGGCCGTTATATTTCTTCTGCCAATTGTGGTTGCATCCCTCTCTCTCTCTCTCTCTCTCTCTCTCCTTTTTTAAAGTATGTTTGCTTTT